>NC_080836.1:76761992-77386992 GCF_030435755.1 Ochotona princeps
CGCCAAGAAAGAAATCTGACATTTGACTCTGACAGCTTTATTAACTAACAATGCTCACTTGTTTTAAATGCAGCACATGTGAAGGACATAGCTGATTGGACAAAAGTCAGTTCACACACCTTGGTTATTTCCTTACCTTGTGACAACAATCCAGGGAGGGAGAGTCTTCGACTGCCCCCTTCGGATTCCTCCTCTCGGATATCCACAAGACTTGAACTCTTCTTCCCTTGCATGGATTCCTGTTTGACCTGCTC
This sequence comes from Ochotona princeps, assembly GCF_030435755.1. Lineage (NCBI taxonomy): Eukaryota > Metazoa > Chordata > Mammalia > Lagomorpha > Ochotonidae > Ochotona > Ochotona princeps. The sequence continues at coordinate 76,762,247 of NC_080836.1, forward strand.
TTCTCTGCTGTCCTTCAGGCCTTCTGGGCCTAGTGTACTGCAGCCTGCCTGCACTCCAGGTTCACAAGAGGCTGTGCTATAAAAGTTCATCACTTTCTTAAGAGACAAGGCTCCAGCTTCATAGGTCGCTGCCACTCTCACACCAACAGCAGATGCACAAGAGACCACCAGGCTGTTGAGGGCAGAGGTGCTTGTGGTTGGTGGGCTGTGAAGATTAGGAATTGCTTCTTCTACAAGAGGCTAAAATACACACACACACAGGAGAGCAGGTGAAAATATCATCCCTTATCCCAAAGGCAACAATTTTAGTTAAACAACCATTCCTACTTGTATACAGGAATCCATAGGAGAAGGGCAGCTCTTCATCTCCAGCTTACAGGTGCCCCATCCTCAGGGCACACACAGAATCAGCACATAACATTGCAACAAGTGAAGAAAGCACACTTCCTTGCATTTATATATCAGAAAGTGAAACTTATAACTGTAAAATGAATGAACTATTGTAATGATTTGGGAAAAAATGAGGGAGAAAGAGTTGAAGAGTGGGTGGGGGAGAGAGGATCCCCTATGCTGCTAAGTCTGCATTGTAAAAAATAAGAACTCAACTCAAACAGACTCATTTTATATAGATTAAGAAAAAGTAGATCTTCTGGCAAAAACTTTTTGGTTCCTTTTGCCTGGGTACTATATTTTTCCCATGACATTTACAAATAAGTCCTAGCTGTTTTTAAGAAGCTAAGCACAGGGCCCGGTGGCGTGGCCTAGCGGCTAAAGTCCTCGCCTTGAAAGCCCCGGGATCCCATATGGGCGCTGGTTCTAATCCCGGCAGCTCCACTTCCCATCCAGCTCCCTGCTTGTGGCCTGGGAAAGCAGTCGAGGACGGCCCAAATGCATTAGGACCCTGCACCCGCATGGGAGACCCGGAAGAGGTTCCAGGTTCCCGGCTTCGGATTGGCGCACACCGGCCCGTTGCGGCTCACTTGGGGAGTGAATCATCAGATGGAAGATCTTTCTCTCTGTCTCTCCTCCTCTGTATGTCTGACTTTGTAATAAAAATAAAATCTTAAAAAAAATTATTTAAAAAAATAAAAGGAAGCTAAGCACAGTAGAAGAGGAGGAAGGAGGAAAGGTATGGAAAATACAGCTTTGTGTAACACGACAACCTCTGTATGATTGGACAAATTCAAGCTTATTGCCGATTGCTTTTAGGAAAACTGCCTAGGCTGCTACTAAGAAACAGAAGGAATAGACTGCATTTTAAAAAGAAAAGGCTTTTTCTAAAATGTTTTACAAAATGGAAACCTAAACATAGCATGTAAGTAGAAAGATGAGGTATAACTTTGACCTATCTTTCCCCAAATTGTTTTTGTTAAGTTCAAATCCTTCTGTGTCTCATTAATGAGTTATTTTCCAGCCAAGGGACTAGATAAGCTGAAGGACATGTTTGCTTTTGCTACCACTGAGGGTAAAGGTAGTAGGTTAATAATTAAACATTTGGAACCAATGTTCCAAGTGTGAGTCACGGATGTATTAGAAAATCAAACTACAGTTTCATAATACCTTAGTGAAATATCAGTTGAAACTTCTCTATGCTGTCAAACATCCTTTTTTAAAGAAAAGTCATTAAATTTACCTAACAAGCACAAAAAATATTTCTGCTTACAAGACAGATAATAATGAAAAATCTGCTTCTTATTCTACTCAATAATCCCAAGAGCATGCATGTACTCCTAAATGTTCCCTGAACTAAAAACTAAATGAATAAATATTTTCTAAAAATCCTGGCTTCTTATTGTCTTAAGCAAGACAATTCCTAGTGCCTCACACAATGGTGATTTAAACACCAAATTTGGAAGAGCTACTTCTGTGCAAGTCATCTGCAATTAAAACAAGCAACAAAATAAATAAGCATAGTACATAAAATGGAAGACAAATCAAAAGCTGACCCTTTCTGTGGTGACAGAATTCTCACAACTCGTTCAGAAGAACTAAACTGCCCTCTGTTTCCAGGACTCATTACAGGCAGCAGGGTATTTAGAGGGGCGTATTTTACAGGGTTATTACCATTAGGTAGTTGAAAGCCACAAAGCTCCACATCTTATAAACCTCAAACTAATTTCTAAATGGCTCCTTCTACTTAATTAAAATAAGGATACAGTAAATAAATAAGTGTACCAAAACAACAACAACAAAAATACACATATGATCAGCAATTTTGCTGAAAGGCAATTTGACAGGTCCTGGCCAACCAGTAATATTTTACTTTATTTCACAAATAACATACAGACTCTTGGTTTTTTATATCCTAACTCACTTAAGTTCTCATGAATACGCTACGTAATGGAAATGCTACTTACAAAGAATGAATTCAATAAAAAAAATACACACTCCAAAACTAGTATAAATTACAAAAACTAAATATCAAGTAAGTCCAAAAGAAGTAAAGGTTTAGTGATGGTAATCAAATAAACAATATGTAATACTTTCATATTTAAAACTTAACAAATTAGAGCGATGATTTGCAAAAAGACAAACTTTTTTCACAACCATATACAGTGTAAGAATTCTCCACATACATTCTTTCTTTTTTCTTTTTTAAAGATTTATTTCACCTTTATTACAAAGTCAGATATACTGAGAGGAGGAGAGATAGAGAGGAAGTGGAGCTGCCGGGACCAGAACCAGCGGCCATATGGGATCAAGGCGAGGACCTTAGCCACTAGGCTGCCAAGCCCCACATACATTCTTATTGAAGCATTATTTTCTTTGCTTTGTTTATATTTTTACATCCTCCAACGAATTACACTTAATTTTATTTTAAATTCAAATATCCATATAGCTTGCTTATTAGATTGTGAAATGAAGACCAATTCTAAAAACACTCCCATATTCTGATCTCAACAAAGCAAATAACAAGAATCAAAAAGCTATGCGGCTCAAAAAAAATCTAAAAAAAAAGTTTTTAAATTAAAAATACACAAGACAGTTCTTGTACAATTCGGTTTGTGCGTTTGATTTGGTTGTACTTTAGAGTTTTGTGCTCATTATGATCCATTGGTTTTGTCAATGAGATTCAGACTTCACTGTACGCTTCTGGCAAGTAGCTTATACCCATGTCGCCAGTTTCCAAAATGACAATTGCTTAAGAAAATGTTACCCTTCAGCAAACCCCTTAAGGACCACAGCTGGACCTGGAGAGAAGCTTAAACAGCACATGATGGCTGAAGCTCTTTGGTCTGCCTATAATTCAAGGACCTTCACTGCTGAAGGAAAGAACTTTACCAGGCAGAACTCAGAAGAGGCACAAATACAAACCCCAAGAACCTCAGTGGGAGCCTGGAGCTATAGTCTAATGGTTAATCCCTTGCCTTGCCTCTGTCAGGATCTCACACGGGTGCCAGTTCGTGTCCCAGCTGCTCCACTTCCCATCCAGCTCCCTGCTTGTAGCCTAGAAAAGCAATTGAGGATAACCCAAACCCTTGGGACGCTGGATCCATATGGGAGACCCAGAATCAGCTCCTGGCTCCTGATCAGTTCAGTTCCAGCCACTTTGGCCACTTTGGAGTGAACCAGTAGATGGAGGATCTTTCTGTCTCTCCTTCTCTCTGTAAAATCTGACTTTCCAATAAAAAAATCTTTTAAAAAGTAAAACACAAAAAGAACCTCAGTGGATATGTGAGGGGTATTGAAACTGTGTAAAATGTACACTATGAAAATCTACACTAAGGCCAGCGCTAGGGCATAATGGGTTAAGCCACTGCTTGCTGCATAGCATCCCATAAGGGCACCAGTTAGAATTCCAGCCTCTCCGTTTCTGGAACAGCTCCCTACTTACACACCTGAGGAAAATGGCCTGAGTCTTGGGTCCCTGCACTCACATGGGAGACCTGGATGAAGTTCCTGGATCCTGGCTTCTCCTGGCCCAGCCTTGGCCATTTCAGCAATTTGGGGAGACAACCAGCAGATAAAAGGTCTCTTCTTTTTTCTATATAACTATACCTTTATATATATATATATATATATATATATATATATATATATATCTTCCTAAGAATAAAGAAAAGAATATATGCATGAATTTTTTTAAAAAGCTATACCAAAAGCCTGATGTTTCAATTTCACTTTACCAGGAATTTTCTGAAGCACTCTGATACAGCTATATTAAATTATTCAAGGGTTCCCCAAAATTCAGTACTTTAGTCATGGGGAAAAAAAGCACTAGCGGGGGGCGGGGGAGCGGGGAGTGGGATTCTTCTTACAAAGCAAGCTCAACATGACATCTTTCAACTTGATAACAGGCCACAACTTGATTAATCCAAATCTTTTCCTTATCTAATCAAATTCCAAAAAAGTTCACCAAGCCTTAAGCATTGAAAATTTCTAAAGGAAAATTCAGAGGGTTCAACCCCAACAGCAGCTTTAAATTATAAAATGCAGAGGTACCTGAGATGGCACTGGCTTTTCACTGTTCTCCGAGTCCCCTCTCACCAAATGGCCCGACAGTTTCCCCAGGCATTCATTCACAGCCTGGGTGTTGGGGTGTGATGGAGCGCTCCCGGCAGAAGAAACCTCCACTGTTCCCATGTCTGCCTGGGAGGAGCTGAGGTTGCCACTGGTGGTTTCAATGCTTTTCTCCTTCAGTTCAGCAGTAATGGGCCCATCACGTTCTGTGGGAGTGTTCTCGAATACTTCTCCCTGACTGTCAAGGGTGTCCACGGCGGGGCTGATGGCAGTGCTGGCATGGCTCTCTGCCTGGGACTCAGACAGAGCCACTCCCAGTGGGCAGCAGTGACTGTCGGATATAATCACATGGTCCTCTTTGTCAGTCATGGTAATCAGCAGCTGGCTGCACTGGGTGCATCTTTCTGGGACAGGCTTCAGGTCCTGGGAAGGCAGGCACTGCACAAGCGCTAGGCTGTGGAAAGCACCACATGCAACCTGTAGCACCACTCGCCCGGCCAGATGTTCCACCTTCTGTGGCTTGGTAACTGGGAAGGTGGTGGTGATGAGACCCAGCTGGCAGCCCGTACCCCATGCCCAAATCTCTCTGCTTATAGACAGTGCCAGCGTGTGCTCCTCGCCACAGGCCAACTGCAGAATCCTGACTGCTAACAAGGGGCTGCTATCTGAATCACAAATGCTGACAGGGTTCGGCTCCGGCACATACTGCTGATTGGCAACGGCACACTGGCCGGCAGAGTTTTCCCCCCACATGTATACCACACCACTTTCAGTCACCGCTCCACTATGGAAACTCCCTGTCGCCACAGTAACAACACGTTGCCCAGCCAGGGCATTTTCCAGAACAGGACTGCTTGGGCAAATCTCTGCTGGGTCATTTCTCCAAAGAAGGGTCCCAAAGCTGTAGACCTCACCATCTGAAGTCAAAGAAGGGGAAAAAAGGAGAGGTTAATGAGTTAACTGTGAATTAACTAGAAATTTTATCAGCAAACCTTTAAGCCCTTCTAATTTTATAATAAGATTTGAACTGTTTTCTTCAAATGATCATTTTAGAAACTTGGTTCAGGCACAGGGTATTTCACATTTACTCACCATGAAAAAAAAATTTTTTTTAATTTTTTGTTTTATTCAGGAGACGGAAAAAGAGCGGGAGGCAGGGGACAGGCACTTCCATCTGATGGTTTACTCTCCAAATGACTGCAATGGCTGAAGCCAGGAACCTGATAGCAATTCAGATCTCTCTTGTAGGTGACAGGAATCCAACTACTGGAGCCATCGCCACCTACACCAACAGTTTGTGTCGTCAGGAACCTGGAGCCATGAGCCAGCACCAGGAATCAAACTCAAGTACCCCTGTGTTGGATGCAGATGTCTTAACCATCAGGCTAAACACTTGCTCTCAATAACAATTTGTACAAACTGCAAGAGGTAACTTACATTCAACTGAAGGGTCTTATTCCCTTCTGCCTCATCCTACAAACCCCTTATGTGGACCCACTCCTAATGGCTATTATCACAGGCAGTTACAGAGGCAGATTCCAAATACTCAAAGACAAAAGAATAACCAGGTTAAGATGAGAACAAAATAAGATAAAAAACACATTTGTCACACTATCTGTAAAGTTGACTTATCACTAAGTCCGACAACAGAAAATTCTGCAAGGGCATGAAAATATCAGATATTCATTTTTGGCCAAACCTGAAAAATAATCCTTATGTTTCGAGATTACAAAAAAGGAATCAGCATTAACAAAGCGGCTAACCTCATATTATATATAATTTTTGGATGCAATTTATATTGTCTGCTGGATACTAAATAGCCTTTCTGAAGTGAGACTTGTTTATAAAGCAAATCGCCAGGACAACACAAAGCAGATCAGGAAATGAAGCTGTCAGACTAAAAGGATAGCTTTAGAATTAAAAGTAAAAGCACCAGTAAGATGGGTAAAAGAATATATCACCCCACTGTGTTCAGTCTCAACTTGACATCAGCCCCGGGGGAGTTTGGGAGCATGTGCCTATGATCCAGCTGGTTGAATCTTCAACAGAACAAAGACGCAGCTACGAGTCTTAAAGAACTGAACATTCTTTTCCATCTCACCAGATATATCCCAATTTTTAAAATGCACAAGTACTATTCTTTCCCCAAAAAATAATAACTGATGAAAAACAAATGCAAAGTGACTTATTATATGAAGCAGATACTCAAGTGAAGTCAAATATCTATTTAAAGATATAGTACCGAAAGTGATTGTGGAGGCCCAGCATGGTGACCTAATGGCTAAATCCTGCCTTGCAAGCACCGGGATCCTTTATGGGCACTGGTTTGTGTCCTGGCGGTTCAGCTTCCCATCCAGCTTCCTGCTTGTGGCCTGGGAAGGATGTTGAGGATGGCCCAAAGCCTTGGGACCCTGCACCCACATGGGAGACCCAAAGAGTTCCTGGCCTCAAATTAGCTCAGCTCCAGATATTGTCGTCACTTTGGGACTAAACCATCACTTAGAAGATCTGTTATCCCCTCTCCATAAAATCTGCCTTTGAGCAAAAATAAATAAACTCTTTAAACACACACACACAAATGGTTGTGTACATAATTTAACTCATAGCTCAGCAAATATGTAATTCTTATAAAAAGAAAAAGGTGTGGGAGGGTGGGCAGGCAGGTGTTGTGGCACCGCAGCTTAAGCCACCACCTATGCTGGCATCCCATACGAGCACCAATTTGAGCGCTGCCTGCTCTATCTTCAATCCTGCTCCCTGCTAAGGCCTCTGGGAAGAAGAGCTAGCCCTGGCTGATGGGCTATTTGTAAAATGAATCAACAGATGGAAGATGGATCTCTCCTTCCTTCTCTCTTTCATTCTCTCTAATTCTGCCTTGCAAATAAAATCTTAAAAAAAAATTTTTTTAATCCATGTAGGGAAGAACACAGTAGTCGCCAGGAAGAAGATAGGTGCCCTTGTTAGGGAATTTGGAGTTTACATAGAGAAAACAAGGAAAATAAGCTCATTGGTTAAGATCATGTCAAATGTTTTCCCATGTGATAGAATAATATGATTGCAACAGCTCACCAACTCTTTCAATAGCTACTATTCCTGTAAAGAAAGCAGTATTGACAAGAAGCATAGAAAAAACTGTGAAATAGTAAAATGTCCTCAACCAGGAATTTCTTCTGGAGCTCCTACAGGGATGGCAGGTGACCAAGCACTTAGACCATCTTCTACTGCCCACCAGATGCATTAGCAGGAAGCCAGATTTGAAGCAGGGCAAACAGCACTTGAATTGGCACTTTGACACAGGATGCCAGGGTTGCAAGAGGTGGATGAGTCTGCCATACCTTAACACCAGCCTCCAAAATTTATCCTTTTACTGCAGTTATTGGTATTTATCCAGTTTAAGAACTAACCTAGGGGCTGGTACTGTGGCACAGTAGGTTAACCTCAGCCTGTGGTGCTGGCTCCTGTGTGGGTGCTGGCCTTAAGCCCCAGTTGCTCCACTTTTGATTCAGCTCCCTGCTCTTGTTCCTGGAACAGCAGAGCATGATGATCCAAGTCCTTGGGCTCCTGCACTCACTTGGGAGGATCCCAGCTCCTATCCTCGGACCAGCCCAGCTCTGGCCACTGTAGTCATTTGGGGTGAGCCAGTCAATGGAAGACTTCTCTTTCCATTTCTCTCTATAAACGTGACTATCAAATACAAATAAATATTAAAAACACACGAATAAACAAACCTAATTTGGTTTCTGATAAAAAACATTTTAAAATTAAAGAAGGTACACAATCTAGCCTAGATCACTAAGAATCCCTATTTCCCCAGAATTCCTTGGCCTGGTCTCATACATGGGTGTGTATAGACATATTGGTGGCCTGGTCTTACACACAATGCTGTGTGTGGGCATGCTGGTGTCCTAGTTTCACACACACAGTGTATGCAAACATGCTCGTGGCCAGGTTTCACACACGGCTGTGTGTGAACATGCTGGTTAGGATCTGCTGGGCCATTCTTTAATACCTTCCGTCAGAAGAACTCCATGCTTCACGCCAAGGGCTGCTTGCAGAACCGTTTTTCCTCCCCAGCCTGGCAATCTCTCCGGAGCAACCAAAAAAGATCCTGCTGGCCAGACATGGACCAGGCCTCTTTCTTTGGATCCTTCTGCTTCTGTGGAACTACAAACACCAAAAAAGATCACACATTTGTCTTGGAAGCTCAGAATCGTATCCTTTGTTGTAAATATTTTACATGTGGTCACACTTATCACCAGCATATGGATGGCTGGTTCCAATTGCATCCTCTTGGTTATCACACAGGAGCTAAGAGAAAATAACTTTTCATTTAAAAATGCAAGAGGATAATCTAGGCCCACACATTACTTAACTCCCCCTAAGAAGCAAAAAAAAAAAAAAAAAAAAAAACAGGGCTGTTTTGGGAAGTCTTTTGATTTGACAGCAAAAAATTTCAGGATTCTAGCTTCTGAATATACTAACCCCTGTTTTGATTGATATTAAAGTTAAAACATGCTCTAAGGTGAAGCCTTACTTTGAAATTTCAGTTTAGAGTTGATGCTACGGTTACATTATGAATTGGGTCCTAAACTTAGGCAGGACTTTCAAACCCTAGACCAAAGCTAATGGTACGGAAAAGGTGGAAACTTAATCTGATTATGTTGTTCAAAACACAGAGCATTAACAGGAGGTTCTTGGGTTCTCAGATGTGCCCTCCCAAGAGGGGGCTACATAAACCCAGCCTCTGCTGCTTGGCTCCCCATATGATCCTTCCTGCGCACCACTGCAATCCATCACCTTCACAGAACCTAGGAAACTGGGCCACCCAAACTGCACTTGAACATCCAAAACTGTGCGCTATATAACACATTTTTCCTACTAGATTGTTGCCTCAGGTATTTTGTTACAGGAATGAAAATCTAACTAATACAATTGGTAAAAAGAGTAGTTGATGAGGAAAAATTACAAACAGAAATCTATTCTATTTAATGCTGAGTTTAAATCTATACATACTACTTAAATTTTTAATTTTTAAAGATTGTTAGTAGATATATAATACCTACATACTTAGAGTGCATGGCATGATATTTTAATGAACATATGCAATGTGTTATGATTGGATCAGGATAACTGGCACTTTCATCACCTCAAACGCTTACCATTTCTTTGTGTTGAGGATATTCAAAATCTTCCTTGGCTGGTTTCAAATATGTAATTAATTGTTGTCTACCCTGGTTGCTGGTTGCTGCTGTGCAGCACTGAACATTAGAGGTTATTCTTCCTATGCTACTGCACCATTGTTCCTAGCTGATATCTTCTCACCACCACACACCAACCTGGCCGGGCCTCTGGTAACCCCTGGTCCACTCTATTTCAGGTGAGATAAACTTTGTTAACATCCATATATAAGTGACAACACATGGTATTTACTTCCTGAGCCTGATTTGCTTCACTTAACATAATATTCCCCACTGGTGCAAATAGCAAGATTTCATTCTTTGTCACAGTTAAATAATATCCTATTGTGCATGTATACTACATTTCCACTATCCATCCATTCACTGACAAGCATCTAGATCAATTCTATATCTCAACTACTGTGAATACTACCACTGCAGGCATGGGAGTGCAGGTATTTCTTCAGACGTGCTGATTTCCTCTCCTTTGGTTATATACCCAATAGCCAGCAACTGGAAACTTAATCTAGATCTCCCACAGGGTGGCGGAAACTCAATTACTGGAACCATCATTTGCTGCCTCTCAGGGTATATATATATACACATTAACAGGAAGCTGAAATTGGAAGTAAAGCAAGGTCTAGAACTCAGGCACTCCAATCTGCATGCACGCAGCCCACATGATGCCTTAACCACTATGCTTAACACATGCCTCTGCTGCTAAAATTTTAATGAGGCACAAAAACTTCTTTAAATACCTAAGAATTTCTCTACTTTTGTTAAACAATATTCCCTTATATTGTAATTGGGAGCAACAATGATTCTGTGGAAGAGAAACACAAAAGTAACCTTCTTCTTAAACATCTCTCATGACTAGTTTCCTAAAGACAGAAGATAACCGCAATTAGTAAGGCTACTTCTGAAAACCTGAAATTGTTCAAACATAGTGAGGGGAGCTTTAAAGTGATGAAATTAAGATACCTTGTGGGGGGTGCTTTATAAAGCATAATAAAGAAGCAACAAAACTTACAACTAATCAACTTTATTTTTAAAAAGCTTCTCTTTCCAACTGAATATATATATATATTCCCCCCCACCCTCGAATTACCATCAGCAAGAACAGGTTAGCTGGGACTGGACTTTTGGCCTCCTGAGATGCTCATCACACATCAGAGTGTCAGGGGCACTCCTGGTTCCAACTCCTAACTCTAGCTTCCCACTGGCACATACCCCAGGAGGCAGTGATGATGATTAAACTAACTGAGCTCCTGCCATCCCCATGGGAGACCTGGAGTATTATTTTGGCTCCTCGTTCAGACTTCGGCCCAGTTCCAGCCACCACAGGCATTTGGGGACGAATACAAGAGTATTCTCTATGTCCATCTGCCTGTCAATCCCTCTGCCTCTCCTTCCCTCTCTCTCTCAAAATGTTTTTCAAAAAGAAACAAAGAAAATTAATCTGAAGGCAAGTTCCACATGTGTGGAGTGGTTTGTTGTGTTTTCCTAGGATAGAAGAAGGGGAAGAAGTGGCTTTACCTTTTTTTCTTTGAGTCCATCGGTCAGTGGGAACACTCCATCACCAAATCATTCCCTTTGCAACTAGCATCCCAAGACCTAAATGGCAATACACAAGGTTAGCACAAAAAGCAGTGAAAAAATACTCCGATGTATTATCCTTCTGATGAAAGAAAGAAGTACACATTCATTGGGCAACAACATATGTGGGGGAACTATTTAAGCTATTTCATATCTTGCCTGCCAAAGTCAAACATCGAGACTGAGCCTGCCCACGGAGCTTATAAAAAATGCCTGCTGTCAAATAGAGTATCCAAACAAGAAAAGACTACCTACAATACAGTTGTGCTTTTCCAAGAACAGATTTTTTTTTGTTAATATGAGATGAGAATCTGAAATGAAAAATCAAAGGTAAGTGCAAAAATCACATATACATTAAGGGCATTTTTTAAATTATTTCAGAACACATGAAGATTTAAATACTAATTAGCTGAGAAATATTTTTCTCAGTTCTAGTCAGAAATATATCCAATTCAAACAGCTTTACTTGCATTCTCAGCAATGCACAAAACAACTGTCACTAAAGTTTTCCATTTATTAGAACCATAATATTTGCTCCATATCAACCTCAATTCAAGACCAACATGCCTCAAAGTCCAAAAACCTGAATTTGAATTTAAAATCAGCTTTTTAAAATCTATCATTTCAGAAAAAAAAAAAAAGGAGCTACATGAAAAACTACTGTACCACTAGCATGACCCACCAGTTCAGAATGTCAATGTTTAATTAAAAAAAAGGGGGGAGGGGGCTGGAAAAATAAACAAACACAAAGAAGTGCTAATCAAACCTGAGCTTAAAAATTTACATTTAGAAGGGGTCAAAACTTAATATATAAGACGAAAGCCAATGCGGTCTTTCTTGCATGGCCCACAAAAATCTTATGTCCAAATCTGTAGTTTTTCTGCAAAGGAATTTGGCATGGTCACTGTGCTGGAAACAACCCATCCTGGCAATAGGGCTCTCAGGTCCATCTGCTGACTCCAGGTTGCCTGGGCACTCTCACCATGCCCATCTGCATAGCTGGAGAAAAGCCCCTTCTACCTAGCGCTTGTTTTAAGTGAATTTTGCACCATCCAAAAATGGAAGAAGGGTTCTATGAAAAGAAACATATACAAATAAATGGCATTAATAAGTGCAATCACTAGGTGCTACTCTGCTGCTTTACATGTCCTAGTAATTCACGGTAATAATAACGGTGCATTCTAAAGCCAGGAGTGATGGGGGCTTATCTGCCATAGGTAAAGGAGGGGCTGTGCCCTTGATTAAATTTAAACAACTCCAGGGATAGTGTGGAATTGCCAGATCACACCTCACGCCCCACAATGATACTCAGGAACTGAACTTCTGCCTGACAACCAAACATATGGAGAATCTTTGGTTATACAGAATAAAGTCATGCACTTTCACTTTCTCTTAATGTCATGTTTCTGAATATACAGTTTGCTTAACAGCAATTATGCCTTATTCCACATTATTTAACAGTAACATTCTTTAAAAAAAATCTAAATGGAATTAAAACTCTGTACATTGTTTCATAACTTCCTTTTCTACTTATTATACACAGCTGGCTAAATAAGATCTTCTCAAAAAGGGCCAGGTCCAAAGGGTCAGAATTTGCAAAAATGTTAGGCTGCGTGGCACTAACGGGCCAACATTAACAAAACGAGATTAACTGGTGGGGAGGGGACAGTCATAATCACATGGCTCTTAAAAGTGGTAGAAGAAGGAAACAAGAAACTGATGACCGGGCCCGGCGGCGTGACCTAGCGGCTAAAGTCCTCGCCTTGAAAGCCCCGGGATCCCATATGGGCGCCGGTTCTAATCCCGGCAGCTCCACTTCCCATCCAGCTCCCTGCTTGTGGCCTGGGAAAGCAGTTGAGGACGGCCCAATGCGTTAGGACCCTGCACCCGCGTGGGAGACCCGGAAGAGGTTCCTGGTCCCAGCATCGGATTGGCGCGTACCGGCCCATTGCGGCTCACTTGGGGAGTGAAACATCGGATAGAAGATCTTCCTCTCTGTCTCTCCTCCTCTCTGTATATCCGGCTTTCCAATAATAATAAAATCTTAAAAAAAAAAAAAAAAAAAAAAAGAAACTGATGACCGCAGCAGAGTCAACAAGACGCTTATACATCTGTGAAAACGCCAGAAGGTGACATCTGAAAGTTGAAAAAGATAAGGAAGGGGATTCACTCCCAAGGCTGACACTAAAAAGCAGCCAGAGAAACCCGTTAGCAGAGAAACCCATGTCACCTTCCAGCCTGCAGCACTTTGAGATACCACTGCTAACTCCACAGCAGACTGTTACAATTCAGAGCTGATGTCATAACTCAGACACCTTTCCCCATCAGTATTTATAGAGCTCATTGTATTTTAATTGAAGTATGACTGAATTCCTCCAAGAAAGCATGTCTGTCTGAAACCCAAATATGGCACTAAGAAAAGAGAATGACTACTCAGGAAACATACTACAGAAGAATATTGCAGCTAAATATGAGAAACTTATCTTAGAAACAACCTTCTTACTTACATACAGGTGGCATTTACCAACTCCATCTAATGGAACTTTTTGCCTCCAATTACATATGTGTACAGAAAAAGAAAGCCAGGATTCCTATTCTTCTAATAGTATTATGACTGCCTCTCCCAAGCTTGCTTTAACCATTCAGTCAGCAGGCTTCCTTCCGCTCTTTGATTGCTTTTCACTTCCTTCCTTTGAAGAATGTCTCCCCAGATGAGCTTTAAGGTCCTTTACCAAAACTCCCTTTGGGATCAGGATCCCTGATCTGGGCTGCTTTTCTTTTAACAATAGTAACTTTCCTCCACAGACCTATAAAGCACCAGGTGGTGGGATGGAAATAGCACTACCTTGGAGGCAGAAAATGTGGGGTCCTTCGGCCTTCATAGCTCTCCACAGATCAACAGCATGTCTGTAAAAGGAGCAGGCTAGACTCTAGCATTGGCTTCATCTGTTAAGTTCTACACTCACTTTAAAGTGCAGCACTAGGAATTTCAATTTTCTATCCCCTTCATGGCAAAGGGTAAAATAATGAAACTCTCAGACAGTCCTTTAAAACAACAGGCAAATCTTGTTCTTTTCTTCCTTTATTAATTCAATGTGTGCGTGAGAGAGAGGGAAAGTGAGAGAGAGCGAGACAGAGAGACAGAAACGGCAGTTAATCTCACTCCCACCAGCTGGTTCATTACCCAACAGCCTGTAGCAGATCAGGGGTGCTCATGCCAGGAGCCAGGAACCCATTCCAGGTCTTCCACACTGGTGGAAACTGGCATCAGAAGCTGCAGTCAGGGCGTGGACCCAGGACACTCAATGGCACCCAGGTGTCCTAATCTGGCTTAAACACAAAGCCAAATACCTGCCTCAAACATTAGTTCTTAACCACCTGATGTCAATTTCGAGTCCACTGACTGCACAACATTCTGCTACATTTTATAGAGAAATAAGCAGTTACGTACACACCAAGCAAACTGTCTTAACACCATGATCTGAGAGTGTCCTTAAAAGATCTGGAGTAGGTGTCGTATATTGCCAGGAAGAACGGCAACAAACTATTCTACAGGCCTAAAAATTTTAAGCAGGAAGTCACACCCAAAAAGTTCTGAAAACAAAGTTTTTTCCATAACTCTTTGGGTAGCAAAAATTAATCTGACCTGAACTCACCTGACTGCAAACTCTAACCTGAGTTAATGTGAGGTTACTAATAACCTATATTGCTAGATCCATTAGCATGATGATGGAGTGGTTCCACTGCTCAAACAGGAAGTGTTAAGATCATACATGGTTTGTGCACCTGATTTCAAAGAGCAAAATAATAATAATAATAATAATAAGTTCCAAAACACACCCCTAAGTTTTTAAGTAAAAGACTAGGAAACTGTATTTAAGACAACAGGAATTCCCCAACTTTTAACTGCTTTATCCTTCACCTGTTTTCTTTCACGTACTTTTAACTGATTGCATCTTGCACTCTAGGAAGTTGCATCACTCACATCAAAATACGCTACAGATGTTTTAATGATTTCTTTTAAGGGTTATGATTTAGATTTATTCCAAAGGTTTTTTAAAGCAAATTTATGATAAACACACATATATTGCCCAAATCAACCTGGCAATGGAACATTTCTTCCGCAGCTACTCACTCAGTTCATATTCCCAGTAAAAGAAGGAGGTGTGGGCTCTTTAATATAAGGCTGCTAATTTTGTGAAGAATAAAGACATGAATAAATGAGAGGTGTTTGGTGGGCAGAACAGTTAGAACTTAGCAGTTTGATAGAACAGTTGGGGAATAAAAGGCTCTCAGAAATCTGTCTAGTATGATCATTGGTATTCTGATGGTTCTGTTTACTGAAATCTCATAGAGTAAGTGAATTCTAAGGTGAAAGATGATTTTCTGATTTTTTTAGAACGTTAAGTTCAAGATGTCTGGGAGGAACCCAGGAGGGCTTATCAAGTGGATATCTGATTACAGAAAGAATTTTCAAAAAGTCTGGAAAACTAGAATTAAAAGAACATTTTATTTTGGTGCAGTTTTTCATGACACACATTTTCACAAATTAGTTAGAGGTCCTTAATATGCAAGAATTTCAAAATGCTATGCACCCAAATTAACCTATGATTTAATTCTGCTTTCCACGAACTCTCTGAAGTTCCTGAACTCAAAAGAAACATCTCAGCTATTGACACAAACATGGGACAGCACATGGATGACAGCTGTAATCAAGCAAATGGAAACCATCATGGGAAACTGACATGAGAGTGTGTGTAGAGGAAGCAAGGCACGCGATCAAGCTGCAAGCACCTGCACTTAGAGGCTGGAACAGCCACAGACCACACAAAGATGAGTGAGATGAGAGGTGGAGTAAGCAGAAATGCAAGCATGATGTGGGCACATGAAAGCAAGCAGAGGGGTTGGCTTTGTGGCATAGCATGTTAGCTACAGGTGTAATGTTGTCATCTGGTATCAGAGTGCCAGTTTGAGTCCTGGCTGCTCCACTTCTAATTCAGCTCCCTGTTAATGTGCCTGGAGGAGCAGCAGAAAATGGCCCAAATGTTTAGGCATCTATCACCCACATGGGAGACTCAGATGGAATTCCTAGCTCCTAGCTCTAGCCTGGCCCAGACCTGGCAGTTGTACCCATTTTGGGGGTGAACGACAGACATCTCTCTCCTTCATTCTCTCTTTACTTCTGTCATTCTGCTTCTCAAATAAGCAAAAATTCTTTTAAAAATAAGACAAGTGGGGCCCGGCGGCGTGGCCTACTGGCTGAAGTCCTCATCTTGAACACACCGGGATCCCATATGGGTGCTGGTTCTAATCCCGGCAGCTCCATTTCCCATCCAGCTCCCTGGAGTCCCTTTGGGGACTCCCTAGATAGGCAGTTGCTCAAACTGGTGAGTGTGACAGCTGAGTCTAGGGGCAGTGTGGCCAGGCAGAGCTGCAGCACCCATCAGCCTGTTGTGGGCTGGGTCTGGGGGTGGGCCAAACTGGGACAGGCCATAGCACTGGACAGGTGCAAGAACCAGAGTAAATGTAAGAAGCGCCAAGTAAGGCCAAATTGCCAGGCTGGCTTGGACTGTAGCACCCACAGGTAAGAGTCAGGAATGCTTGCAATAAGAATCCCCCAGCAAGTGCCGGGACGGGGTAGGCCATGTCAGGCTGGGCTACAGCACCCAAGGGCACATGCAAGATAAGGGCCTCAGAACAGGCCTCCTCGGGGAACTTTGAGGACTTCCTGCAAAGCTGCAGTTCCTATTGATGAGCACAAGAGTCAAAGCTGGCGACTGGGGCACACAAGAGTCAAATCTGAAGACTCCCCAAGTGAGGTTTCTAGGGGTACTCCACAAATCACTGGACTTAAACCTAGGCCTCTGGGAAAAATCACAAAGATATGTAGTCCAATCTTGGAGTACAAGTATCAGGACTGGGCCTCCTCAGTTGCTGATGCCTGTGCAATAGAGAACACCCAGACACACAGAAAGACATGACAGCCAGCTCATCTAAGCTAACTTAGAGATGGAAAGCAGAGCAGGTTAAACAAGTCTCCTGGCCAGGGTTGGCTGCAAATATCTAGGACTGTGGCTACTCCAAAATAGACATGGTCAGCCAACAGACCTTAGAAAGATCTTTTTTTTTTTTTAAAGATTTATTTTTATTACAAAGTCAGATATACAGAGAGGAGGAGAGACAGAGAGGAAGATCTTCCACCCGATGATTCACTCCCCAAGTGAGCCGCAACGGGCCGATGCACGCCGATCCGATGCCGGGAACCAGGAACCTCTTCCGGGTCTCCCACATGGGTGCAGGGTCCTAATACATTGGGCCATCCTCAACTGCTTTCCCGGGCCACAAGCAGGGAGCTGGATGGGAAGTGGAGCTGCCGGGATTAGAACTGGTGCCCATATCGGATCCCGGGGCTTTCAAGGCGAGGACCTTAGCCGCTAGGTCACGCCGCCAGACCCAGAAAGATCTTAATCCTAGTGCAATGAAGCCAACATCTTAGAACTATCAAGACCTCACAAGCGGAACCTTCAGAACATTCTTCCCCATACTGGGGATCTCTAACACATCACTGAACGTCAGGCACTGATACAGATTGACAGACTGACAGCAAGGAGGCAGGTACCCCTTCCACCACCACTCCCTGCCCCCTGCAGACACAGGAGGGAAAAAAAAAAAAGAACCGAAACATTTACCTCAGTCCCCTACCTCCACACCTCCAACCACTCCACCTTAATCAGAAAACCACAGGACATGTGACCTTCTCATGTATGTAAACAATATTACAAATAAAAAAGGTCCCTTGTAATTGCTAGAAGAGTACTGTCTAGAAACTGTTATTCAACAAATAAAAGGAACTTACTATATGCAAAAACAAAAAACAAAGTCACATTGTTGGTCTTGGAGTAGTGGCCCAGCAGCTAAATCCCCGCCTTTTACTCGCCAGGATCCCATATGGGCACCAGTTTGTGTCCTAGCTGCTCCACTTCCGTCCAGCTCCCTGATTGTGGCCTGGAAAAGCAGTAGAGGATGGATGGCCCAAAGCCTTGGGACCCTGCACCCACATGGGAGACCTGGAAGAAGCTCCTGGCTCCTGATCAGCTCAGCTCTGGCTATTACAGCCTAGGGAGTAAACTAATAAATGGAAGATCTTTCTCTCTGTGTCTCCTCTTTCTATCTGCCTTTCCAATAAAATAAATAATTTTTTTTTAAAGAAAGGAAAAGAAAACCACATTGTTGAAGCAGCAAATTGACATGGAGCAGCAGCTGGAGAAGGCATGACGATCCAGGGTTCCACTCAGCTTGAGGCTGAGCGAGCCTGAATGTCAATGGTAATGAACTAGATCCAAGGGAGACAAGGACAGGGGGCAAACCCAAAGTCCTGGACACAGTGGACAAGGACAGTACCCAGGACACACATGGAAGGACTGCATCTTCACAGGAGAAGGGACCCGTGTTTTGAAAAGAGGACATTAAGCACAAACACAGGCAGGATTACAGAGTTAATGACCAGAGGTCAGAAATCCTATACAACAGGCTGAAAACAAGCAGGTCTTCATAATGTGCTCTGTGTATTCTAGTCTCACTACTGGCTTCATCTTTTCTGTTTTCTTTAGCTTACTACATATACACATTTTCAAAAGATGCCTCAAATTTTTTTGGAACAAAGCAGAGTAAAAATAAAACTTTTAAGTATGGTGGAGAAATATGTTGGACTATACTATCACAGACGTAAGCAGAAAACTAAACCACACAGGGGCCAATGGATTCATCTCTAGGAAACACTGCTTCCTGGATAAAATATTTCTGCCTTAATTTTGTGAAAGGTAAATCTGTAAATCAATATGATCACTTTTTAAAAGCTTGAATTTCAACAAATAAAACTGCCTGATTTTTTTCACCTATGAATTTCCAGATACTTTGCTGGTCTAAAATTTCCATGGAAGCAAGGCTACAAGTATGTTACTCTTCAATTTAGCCCCGCTACTTATTATACATGCACATACGCACATACGTACACACACACACACAATTGTGTATGCCAGGCATATATAAATAAATAAGCTCCTGCCCTCTTTAAAAAGGTTGTATTTTCACCCACTTGAAAGGCAGAGACAGAGATCTTCCACCTGCTACATGGGAATGCTTGCACCACAAGACTGCTGTACCTACCAGGATGGGAGGTGGGCCAAGTCAGGCTGGGCCAAGAACCTATCAATGTGTGTGAGATCTGCCACTGGGAGGTGACCTGATAGAGGAGCTTAGGGAATGCCTGTCAGAAAGCAGTCCCTGCAGGTGAGCACAAGAACCAAGGCCGGGAGCAGCCCAGCCCATGCCAGGCCACGTTACAGTACCCACCAGCATATGTGCGGGGCAGGCCAGGCTGGACCAGTTGATAGTACCCACTGGCAGATCTGAGAACCAAGCCAGGGTGCAGGACAGGTCAGGGTCGGGCCCACAATACCAGACAGTTCACATCATGGCTGGGACTGGGGGCAGTCCAAGGTGGGCTAGGCTGTAACGCCCACCATCATAAGCTAGAACTAGGGGCATGCTGAACCAGACCAAGCTGCAGCACCCACAGTCAAATGCCAATGTGAAGTGGACCATTCCAGACTGGGCCGCAGCACCCACCAGCACACATAAGAGCCTGTGCCAGGGTGGAGAGCATCAGGGAGCGAACCCATTAAGGTGGCAGCAAGGACCTCCCTGCTGAGCCACTGGTCCTGCTGGTGAGGTATGAAAACTGGGACTAAGGACAGACCAGGCTGGGCAGGGCCACAACACTGATTGGATTGCACGAGAGTTGGGTTAAGCGGAGAGCCAGGCTGGGCTAAGCGAACATATCCACCGTTTAATGCATGAGCCAAAGTAGGTACAGGCTGGTTGGGCTTTGCCACAGCATCAGCTGGCAAGTGCTGGGAATAGAGTCAAGTCCTGTCAAGCTTGACAGGAAAGGGCAGAACCACCTGGAAAGTGCAAGATTCGGGGCTGGAAGTGGGCCTCATAGGGCAAGTATGGGCACCCCTCTGAGGGTTGCAGCTCTCACGGTGAGCATGAGAACAAAGGCTGGGGGTGGACCTGGCTGGACACCCACCAGCATAAATGTGGGCTGGATAATGGGGTTGTTTGGACTGAGCTAGGCTGCAGCACCTATTGGTGTATACAAAAGCCAAATAGAAAGTGGGACAGACCAGACTAGTCTGCTGCACATACAGTCATGTGCAGGAACCATGGCTGGAAGCAGGTCTGGTGGGGATTACTGGGGGTTGCTCCAAATGGGCTGCAGTTCCCGCTGATGTGCGTGGTAGGCAGGGTTGAGCTGGGCTGCAGCATCCATTGGCTTGTGTAAGAGACGGGACTGCAGACAGAACTGATCCAGCAACTGCAACGACCAGTATGTGTGAAAGCTGATGTGGGAGACAGACTGAGTCGGACCCTATACTGGCTAGCCCACACAGGAGTCAGGTCTGGGGTTACTTCAGACGAGGTTTCTTTGGGGATCCCCATAACTAAACTGCTGAACTCGGAACTCCAGGAAAAATCACAGGAGCTGTGAAGCGCTTGTGTCAGAGCTGGGCCTCTTAAGTTTGCTAAAGATGGTGCAGTGGACAACATGCCTAGATGCACACACGGCATACAGCAATTCATTAGGTCCTGCAGAATTCATCTGGTACCCTAGCAGAGGACAGAGGGCAGAACAAATTGGACAACTCTCCCAGCCAAGCGTTGACAGCAAGTATCTGGGAGAGTAAAGATTTTAAGGTGAACTATGTCAGCCAATGAAACTTGGAAGCATTTCCTCACCCTGAGAGCAGCAAAACCAGCAGCATTTCAGAACAATTGAAACCACTTGAGCAGTACCCTTAGAGCACGCTCCACATTGGGAACCCTTAGATGACACTGGGTGGCTGTTTCCCATCCCCGGGTACTGATGCAGTTAGGATGCTGGGTGCAGCTTCTCCCCTTCTCTCCCTCCTTCACCCAGACACAGAAAGAAGAAAAAGAAAATTGGAAACAGTGGTCTCATCCACTTTCCCCTGTTCCTCAACCCTTCCCACCCACATAGGCATGTATGCTTCTCAACTATGTAAACATCAAAAAGAAAAAAAAAATGCCTGCCCCAGATCCCTGTCTGTAACCAGTTTCCACTGAAGTATTCCGTCTGATTAGTGACTCTC
This sequence comes from Ochotona princeps, assembly GCF_030435755.1. Classification (NCBI taxonomy): domain Eukaryota; kingdom Metazoa; phylum Chordata; class Mammalia; order Lagomorpha; family Ochotonidae; genus Ochotona; species Ochotona princeps. The sequence goes on from NC_080836.1 coordinate 76,783,656, forward strand.
CATAAATTAGACAACAGCCTCAAATCTTAAGAAAGCAAATTTACATTAGTGAAACTGAGTCCTTCTAGTCTTAGATGTATTTTTAAGGAAAAGGTACATTTACAGAGAGGAGAGACAGGGAGAAAAATCATCCATCTGCAGGTTCACTCCCCAAGTGGCTGCAATGGCTGCAACTGAGCCTACTGGAATCCAGGAAGCAGGAGCCTCATCCATCTCTCCCACATGGGTGCAGGGTCCCAAGGCTTTGGGCCGTCCTCAACTGCTGTCCCAGGCCACAAGCAGGAAGCTGCATAGAAGTGAAGGAGCCAGTACACAAACTGGCATCCACATGGGATCCCAGCATAGGCAAGCTGAGGATTTAACCATTAAACCATGGCGCAGGGCCCAGTTTTATTCTCCTGTCTCACTGGTTTCATAAAGGTTATTTGGGGGTGGACACGGGAGTAGCACTTGGGACACCTGCATCTCATTTCAGAGCCTGGGTGCTCCAAACCCAGATTCTTGATAATACGCAGGTGATAGTCCAAGTACTTGCGTCCCTGCCAGTTATGTGAGAGACCCTGCTAGAGTGCAGAGCTCCTCACTTCAGCCTGGCCCACCTGGGGCTACTGCCAGCAGTTAGGGAGAGAACCATGGATGAAGAGGTGTGTGTGTGCACAAAAATATACAAATAAGTAAAACAAAAAAAAATTAATAACAAGACAGTAAAAATAGTAGAAAGCTGTCATAATTTCCTGAAGAGATTTGGCTATAAAGTAACTAGTTTAATGGAACTGAAATTACCAGAGAATTCACATAGCCCTTAACACTTTGTATTTTTTTTCAGTATTTTAATATTATATTACTATCGTTTAACACTTTGTATTTAAAGTCTGACTTGGCTACATAACAGTGTAGTAAGCCACAGTTTATACTATGAAGGTAGTAAACAACAATTTAAGAGAGTCTAGTATTTAATACATGGTAAATGCTCAATAAATATTTACTTTTAGAGGTTCAATGTGTTTACACATAGATTGCTACCTTTGACTCAAACATCTGACTTATAAATTATACACCAACAACTGTTACTTCCTGAATACCCTGCCCCTGCAGCCTTCACTGGTCAATGAAGGCTGAGGAACACAGAACTTGCTCAACAAACCAACCGCCATGAAAGGTCTAGGCTGCTTCCAAACCCATCCTACTAGCCTTAACCGCTGCTGAGAGAACAAGGCCAATACCACCAAGGCAGCTGACCAGCCTTTATTCAGTACTCAGTAAACCCAATGCACCAAATAAACACCAGGAGGCTGGCCTAGAAAGTCACTTATTATTTGTCATGTCATTCCTAATAAGATAATGTACATACTTACTTACTTAGTCACTCATTCAAAGCGTAATCTCTTGGAGGTCACAAACTGTGACTAATTACCATTCCCACAGTAAACACTACTGCACTGAGCTGGCTACGCTTCAGTGCGTACTTGAGCAGAAGGTACAGGTCTTGAGCTTAAATTCTCATCTGTAGGCTTTCAAATGCTATAGAAGATTTCCAGCACCCATAATAAATACAAGGCAGGAGCAGACACAAAAGGAAAGTTCTTCTCATAACAGAAACTCTCCTTCAAAATTTGCTAACAGGATTTCCTAACACTGAAGAACCTTTTATCTCACATCACTTCACAAATGCTAGACGATCCATGGAAGACTCAATCCTTTTTCCCTTGGACACGCACACAGTTTTTGGTGCAATCCAATGCCTTTGTGGGTTTTTTGTTTGTTTGTGGGTTTTTTTGTTGTTGTTGTTGTTTTTGGATGACTTGCTAAGATTGTAGGAATCCTATGAAAGGGATATTACTGGTAGGGTGAGGAGAAGGTGTATAAATATGATACAATAAATGCCCAGTAACAACCACTTAGATCCCTTTTGTACCCACTGTGGATTTTTTAAATGTACTTGTCATATTACTGAAATTCTCATGAAACATGCTAATGGATACTTAATTATAGGATTGCCAAGTGAACTTCAAACCCTCAAGTACTACAATAACTTGTGCCATGTTATTAGCTAATACAGGTTATTCCAGATTCAAAAGATTTAGTCCTTTAATAGTTACTACTATTTTACTAAAACGGTCACAATTGTTAAAAACCGAATTCAAAGTATGAAGAAGCTCTTTTTCCTGAGAGCACTGAGTGCCTAAGGTCAATGAAGGAACAATTAAAGAGGACGTACACTAAAACTATCACCCAGAGTAAGTTGAACTCATTTTGAAAGTGCTAGTAATAAGTATTTTTTTATTAAAAATGAAAATACTGCTCAACTCAAACTTAAATCCCAAGGTTATACTGGAGATCAGTTGCTTAATTACATTGTAGGAAGACAACTGATTGGACATCATTTACATGAGAACAATAGAGTGTATATACAAACAAAGAAAGGTGCTTCCTCCCTAGGCAGGGAAAGGGGACTAAGGAACTAAGGAAAGCAGACTGTTGCTGTTGAACTATAATTCCTCACCCCCTCCTCCCTGGTGCCTGTGTTACCATCGTCTTTAAAAAAAGTCCGATGCTCCTGAGCGGTCCACAGAAACAGAACAGCAAACTTTGGGACTAGAGAGAGGAGCTTTCTCTGCTCCTTACTTAGTTCCAACTTTGGATCCCCACCCTCTCTTGCAATGACCATCAGGGTCGCTCCAGAGCCCCCCCACCAAATACACATACACACACACAAATTAGACTAGATAGGCAGAGAACAACAGGAAAAGCTTAGAACCAGACAGGAAATGGTCAGCATGGACATAAACATACCTTACTAGGTAGGACACAAAGATTAATTACTCCTCACTAAGGTATTGAAGATTTCTCTGCACACCCCTCCTAAAACTGTTCTGCACCTCAATTGCTGACACATGCCTTGTTAGAGTTATAACCCAGTTTAGACTATCCTAAAATCTGCCAAGTTCAGCAAAATTATGCTTCAACTCTATAAACTGCTAAATACTAAAATCAAAATAGACATGAGACAGCTGAATAGTACCCTATAGCCATTTTAAGGTGTATAGCAGCCGATTGTATGTAAACTAAAATTGAAATGTCAATGAGCTAATCATAGGATGTGGTTAAGAACTTGCATTTTTTAACATATTGGTTACTCAATACCATGTCAATTTCATAACGTTGTAAATTGTCATTGATGCTATGTTGTAGCTTTTAATTGATCGGGATGATATTCTGCAAGCTCTGCCTTCAGATCAGAGATGGTCTCCCCAAGAAACTATTGAATTTAACTGGGCAATAAGATGCTGGACTCTATGCTTGGTATACTCTTCCAATGAAAGAATTTGACTGAATTTGAAATGTAATACAGCAACAAGGCGGAGGAATCCACCATAGGAAAAGGGTACAGGGAGGGGTTGGGGGATCCGCAGAGCCTATGAAACAGTGTCACATAATGCAATGTAATTAATAAAATATATATATATATATATATATATATTTAAAAATTTTTAAATAAATAAAAATAATAAAAATGAAAAAGTCTGATGCTATTAATAAACTTCAGCTATTGACCATTAGTCAGTAGTCCACAAGCAGTTTTTAAAAGATTTATTTTTATTGGAAAGTCAATATACAGAAAGGAGGAAAGACAGAGAAGATCTCCCATCTGATGATTCACTCCCCAAGTGGCTGCAATGGCCGGAGCTGACCCTATCTGAAGCCAGGAGCCAGGAGATGCTTCAGGTCTCCCATGCAGGTGCAGGGTCCCAAGGTTTTGGGTCATCCTTGACTGCTTTCCCAGGGCACAAGCAGGGAGCTGGATGGGAAGTGCGGCCACCAGGATTAGAACCGGTGTCCATTTGGGATCCTGGTGCATACACGGTGAGGACTTTAGTTGCTAGGCTACCGCACTGGGCCCCACATGTACTCTTATAGCCGCTCCATGCACCAAGCCCATCACTGCTGAACAGCGAACAATATATTATTCATTACTCAATTAACATGCTACCATCATGTTTACTTATATCTGTACCAATAAGCATTTTCTATGAACAATAAACAGAAAAGCTGCATTCACATAACAAACTCTGGTCTACTACATTATAATGAAATGTAACCAACTCGAATTTTAAAAACTGTGAGTGACCACATGAAACTATGGTGACTTAACACTTTCATTATTCTCTGCTCCAATTCCTTCCAGGGCATTAGCATCCAACTCCCCTGTACAATCAGAGTTAGTGATCATTAAATGTGTGCATTTCCTAAGCATCTCTAGACTTAACATTCTGGTTCCTCTCCTAGGAAAAGCTTGCCTGGCACGAGCTACAGAGGCACATTCCTTTCTTACTGCAGGCAGAGCTGCTTTTCCGGAGTCTATTACTCTAGGGCGACAAGTTCACTGAGAAAGAGTCGTGACTATAAACAAAAACTTAAAGGGCTAGTTCCACAAACCAAACTAACCTTACATACAACCATAAAAATAATGAATTCATATATTCCCCACCTAGTCTTAATATTAACACACTGTCATTTCTGCATCCATTCTTTCTTTAAAACAGAAGAAAAAGTTCAGCTGCTATTCAAAAGCCTGTGTGACTCCTTCCCAGTTATGTCCCTATACTTTTAGGTAACTTTAGTTTCCTGTGTGCATTAATAAACAATATATATACTGCTGCATCATCTCAAAAGTGCAGTTAAATGCACCTTACAGTATCCTGTATGTAGTACACAGTATTTTGGACAACTTGCTTTTTGAATCAACATGATACATCTGAGATGTATCCATCTGGACAAGTAGAGATCCAATCCATTCATTTTTACCAGGGGATGAGCACTCAATTGCATCAAAAAGCGAGTATCTATTTTCCTATCATCTACAGTTAGATTTCCTTCACTTTGTTATTAATAGAGAGAATTACTATAATCATTCTTGGTATATGCTTCCTTGGAGCACTGCCCAAAATTTAGTAAAGAAATTGATTCCAAAAAAAATTAAGCTGTGGAAGAAGCCTTGGCCCACCAAAATGCTATTATAAAACTGAAACCACCACCTTCCTAAGCAGGACAGGTGGACTGAAGAGCTTGTAACAGGTCAGAAGGGAAATACTGAAATACTGTGACAAGGAAGGGAAATATGAGCTGATCAACGTGTAGAATTAATGAGGCTAGGCTGATCTTCCCCCAAGGCCCAATTCTCTGACAGCCAGGGGAACCCCTAACCAAAGCCTTTCTCAGAGGAGATGAGAAACTGTACATTTCCTTCCAATTCAAAATTATGCAACAGCCCAGAAAAGCACTCCCTGCCTCATTGATTCAAGTATTTTTGCTCAGCCCACTTACTTCATTTAGTTTGGCTAAATGCACAGAAGCATCAAGACATAAGGTAAAGATGCCACCATCACATGTACAAAGGAACGGAGATTGGAAAAGGAAGCGAAATGCACTACTAAAAAGGAACCAAGTTTGTTGCTATCCTGTGGTTACCAAGCACTTTCTTAAGAGCTGACAATCAACAAAATCTATTGTGGGGCTTTCTTATTTCTGGGTAACTGACTTGGTCGTCAACGAAGAAGGGTTGAGAAAAATCAGTTTTAAAAACATTGTAGCTGAAAAATCTAGCAATGATTTTGAAAAACTTTGCGGGAAATACATTATTATTGGAAAAGAAAATTATTCATGGATTTCAACACAGCCTGAATCAAAATAATTCTATACTTTTCATTTTTTTAGATTTATTTTATTTTTATTGCAAAGTCAGATATACAGAGAAAAGGAGAGACAGAGAAGAAGATCTTTCTTCCAATGATTCACTCCCCAAGTGACCACAACAGCCAGTGCTGAGCCAATTCGAAGCCAGGAGCCAGGCACTTCCTCCAGGTCTCCCACACGCGTGCAGGAGCCCAAGGTTTTGGGCCATCCTCGACTGCTTTCCCAGGCCACAAGCAGGGAGCTGGATGGGAAGTGGGGCTGCCGGGATTAGAACCCCATATGGGATCCCGGCGCGTTCAAGGCAAGAACTTTAGCTGCTAGACCACTGCGCCGGACCCTATCCTTTTTCTTAAGACTATTTTCCCATTGTGCACTTTTTTCAATTTTTTTTTAATTCCACCTTTCCACAAACTTTATGACGTAAAACCTAGATTCCTGAAACAGCTGAATACATGGTAGAGTTAATTTGGCAAAATAATAAAAAGAGCTCCACGATTTAAAAGTCAGGGAAGTACTCGCATCATCCCTGAGTGTTTGAGAAAGGTTTGGCTTCAGACCACATCAAAGCAGGACTCCTCTTCCCCCATCTGCCGCTGGCCCTTCCACCTTCCTCTGTTTCCCAACTCATACCTTACTCACTTTCATGCAACATTAAAGGTTCATGCAAGTCACTCATTTTCTTTGGAAGCAACTTCAGAACAGATCCAGCAGTTACTGCCTTCAGCCCATGTTTTCCATGAGAGGATTACAGGCAGAATTTCCACCTAATCGCCCCTTGATTAGAATGCCCCTTGATTGGGCCACAACCAAAACGCCCAAAAAGAAAGTGTTTCAGATAGTAACCTATGTTTGTTCTGAAAAGCTGAAATTCAGAGCAGGGATTCGGTCCACACAGTAAATGAGCGTCACCAAAAGTTCCCCCAAATCACCTATTTGGTACTTCTTTGTAGGGACAAAGCTTGTCAGAGCTGAAGCCTGGGACTCTGCCCAAACCAGGCGTAGTTTCAGAACACTTAAACCAGGTATGCATTTCACCAGCATCTTCTCCACCTTAAAAGGCCAACTGAAGACCAAGCTCCTACAAACAAACCTGAAATCATACTCTCCAAATGCAGGCCTGTGGATCAGAAAAGTAAAGGTGAACGACAGTTGCCTTTACTTAAAATATTCAGTAATCCTTCCCTGCACTTAGGACAAAAAGTCAATTTGTACCATGCTGCAGTGGAAAAAAAAAAAAAACCAATTATATAAATAGTTTCTTTGTACCGAATATTTACCATGAGCCAAATACTGTCATAAATAAGCAAAGGACCATACACAAGAGCAGTAATATCGGGAGAACATTTATCCCCAATTTAGATAGGGGAACCCAGGCCAAACAGTTCAGTAACTCGCCCAAAGTCAAAGATGCAAACCTAGAATCTTAACCAGTATCCTTATAACAATATGGTTAAAACGGTGCCCTTGATGGCAAAAGTGAATTCAAAAATGCTTTGAATTCTTTCAAGTGTGCATTAACTCAGAAATTCTCACACACACACACACACACACACACACACACACACACGGTCGGAGGCCAACAGGTTTACCGATTTCTCTAAGGAAACATCCCACAATCATTAACAGCCGTGTTAAGAACAACTACATCCACCAATAAACCTAGCGACAATCCAGGGAGGGTCTCCATTTGGGCACAGGAGTTACTGACGTGAATCCATCCCACACTTGGACAGGCCACTGGACCAGTGCGCCCCGAGCGGCGCACGCACGGCCCAGCCCACGGCTGCACCAGCCCCGCGACCAGCGACGGCAACACCTGCTCCCAAGAACTTACTTCTCCTCCCGACGATCACTTCCCAAGCTACCACGAGATCCTTAACAGCAAAGCCAGCCCCTCCCTGGACCGCCGCCTTCTCAAGCCCCTCGCGGCCGTGGACAGCCGGGACAAGCCGCCGGAGACACACACACTCACCCAGGTCCCGGGCCAGGACCCGGGGGAGTCAGCTCAGCGCCCCGCGCGGGTGCTGGCCAAACCCTCGCGAATGAATGGATGGAAGGTAGCGTGGGTGGAGGCGGGAAGAGCGAACGTGAGGAATCCCAGGCGGGCGGAGACCCCCGCCGACGGGGCGGGACCGACCGGACCCGAGAGCCCGGAGCCCAGGGTCCGCGTCGGGACCCGCGGGTCGGAGCGCGGCTGGGAACGGGCGGGCGTGGTGGCCGCAGGGTTCCCGCAGTCCCCTCCCGGCCTTCGGCCTGAGCCTCCGCCTCGCCTCCCGCACACGGGCGGCCCCGGCCGATTCGCCCACCGAAGCAGAGGGCCGGCTCGGGACCCGCGCCAGCTCACCTCAGCGCCACCGGCAGCACCGCGCCCGGCACCGGCTGGAGCCCCGCGGGTCCGCGACACCAGCTGATTCACGGGGGGCGGGGCCTCCAGGACGGGGCGGGGCGGCAGGGCGGCGGCGAGGGTGCTGGCGGGCGGGAACTGCTCCCGGCGTCGGTCAGGCTCGGCCAGGAGACGGCTCACGGCGTCCCGTAGGGCTCTAAATTCCTGAGGATGCTCAGCGCACGCCCAGCCGCGCTCCCCGAAGTGCGGCCCCTCCCCTCGGTCAAGGCAGGGCCACCAGTCCTAGGCCGCGCTTCGGGGATGACGTAACACGGAGTCGCCCGGGCCTAGCTACCCGAATGCTTCCCTAGTAACGGAAGGCAGGGAAGGTGTCGGGGACCAGCTGTTGTATTTTTACACCTTCAAACTGCAAGAGCCGGTGGTATAAAGCGAAAAACATAACCTAACTTCAAACTGCCTTGTGGACACGGCACCCTACCCGGCGATCGCCTCCCGCCCCCTGGAATGACGTCATCTCCATGCGGCGCCCGTTTGGGCGAAATGTGGTAAAAGGAAGCAAACCAATCTCTACTGTTACTGCTTCAGGGTCCTCCGATATAGTAAGTGAGGAAAATCAATTCGCTTGCTCCTTGCAGTAGTTATGCAACAGGCTGTCTCAGCCATGCCATCACTCCGTGAAGATTTTCCCAAAGAATGTCCACTCTGGGCACGCTGTGGGTGCAAGCCACCTACTGCTAAGCTAGGTGTTGTCACTGTAGGTGCGGATCTGTTACAGCACCCACCCTTCTGGAGTAGTCACATGGTCTGAAGGCGCTAGTGCGTACCGCCTCGCATTCACTAACACTGCAACCCATTGCTTCCCCAGGCTCTAATCACATTCAAAGCTTATTCTCCCACGGGTTAACCACCATAGTCCGCAACTCGGCACCACTGCACACCAAAGGTGTATCACCGGTCTGGACTTCCACATAGCCAGGAGAACTTGCCGATCTCCTTTGGAAAGCATTTAAAGAAAAGACAACGTCCATACATTTGTAAGCAAAGTAAGAAAACACTAGACCTGAATTTCCCTGATTCCTTTCCAACAGCTGTTACAGCCCTAGCCTTTGCCTCCTTCTCCCTAGAGATGTTCTGTGCTCTCAGGAATCCGTTCAATGTCGACAATGCCCACGTCACCATGTACCCCGAGCCAAGCGGAGGGACTAGGGTTACAAAAAGAAAACATGCAGTGGGTCATTCTTGTAAAGAGAATGCCATTTATTTGAACTTGGCCTGCCTTTTTATAGTCTGCCTAGTTCCTCCCAATATTTTCCCAAAGCTCAAGCAACTCCTAAAATCCCTCGGAGGGCATCTTGAAAAAGGAGAAGCAGGGAAGAGGGAACTTGCAGTCAAGCCAGGGGCTAAATGTATCAGGCCAAGATTGCCCATCTTGTTACCCCTTGAGACACAAGCTAAGCTGTGGAGTTAACCCTGGGGAGACCAGGAACTGCAGTTCAAACTCATTGTCCTCTCAGATCCTCTTGGAGACTTTGCTCAACTATGCATCCTTCCTCTTCCTGCATTTTCACCTCTCTTCTTCAGTATATGTACGCCTGTGCCTTTCTACCTTATCTTTTTCTCTGTCCATCTTTACTTTGCACTAATTTTCTATCTTTCAGTCTTCCTCTTCCCAATCCTTGATCCCTGCTTTTTCAGGTCTGCCAAAATCCGTAGTCACATCCTGACTTTTGAAATCGTATGATATGTACAATGAATGCATCCCATTCAACCACTTTGAAGCATAATCTATATGTACTTGTATGGAATGATCTGGAAGTTAGGCTGGTAAAACAAAAACAGACTGCTGTTTAAATATGTGTATAAATATTCTATCAGATGGGCATACATAAGTATTCAGGAGATGGATGATAAATATACACCTAGCTATAAACAAAAGGCATATAATCTTATAACTGCAAATATTTCTCTGAAAGGTTGCGTTCAACCATGGCTTGTAGGAGGACATTGTGACCCTAGAAGGTCAGCGAGTACATGATTACAGTTGATTGGACAATATTTCTATGAGAACACCGGATACCTTTTGTATAACTGATTGGATATCATTTGTATGAGGACAGTTGAGTGGACAGCCTGTGAATGAGAGCACTTGGTAGAATACACAAAGACAAAAGGAGTTCCAAAAGATAGTACAGAAACAGTTGATGGATTTTGTTGATAAGCTCAATACTTCCTCCCTTATCCCATATGACCCTCAGTGTATAAAGTCTGATGCCACTAATAAACTTTAGCTTTGACCATCAGTCAGAGTCCACGCGTGTTATTACCGGCTCTGTGCACCAAGTCCATGGCTGCGGGACAGCGACAATGGCTGCCAATAAGAAACTAAGAAAGAGAAGAAAATTCATCCTATAGCCTTTAGTACTGTTTGAACTTCTAATCACTTTTTACATTATTTTTAAGACAAACACGAAAGCTGGCAGAGTTCTCAGTTTTGCCTGCCTTTTGTTCCTTTTCTCCTTAAGGAAACACCCCTTCAGATCGATGACCTTTGCAGACTCTTTCCCTTGCCCCTTGAATCCAGGGATGAAGGAAAAACCTGTTGTGCCATGATTGTGATGTGTCAGGCAGCGCTGGAGGAACATGCTAATGAACATCCACTCTGCTGGTGTGGCAGAAGTCTCCAGGGATGGCAGCCCTCCGTCTCCCTCTGAGCATTCAGAGAGAACTCTTCTCTTTTCCTGGATGTGGGCTGACCCCAGGTGATTCTTTTTAGCTAAGAGAAGTGAAGATCTGAATCTTCTAAATCAGGGCTTTCAAGAGAACGTGCAGCTTCTATGCCCTTTTTTTGGGTAGCCAGCTGGCATGCCCTTGGGAAGCTGCAGCCAGGTGGCAGTGTCAACAGAGAGGCCACGTGGAGCGGTGCTGAGGTGCCACATGTGTGACTGGAGTTTTCCAGAACTTCTAGGCCAGTCCCATCATCAGGTGACTGTTGTTGGGTGATTGACACCAGCCAGTGCCAAGTAGGGCAGAAAAATAACTTAGTCAAGCTCTTCCTGAATTCCTGACCCAATTCCTGAGAAATAATAAGTTGTTGCCTTAAGCCACTGAGCGTTGGGATGGCTGGTAACACAGTGCTAACTGAAACAAATGAGAAGAGCTGGAAAGAATAAACAAATACAAAGTGGTAAAGAGGGTCATAAAAGAGACAAAATAGTGTAGTAGCTTAGACTTTGGATTTCAGCTGCAACACTTACCAGCTTTGTGACTGTGTAACAAGTAAGTTAATCAATTTTGTGCAGCTGTTTGTAGGGTTACATAATCCTTGAAAGATCTAATATAATTCATGGTCCATGGTTACTGCTGTGTGTGTGGATGTTGCTGTTGTCAACAATAAAGGTAAAGGAATGACAGGAGGGTGCAGTTTCATACAAAGTGGGCCAGTAGAGCATCTCTCCTAAGAAGGCATCTGGACCCAGCTCTGGAAGGCAGCAGGTGCACACCTGGCACTGTGGGGAAAGGGGACCTGTCAGTGCAAAGGTCATGAGAGCAGCGCAGTTGGGCAGAACAGTAAGGCTGGAGAAGCTAAATGAGGCCGAACCTAAACAGGATAAGGAAGAGATAAGAACAGCAGATGCTGATCCCTCAGAGGGGCCGCATTACCTGGTCAGTGGAAAGGACTGTGAGTTGATCTGATGGCAATAACCCTGGGGGAGTTTTCTCCAGAGGGTCTTGTAACGTGGCTTTCTGTTTAAAAGGGATGCCTCGTGTGCACTGAAAATAGAGTGTAGAAGTGGACGAATAGAGGCAGGGAAATCCTTAAGAGGCTATAGCTGCGGAGTTGTGATGGCTGAGGCTTGGGTACAATAGAGAAGGTGAAAAAATGTTAGATTCTGCGTGCATTTTGAAGTTAGAGCCTACAGTATTTGCTCATGGATTAGACATGAGCTTTGAGCTTAAAAAATAGCTCAAAGACCAAGCTATTGGTAAAGATGAGCTGTCATTTACTGAAATGGGAAAACAGCATGTTTGGGTCTCGAGTTCTCAGAATGTAGGCAGGCTAGCTTTCGTATGCTTGCTGATCATCTGGAAAGAAATATCAGGTAGGTAGTCATGTAGAGGAGTCTTGAGTTGAGGAGAAAGATTTGGGCTGGAGATATAACTTTGAACGCTCTAGGTAGGAAAGAGAACCAGTTTGAAGCCTGAGCCCGTGGACACCCTATTTAGAGACTGAGCAGAAGGGAAAGATCTAGCCCAGGATCCTGCCTGGTTCTCTAGGGAAAGAAATAACTTGTGTTCGGAAAAGAGGCAAAACCAGGGAGTGACTCGGAGGGATAGGTGGTAGAAAATGGCCTTCCAATGATCATGTAGTGGCTGGCAGGCCAGGTTCTGGGTTGCTGTTTTATTCTAAATGCATCACATTGTCTTGAGTGGAAATGGTCTTGGTTACATTTTTCATAGTGCATTCTAACTCTACATACAATCTTAAAAATATGATTAGTCAGGCTCAAGAATCAATGAATAATATTTTTGTTTAAGGTCGTTCAGACTACATAGACTATGGAAGAGCTAGGAGCAATCAGGGTCACTGAACAGAACTTATTGCATTAGACAAGGTGAAAGCTGGTGATGCCTTAAGCAAGGTAGAGAGTAGTGTTAAATGGAAAGTACAGCGACTATTGTTTTAGACAAGGCTCCTGCACTAAGCCCAAATAGACCACACAAAAAAGCAAAATAAGAGCCATTCGTGCTAAGTTTTACTGTCACCAAGTGCAAACTAAATTGATATCCGATCTTAAGAGAGATAACAGCCGTATTTCCTACACATCTCAACTTCAATAGCATTATAATGAAGCTACCTTTCCTTCTTTAAATAAAAAAAAAAAAGACTTACTTATTTATTTGAAAGAGAGAAAGTAGAGACAGAGACAGAGAGAGCCTGTACTGGTTCACTTCCCATTTGGCTGCAAAGTTGCTCTGGAGCAGTGAGAAGCTAGGAGCCTAGAATTCGATCTGGGTCTCCCATGTGCATGGTAGGGGACTGTCATCCCCTGAGTTTCCAACCACATTAGCAAGGAGCTGGATTAGAAGTCAAACGGCTGAGACTCCAATCAGGGCTCCAGTATGGCACCAGCTAAGCTGCTGCCTCACAACCATGGCACCACTCCCTCTACTTGAATCCTTGTGGAAAAGTGGCCCAAAGTAACCTAATGTGCTATCTCCTTGTCACACCTTACCAAGAAAGTAACTGAAATGACCAGTCCGTTCTTGTTTCTACTTGTCAACTCTCCCCTATCTATAAAACCAATCTCTTCTTCTGTCAGCCCATAGAACACTTGTGCTATTTCATGGAATGAAGCAATTCCATTTGAATATCCCACCCTGGACCCTACACCATTTCCTCTTCCTCACAGTTCACGAAATTCACGCCAGTCTAGCCATCCACCAATCAGATGTAACCTGGCATTCCACCCGAGAATCCCAACCCCAATCTTCCAGCCCCTTCCTCAACCCCACCCACTCATCCATCATCTCTAGGCATTCACCTGCAGGCACCAATCCCCTGGGGCCTACCCTCAATCCCTCCCAATCCCCGCCCCCATACCTTCCAGACAAAAAGGTCTCCTGGTGCGATTCTCTATCTCTCTTTCTCTTTCTCTTTCTCTTCCTCTTCCTCTTCCTCTTCCTCTTCCTCTTTCTCTTCCTCTTCCTCTCTCTCTCTCTCTCTCTCTCTCTCTCTCTCTCTCTCTCTCTCTGTTTCTCTTTCTCTTTCTGTTTCTCTTTCTGTTTCTCTTTCTCTTTCTCTCTCTCTCTCTTTCTCTTTCTCTCTTTCTCTCCTCTCTTTCTTTCTCTTTTTCTCTCTTTCTCTCTTTCTCTCCTTCTCTCTTTCTCTCTTTCTTCTCCTTCAGTCCTCCCTTTCTCCCCTTCCCTCTTTTTCTCTCCACTACCTCCACCCCGTTCTTGCCCTGCTGGAATAAACCTCCTAAGATACCTCGTTGTGTCTGGTGTTTTCAGCTCACGGTAAAGAACCAGGTTGCCGGCGGCATGGCCTAGCGGATAAAGTCCTCTTGAACGTACCAGGATCCCATATGGGCGCCGGTCCTAATTCCAGCAGCTCCACTTCCCATCCAGCTCCCTGCTTGTGGCCTGGGAAAGCAGTTGAGGATAGCCCAAAGCTTTGGGACCCTGCACCCGTGTGGGAGACCCAGAAGAGGTTCCTGGTTCCCGGCTTCAGACCGGCACAGCACCGGCCTTTGTGCTCACTTGGGGAGTGAATCATCAGATGGAAGATCTTCCTTTCTGTCTCTCCTCCTCTCTATATATCTGACTTTATAATAAAATAAGTAAATCTTAAAAAAATAATACCATAATATCATAAGAACTAGAACTCTTCTCTTTTTTAAATAACTAACAATTCCTGGTTCTAGAGTTGTAAAATAATGCCAGCCAGGATCTTTACACTGAATTTGCTGTGATTTTAGGTTGGGGCAGCAATATGAATAAAAAATTAGATATGAACAGGTTTAAGTTATCCTCCAGAGGTAAAGTTGACGTGATTCAGTGATGGATTAGAAACAAGATTGGATTTGTATGTAGGCTGGGTTTTGTTTTCCCTAAGCAAGTGAGTGATGGATATTCCATTTTCTAATGTGGAGAAAAGTAATCAAAAGTATCATACCCTGGTTTAGAAGTCTGATTTTGATTTTGAGATTTTTTACTTCAGGATGCCTCTTAGTCAAGGAGAAATGTCACATAAACAGTTGGTATTCCTGTGAGAAACTGCAGCTAAGAAAAAGAGATTTGAGAATCACAAATACCATTCAATGCTGAGAAACTGGATGAAATCACCCAGGAGGAAAGTATAGATAGATTGAGGCCTATCTAGGACCACCCAAGCTTGGGAGAAGAGCAGAGGAGAAGCCAGCAAAGATGATTGCAGAGAAGTCAGTGAGGATGTAGCAAGAAAACCATAGCATACACACTTCACAGAGATAAGAGACTAATGAGAATGGCAGTGTGCTCAATGATGTTTCATGCCTTCAAAGGGAAGCACAGCTCTAAGCAGTAGCCTTTGGGGGCCCAGCGCAGTAGCCTAGCGACTAAGGTCCTCGCCTTGCACCTTGCTCGTCAGGATCCCATATGGGCACCAGTTCTAATCCTGGCAACCCCACTTCCCATCCAGTTCCCTGCTTGTGGCTGGGAAAACAGTCAAGGATGGCCCAAAACCGTGGGACCCTGATCCCGTGTGGGAGACCTGGAGGAAGTTCCTGGTGCCTGGCTTTGGATTGGCGCAGCACTGGCTGTTGCGGTCACTTGGGGGAGTGAATCATTGGATGGAAGATCTTCCTCTCAGTCTCTCTTCCTCTCTGTATATCTGACTTTGCAATAAAAATAAATAAATCTTTAAAAAACAAAAGAAGTAGCCTTTAGGTGTCAAGAACATGGACTCTCTGGTCACTTGACAAAAGCAGGTTTGTTGCAGCAGCAGAAGCTTTATTGTGATAAGTCAGAGGGAGGATAGACGGTGAAGAATGAAGACACCCTGTGCAAGACAGCCTGCTGTGAAGGGGAATCAAAGACGAAGTAGCAACTGGAGAGGGTGTAAGGTCAAGAGATGGAATTGATACCCCAAACCCAAGTATTTAAGAAGACAAAGAGATGGAATGTTTACAGACCCAAGGAACCTTCTAGAAAGGACAATGGTCTAAAAAGATAAGATGAAAAAACTATTTAGGATGTCTTTTAAATGATGTCACCAACTGAAGATTATCAGTTCACGGTGCAGGTGTAAAGGCTAGATGGCTACTTGTCGCTGTCCCGCAGCCATGGACTTGGTGCACAGAGCTGATAATAACACGCGTGGACTCTGACTGATGGTCAAAGCTAAAGTTTATTAGTGGCATCAGACTTTATACACTGAGGGTCATATGGGATAAGGGAGGAAGTATTGAGCTTATCAACAAAACCCATCAACAGTTTCAATACTATTGTTTGGAACTCCTTTTGTCTTTGTATATTCTACCAAGTGTTCTCATTCACAGGCTGTCCACTCAACTGTCCTCATACAAGTGATATCCAATCAGTTATACAAAAGGTATCCGGTGTTCTCATAGAAATATTGTCCAATCAACTGTAATCATGTACTCGCTGACCTTCTAGGGTCACAATGTCCTCCTACAAATCCTGCTTCTGTGTTTTGTAAAATTAGGCCTGAAAGATGTAGCTGGGAGAACATGTTCTTGGAAGAGCAGAAAAATGGGGAGAAACAATATTATGTATTATACAAAGATGACTTCACCAGGGACCACATACCCTAACTGCCTATCATTCCATCTAACTCCTCAACATCCTTTTTTCCCCAGGGAATGACCCTTGGCTGCATATCAGGGATAAGGGCCTGCGATCATTATGGCTACTTCAAGCTGAGAAATGGGGTGGAGAGAGGGGGCCACAGCAGCCAGGTATTCTCCAGGGAATGCATCTAGGGGTCCTTGGTAGAAGGTAGAAAAATAACAGCTATAATTTCTCCAGAGCTAACATGGTTTTGAATTTAACCTAAATCAGAGTGGCACAGGAACAGTGAAAGGATTAACATTAACATTCATCATATAACAGCTGAGCATGAATTTAACATCAAAGTTTCTATACAGGGCCCGGTGGCATGGCCTAGCGGATAAAGTCCTCGCCTTGAATGACCCGGGATCCCATATGGGCGCAGGTTATAATCCCGGCAGCTCCACTTCCCATCCAGCTCCCTGCTTGTGGCCTGGGAAAGCAGTCGAGGACGGCCCAATGCATTGGGACACTGCACAAACGTGGGAGACCCGGGGGAGGTTCCAGGTTCCCGGCATCGGATCGGCGCAGCACCGGCCCATTGCGGCTCACTTGGGGGGTGAATCATCAGACGGAAGATCTTCCTCTCTGTCTCTCCTCCTCTCTGTATATCTGACTTTGTAATAAAAATAAATCTTTACCAAAAAAAAGTTTCTATACAGTTACATCTTGTTTAGCATTAACAGTTGATGAAAGTTTTGGTGGGGAATCTTAACTTACAATTTAAACTTTGCCATTTTTATCATTCAAGTATGATTTTACAGATTTTCGTGCATTTTAGGATAATCAAAACAGTTTTATAATTCTAACAAATCATATGTTAATAATTGAAAAGTAGAAAAGTCTTAGGCAGGTGAGCAGGGATATCTCCAACAACCTAGAAGTTAATCCTCTCCCTGTAAGTGTGAGGATCCCATATGGGCACTGGTTTGTGTCCCAGCTGCTCCATTTCCCATCCAGATCGCTGAGCATAGCCTGGGACAGCAGTGGAGGATGGCTCAAAGCCTTGGGACCTTGATTCTGCATGGGAGACCCAGAAGAAGCTCCTGACTCCTGGCTTTGGATCAGTTCAGTTCTGGCCATTGCAGCCATTTGTGGAGTGAACCAGCAGATAGAAGATCTTTCTTCATCTCTCCTCTCTGTAAATCTACCTTTCCAATAAAAATAAATAAATCTTTAAAAAAAAGACTATCAGTGCACAATCTGGGTTGAATGTACTCACAAAGGTAAGTCCTTTGATTGTAACATGTATTATGATAATTTATAAACCTCTGTCTCTTCTTAAGTCAGAGCTCTGAGATTTTCTCTGTTTTTAATCCCTAGAGACCAACAGCATACCTTGCACTTTTGTGACTGTTCAATACATCTGTTTATTGACATTTAAAAATTTAACAATTTGTTGAAATGCAGTTTGTTAAAATAGATTAAGTTCTCACCTCTTCTGTCAGCTTCCCTGGCTGCATTGGTTCTAGTCTGTCTATCCTGAGTGACTGCCCACTGAGTAAAATTAAGGAAGGCTCTTCACTTTCCTGTCCCTTAAATGTGTCACAGAAGACAACAATCTTCCTGCCAAAGGTCAAAAGGACAGAAAGCAAGGGCTTGTCTGTCTAGAGCATGAGTACATTGGAGGGTATGTGAAAGGAATGACTTGGGAGCTTAGTCTTAATCATACTAAATATACTTTATAATATAGTACTATTGAATACACGCTTCATTTGCATGTTTTATAAAACTGCATGGTTCAAAGAATCATCCCTAAAATACAAATGAGTAAATTGGGACCTGGTGGGGTGAGCATGATGCCATAGTGGATTGAGTTATCACTCTAGGATGCCCACTGTCAGAATACCTGACATCAAGTCCCAACTACTCAGCTTCCAATCAGCTTCTTACTAACACACATCCTAGGAGCCAGCACATGATGGTTCAAGTACATGGATCCCTGCCACTCCCGTGGGAGGTCTGGTCATAGGTCCAGATTCCTGGATTTGGCCTGGCAAAGCCCAGCCCTGTGTGTTGCAGTCATTTGGAGAGCTCTTTCTCTCTCACTATCCCTTCCAAATAAAATAAATTTAGTTTTTTTAAATAAAAAATATTCTATGAGAAAAACTTACAGGCTTTTGAAATAGAGCTATAGTCTGTGTATCTTATTCTGCTTAACCATTGACACATAGGTGTGTGTGTTAAAAAGGATGTTTAAGAACAACTTGGACATTTCTTTTAAAAAAAAATGAACACTGAATTTCTGAGAGATGAAGAGCTTAGAAAAGGAGCACCTGGACCCAGCACAATAGCCCAGCGGCTACAAGCACCCTTGCTCGTCAGGATCCCATATGGGCACTGGTTCTAATCCTGGCAGCCTCACTTCCCATCGAGCTCCCTGCTTGTGGCCTGGGAAAGCAATCAAGGATGGTCCAAGGCCTTGAGACCCTGCACCTGCGTGGGAGTCGTGGAAGAGGCTCTGGGTTCCTGCCTTTGGATCGGCGCAGCTCAGGCCTTTGCGGTCACTTGGAGAATGAATCAGCAGATGGAAGATCTTCCTCTCTGTCTCTCTTCCTCTCTGTATATCTGACTTTGCAATAAAAATAAAATAAATCTTTAAAAAATAAAATTTGAAAATAAAGCAAAAATATTAAAAAAAAAAAAAAAAAAGAAAGAAAAAGTAAAGGGGCACCTATCACTGCCAGCTGGCAGCACCTGCCTTTGTGTCTGAGTTTCATGCAAGAAACTAATGACCAGCATGAGAAGCAATGGCATGTGGTCACTGGGAGGAATGATTTAAATAGGAATGTGGCTACTAATCTTATTCCAAAAAAGTATTAGTGGATTGAATGACTAATCACCAGATGTAGGTAAGCAGATGCTAACATGTTTTTAAAATAGAAACACTATCAGAGAATTGTGGAAACATATATTCATAAATCTTGTAGCATGACACATAAGTAATTAGACATTAGAGCAAGCATATTTTAACGAAACTGAAGTATCTATATAAAATTTGCTTCTATAAACATACAAAATGTGCCTAATATGTTATAAATTGTATTGTTTTCTTGTCTCAGTTTTGTCAATGGAACCTGTTCTGTCGATGCATTCTTGCATTCCAATCTCATGCTGGACGTTGCAAGTCACTTTTTTTGGCTTAAAATCAAATGCGATAATCAGAGACAAATCGTCTCTTTTTTGAAATTGCATTGCATAACATATATATTCTATAAGCATGTAAACATTAGGTCCCCAACCTACACAAATGATAAAAATATCTCAAATACTTATTTGCAAGCAAATTATTTGAAACCTAAATGACAGTGAGGCGCATAACAGTTTACTTTCTGAACTAACCTACTAGTGTCATGAGCCGAAAGTGGTATTTTTACAGCATTTTGTAACCAAAAAACGAAGAAGGAAAACCCCTGGGTACTGAGTGAGGTGTCTTTTGCGAAAGCCAGTACTTACAGAGAAGCAGGTGTAAAGGACAGAGGTGAAGATTCCTTGGAAGTTGTGGAGCACAGAGAGGGAATGTGATTGAATGGGAAGAAAGCCCCATTCAGTCTGAGGTAAAAGGAAAATTGTGCCCTTATACGTTCACTGATCAAAATATCCTCCTGTGTTGAGTTTCAGTCAAGCGGAAAAAGTTAATAAAAGCCCTAACATTTGGGAAAATAGTTCTATAAAGTCCCGTGTTGCCAATCAGTTCTCATACTGCTGTCAACCCTTATGAACCTGCCCTATGCTCAAAGCAGGGCCAGGGGATGGAGAGGGTGGCAGGCTGTACCCTCAGCTGATTGGAAACTGTGGTACCCTTTGCACATACTGCACAGTTATCAAAGAGACAAACTCCTTGTGTTTACTTAGGATACTGTAGTTTGTTCATCTTGTGTTTTATCGTGTAACTTCGATTTTTAGTTAAGATATTTAGGAAATACTGCATTACAAGATTTTTAAAATTTTTAAAGGTCCATTATTTTATTTG
Source organism: Ochotona princeps (assembly GCF_030435755.1). NCBI lineage: Eukaryota > Metazoa > Chordata > Mammalia > Lagomorpha > Ochotonidae > Ochotona > Ochotona princeps. The sequence goes on from NC_080836.1 coordinate 76,803,998, forward strand.
AAAGACAGATGACACAGAGAGAGGGTGATGGAAATATTCCACCTGCTGATTCACTCCCTAATGGCTGTGACACCTGGGACTAGGCCCAGCCAAAACCATAAACTAAGACCTCCATCTACTAAACCAGGATGTAGATCTCCCACTTGGGTGACAGGAGCCCAGGTACTTGAGCCATCCTCTGCTGCTTTCCCAGGCACATAAGCAGGGAGCTGTAATGGAGGCAGGGTAGCCAGGACTAGAACCAGCACTTGGGTATGGGATGTTTGCATCACAAATGGTGGCCACAATACCAGCCCTTTTATTTATGATTTTTATTCCTGTTAATTACTGCATGGTTATGGTTCTTTGTTCCACTGTCCCCTGTGCACAGTGACAAAGCAAGCTGCCCAAGGCAGCCCACCAGACTAAGAGATTTCCTCATTTTTGATCTCTGTTCTGTGCTGTGGGTGTGGGTGTATACACACGTGTCTTTGCATGTGCTTGTGTGTCTGTCTGTCTCTGGTGGCATTATTTTCTTACATTGGTTTTCCACCTCCATTCCTGGCTGTTACAGGAGGCCTAGCTATGAGCATAAGCCAACTGACCACCGGGTACTAGGAGCAGAGAGAGGAACAAAGAGAGACAGTATTTCTTAGGTGGGCATGGACATAATGAATGCGCACAGGTTTTTAAGTACTTCATTTTTGAACTCGTGGTTCATTCCTCTACATTTCAGAGACCAAGTCTGGCTTGCCCGGCTCTGAAAATTGTGAGGCTGTGTATGTGGTGAAAGCAGTTAGACGAACAGGAAAAATTTCACAAAACAGCTTGGGTAGGGAGAAATGAAAATGGATTTTAAAAAAAAAAAGGATGTAAGGATAGACTTTAAGTGTGGCTATTAAGGCATTGCATGGGATGACTGCATTATAGAGTAGAGTAGCTGAGTTCAAGCCCTGGCTATGTTTCTAATTCCAGCTTCCTGTTAAGGAAGTAGCAGGCAATGGCTCAAGTATTTGAAGACCTGGCACCCAACTGGAAGACCCAGGTGCAGTTCCTGGCTCCTGACTTCCGCCTGGCTGAGGCCTGTCTGTGGGCATGGGGGAGTGAATCAGCAAGTGGAAGAGATCTCTCTCTGTCTTTCAAGCAAACAAATAAAAATTGCAAAGTAAACAAAATGCATATGAAAAAGATGGGCTGAGGTACAGTTAGCTTGTCTGTGAATAGTGAAGTCTGAGGAAAGTAGAGGTGATAGAAAGTTTTGGTGGGAGAAAGCAAATTCAGCCAGTTCTCCATGCTGGCCACCAAGTGGTGCTGTTGGTACAAGGCTGTCTTCTGTCAGGCATGGGGGAAGCCAGATGGGGCTCAGGCACCCTAGGTCTGAGCTGGGGAGAGGGAGTCTCAGAGGGTCTTCCACACCATTTGCAGGTATCAGGAATTTGCAAGCCAGGTTTTTGTAACTTGTGTGCATTTGTGGGCATGCTCTCACAGTGCACACACATCTTAAAGCGCTGCGAACTTGCATGCGATGGTTGTAAATGATTGTTGAGCTCCTGCTTTCAGTATGGAGAAGTGTAAAGGGTGAACTTCCAGCCTTGACCAACTTTCTCCGACTGAGCCGTGAACTTCAAGGCCATGTTAAAGAAGGCGATGGGAGCATTTAAATGCATTTCATGGAAATGAAGAATGACAAGGTCTACCCCACTGTCATCATCGTTCTGTAGTCAACAGGCTGAGCACTTTTTGGGGGGACGAATCATTCTGACTGCTCATGACAGGAGGAAGTGCCAGAAGGACAAGTGTGGAACTGAAGGCAGCAGATGGAGGAGGCTGACCTTGACCTCCACCTCAAGAATGTGTGTGTGGAGGAAGCTCTTCACAGGAGTTGGAAATACCATTCTAAGTACCAAGAAGCAAGCTGCACTTCCACACACAAGGAATGATGCAGTGAATGAAGATGTGCGCCTGTACTGGGGGTCCTGGTGCTTGCTCTTGGCATCTTTGTGTTTACTGGGTGAAAACATGGCTAAGAGTATAGGCTATACTATACTATACTATACTATACTATACTATAGTATCAGTGGGCTCAAATTCTGTTTGACACTTCATAGAAATATCGGACAATACCCAGCTTTCTCGTCTAAATTTGGGGGAGTCCATGACTAGATTAGAGAACTAAATGAATGTGAAGATTAGAGCAAGTTAATAACGTATTTGATAAAATGAGTAATGAAGAATCAAATACAGGTTTGAAAACTCCTTGGTATGACTGATTGTCACCCCATTCTTAAATTATATTAAGAAAGAAAATAGTCGAATCAGTTAAAAATATGAATTATGGAGCTGTCCTACCTTGGGTTAAATCCTGTCATATCTTGCCTGGCCTTGGGCAAATCATTGAATGCTTTGGCCACCAAGTGATAAATAAGTATAAGCACTAGCCTTCTACTATTGTCCCCTGTTTTCTATTTATCATCAGATTTGGACAATATATGTGGGACAAATTGCCTCACGGCTGTTTATCAACAGAATGTTGAATTGCTCTTTTAAAAATAATCTTACTGTTACATTGAAAGTGGAAGATGTGATACTCTGCTGGCTCTGTCTTCAGACCAGAGAGGGTGTAACTAAGAAGCCGTTGAACTTGACTGGACAATAAGATGCTGGACTCTATGTTTGGTATATGCTTGCAATGGGGGAATCTCAACTGAACTTGAACTGTGGTTATGCAACAAGGTGGAGGAATCCACCATGGTGGGAGGGCTTGGGGAGGGGTGGGGAGAATCCAAGTACCTATGAAACTGTGTCACATAATACAATGTAATTAATGAATTAAAGATAATAAATAAAAAAAGAAAGTGGAAGATGAAGTACATATTTGGTGCCCCTACTGAAGTGGGGGCCAAAGAATAGGTGCAAGTCATTTCAGGGATTTTTCCTCAGATTGAATTAAACCAACACACACACACACACACAGAATAATAACAAAAATATCGAGTCTGAAAAAGCATAATTTTCTTGATTTGCTAAGTGTGAAAATAGGAAGTCTTCCACTTTGTTTGCATCTATAGATCCCCAAGAATTTCCCATTTTGGGTAATGGGTCCTTTCTAAGCTATGGTGTTCAGTATAATTGCACTGTTTCTCAAACTAAGCCATTCTGTCACAAGAACACCTTGCAGTTAGATTTCCTTCCTCACCTATGACATGTCTTTTTTTAACCTGTCATTGTTTTGCAGGAGATTTAGCATGTGAGCCTGCACATATGGAATCACTCGGCATTCTTGAGCCTTCCATTTGCAGTAAGAGTTTTGATCCATAGCAGGTCAAGCACTCCTGCAGCTGGGAAGGCCTGGGTGTGGAGAAAGCCCAAGACAAGGCCAGGAGCATGGAATCAAAAGCTAGAAAACTCAGCATGGTAAGCAGGACATTTTGGCATCTTTGTGTAGAAATTCCCAGAGCTCCAGAAACCACTGTCTTAAATCAGTAAGAATTTGTGAATCTGGAAATTATGGTCAGCTTGCTCCACATTCCTTTTCAATAACTCACCAGCTCTGACCTTTACTTCTTCTTAAAGACTGTGAAGATAGAAGAATAATATGATGTCAAGGAAAACTCATGTGAATGAGCAAGTGAGATAACAAAAAGACCACCTAGACCTGTAATGGCCAATGCGATAATAATGTTCCCTACCTCACTATCATGTAGTTGTGTGGTTTGGTCTCAAAATCAGCATGGAGCTGGCACACATGAAGATGATGATGATGTTGCTAAGGTTGGAATGAAAGTCTCCTCTTACCCTTGTTAGAGTAGACAGAAATATGAAGAAGTAAGTAAACAAATGTATGGACTTTGTGTGAATATTTTTAAAAATATTTTTCTACCTGTTCATCCAGGAAAAAAATTGCTTTTATCTGTATTTTTCTGAGAATATTTTCTTTAAAAAAATGTTTATTTATTTGAAAGGCAGAGTGACATAGAGAGGGAAGGACAGAGACGGAAAGAGAGAGAGAGAGAGCTATCTTCCATTTACTGGTTCACTTCCCAGATGGCCACAATGACCAGAGGTAGGCCAGGCTGAAGCCAGGAACACCTTCCAGGTTTCCCACATGGGTGGCAGGAGCCCGGGTCTTTGGACCACTCTGTTGCTTTTCTGTGGCTATTAGCAGGGAGTTGAATTGGGACTGGAGCATTCTGGACACTATCTGGAGCCCATGTGGGATGCTGGCAAACAGTGATCACCATTTTAAAAAACTTTGTCTTTTCTACTTCCAGCATTATTTTTCTGGACTGTTTTAAAATTATATCATTCTACTTGTAAATACTTTAGTAGACATCTCTAGCCACAGAATTTTCGTGAGTACTATGCAAAGTAAGTACTCATCTAGGGCCCAGCATGATAGCCTAGTGGCTAAAGTCTTCATCTTACATGAACAAAGATCTTATCTGGGTGCTGATTCATATCCCAGCTGCTCCACTTCCGTTCCAGCTCTCTGTCTGTGGCCTGGGAAGGCTGTTGAGGACAGCCCAAAGTCTTGGGACCCTGCACCTGTGTGGGAGATCTAGAAGAAGCTCCTGGCTCCTAGCTTCGGATCAGTTCAGCTCTGGCTGTTGCGGCCACTTGGCGAGTGAATCATTGGATGGAAGATCTTCCTCTCTGTCTCTGCTTCTCTCTTTTAAATCTTACTTTCCAATAAAAATAAATAAATCTTTTAAAATTATTTTTATTATTTTATTTTGATAATCTTTACATAGTTGATTAGAGCACAATGGGTCGAGGGCTACAGGAAAGTGGGTAAGACCATTGTTTCCACATTCTCTCTCTCTCTCTCTTTTTTTTTTTTTCTGTATCTGGGGTAAGGTAGAAAATAAAGGAAGAAGTCCCACCCAGCCTCCCACCCACCCAGGGTCCCTGATGTGGGGCATGCTCCGAGAGCACTGCTCAAGTGGTTTTGAGAGTTCAGCACTTCTGAATTGCTGCCAATCTCACCATTCCAAACGTGATGAAATCTCTCCAGAATCCACTGGCTAGCATAATCCACCTTAGAGCCTCCATTTGCCGAGATTTTCCTCTCTATCACTCCTCTCTGTAAAAAATCGGACTTTCCAATAAAAACAAATCTTTGAAAAAATCTAATATATCTAAATTTATATATAAATATGCATTTATAAATGTCATTTTACAGAAGAGTTGTTAGAAACAGGATCCAAATAGCATTTATACATTGCGATTGTTTGTTATATCCTAAGTCTTTTTTGTTTTCTTCTGTTTTAATGGCATTGATTCATTAGAGAAACTTGTTAGAACCAGGTCCTAATTTGGCTGTTTCTGGAGTATTAATGTCCCTGTCCTCCAGGGACATTAATGATTCCATTTAGGCTTGCTTATTTATTTATTTATTTATTTCAGTCAAAAACACACCGGAATGGTGGCCGTGTGCTCCCTGCTGCACTGCACCAGAAGCCACATCACGTCTGGACAATGTGCTTGTTGTAAAGCTAGGACTGACCTGGGCTCAGCTGGTGTCAACCCAACCCCTGCATGGCAAGCCCCCTCATCCAGCTCTCAGCTAACCGTGTTAGCAACCACGGAGGACTGTTTGCTGCCATCTAGCGTTGCATTAGGGATTGCGTGATCCTAACTTGCTGCTCTGCCCGTCCTCCTCTAAGTATCAGCCGGAATTCCTCCAAAGAGGAAGAGCCCTGCCCCCATCAACTCTTTGATGACCCTACAGAAGCTGTTTGTAAAGACAAGACAAACAATACTTGTATGTTTTCTCCTTTACCAATACTCAGAGTATACACATATGCATTTGGAATCTCCATGTGACCACTGTTTAGAATCATTAGAAAGTTACAGATATTACATGTTTCATCACAGCCACTTCTCTTTTGGATCTTCAACTTAGCTTCTTTAGCTAGTGAGGATCCGTTTGAGATTGGTGTTCAAGTCTTTTTCATTTATTTATTTTTTTGATGGCTCCAGTTTATTTCCTCCCAAAAAACCAAATGAAGTGAATAATAACTTTAAGATTTTATTATCTTCATAACAAAGCAGAGGATGATGATTATAATGATAATCACTTGGCCCTTTCCCTTCTTATCTCCTCCCAGTTCAAGATGTTGACATCTTTCAATAGCCAGAATTCTCTTGGAGCTGCCTTGGGCTCTCCACACTCAAGCCTCAGCACAATCTTCTTTGTAGTTTTAGCCTTTTTCCAGAAAATCGACTTTGCCTGCCTGCTGTAGCCACTCAGCTTTCTATCAGAACACTGCTTCCCCTGGGCTTCCTGGAGTCTTTCCCCTTCTTACACTGTGTTACTTTGTGGGGCTGGTGCTTGCCACACTTGCACAAGGTCCAGCACGTTTTTGCAATGTTCACCATGTTTGCATCCTTTTGACTTGACTCTTCCTGGCTTACAAGGAGATGGGGCCCTCTTTCTTGATAATTTTCCTGCTTTTTTGGTAAGAAAAAGATGCAACTGTCATTCTATATAGTCCATCCTGTAGACCTGGAGCTCATCACATATCCAAGGCTGTTTAATTATTTTTTTTAAAGATTTATTTTTATTACAAAGTCAGATATACAGAGAGGAGGAGAGACAGAGAGGAAGATCTTCCGTCCAATGAGTCACTCCCCAAGTGAGCCGCAACGGGCCGGTGCGCGCCGATCCGAAGCCGGGAACCTGGGACGTGGCCTAGCGGCTAAAGTCCTCACCTTGCACGACCAGGATCCCATATGGACACCAGTTCTAATCCCGGCAGCTCCACTTCCCATTCAGCTCCCTCCTTGTGGCCTGGGAAAGCAGTCGAGGACAGCCCAAAGCTTTGGGACCCTGCACCCACGTGGGAGACCTGGAAGAGGCTCCTGGCTTCGGATTGGCTCAGCTCCACTCATTGCGGCAGCTTGGGGAATGAATCATTGGACGGAAGATCTTCCTCTCTGTCTCTCCTCTCTGTATATCCGCCTTTCCAATAAAAATAAGTCTTTAATTCTTTTTAAAGGAAAGTGGTAGTGAGACACCACAAATTGCGCATGAGACTGCTCTGCTCACTGCTGTCAAGTTGTATTGTTTTTATCTTCTAATTAAGAGCTTTTTTTCTCTTTTTTTTTTTAAGGAACAAAATTGTAAGTTGATATTTCCAAATCAAATTTAAGATCACATAACTTTTGCTTAATTTCCTCGAGTTGATAGTATGTCTATTTTCTCTTAACATTAAAGAGTTTGGTTTCTAATGGTACGAAGATAAATCTACCCCAAAACTTGGCACCTTGGCACTTGTGGAAATAGCAGCAGGAAAGTCATGATCCTCATCTGTTTCTTGTCCCTTCTCCTCTGACAGCCATGAGGCCTAGCCGCATTATCCTCTAAACCAGTTTGTAGGACTTGGATCCTAGAGGCAACTTCCTAGAGGAAAGGAACGTCCTTTTTCCTGAGCACACGGGATTGAAGGGAATGTGAACAAGCAGTCCTTGTTGAGTTTCCCATTTTTTACTGTCAAATCAGACCCTTTTGTCCAGCTCCAAATTTCTCCATAATTATCCATCCTTTTCTAAGCTATTGTAAAAATAGATAGCTGTCTCTTTTCTTTGGGTCTTCCTTTCTGAAGGCTCTTGTGTCAATCAAACTTACATTAAACATATCCATATACTTTTGTTAACTTGTCTTTTTGTAACTTCGATCCATAAAACTAGTGATAGAAAAGAAACATTTTCTGTTCTATAATACATTCAAAAATAATAACAGCATTATTCGTAAGATTGTTAACTACACTTGATTTTCCATCATTTATTTGCTACAAAAAGCATTTTGTAGTCATCATTCTGCACGTTGCTGTGTTCATCTAATGATGTATTTCTTTGATAGGCTCCATTTTCTGGATACCAGTGGGACTTTTTTAATGTTTCTTTCATATTTTCATGCTATTATCTCTTAAATGGTTGTCATAATTTCTATATTCTAGGAAGATTATTAATTAGGGCATAATTCCCAATAATTTGGCTAAGTACAGAAGACAGAAGGCAAGGATGAAGAAAAATGCAAGCTTTCAGCCAGCTATAGTAGTTGTGGAATCACACCCCTAGGGAAAGTGAATAAAGGACCCCCAAAATGTGGTGGGTGGGAATGTAGGCCAGTAGTTATCAGTGCCTAAAATCTCACTGCTAATTAGAAATGGCTGCTATTTGTCTCATGAGATTCTCTGGCAACAGGGCCTGAAGCAGGAGCAGGAAGAGAAGTACGTGTAACTCCAGGGGAGTCATCAGGATGGAAAGAAGAACAACGGTGCCGCAACAAACATGGTGGTTTTGTAGGGTGGACCGCCCCAATGGCTTCCACATTTCTGCACTGTAATACGCAGCCCTGGCGGATGTTGCTGGAGAATGCAGAGTCCTTGTGAGGCCACTGAGGCGGGTGGGCAGGCCCGAGGGCCTCCTCTCAGCAGTGGGGGCTCCCCATTCTATGCTGATGGTGGTAACCAGCACACTGAGTTTGGGAGGACAGAAATGGCATCGCTCTACAGAGTTGCACAGGGTGCTGATGCTAGTCTGCCCAAATCGATCTGGACTTCGGAGACTCACAAGGTGAGATGGGAACATCTAAGTCTCTATCATCTAAGCTTTACTGAGAAATACTTGGTACTAAAGCCTTGTTTTGGGTACACAGCTAGACTATATATCAGGCAGTCATTTGGTGATTTTCCTTGACCTAAAATATGACTATAAATTACCAAATTTTTGAAAATTCTCAGTAGCATTTAGCTACTTACGCCACTGCAATCCACTCTTGTATCAGTTTTAGCATACTTGTGACTTCAGTATGTCATTCACGGGGCTGACCAATTGAAAATATTAAAAAAAAAATAAAACGCTGGCCAATTGAAAATTCTAAAACTTGATGAAAATTAGGAAGTGGTAAGGAAAAGTCCTGCAGTGAGTGTTGGATGTAAAAGCTAAGATACCACTTAGGACCCCTGTGTTCCATGTGGCAGAAATGCCTGGGCTTTAGTCCTGACTCCAGCTACCATTACTTATGAGAGACCCAGATTGAGCCTCCACGTCCCAGGCTAGCACTGGACCATCCCTTGCTTTCATGGGCATTTGGAAGACAAAAAAAAAAAAAAAAGGAATGAGTGAAAAAATACTGTAAACCTGATCTGATATATAATTTTTGCATAGAAATATAATCTCCTTTTAGGAATAAATTAGCATTTATTATAATCAGTGTTTGATAAATTATAATGGGATTAAATACTCTCAGAAACTAGCTTCTCACTCTTGTGGTTAATTGATTGTCTTGGTCCATTTTCCGTTGCTATAGAAAAATGCCTGACATTGGTGATTTGTAAGCAATGACATTTATTTAGCTCACACTTGAAGAGGCTGAAAGTCCAAGAACAGGCAGTCCCCATCTGACTTGGCCTCTGGTGTAGGTCCTGTTGGTTGCTGTTGTGTCACAGTAGGTGGCCATATGGCCAGAGGGAGAGACTGTATGGTGTGACAAAATGCCACAGAGCATCATGTACTAGGTGTGCTCCCTTGTAACAGCTCACCCTTAAATGAACAAGTAACTTGCTACTTGGGACCAATATCCATGCCTTCCAATGGCAGTGATCCCAGTGATGTGATTGCCACCCACTAGGCTCCAAATCTTAAAAGTTCCACTACTGGGGTGAGTGTTGAACTTGGTGGTTAAGATGCTCAAATCCCACACCAGAGTGTTTACGTCTGCTATTCAGATCCTTGTTGCCAATTCCAGCTTCCTAATGATCAAGTGGGATCTCCTTGTGAGAGACCTGGATTGATTTACTGGCTCTGGGTCTTGGCCTGGCCCAGCGCTAACCACTGGAAGCATTCAAGAAGTGACCCAGGTCTGGTGCAATAGCCTAATGGCTAAATCCTTGCCTTGTATCTGCTGGGATCCCATATGGGCACCAGCTCCCGTCCCAGCTTCTCCACTTCCAATCTAGCCCCCTGCTTGTGGCCTGGGAAAGCAGTAGAGGATGGCCCAAAGCCTTGGGACCCTGCACCCATATGGGAGACCCAGAATCAGCTCCTGGCTTCAGACTGGCTCAGCTCTGGCCATTGCAACCACTTGCTCAGTTCTGGCCATTGTAACCACTTGGGGAGTGAAAGTAGATGGAAGATCTCTGTCACTCCTTCTCTCTGTATGTCTGCCTTTCCAATAAAAACAAATAAATTTTCCAAAAAAAATGTGAACCAATGGATGGGAAAGTATCTTTCTGTCTTTATTCCTCTACCTCAAATAATAAATAAATGAATAAATATATTTTAAAAAGCTCTCAGCACTCCAACATTGCCACGTTGATGACCAAGCTTCTAACACATGAATTGTTAGAGACAAACCACATCATAGCATTGTCCATCAGCCAAAAGCGTAATAACCTTTAAGACAAATATGTTTGTTTTAAAGAAATTTTTTTCTATGTATGTCCTTAATATATATATATATATATATATATATTTTTTTTTTTTTTTTGCGAAAGATTTATTTATTTGAAAGACATGGTGACAGAATTTCTGTTTTCTGATTTACTTCCCAAATGTGCGTATCATTCAGGGCTGCACCGGGCTGAAGTCAGAAAGCAGCAACTCCATCTGGTTCTTCTATGTGGACTGGCAGAAACTCAAGTATTTGCTCCATCATCTGCTATCTCCCAGGCATATTTGCTGAGATCCAGATTGGAAACAGAGTAGCCTCAATTCAAGCCAGCACCCCAGTACAGTTTGTGGGGTCCCAAGCAGAGGCTTAACATACTGTATCACAACATCTACTCTATATTTATCTTAACCGACTCATAAAGATTAAACTCATTTAAGGGAAATTGCATGGTATCTCGATACATCTATACTTTGTAAAATATTCAAATTAATGTAAACACCTCTATCCTCTTAAACATTTATTATCTTTTATTGTGATAGCCCAAATAGTCTCTTCCAGCTTTTGGGAGTTAAAAAAAAAGAGTACAACTCATTGTTGTTATCGGTGTCTCCTAATGTGCAATGGAACACCAGCACCTATTCATCCTATCTAACTCATGTGTCTCCATCATCAAGCCTTCCACAACCCTTCCTGACCTGTTACTCTCCACCAGCCTATTGTAAGTGCCACCCTATTTTCAACTTCCAGGAGATCAGCTTGTCTAGAATGCACATGTGAGTGAGGTCATATGAGACCTATCCTTCTATACCTGGCTTATTTTACTTAGCATAATGAACTCCAGTTCTATCTTTCATTGCAAATGACAGGGATTCATCCATTTTAATGGCTGAGTAATTTTCCATTGTGACTATTAATATATACCTTACTTTCTCCATTCATCAGTTGATGCATACTTAGGATGTTTCCATTCTTGGCTGTTTTGAACAGTGCTGCAATAAACATGGGTGTCCAATGTCTCCTTGACAGCCTGATTTTATTCTCCTTGGATAAATCCAGTAGAGGCATTGCTAAGTCTTACAGTAATTCTATTTTTAAATTTTGGAAGAACCTCAATACCATTTTCCACAATGGCTGTGCTGATTTACATACTCAGCAATAGCAAGCAAAGGCTCTTTGTCTCCCCATCTTTGTCTACACTTTTTTTTGTCTTTCTTTATAATAGGCAACCTAACTGGATACAGGTGATTTCTCATTGTAAGTTTGATGTGTATTTCCTTAGTTATTAGTTTTTTTTGCGCATTTTGCTATGTATCTGTTGGCCATTTGTATGTCTTCTGGTGAGAAATGTCTATTTAGACGTATTGCCTAATTTTAACTAGACTGTTTTTTTTTTTTGCAACTGAGTAATTTTAGTTCCTTATATATTCTAGTTATCCGCGTCCTTGTCAATGTTTCTGATTTGAGAGAATCTTTGAATTGACTTATTTTCAGTCTCTTGTAGCAATTTGAAAATATACTTGAATATATATCCCCAAGTAAATTATCTCAAAGCTTTTAAAAAAGTATTGTAAGGTTAGATATCAACTATCCATAAATGCTATTATAACAGGCATGACTCTTCTATTTCCTCCTAATAAAAATGATTGTGTGTGTATGTATGTGTATATCCCATGTTCTGTCTCACTTCAAGACTAGTATATTAGAGTGGTAATTTCAAAAGTGTATCAGAGAAAGAAGTTCTACTCAAAAATCACAGCCTGCAAGCCAGTTGGAGGCAGATTCCTTGACATGCCATGCTATTGACCTCGTATGGTTCATATAGAAAGCATTAATTACATGGAAAGAAGAAAGGCAGAAGAAAGCAGAGAAAGAAAAAACTTCACTCTCCACCATCAGCTAATACTGTTTCCCGTTGGGTAAGAGTAACATAGGTGCTCACTTTCACATTTTGAATAAATGATCAAATGACTACTCCTCTAGAACTATTAGATGCACTGTTGCTTGAAGCAAAGAGAAGGAGCAAGTATTTTCAGCACTATTCCTCTTTTATGAGTCTGTGGTTTCTTTGATTGCTAAAATTGGCAAGGTTGCAAATTTGTTTTAAAACCTGGGAACCAAAATGCTTTCACATGAAAGGCGAGGAGAAAATAGCCCCCAAAGTATCCACTTCAGTACCAGGTAAGCCTAATAAATACCAATATCATTATCAATGATAGCCTATAAATGTCATTGCATGGAAGAGCAATGCAAATCCCCAGCGCTGTATACCAACGGCACTGGCTTGGGGTTGGAAGGGTGCCCTTAGCCGGCCAAGTTCTATTCTGTCCCGTCTTGGCTGCCTTGTTTTCAGTTGTGCACATGCGATTTCCAAGCAGCTGCCTTTCTGATGGAGAGTTTCTTGCACTGATAAGAAAAAACTGCTGAAGTCATGAGGGCTGCTCCAGACAGAACCCTTGTGTGAGTCATATGAAAGCTCCACACTGCTGACCTCTAGCAAAAAGGGAGCAAGCAAGGACAGGAGAGGCAGAGGGAGAGAAGTTCAAGCACGAGTTTTCTCCTTGAACCCAGAAGATTATGGGTCAAGAGCTGTGTGCAAAGACCCTGCAGCCAGGATGCAGCTGCTATCGCTGTTCCGAGGGAGGCAAGGCACTCGGCTGCCGGAGGACTCAGCAGCCCGTGACGATGGAGGCTGCGCTGGAGGTATTTGTATCCAAGAGGAGCATCTTTATCTATTGACAAAGCCAGTTCAGAAGGTCTGGAGTGAGGTCTGCCTCTGCTGTGGTGGGTCTAAACCCATAAAAAGCAGATTCTATTAAGGTTGTAGAGAATTTATGGCTGTAGTTATCAAATGTGGGGATTTGCTTGTAAACCAAAAGGGGAAAATATTCCCTGGCTTTGGGCTGCATGAAATTCACTCGACATGAAGCTGAAAAAGTAGTTTTCCCCTGTAGTCTAAGCTGAATGCCAAAAGGCAAGAACTGGTTGGTGTGCTACAGATTCAAACTCTGGATAATTAGTTCATGATTATCAGCAATGCCATGCTTAGAAGATCATTCCCCTAAAGCGATAAATTAAGTGGACATAAAAAAATAAGAGTTGAGAGAAATCAGAAAATATCTATCAAAGAGATCTAGGTTAGCCTGTGTTAGGATGTATTTTTAGCAGACGCAAGAATGCAGTGTTTTAGCAGTTGATGCCGTTAACGGTCTTTAAGAAAATCTGACTTTCCTAAAAGGTGCCTTTTGTGGGGATGCAGGGAAGTTAGAAAATATATGAGGAGTGAAAGTCAGGCAAATGAAGAAAAAATGGTGTGCAAGCCTCTGAATCTTGATTTTTGCATATACTTTATTCCTGCTCTTTCCTTTTGCACTAGCTAACAGACCTAAAAGAAGAGTCGTGTTCCATGACTTCATTTCACCCCAGGGGACTGCCTGCCGCCCAGGCCCGGAAGTTCAAGAGTAAAAGGCCACGCAGTAATAGTGATTCTTTTCAGGAAGAGGATCTGAGGCAGAGTTTTCTGTGGGTGAGTGAGCAGCTGATGTTGATCAAGAATTCAAAGTGTACTTGTCTAGGGAGTTGGGCTGTCACTCCTGGGGCAAATGCTGAGCTGGCATCCCAAATACACTCTCTCAACGCTGTCTACTTTCCCTGGGGATTAAAAAAAAAAAAGTCAATGCTAAAAAAAAACGTATTCTCTCTTCCCCATCCTTCACCTCTCCCATTTATCCTAAAGCAGAGAAAGAGCTTCCCTTTTGGGACAGCCTCATCCTACTTGAACTTGGAGAAGCTGGGTGAAGGCTCTTACGCTACAGTTTACAAGGGGATTAGCAGGTAAGTGACTCATAACTGGGAGAGATCTTCCCCTTGAGGGTCCTACCCATTCAGTTTTGCATTATAAAACCAGGTGAGAGGCATCCCAGGAGTTCTTAGCATCTGGGATTTGTGCAAGATGCCCTGGTCAATAAGCAGAGATTAAGACAACTTTGAATGGAAAACAGTCACGCCCTGCCTGTAATCAAAATCAGCCCACTAAAGTGTTTATCAGCCTTGCTGTTCTTGTATTCAATCTAAAGAAAGTAGACATATGTGCTAATGCCCCAAAAAACAATGACTGCTCCTTGGCCTCGTGGGAAGCAGGGTTGTTAAGGTGGCTACAGAGGGTTGCTCATGTCCCTCCCTCGGTCACAAGGGCAGAGGTTTGCAATGGCAGTTTCTTGAATTTACTGCTGCATTTTGTCACCTGGCCTTCGTAGGAGAAACTGAAGTTGGTTTCTGCAAAGTATGGTTGTGTTCAAAGAATGACAAATCCTCAGTTGTCTATAGCTGCAAAACATACATATTAGCTGGAGGATGCAAATACTGCTTACCCTAAAGTCAAATATGTATTTTGGAAAACATCAACCTTTGTTAAATACGACTGGAAAATCCACGAATCTCACTGCCTTTTCCTTAAGGTGGGACTTTAAAGCTCTTAGTTCTTTAACTTAGGTTGCTTTAATAGAGAAAAATAGTGACTCGATATTGGTTGAATGTGACTTTAAAACTACAATATAAATGACACAGGATTAAGTATTACTTACCTTCATGTTAGTGTTGTTTTTATTTGTTAAGACATAGAAGTAAGTTTATAGTTGACTTCTGTGCTTATTCTAGGAATTGGCAATATAAAAGATTTCCTTCATGGAATTCAGTTGAAGAATAGGACAGAGAAGTGCTTTAGAGTGTCGGGTATTTAGCGAAGTAGTTATAACACTCTGATGCCACACCAGAATGCCTGGTTTTAAGACCTGGCTCTGTTTTCAATCCCAACTTCCTGCTAATATGCACCCAGGAAGGCAGCAAGCGATAGCTCAAGTGCTTGGGTCTCTGCCTCCATCTGAATATACTCAGGTTGGGTTCTGGGTTCCTGGCCCAGCCTGGCCCAGCCCTAGCTACTGTGGGACATTTGAAGAGAGTAAGCTAGCATATGAAAGACCTTTTGTCTGTCCCTGTCCTTCTGCTCTTCAAATAAATTATAACTTTCGAAACAAACCATTAGAAATATTTATCCAAGTGCACAGAGACACAAATAGAAGTATTTTCCTTGCAACAAGATTTTTAAGAGGAAAAATAAAAACCTGGTCACAAATACCCATTAATGAAGGTTTGAGTAAATAATTACCCACCATGAAACAGTATGAACTCATTGAAAGTATGCAGTAGGGATATGAGGGGGTGTGCCGAACATCCACAGAAAATGTGGATGAGGGAAACATTATGTGTGGATTTCAAAATTTTTTACACTAAAATAAATTTATGCTTGAATTCCATTTTCCATGAAATTTTGAAATACCTTCATGCTAATATGGAAAGATATCCAATATTTTAAGAGAAAAAAAGGCAAATTGTAGAAAAATGTTTACCCTGTACTCCACTTTAGGAAAAAGCACTGGGGCATGCCATACATGTATACACTTGTACATATGTGGAAAATTCTGGAAAACACACAAGAGATGAATTACCTCAGGTGGTTGAAAGTGGAGCAGGGAATCTCTCTGGGATTTGCTTTATTCCCTACCACCAAGACAATGAATTTTTATGTAAAAACAAAGATAGGTGCCAGGAAGGCACATGACGATGTCCACAGCATCATTTTGTTTGTAAAGCTCTAAGCTGAAGAGGAACCAAATAATTCTCCAATATTATGTAGACTATTTCAAATCAATGTCTCACATTCTTTTCCCTTAAATATTGAAGCTTTAATGTAAACTTAGAAATAGGGAAAGAATGTCCATTATTTACTATTGCTAAAATGTCATAAAGGTCCTAGTCAATGCAATACAAAAAAAAGACTGAATGTCATTTTTGTAGTTAGAAGATTGTCTACTTAAAAATCCCAAGAGAATAATCTAAGAACCTATCAGAAACAGTAAGAGCAGTAGGGGATCAGTTAAAAATAAATGTGCAGGTATACTAATCAAAAGCTGTCCTATGAATTAATGATAATCATTTAGAAAATACAGTAGGGGAAGGTTACTATTTCAACAACAAAAATATCACCATAAGTGAGGCTGGTGTTGTGGTGCAATAGGTTAAGACATGGTCTACTGTGCTAACATCCCATAGAATGGAGTGTTGATTCTCTCCTTGTCTGCTTTCTATCCAGCCCCCTGCTAATGTATGTGATGAAGCAGTGGAGGAAGGATCAAGTACTTGAGTCCCTGCCACACATGTGGGAGACCAGATAGAATTCCAGACTCCTGGCTTTAACCTGGGCCAGCAAAAGCCACTGCAATCATCTGGGGAATGAACCAATGAGCTAGAAGGTCTCTTTCTCTCTCTGTCACTCTGCCTTGCAAATAAATAAATCTCTTTTTTAAATTGCCATTAGTATCAAAAGTAGGCAGAATTGATACAAAGATTTGCTATGGACATAGAGTTAGGCATTTATACATTCTACTAATATTTGTTAATATTTCTTTTCTGATTTATCTATTATATGCCAGGCACTATTTCACATCTAAGAACAAAAGAGACAAATGTTCTGGCTCTAAATTAGTACACATTTTAGAAGGAGTGAGGTAGGCAATAAACAAATCTGTACAACCCTGAGTTTGCTGATGCATGCAAAGTGGAAAAGAATAAAACAGGGTGAAGCCAAGGGCAAGGGCAAGGCTGACTGACAGGTGACGAGAAGGTGAGCCTTGTACGAAGACTGATGGAAGTGAGGAGCGAGCCGCGTGCTTGGACAGTGGCAGACTGCTCCGAGCAGCAGGAGGAGCAAGGGAAAAAGTCCCCAAGGCTGGAGCAGCCCTGGTATTGGAGCGGAGCAGGGAATTAGGGCAGAGAGGCTGTGTGTGTGTGTGTGTGTGTGTGTGTGTGCAGGCAGCATACACATAGGAGATGAGCAGAAGGCACTGAGTCTTGTACAGTGACCACTCTAGGGATTGTTAAATGTAGAATATTTGAATTAGGAAACCTTGATGCAAAAATGTCAGATTATTACCTCATGTAGAGTGTTGATGCATTCTAAATACAGTTATCCCTTGGCGTCTGTGGAGGATTTGTCCCAAGACTCCAAAATCTATGGATTCTCAAGTCCTTTACATCAAATGCCACAATATTTGCATATAACCTACAGACATCCTTTCTACACTTCAAATCATTTCTAGATTGCTTTTAATACCTGATGCAGTGTGAACGCAATGCAAGTGGTTGTTATGCTATACTGTTCAGGGAATAATGACAAGGAAAAAATCTATATGTGTTTCATACAGATGCAATTTTTTTTCACTTTTCGATCCACAGTTGGTTAAATCCACAGATACCAAATCCATGGACATGGAGGACACAATGTATATTCTAAGGCTACAATAATTAAAATTGTGTAGCACAAGCAAAAGGAAAGGTAGATCAAAGAAACATGATTTGTAAAAATTCATAATCATCACAAATCCAAGTATTAATAGATCCTGGTTCTACTATATAGTCACGGTAGCATTTCCAATGAGCAGCAAAGAGAAAATAGTCCAATAAATGGATCGGGGATGATTGAAAAAAGTGAATATACAGGATGAAGTCCCAGTGGGTTAAATAATTAAATGAAAAAGGAAACACACAAGCAACACTTTGGAAAACAATGAACATTAAAAACGTTGAAGCTCAGGCCTGGTGTGATGGCTCAGTGGCTAAATCCTCACTTTGTGAGCGCCAGGATCCCAGATGAGCAGTGGTTTGTGTTCCGGCTGTTTCACTTCCTATCCAGCTCCCTGCGTGGGGCCTGGGAAGGCAGTCGAGCACAACACAAAGCCTTGAGAGTCTGCATCCACATGGGAGACCCAGAAGAAGCTCCTGGCTTCTGGCTTTGGATTAGCTCAGCTGTGACCATTGCAGCCATTTGGGGAGTGGGCCTGCGGATGGAAGATCTTTGTCTCTGTCTCTTCTTCTCTCTGTAAATACGCCTTTTCAATTAAAAAATCTTAAAAAAAAATTGAAGCTGAAAATTTCAGAATGTAAGACAACAAAAGCAATTAGTGAAAAGCACGTGCAAATATTTCAAGAGCAAGGTAGGCAAATAAGCAAATCAAAAACAAAATATGAAAGACTGAGAAGCTCACAGAAATTCAGCTCTACAAATAAAGCAGAAATTTTAAAATGATCATTGTTTTTCCCTATTAATAGGCCAAGACATGCACACACGCACACATGCACAATGAAGAATAAAGCAAAAAACAAAGCCACTCTGATTAGTTACCATAGGGACACAGGAGCCAACCTCAAGAGCTTCCAAAGGGTGAACCTGCAGAAACAGAATAAACACGGGTCGCATTATACCCCAGCAGGCTACGTGGACACCAGTTCAAGACTAGGTTACTGCACTTCTGATTCAGCTCTGCTAATGCACCTGGGAAAAGAGCAGAAGACAGCCCAAGTGCTTGGGTCCCTGCAGCCACATGAGAGACCCAGAGAAGACTCCTGGTTCCTGGCTTTGGCCCCTTCTAGTACTAGCCGTTTAAGGAGTGAACCAGCAGATGGAAGATTGATCTATTTCTCTCTCTCTCTCTTTCTCCCTCTCTCTTCCTCCCACGTCTCTAATG
Organism: Ochotona princeps; assembly: GCF_030435755.1. Classification (NCBI taxonomy): domain Eukaryota; kingdom Metazoa; phylum Chordata; class Mammalia; order Lagomorpha; family Ochotonidae; genus Ochotona; species Ochotona princeps. Next base: position 76,822,952 of record NC_080836.1, read on the forward strand.
CTACCTTTCAATTAAATGAAAAAAAAAGTTTTTGGGGATCCAGCACAATAGCCCAGTGGCTAAGTCCTTACCTTGTATGTGCCAGGATCTGATATGGTCACTGGTTTGTGTTCTGGCTGCTGCACTTCCCATCCAGCTCCCTGCGTGTGGCCTGGGGAAGCAATAGAGGATGGGCTCGAGCCCTGGGATCCTGCATCCATGTGGGGACTCAGAGAAGTTCCTGGCTCCTGGCTTCTGGCTTTGGATCAGCTCAGCTCTGACCATTGCAGCCATTTGGGGAATGAACTAGTAGATGAAAGAGCTTTCTCTCTGTTTCTCCCTCTCTCTGTAAATCTGACTTTCCAATAAAAATAAATAAATCTTAAAACAAAACAAAACCTTTTTTTAAAAATATTTATTTATTTTTATTGGAAAGGCAGATATACAGAGAGGAGGAGAAACAGAGAGGAAGATCTTCCGTCCAATGGTTCACTCCCCAAGTGGCCGCAATGGCTGGAGCTGAGCCAATCCAAAGCCAGGAGCCAGGAGCTCTTCCGGGTCTCCCACATGGTTGCAGGGTCCCAAGGCTTTGGGCCATCCTCTACTGCTTTCCCAGGCCACAAGCTGGATGGGAAGTGGGGGACGCCAGGATTAGAACTGGCGCCCATATGGGATCCCGGTGCGTGCAAGGTGAGGACCTTAACTAGTACGCCATCGCACCGGGCCCAACAAAACCTTTTTACACACCGATATAAATAAGTGGTTCAAGAAATTAGTTAATGGGAAGGATGGAAAAGAAGTCTAAAGAATAAATGTGTATGATATACTCAGCAGGAGGTAGATATAACTGGTGTTACTCCTCTAAAGGTATAAAATGCAAAGGGAAACATGACAGTAGAAAAAGGTGACAAGCACTGACTATGTTAGTCAGGTGTCAGGCTCCCATTAGCGGTCAGGAGCCATGGTGTTATGTAAGTTCATATGATGGGTAAGTCTCGTTTAAGCCTAAGAAAAATGTGAGGAAAAAGTCTGTAAGAGTTTGACCAAATAGTCAAGGCTGTCAAGAAATAAGGACAATCAGCAAAATTCAACGTCAGGAGGCACCTAAAGAGGTGTGACGACAACAACTAAATACAATCCTCAGTGGAGTCCCTGACAAGAAAAAGGACATTAGGTAAAATCTAAAGAAATTCCAATAAACTATGGACTTTAGTGATAATAATGTAGCCATATTGGCTCACTGACATTAGCAAAAGAAAACTTTACTAATGTAAGATATTAACAGTAGAAGAAACTTTTAACAAGATTTAGGGGAACTTCTTACTACCTTCTCAATTTTTTCCTATAAATCTAAAACTGTTATGAAAATTGTGATACAATGTAAACAAAACCCTGCCCAGGGTTGGTGAGAAATGGGTGGCATAGCCACTCTCTTGGCCAGTTAGAGGTAGGGTCACTGTGAGATGATTTAGAAACCTGAGTTTAAAATTGCAAGAATGTATAATTGTACATTCCCTTTGAGCAATCTTACCTCTATCTTAAGGAAATAGTTGACGCTGTGTGCAAAGACTCATCACATTTGCTCATGGTCATCAAAGTGTTTGTATAATAGTTAAAAGCTGGACCCAGTTTGGAAGGCCTAAACAGATTGTAGAACATTTTTTTTTTTTAGATTTATTCATGCAGGCCCCGGTCTCCCAAGGATTAACTCCACAGCTTAGCTTGTTTCTCAGAGCATAACAGGATTGGTAATTTTGGCCTGATACATATAGCCACTGGCTTAACCGCAAGTTCCTGCTTCCTATTTGTCAAGTTATCTGCCAGGGGATTGGATAAAACTCAAGGGATTTAGGGTGGCCACGAGAGGATTGGATAAACACTGGGAGGAACTGAAGGGATTTAGGGTTGCCACTACTGGGAGGAACTGAAGGGATTTAGGGTGGCCACTACTGGGAGGAGCTAAGCAGAGTATAAAAGAAAGTCTGGAGTTGCAATAAAGATCATTCTGTCATCGACCGGCATTCGGTGTACTGCGTGTTGCCTTGTCTTGTCTCTCTGCGTTGTCTGCGTTGCAACCCTAGTCCCTCCGCTCGGCTCGGATTACGTGGCGACGCGGGCGTTGCCAACATCTGGAGGTTCCCACCGAGATTGAGAAAGAGAGGATACGACGAAGGGTCGTCCCAAGAGTCTGGCCAGCTGATTCAGGTAAGTGGGACGTATTGTAAGTCTCTCCTAAACTGGTAGGAGAGGGAGGTTCATTTTGAAATATAGTCAGGTTTTGGATTTATTTTGAAATAGAGTTAGGTTTTAGACTTATTTTGAAATATAACTAGGTTTTGGATTTATTTTTTAAGTTTTCGATTTATTTTGAAGTATAGTCAGGTTTTAGATTTATTTTGAAGTATAGTTAGGTCTTGGCGTTTAATTTATCCGTTGAAAAGGACGATAAAATGGGTTCTGCCTTCTCACGGGATAAATTGGCCACCGAGCTTGAAGAACTTCTACGTCAACTGGGGATGCCAGTTAAATTTAAAATGATTAGAAATTTTGTTAAAGCCATTCAATCTAGCAGTCCTTGGTTTATTGTTTCAGGCAACTTCAATATTCCCGATTGGGAACAGGTTAAGGCCAATTTACAATCCTGTTTACAAAAAGACCCAGATAATTTCCCCATTGTTAACTTTTCTTTGTGGCGCTTAGTCCGTGATTCATTATTTACTGATAAAGTGAAAGTTGAGAGACAGTTAAGAGAAGTACAGACTACTTTTGAAGCAATCCAGGGGTGGGAAGTTCTACGGTCCTTGGAAGCCTGGAACGAGGTGGCCTCGAGTGAAACCACCCCGAGTGAGACCTCTTCTTTAGAGGAGAGTGAAGCCTCTTCTTCAGATGAGAACGAGGCCTCTTCCTCGGAAGAGAGTGAGGACAAACGAGATGAGGAGGCTTTCTTAAAGCGGAAAATTAAGGATAAGGAGAAGGTTTTCTTAAAGCGGAAAATTAAGGATAAAGAGAAGGTTTTCTTAAAGCGGGAAATTAGGGACATTAAAAGAAAGTTAAAGAAAGCAGGAATAGGTGCACGTTCCTCTGGCAAATTGTCCAGTTCAACACCACCACCATATGCCCCTAATTTTGTGACCCCTACCACTCCTCCTGAGGAGGAAGCCATGGGCCATTCACCCAATAATTACCCCACGCGGCCATGGAGTGACGGCCTCACTGATCAGCCGGTGGGTGGGGTTCGATGCTTCCCTGTAATAGAGGTCCCAGTTCGAGGGGGTCCCCCTCGCCGGGAGCATCAGCCCCTTCAATTTAAAGACCTCAAAAATGTAAAGCAGGCTGTTAAAGATTATGGTGCCCAGGCACCCTTTACTCTTGCACTCATAGAATCCTTTTCGAGTTTGAATCTTACTCCTAGTGATTGGATGCAATTGTGCCGCTCTGCTCTCGATGGTGGTGACTTTCTCCTATGGAAAGGGGATTTTCAAGATAGGTGCAGATTTTTTGCTGAGCAGAACGCGGCTGGGGGACACGCAGATCGAAGCCTTGAAATGCTTACTGGCACTGGACCTTTTGAGGGCATCCAACAACAAGTTAATTATGACCTAGGAGTTTATGCACAGATAGCAAATGCAGCCCTTGGAGCCTGGAAGGCCTTGCCTAATGCTAATACAGGAGACCAGCTTTCCAAGGTCTTGCAAGGCCCCACAGAACCTTTTCAAGAATTTGTGGACCGTATTATGCAGGTTGCTAGTAAGATCTTTGGTAACGTGGAACCAGCAATGCCAGTAATTAAGCATATAGCCTTTGAGAATGCTAATAAATATTGTCAGGATGCTCTCAGGTCCCACAGAGATAAGTCCCTGCATGATTATCTTAAAATTTGCAGACATATTGACTCCACCCATGCCCTTGGGCAAGTGATAGCAGCCGCTGTTCAACACCCTCAGCCCCACCCTAGGGCGCCTCCCAAAACCTGTTTCAGATGTGGACAGCCTGGACATTTTATAAAACAGTGTCCCAAAATTCCGCGACAAGGAAGATCACCCCCACAATCCTTGCAGGCCCCAGATCTTTGTCCAAGATGCCATAAAGGCTATCATTGGAGCAGTGATTGTAGGTCCAGATATGATGCCCAAGGCAATCCCCTATCGGGAAACGGGGTCAGGGGCCCGCTCTGGGCCCCCCAACCTCAGGTGTACGGAGCCCAGCAGACACCTGTAACTTCCGGAACAGCGCAGACTCCTTCCAGAGTCCCTCTCCCACGGCGAGGAGCACAGACATTTCAACCCTCCTCAGAGCAACACCAGGTAGCGCAGGACTGGACCTCTGTGCCACCTCTGGAGAGGTATTGACCCCGCTCCTGGGACCCCAACGGATAAAAACAGGAGTCAGGGGCCCCTTGCCTAAGAATACCTTGGGCCTGATCCTAGGAAGAAGTAGTGCTACTATGCATGGAATCAGAGTACTCCCAGGAGTGATAGATGAGGATACTCCAGCAGAAATAGAGGTCATGGCAGAATCAGCCAAAGGCACTATAATCATTCCACCTGGAGCTAGATTTGCCCAGCTGATCTTGATCCCCAAGGTTCCAACTGACAACCCCATTCTTAAGAGAGATAGACAAGGAGGATTTGGACATTCTGGCCCCTTGGCATGTTGGGTCTCCGACATGCAAACCCGACCCACCTTACAGTTAGAGATAGAAGGGAGAAAATTCACAGGTTTACTTGATACCGGAGCTGATAGTACAGTTATATCCCAGGCACAGTGGCCAAGTTCCTGGCCATTAGAGGCCACCCCAACCGTTCTCCAAGGGATAGGAACTTCTCAGCCACAGAAAAGTGCCAGGTTGTTAAGGTGGAAGGATCAAGAAGGGCATTCAGGAGTTTTCCAGCCGTATGTCTTACCACATATTCCTATCAACCTGTGGGGACGAGATTTGTTGAGTGCCATGAATGTTGTATTGACCTCTCAGCCTGTGCCAAATATGCTTAATAGACAGGGATACTTTCCTGGAAAAGGTTTGGGCAGACATCTTCAAGGTGACCCCCAACCAGTCTGTGACAGGGTTAGGACATTTTTCGCAGGGGCCATTGTAGAGCAGCCTCGTCAGTTAGTGGAACCCATTAAATTAACATGGAAAACAGATGAACCAGTTTGGGTTGAACAATGGCCCCTTTCAAGTGAAAAATTAGAGGCTGCAATTGAATTGGTAAAGGAACAGCTTGAGGCTGGACATATTGTTCCATCCACCTCTCCTTGGAACACCCCAATTTTTGTTATTAAAAAGAAAAATAATAAATGGAGGCTTTTACAAGATTTACGTGCAGTAAATGCCGTCATGGCCCCTATGGGGGCCACGCAACCTGGTTTGCCATCTCCTGTGGGAATACCAAAAGATTGGCATATGCTTGTGTTAGATTTAAAAGACTGCTTTTTCTCCATTCCCTTGCACCCGGAAGATGCTCCACGTTTTGCCTTTACCTTACCATCCATCAATTTAAAGGCCCCTTCCCAACGTTTCCATTGGGTCGTGCTCCCACAAGGGATGATGAACAGCCCTACCATTTGTCAGATATATGTGGATAAGGCCTTAAAAGGAATTAGATCACAATTTCCAAATATTTATTTAATCCATTATATGGATGATCTTTTGATTGCAGCTGAAACCCGTTCCATTCTGTCCTCAGCAGCACAATGTATTTATCAGGCTTTAGCCACAGCCGGGTTGATTGTTGCCCCGAATAAAATTCAGACAGATTTTCCTTATCAGTATTTAGGCCATCAACTTTTACCAACTGGTGTCACCCCTCAGAATTTGACCATCAGATTAAGTGATGTGAAGACTTTGAATGATCTGCAGAGTTTGTTGGGTGATATTAACTGGATCCGACCAATTTTGCATATTTCCACTGGGCAACTCAAGCCACTTTTTGATATTCTTAAAGGTGATCCAGATCCTTCCTCACCCAGACAATTGTCCAAAGAAGGCAGGGAATGTCTGCAGTTAGTCGAGCAGGCCATTCATAATGCTCATGTTAATTATGTGGATTATAAGGCACCAATGCGGTTGTTGGTCTTTCCTTCCAATCATGCGCCTACAGCAGTGTTTTGGCAGACTGGACCTATATATTGGGTCCACTCCCCAGCATCCACTGGACAAATTGTGCAATCATATCCCACTGCTGTTGTATCTCTGTTGTATAAGGCATGTAAGATCAGCCTGCAAATTTTTGGAAAATATCCTGATTTCATCTCCATCCCCTATGATTCCCAACAGGTGGTATGGTTGCAGAATAATATTGATGATTGGTCTGTCTTTTGTGCCACGGTTTCTTCTCAGTTAATTAATCATTATCCTTCCCATCGCTTAGTACAGTTTTTTAAAAGACATCCAGTTGTTTTTCCAAAAATAATTAGACAACAACCCATATTAGGAGCTCGTGTGGTTTTTACTGATGGGTCGGCTAAAGGCAAGGCTGCTATAGTTTCTGGACATGAAGAACAGGCTGTTTCCATCTCTCACAAATCAGCTCAAGCCGCCGAAATAGCCGCTGTTCTTTTTGCCCTTCAAATTTATCATGATGAGCCCCTGAATTTATACACAGATAGCTGCTATGTGGCTCATGTTGTTTTACCTTTAGAAACCACAGCCTATATAGCCCCGACCTCCTCAGTTTATTTGCTTCTTTTACAATTACAGCAGCAGATTTGGCAGCGCACTTGTCCCTTATTTGTTGGGCATATAAGAGCGCATACCTCCTTGCCTGGCCCCCTAAGCGAGGGTAATGTATGGGCAGATTCGTTGACTCAGGTGTTGCACATATCCCTGGCCATGGACCCTTATGAACAGGCAGTGCGCCTTCATAAAAGGTTCCATCTCAATGCAGCTTCCCTGAGATTACATGCTAAGGTGACTAGAGAACAAGCCACCCAGATTGTCACCAATTGTGAAGTCTGCGCTCAATATTGTTCTGTCCCATCCCTAGGGGTTAATCCCAGAGGGTTATTGCCCAATCATGTGTGGCAAATGGATGTTACCCACGTCCCTTCCTTTGGAAAACTTCAATATGTGCATGTTTCAGTTGATACCTATTCCCATGTAATATATGCCTCCGCTCATTCAGGAGAGAAATTAAAAGATGTTAAAGCCCACTGTTTACAGGCCTTTGCCTATATGGGCGTCCCCAAACAAATTAAGACCGATAATGGACCGGCCTATGTTAGCCAAGGTTTTGAGAAGTTCTGCCAAGATTTTAATATAACTCACAAAACAGGCATTCCTTATAATCCTCAGGGTCAAGCCATTGTTGAACGTGCTAACCGCACCCTTAAAGTTTATTTAGAAAAAATAAAGAAGGGGGATGTGGCTGAGCATTGCAGCTCACCCCATTCCTTACTGGCATCTGCAATCTATGTGTTAAATTTTCTAACTGTCACTAATGATATAGCTCCTGCAGAGCGCCATTGGCTTCGCCCTTCTAATGAGAATAAAGGCCAAGTAAAATGGAAAGATCTGGCCACAAATAAATGGCGAGGACCAGATCCAGTACTAACATGGGGGCGAGGCTCTGTTTGTGTTTTTCCCCAGGATGAAGAAACACCTAGATGGGTTCCCGAGAGACTTACACGACAAATCTCCTTGGCTCCAACTCAACATGATCCCACTCCTAATGATGTTCTTGCAGGATAGGAGACCCTGACAGCAGTGGTGCAACTTCCTGATATCCTGCCCATGGGAAACGCAGATCTCCAGCTGCTCCCCGATTTACCATCATATATGTGTTACCCCTGTGAAATGGCATTTAACTGGCAGCATGGATGTTTTAGGAACAAAGCGGAATCTTGGCCATGGGGCTGATGGTCGTAGCCATGATTGCAGTACTGTTTAGTCTTCTTTGCCGCCTATGCAGGCAACAAGCCTGGGAGCAGGTCATTATTTGACAAACCATGATGGATTTAGCTGTGGAAAATTCTAGCGCTCAAGTTTGGATGAACATGGTGTGATGGGCAGCCAGAGACGGGTAAGATCTGGCAGCGCTGATGACCAACCTAAGACAGGGATTCCCCAGGTGGGGCTCCCCATGACGGGTAAGGCGTCAACTGACTGCTGGACAACCTAAGACAGGCGTCCATTAAAAAAACAAAAAAAGGGGGACATGCAGGCCCCGGTCTCCCAAGGATTAACTCCACAGCTTAGCTTGTTTCTCAGAGCATAACAGGATTGGTAATTTTGGCCTGATACATATAGCCACTGGCTTAACCGCAAGTTCCTGCTTCCTATTTGTCAAGTTATCTGCCAGGGGATTGGATAAAACTCAAGGGATTTAGGGTGGCCACGAGAGGATTGGATAAACACTGGGAGGAACTGAAGGGATTTAGGGTTGCCACTACTGGGAGGAACTGAAGGGATTTAGGGTGGCCACTACTGGGAGGAGCTAAGCAGAGTATAAAAGAAAGTCTGGAGTTGCAATAAAGATCATTCTGTCATCGACCGGCATTCGGTGTACTGCGTGTTGCCTTGTCTTGTCTCTCTGCGTTGTCTGCGTTGCAACCCTAGTCCCTCCGCTCGGCTCGGATTACGTGGCGACGCGGGCGTTGCCAACATTTATTATTATTGGAAAGCCTGATATATAGAGAGGAGGAGAGACAGAGAGGAAGATCTTCCATCCAATGGTTCACTCCCCAAGTGAGCCACAACGGGCCGGTGTGCGCCGATCCGATGCCGGGAACCTGGAACCTCTTCCAGGTCTCCCACGCGGATGCAGGATCCCAAATCTTTGGGCCATCCTCAACTGCTTTCCCAGGCCACAAGCAGGGAGCTGGATGAGAAGTGGAGCTGCCGGGATTAGAACTGGTGCCCATATGGGATCCCAGGGCGTTCAAGGCGAGGACTTTAGCCACTAGGCCACGCCGCCGGGCCCGATTGTAGAACATTTATGATATGAAATATGGTATCATCATTAAATATCAATCTGTAAAAAGATGAATGCTACAAGGAAAATGGGTTACTAAAAATGTAATATGAATTTCACTCTCCTAAAGACAGATTTGAACTTGCATTAAAGTCTTCACTATTTTTAGAACTTTGGTTACATCATAAATAAAATGTTAAATAAGAGGAGAGAAGGAGGTGAAGAGAGCTTGGTCTAAACAGGTCAGCTAGCACCTAGGAGGCCAGTGGGGGAATCTGACTTTTATTCTAAGTGAGAAGGAGAGGAATGGTGGGTCGTGAACAGAAAATTGGTTTGTGTTGACTCATTTAAATGGAGGCCCTGGATGGGCATTTGGCCTGATGATTACGATGCTTGCACGCTGTGCTGGAATATCTATGTTCAACACCCAGCTCCAGCTCCTGACTCCAGTTTCCTGCTAATGTGTACCCTGGACAGCAAACGTCGTGGTTCAAGTGACTAGGTGAACTATATTCCTGGCTCCCTCAATCAGCCCCGACCTAGCCCCAGCCATTGTAGGTTTTGATGAGAGAACCAGCAGATGGGACCTTTCTCCCTGTCTCTGTCTCTCTCCCTTTCTTTTTTTATAAATGTGTATGTATATGCATATTCTATTATGTGTATGTGCATGTTTAAAGAGTGTCCTAGTTTCTCTGTTGGGAGTATACAGTAGGAGCTTAAGTGTACAGGCAGAAAGACTATTGGGAGACATTTACAGTAAGTCATTTGCATGTCAAGGATGTGTGGATAAGGGTCAAAAAGGATCAGTGCACATCAGGATCCAGGGGTGGTTTTGGTGGGGGAATCACTCTGTGCTTCTCTATGGTCTTCACGTGTCTGTAATGAACACATCACTTTCATAAAGAGAAAAAAAGTTTTTGCAATATATATATTCATACAGTGGAATATATTTGGAAGGAAAATGCCTTTTGTTAAATCATTCTTGGTATAAATCCCTGCTTGCGCCATCTCCGTGTGTGACCACCTCCCTGTCTTCTAGGATCAATGGGCACCTGGTGGCTTTGAAAGTCATCAGCATGAACACCGAGGAAGGAGTCCCTTTCACTGCCATCAGGGAAGGTAAGACCAGCAGAAATGAACCCCGGAGATCTGTTTTGCATCACATCTATGTAATCAGTGTCTAGTTTTTGACAGCTCTACAAGTAACTGAATAATTGCAATTTTATTGCCCATACCAGTTTCCCAAGAGAACTTACATTATAATTTCAGTATTCATAAGGAAACTCATTTTGAAAACTGTTATATCATTTAACCAAAACTAGGAACTCAGTGAGCATTTACTAAATACTTTCCATGTGTTTAATGCTAGCGTTATAGCTTTATAACCCGGAAAATACTTAGAGAAGAGGGGGAAAAAATCACAGTTCTTAGTGGTCTGTTTGCCTGAAGATTATTTCAACAAAACTCAGACGACTCCTCAGACGGTAGTGCCACGGGAATTTTAGCGCAGGGCTCTGTCCTTGCTATACCCGGGACAGAAGAGAAAGTGGGTGACGATCCTGTGTCAGATGGGCTTAGGTTCGTGACACAGGGATATCTGGCTCATGTGTGATGTTGGGCACTTTTCCTATCTGAAACATGGTTTATTTCAGAAAGAGGGTAATATTGGTATCTATTTCATAGAGCTGTTATGAGGATTGAGACTACATTTAAAGCAGTTACACACAGTCCATTATCAGAGTTCAATAAATGTTAGCAATTATTCCATTCTTTCCCCTCTTGAGGACAATCACTATTATGATCTAGTAACTTAGAATATTCTATACTATTATAAAAATCAAGAATCCAAAATAGCAAAAAATAAATCACCAAAAATATAAAAAATATAATTGGGGTAGGAATGTGGCTTAGCAGTTAAGATGGCTGTTTGGGACCCTGTATACCACAACGGCGTGACCTGCTTTGGATCTTGGCTCTGCAATTCAATTCCAGTTTCCTGCTGATGTACACCCTGTGAGGTGGCAAATGATGGTTCTAGTACTCAAATCTCTCCACCCAGATGGCAGTTCCAGATGGAGTTTCTGGTTCTTGGCTTCAGCCTGGTCCAGCTCTGGCTGTTGGAGGGCATTACATGAAAATGCATATATATTTTTAAAAAGTTGAATTTATCAATTTTTCTTTACATAAGCCATTTGGAATGAGAAAACTACTACTATGTCCAGCAAAACAAATAAATGACATTTCCCTGAACTTATTCTCAACTTCTTTTGACCATGTACTTACTTTTCTTCCTTTACTGAGCACATACTCTGAACCAAGGACATTCCTGGATGTTGTTAAATTTGAGAAGAAAAAACTCAAATCTTTGGTTCTGTGTTGTTTTTAGTCTTAGCAGAAAAGATGATTCAAATTTCAAGTGTATAACAGACCTTGTGACCCTAAAGGAGAACGAGCTCATCTCATTGTGGCTAATGGAGTCAGTGGATTTTCGACCGAGCTTAAAAGGACGGGTTATACAAACAGACATGGAAAAAGCAATTCCGAAAACGAGTTTATAACTGAATTTGGTGCCATTTTCAAAAGTCTTTGAGAGCCCCTGGGAAATGCGTCATTTGGAATTTAAATAGAAGGACCACATGTCTAGTAGAGTATGCAGCTAGGCGATTCATCCCGGTAGGAGCAGGTGCGTTCTGGGGGAAGGCACTGCTGTGTTTCACATAATGGAAGTTACATTTACTAATGGACTGATTAGTGGTCCCTTGGAAAGGATGATCAGATTTGGGAAGAGTTATGTGTTTAAGCGGGAGTGTATTTCTGAACGTGAAAGAGAAGCCCAGTCACCCACAAAAGGAGAGGGTCTGCGTGTCCAGCTTCACCTCATTCTCCCAGCTTGCTTAGCTGAACTGGCCTTATTCAGATTTTGCCCACAACCCGCATTCGACTGTAACAGTGAAGCCTTTTGCCAGTTTTGCAAAACAGGCAAAAGGTTCCTGACAGATGGCTCCCAGCATGGGTCAGGAAAGCTGGAGCTGCGCTGTGCTGTGCTCTCATTGCGTATTTACCCAGGAACTGCCTGCCCATCACAGGTGTTTACAATTACGTTCATACACGACTATGGCCTCTCAGGGTTTGTTTTATGGACTTACCTCGCCGAATGCTTTGCTTGTGTAATATTGAAAACCACAAAAGGATTTTTGACACATTGAAGGTTGTTAGGCATCCAATTTCCAACAATGAAATGTTTCTTTTTCCACAAGAGGTAGAAATTTGGAGCCCTCTCCCCTTAAGAAGATAAGCGGCCTCATTTGCAACCTTTGGCTCTGTCCAATTTTTCCTGTAAGAGCTCCAAGGATGTGAGGCTGGGGAGACGGGAGGTTAAACGGAAAGGGCTGAAAGGCAAAATCAGAACAGCTGGAGTTCATTAGTTACAACCCAGGGTCATGAGCTGGAAAAGCCATGTGCAGGATAACCAAGCAAGCAATGCAGCTTTCCTGACAAAGCCTGCGAGCGAGGGTGACTCTTGCTGACCAGCTTGGCCACTCTGCTGCAATGGCAGCTGGCGATTTGTGAAGGTTTCACTTCCTCTCTCTCTCTCTCCCCCTCTCTCTACTGACACACATGTAGCAGTTTACTAGTCCAATCGCCTGTGGTACTATTTGTTTTCTATTGAACCTAACTTCACAAAAATAGGAACAGCACTATGAACACATCTGAATATGTCAGACACTTTTCCTACCTCTTTCAATCCTCTAACAACTTTTAGAGGTAAAATCCATCATTTCAAATAAAAAGTTGGAAGTCCACTCAAATTTCTCTGGTTTAAAAGTCCATGCATTCTCTCTCTTTTTAAAAGATTTATTTATTTTTATCGCAAAGTCAGATATACAGAGAGGAGGAGAGATAAAGAAGAAGATCTTCCGTCCAATGATTCACTCCCCAAGTGGTCGCAATGGCCGGTGCTGTGCCAATCCGAAGCCAGGATCCAGGAACTCCTTCCAGGTCTCTCACACAGGTGCAGGGTCCCAAGGCTTTGGGCCGCCCTCGACTGTTTTCCCAGGCCACAATCAGGGAGCTGGATGGGAAGTGGAGCTGCTGGGATTAGAACCAGGGCCCATATGGGTTCCTGGGTCGTTCAAGGCGAGGACTTAAGCCACTAGGCCACTGTGTAGGGCCCAGTTCATACATTCTCTATGTATTCATTCTGCAAGTATTTATTGGGTGCCTGCTATAGCTCACACTTTGTTGACTGTAATGCACCATGTAGATGTGTCCCTTACTGCCCTCCTTCCTTTGTCACCTAAAAAGATCAGAGACCTTCATGGCAGCTTAGAAAATATTTCATAACTGTCTCTAGCATTATATTATCTGTTTATTTTTCACAACTAGGAAACCATATTTTCATTTGCATAGGCTAATATTTTGTGCTTTTATATTAGGACATTTCATAGTTCTATTAAACTATCAATATCTTAATGCCATACATTATTTTTAAATTTAGGACTTTCAATCTGTTAGAAGCATATTCCCAAGCAGTCATATAACCTTCAGAATCATTATTTGAGAGGCAGAGCTCCCAACTATTATGCCCACAGGAGCCAGGCCTGGGATGTGCTGAATCTAGGAGCTAGAAATGCAGTTCATGTCTCGCATACAGGTGGCACTAACCTCAGGGCTTAAGCCAGCACCACAGCCTCCCAGGGGCCACAGTATCAGGAATCTGGAATCAGGAGCCAGAGCTGAGCATTGAACCTGAGGACTCTAAACTCCTACCAGGGAAGGACCTGAAAGGACCTGAGCCTCAGAAAGCTTGGGTCACTTTTCTGGGTCACAGAGAGTTGGTAAATCAGAGTTGTGTCAGGTATTAAAATCTGTATGTTTTCTACTGAAAATTTTCTCTACCTTATTATGATGAATTTGGAAATGCTCAAGTATTGCTTCTTCAGCAACAACAAAAATAAAAAAAAGAATCTGCTTTTATGAACATTAAGGAAAATGCAGAAGAAACATTTTAAAGTAAATAATAGAATGCTGCATATTCATCAATTCTATCATTGATTCTACCACATTAGTAATTACAGCATTTAAATCAGAGATGATTTCCACTTAAAGTCTTTTAAGCTCATTCTCTAGAAGAAAACATTGCAAGGTAGTTATTCCTGATCCATGAAAGATAAAACTGAGCCAACACTGGCCTGAAGACTGTCCCAGAAGTCATATGGTACAGCAGGCAGCGGGGAGTCTAATTAGAACTCCTGAGCCACTGATGATGAGTGCCAGCTTGGTAGACAAGGAGTCCTCCCTCTGGTATAATCACATCACATCATAGACAGAGCACATTCACAGCCTAAACAGAGTGATGCCACAACACTGGAGTGGAATCAGGACTACAATTCCGAAGAAATCTATCGCTGATCTCAATATTTACTTAAATCCTTATGGATGATTTATTTTCTTGACTCATTGATTTGTGACTGGCAAGTCAGAGAAAATATAAGATCAGGGACTATAAATTTTAGTCTTGATATCTAATGAGAACTGAGGGTGAAGGCCACTATTGATTCCTATATAAATTCCTTATCACTGGCCTGGTTTTCACTAGTCCACAAGCACATGTTGAGTGCCAGGCCCATGCTAGCACTGCGGGTACAGAGCCAGGGTCAGGCACCTGCATTCTTGAGGAGCCCATGGCCTGCAGGTGGCCTTGACACCAGGCACCTTACACACAGCCACCCCCTTTGGACTTTCAGAGTCAGTCTTGCTCTTCCTTATCACCTTCATTTTTTGCATTTTCTTCTAAATTACAGCAGGACAGGGTAGAGGAACATCAAAATATCATGAACCATTGCAGTTGGCAAAGCATTACTTTTCCAAAAACTTCATGAAACCACAAGCTGCAATAAAATTAACAAAATGAAGAAATTGAAAGTCCTTATATCACTATGAGATGAAAAACAGTTTTTTAATTGTTAAAGTGTCACTGCCCAGCAGTGACACTAAAATGACGAGGCACACTCTTGAGGGTCTGGGAAAAGCTGGAACCGCAACCGGACCCCTGACTGCCAAAAGTGGCTGCGTTTAAATCCTTATCTCCGCTGCTTCTGTCCCCATTGGTCTTAGCTTTCCTCTGTCGCTTTTCCAGCTCTCTCTCCACCACCCTTCTTCCCATATTTCTTCCAGTACTTTCTGCTGCATTTCTCCATTCTTGTCCCCGTCTCTCCATACTGTTTTTATGGCTTCTGTCTGTATCCCTCTTTTCCAGCTCTCTCTCTGCCACCCTTCTTCCCGCCGGTCCTTCTTCTGCCTTGTCTTGTCTTGCTCCATCTGCCATCTGTATGTCCATCTGTTGTCCCTGCCTAGCTTTTACCGGCTTTTATATCGTTCTCCACCAATCACTTCTCCTGGTGGGTCCACTTGGCGCTACGTGATAGGCCAGTAATCACAGCGAGGGCATTAGCCTATCCCTGTGACTTCCTGTTTACCTGCTGGCGAGACCAACTCTGCCTCCTGGCCCTGGGCCAGCCGCCATCTTGCAACGGCCCCTCTCAATCCTGGAGCGGCTTCAGCACCCCGCTCCCCACAGTTAAGGATCTTACTTACATGTTGGATTAATGTTTCACTTGTTGGCCATAAATGTTTTTGGATGTTCAAAACAATGAAGAAAGTATTTTATGTTTTTTAAACAACTTGAATCAAGATCGGTTATGAGTCATGATGTTTGGGATTATGCTGTTTCCTTCAGGTTTTTCTCTTTCACTTTCTGGGTGTTCTCACGGCCACATCAAGTTAATGCATAAAAAATTATTGCACCAAATCCTGGCATATGGTAAATACTTATGAATGTTAGCTGTTATGGTTAATATCATCATTATAACCAAAAAATTCTTTTTAAAATGACAAAAAAATGTATTATAATCTGTCTGAAACTTTAAAGACCCACAAGCTATCGTTGTGTCTTTTCTTGGATGAGAAACAAAAATAAGTGCAATCATGTCTTGGTACCTGTGGGTGACTGGTTCCAGGACTTACTATATACGCTGATCTCAGCAGATACTTAAATCCCCTAGTATTTGCATATAATCTACATGCATCTTTGATATACTTAAGTCATTACCAGATTACTTACAATACTTAATAAAAATGTAAGTGCTATGGAATTAGTTCTTATAGCACATTGTCTAGGGAATATTGACAAGGAAAAAAGTCTCCATATGTTCAATACTGATGCAGTTTTCTAAAAAAAAAATATTCTCAATCTGCACTTGGCTGAATCAACAGAGGCAAGACCAAAAGACACGGAGGGCTCGGTGTATCTACAGCAGGTCTCATATAAAGACAACAATTATACCAGAGAGCTCTGATCTTAGGATCTTTTCTCAGCTGACTTTGTACCCCAACCTGGTAAGTCTGCAAAATAAACACCACATTCTGTTAGGGAATTTACCAGAGTTTTTGCAATTAAAAGAGAGAAAGATCTTTCCTTCTTAGATTAAGATTCACACATCTGAGACAATAGGCATCTTAGATTGCTGTAGACAGCATACCAACAATCCAATGAGATCAACACCTCAAACCTCTGAATTCCCTATCCATTACTCAACAAGATGCAGCATGTGTATAACAAACATTCCAGCAGTGTAGGAGCATTTGTAAAGCAATGGTAGGCATAGCTACAAAACACACAGCATTCATAGTCTTATAGCGGAGACAATTGAAATTTTAAAAAGAAAGGAATATAAGCACCTTCAGTGTGAGCAAGCAATGATAGATATATAAATAATATTAAGCAGTCCGTGGGCAGCTATTCAGTAGTAAGTACCTACTGAGTACTTAGATATCAGAAATTTTTCTAGGTATTGAAAACACTGAAATTAGCAAAGAAAGAGGTGAAAGTATCTCTTTGTCGCAAACATTTTTTGACTTCTCAGGATGAGTAATACGTATAGTATACAATATATAGTATAAGTAATATGTGTGTCTATCATAATAATTATAAAACAACACAGGGTGCAGGGATAGGGTGAGGGCTACTAATCAACAGCGATCAACGAAACCAATATTTCATGTGAGCATACCTCAAAAAGGCCACAAAATGGAATTAAAAGATAAGTTTATCTTTGATTGCAAAAGGTTTTGAAATCCATGCATGTGAGGGCTCTTCAAAACAAATTCACGGAAATACATATTATTAAAAAAGTACAGATTTCAAAAGATATTTGCGACAAAAAGAATTTACCTGATAATGCCCTCCCCTGTATCCTTTGAGTAGAGAGTCATAGGAAGTGAGGGAGGAAGCAGACCAAGAACTGAAGGACTGAGCCAAGAGGGTGGGGTACAGACGGAACAAGGGCAAGGGCAAGACCCTGGGGGCAGAAATGCGTTTAGAAGTGTCCAAAGAACTTCCAGCAGACCAATGTGGTTACAGCCAGGTGAGCAGAGAGATGACAAGCACAACAAAAACGAGGGGGCGGGCATTGACCGGCAGGAACACATGGCATGGAAGTGGAAACATGGCAGGCCATTTTGGTTTTATCATGGGTGGAATGTGAGGCCCCTGGGGAATTTGGAACCTGGAGGATCAATGATCTGACCTTCTCTGGGGAGGAGACCCTGCAGGAGGGAAGGTAGGAAACACAGAGACTGGTTAGGCAGCATCTGTGATAAATCAGCCAAGACACGTGGGGGACTCAGCCTCAGGCAGCAGCAGAGGATGTGACAGAAAGTGAAGGCTTCTGGACATGTTTTGAAGACACTGCAGGTGGATTTGCTGATGGACTGGGTGAGGACATAAAAGAAGGAGTTGAGTCCCCGTTTACTACAATGGTGAGCCTTCCTAGCAGGGACAGATTCTGCACTGAAGTTGGGGACTGAAGATAAGTGGTACAAATATGTCAAAGAATGTCAGAGAAATAGAATATACGTTTTCCCTATTCCTACAAGAGTGAAGTTATCGAGAACATTTCAGGAAATAAGGACTTTAACTCACTGTTGCTATGAGCAGCAATCTCTTCCCAGCACCTGCTACTCTTTGAACTTTCAAGGAAGTGATCGCTTGAGGCAATCACAATGGCTAAGGTAAGCCTTGGCAGTTCTAGTCATATATTTAAGCAATTGAAAGGTGACAATAAAAATCAAACTAAAATAGCCTGATTCTTAGCAACTTTGGCTTTACCATACTCCCCCTTTTTTGATATCCAATCTTGTTTATTCGTTATTCTTAAGCCTTATTTTTTTTAAAGATTTATTCATTTTTATTACAAAGTCAGATATACAGAGAGGAGGAGAGACAGAGAGGAAGATCTTCCATCCGATGATTCACTCCCCAAGTGAGCGCAACGGCAGGTGTTGTGCCGATCTGAAGCCGGGATCCAGGAGTCTCTTCCAGGTCTCCCATGCGGGTGCAGTGTCCCAAAGCTTTGGGCCGTCCTCCACTGCTTTCCCAGGCCACAAGCAGGGAGCTGGATGGGAAGTGGGGCTGCCGGGATTAGAACCAGCGGCCATATAGGATCCTGGAGCGTTCAAGGTGAGGACTTTAGCCGCTAGGCCACGCTGCTGGGCCCCCTTAAGCCTTATTTCTAACTGGACTCTGATTATAAATAGACACTCTCAGGGGAGACAGCCTACATCTCTTGGCAATCTGTTCCTGGCATTTTTCTTTGACCTCCTTCATTTGTGTGGCCAAAAGTTAGCATATTCTGCAAACTCTTGCTTATCTTGTTTAGCAGGCTGTTCCTTCCAAGCGGTATGCCGGCATTTGTGTTGGAGGTGCTTTGGTCCTGGGCTTCTTACCTTCTTTGTTAAGGGGCTTTTTTGCGACATGCTAGCGAACATCATCTTCTTTAGAGAGATTGAAACGTTTGCGGATTCTGGCAGCTCTTTCAGGACCCAGGTGAGCAGGCCCCCAGGGTATCAGTCAAAACAGGAATAACTTTCCCTTTTTTACAATAACTCAAGTGAGCATTGACAGTGTAGCCTCCTGTTCTTGCTCTGTAACAGAAATGCCCCTTGCTCAGCAGCAGGTGAACCCGGCCATGGGTCAAGATTCCTTGCTTCATGGGAAAGCCCTGTTTGTCATTTCTACCACTGATATGAATCATGCAGTTCTTCCGCTCCTCACCCAGAGTGTCAGCAGCAACTTGTGTGGCCATATGCTTCTTGTACAAATATTACCTTCATCATTCACGTCAATGAGTTCTTGGCAGCCTCTGGGTGGAAAGGAGATAGCTTCATCTAGTAAAACCAAAATATCCTGATTCTTACCAATTTCAGCTTTGCCGTATTCTTTTCAAATCTAATTTCAGTGTATACTCTGTAGTGAATATATATAGAGAGAGAAAAAAATTGAGGAAATAATCTGCAAATGAAAATACATATAGTATACAAGCATTTGCAAGTGACAGACAGAAGTCATTGTTATAAATAATGAGTGCTCTTGCAAAAACATACCGCAAGGAAGATTTGAAGACTGGATGAGAGTAGGGGTTTCATGAAGTCCAAAGTGAAAGGGAGAAGCAAGAATCTGTCAGCTTTAACTTGCATCTGTGTTATGCTTTATGTTAACCGACACTTTATGAGTAGACCCATTCTATTCTCATTTTAAGCCTTTCCACTCTCTTAAAAAACTGGTGGGGACTTGAGTTGCAATACTCTCTAGAGCTTGCTCAGAAAATGATAGAAGCAGGATTCGTATTAGGGCTTCTGGCTCCTCAGCTAGTTCTCCTTGAAAACATGCAATAAATACCTATTGCAAATTGTGTGCTCACTGCTGATTGAGCATTGCACTAGATGTTGTGGCAGAATCCAGAAGACCAAGTTACTCCCTCCATTCCCAGCTGACCTTCAACTGGCAAGGTCAAGCAGATGCCTGAGAAATTGTTGCGGGTTTTTGTTGTGTGTGTGTGTGTGTGTGTTTACATTTACAAAGCAATGTATTTCTAAAAGCACAATAAGAAATCCAGTCCATACAGTATTAGGGCAAAAAGAACAAATTAGAGTGTTAGTCCCTAGAGTAACATAGGATTAAGCAGATGTGGGCCAGCTCCTGCGGTGGTAAGAAGTTCCCAGCTCCAACTAACTCAGTAAAGAAAGGAAGTCACCAGCTCACAGGCCTGGTGACGAGAGACCCCAGTAGCATTACCAGAAATCGGGTTTCTCCATCCCTCTGACTAGTGTCTCCATCCTAGTCTGATTCCTAGACACACTGTCACAATCCATCGGTCATCTGCCCCCAGCAACTGCTGCCTCAAATCCCACAAGTACAGCCCTCACAGTAAAAAGAAAGTACCTGTTCCTAAGCACACCTGCCAGGTGGGGTTTATACCTGTCTCTGAACCCATCACCATGGCAAGGGAGATGCTGTGATCTGATTGGGCAGTCTTGAGTTTCATGCCTCCTCTTGGATGGAGGCAGAGTCAATCTTCTCCCCCGAAACCCCAGACCCAGAACAGCATGGAGCAGATAAGGAGAGGTGCCCCCATTAGATGGGAGGTTGGCTGTTAAGAAGACAAACCTGGGTCTGGTGTGGTGGCCTAGCGGCCAAAGTCTTTGCCTTGAACAGTCCAGGATCCCACATGGGTGCCAGTTCTAATCCTGGCAGCCTCACTTCCCATCTAACTCCTTGCCTATGTTCTGGGAAAGTAGTCAAGATGGCCCAAAGCCTTGGGACCCTGTACCCATGTGGGAGACCTGGAAAGTAGTTCCTGGCTCCTGACTCCTGGCTTTGCTCCAGCCATTGCAGCCACTTAGGGAGTGAATCAACGGATGAAAGATCTTTCTCTCTGTCTCTCCTCCCTCTTTATGTCTGGCTTTGCCATAAAAATAAATTAATCTGAAAAAAAAAAATGAACTTTGTCTCCAGACTTAACCTAGCATTTGAGCTTGTTTTTAATCTTATGAATTGTTCTACTGGTAATGGGTACAGGAAATTCACAACATGTGGGCAGACGACTGATCTGAGTTTTTATGCTTAACTTTTCCTTTCCTTGGAGTCTTACAGATACTGTCTCTCCAGGCAGGGCTACCTACCTAGCTGAGATTTCCCCTCTGTCTCCTGGGCCTTTTGTAGTCTCCACACTCCTCAAGCCAGGAGTCTTCCTCTCTCTGTCACACCCAGTTAGCTTGATAACCATTGACGGCCACTTCCAGCCTTTCGCGGTGACTTTCCTCCTTCAGGACTCCCTTTAGTCACATATTAATAACCTGCCTTTGAAGAGACCTTAGCGCGCATGCGCGCGCACACACAGACATACACACACACACACACACACACACACACACACACACACCCCGATCTCCTGGGCTCCCAAGTCAAGGAGGTGGCAGGGGAGAGAGGCTTTCCTTTTCAAGTTTGCTTTTTCTTCTTCCCACACAGATTTGCAACATTCCCTTCAAGAAACCCTCTGCATTTTCTGCTGTGTTTCAACAGTTCTTCACCCCAAGCTGTTATCTCTGCCCCCACCCATCACATCCATCAGCCAGCCCAGCTGAGCTCTTGTGGGACATTGATATTTGTAAAGTCCTGTTCCAGAAAACAGAACACCCCTTTTCCTCTTCCAATGGCCTTTATCTCTCCAGGCCTGCTCTCTGGGACTCTAAGGCCAGGAGGAAGAGATCCCCTGGGGTGGGAGTGGGAGCAGCAGTCAGAGTGCTCCCTGTGCCTTAGAGAGTTTTGTAAATGGAAACACGGGAGTAGTTTTTGCACCTGCCTGTAAGCATGGTCAGTTTGTGTAAACAGAGTGACCTCCCATTTTTGAAATCCTGAAGTCCTTGGAAATTCTAAATAATTCTTTCACAGTAAGAGACTTTTGTTCCCCCAGCAGTAAAAAACAAAACAAATAAATCCACCAGAACACCTAATTTGAAATGAAACTGCACTTTCCTTATCAATGCCTGATATACCGTTTTGTTTAATTTTTCTAGCTTCTCTCTTGAAGGGTTTGAAACATGCCAATATTGTGCTTCTGCATGACATCATTCACACCAGAGAGAGCCTGACATTTGTTTTTGAGTACATGGTGAGTAGCTCCAGAATCTTAGAGTGCATGAAGAAAAGTCTGGTGCTTGCATAATGAACCTGTTAATATTTCATGGATTGATAAAACTTTCATTATGGTATGGGAGGTATCAGGGAAGTTTTTATGATTGTGATCATTGGAGCTCTTCTGCTGCTGTATTCAGTGGTTTTGCTGCCCCCTTTCCCCTGATCAGCAATGGTAAGTAGGGATTTAGAGTTTGTCCCCCTCAATAAAACTTTTCCACTTCTTTTTGAAATCTATTTTCATCACTATCTGAGCAGAATTCAACATTTTCATTGACAATGAAGATGTGTCACAACATAATTTAAGACTGCATACCTGCCTACTAAAGAATTATTCCTTTTGCATTGTTAAAAGGAAAAAGATACATTTGAATAGGCAGGAAAAAAAAAGATTCATAAGGCTTGTGTACTTGACTTTACTCCAAGGACACTGGGCATGCAAAAATTCTTGTGTCATGTCCAATGCCAGTTGTTTAAAATGAGCATCTCTGCTGACAAACAGGCTTCCTTCTAAGAGCAGCCAGTTAGAACGACACATTGTTTGACCTTCACAAAGTGGAGACTCAGAAAAACCTGGTTGCGTTTCTTTTGCACCTTATTTTCAGAAATTCTGAACGTCATCATAGTTTCCTAAGTCAAGGCTATGGTTCACGTAAGGACACCCTCCAAACATCACTAACTCTGCTCTCTCCTCTCCTACCCTCCATGGCTCAGCACACAGATCTGGCCCAGTACATGTGTCAGCACCCAGGAGGGCTTCATCCTCACAATGTCAGGGTGAGTATTTCAGGGTCAGGACTGTCATCCAGCTCATCTGCAACAGGGGATTTTGGAACTGACTGCCATTCCAGAATGAATTCCCTGTGCAGACAGATGCCATGCACAGCCTAGGACAGAGCCAAAGTGTGGGCCCTCAAGCTACAGAGCAATGTCTAGCTGTTCTCTGCACAGCCTATGCTTGCTAGTCATTGAATCATGCAAACATGTCTTTAGAAGTATAAACCATAAAAATAATCATGTTAAGAGGAAGTAAATGAAGTCAGGCCATCACATAATAAACAGCTTCTTCATAGCAGCCCGCTGCTCTATGATAAAGTTTGCATTGCCTGGTCAGTAGATCCTATTATGCACGTGGGCCCACCTTCCCTTTTTCAGTCATTAAAGTAAGAATAATAATAATGTACCCTTATTTAGTCATACTTCTACATCTGTTATGAATTTTAGAAACCACTTATATTTCATATTTTTCATTCCCTAAGCTTTTGTTGGCATTAATTAATTGATTGGCTCTTAAAAATAACCATATGACACTTGTAGATGATGTATTTATTCTTTGAATAATAAATAATATTTATGTACTCATTCAGGAATTATTTATGGAGTGCTTAGTGCTATATTAATTTCTGGAGTTTCAATAATGAGTAAGTTGTGTTTCTTATTTTCAATGAACTTGAAGTCCAATAAGATATATGGTCTTCTCTAGGCAGTGAGAAGCACAGTGCTAAGGCCAGGTTAGCTAAGAATATTATGGAATACAGGATCTAATACAGGATAGGGAGTTAAATATGGGAATATAGGAAAGGAGTTTAAAAAGAAGACTTGAAAACAAGAGGTAGAGAGTGAAAAACATCTTAAATAGCTGGCAGAGAGTGGAACAGAGAAGCCAAGCAGGGAAGCCAAGCAGGAATATCTAGCAGTCTGATAAAGGGCCTGGGGAGGAAGCAGACCATTAAGTTAGCTGATCATGGATTATTTTAAAGGCAATTGAATAGAGGAGCAGAGAAAGTACATTTGGCTTAATTGAGAATTGGGATTTTGCCAGACATGTGAGAGGAAGAGACATTTGGGCAAGAGAGTTGACGAGACTGGAGAGAGAGAGAGAGAGAGAGAGAGAGAGAGAGAGAGAGAGAGCTATGATCAGTGGCTTCCAGACTGAGTCTAAGGTGGGGGAAGAAGGTAAAGACAAATAGTTTGCTGAGAGCAAAAGAAAGAGTGGAAGGTCCGGAAACCAGAGATGCTGATTAAACAGAAGGAGGGTTGCAGACGTTGGCTAGATGTGGGAGGAGGGGCACGTCTTCAGTGAATGGTGGAGAGCAGTGAGGAACTCAGCAGATGACAGTGAAAAGAGTTGCAAAAGAAGATGTGGGCAGATAACATGGTAGCCCAGGGACTGGGATTCTTACTTAAGGAGAGAGAAGTAATGGTTTTAAAGGTTTCATTGAAGGAAGGGACTCAGAAGGAAATTCTTGGAGTATTTAAAGCAAGGACTGGGGAGTGCAGAGTGAAGGATGGCAAAGTTTGGGAGACCAGAGCAACAGGTATTGAATTAAATGACAGGAAGCCCAGAGTCGGAAGGGGATGGGCTTATGGAGGCAGAGGGGGAAGTGTGAGAGGCTTGTGTTTAGAGTAGTGATTGGGAAGCCGGTCTGGGAATCCCAGTGAGTGCAGCCTGCTCCCTGTAGTACTGTCCCAGAGACTTCTGGTGGGCTGAAAGACTGGGGTTTCCATAAGTTGGCTGGCTGACCTAACTGTGTCTTCGAGGCCCAAATAGCATTGGCCTAGTGGAATTATCTGGTGACTGAAAACTTTATCACGTGGGGAAGCAGGTCTAAGCCCTAGTGTACGACAAACCTCTCTGGAAAAAGTCACCGACGGTGGTGGGGCCAGAGGCTCACTGGGAAAACACCAGCAGATTGGGCCAGGTCATGACACGGTAACAGGGGAAGCTTCTGGCATGCTGAGGGAAGAATTCAGGGGGCGAGGGAAGGAAGCATGCCTAGGCAGGGAGTTTATGCAGCCTGCAACACAATTGTGTGAGTTGCCGCCATGAAGCACCACACCCCAAGGCCCAACTGGTGATGCACCAGTTCCAAACTGGGCAGAATGCAAGCCACCGAGCCACTGAGCACAGGCCAGGAGGTAGTCAGGATTCATTAGGGAGAACCGACTACAGGAAAGACATTTCAGCCTGACCGGTTAAAAAACTTCTATCTGACTCAGCCAGCCCACTTTCCCTCTCTGCGTGTCTTCATTTTCCAAGTTTCTCCATTGTCTCAGGATGTTGTAGAGGAAACCATGCAGGTCTGAATTTAAGTCTTAGCAATGACTCTTTCTAGGCTTTTTTGTTTGTTTGTTTCTTTTAAAGATTTATTTTATTTGAAAGGCAGAGTGACAGAGAGATGGAGAAACACAGAGATCTTCTATCCACTGGTTCTCTCCCTAGAAGCCTGCAATAGCCAAGGCTGAGCCAGGCAGAAGCCGGGATCCAGAAACTCCATCCAGGAGTTTCTGCCAGGTGATATGGCAGAAGCCCAAGCATTCTCTAGGTGCCTTAGCAAGAAGCTGCCTTGGAAGCAGGGTGGCTGACACTTGAACCAGGGTTTGATATGGGATGCTGACATTGCCAGCAGTGACTTAACCCACAGCACCACAACACAGGCCCCAGTACTGTTTTGTCATCTATAACCTAAGGACAAGCATGTCTTCTGCAATGACTGTTTAGTCCTCGCTTGCCACCAGCTTCTTCTCTACTGTCCCTCATCTGTCCTCATGGGCCTCTTTCCTTAGTCTCTGACTCTTGGACTGTCCAGGTCTGTGTTCTTGTCTCTAACAGGAAGAGGAATTCCAAGCCGAGATGTAGGCAGAGGTCAGCAGAGAAGCAAACCTTATTTGCATACAAAGTCCAAGGACACACTCAAGTGGGGTAGGGATGCTTTAAAAAGACTTGCCTTCAGTGAGGTCCAGAGATATCTGTCTATAAGAAATACTTCATAAGGGGTGGTGTCTGAGGCAGGATTTACAGAATATTCGCAGGGGGTATTTTGAGGTAGAGCTTGAAGGTCTCCCATTTCCTCGTGTTCTCTCTCTCTGTTTTTTTAAATCTCTGAAGTGTCATGACATCAGGTGCATGATGGGAGCAGAGTGTCAACCATGGCAATGTTTTTATAATGTTCTTATAACTAAAGATCATGGTAGGAAGGCAGCCAGTAGCCATGTTGGTTATTTTTAGCCACTGCTGGTTCCCAGCAAAACTTCAAAAACTTTAGTTTTCCCATGATACAGAATGCAGGGAAGGTTTGAGCCTGGGTGGTACAGCCAGGACCGCAGTGCAGATGGGGTTGCAGGGTTAGCTGGGGACCTCAGCTCTCCTTGGTAGCTGTCTCCATGCCTATATCGTTTTGCATTGAAGAACACATTTAGGAATATAGTATAGCATCTTTTATTTTTTACCTACAATTTATCTGGCTGTCTAGTGCCTTTTCCATGAACATTTATATTTCTAGCTAATTGGAAGATTTAAAGGTCATAACGGCATTTTGTGCTTTAGTAGCTTAGCGGTTTGAGGAATGATCAAATGAACAGTGTGTGGTATTTGAAGCACCAGGAAGAGAAAGAGTTAGGAAGTGTCACGGAACCAACGAGCAACTACAGCAGGACACACAGACATTTCTAGATACAAAAGCACCCTTTGAACCCGAGGTGGGAGCCACGTGGAACCCACACAGCCACAGGTGTGCTGTGCAAAACAAACTCCTCGGCTGCTTGGCCCCTGCTGCTCACTAACTTTGTCCCAGTGTCTCCAGGCCTTCGTTCAGTCAGTATCTGCTGCAGCATCTCCAAGAGGCCATGGAAAACAAGCGGATTTATCCACACAGCCCTGCCCCTGCCATTCGTGCCTGAATCCTCCGGATGCCTAGGCCTGGCTCCCTCTTTTCAGAACCGCCAGAACATGTTCTTTGTTGGCACAGGTCTCTGTAAACACTAATGTTGGTGTCTGAATTCTCATTTGCCAGTGGCACTGAAAACTAGCAGGAGATCCCGAGAACACGGGGCTTTCTGTTTTCTGTGAAGCTTCCGTATTGGTAGGGACCTGGTCATGCCTTCAGCTTCAGAGCTTCACAACCACATGAAACATTTTCTAAAATGCAGCCTTCCTGTGTCCCCTCCCCAACAACCGCCTTTCTTTCTCTACTCCTTTCCCTTCTGTTGATCCTTTATTCTCCTTTGATTTTTTTGTTTTGTTTTGTTTTGTTTTTTGGAGGAAGAGAGGCTCCTCATCTCTTTTGGTCTCTCTCTCCTCAGAATCTGTATGTATATTTCTCTTGTTTTCAACTTTGAATTTAAGACTTTAAAAACAGGTTTACGAAGATAATGATTCCTTTATTTCCCAAAACCACCTAAGGATGTATTTCCCAGCCTGGTCTCCTTGTGTTGTGTTTTTAAAAGGGCTTCATATCAGAGCCTGGAAAACTTAAACAGTTGTAAACTTTAGAATCTCATTTCCAGGTCAACTTTGATCTTACACGCCAAGTCCATCAATGGGGGGGGGAGTGGAATTAAATCTTTCACTTCTAAATCAATAGCTAGTGTTCCAAAGAGGACTTCAAAGTTACACTTCAGATTTTTTTAAAGAAGGGTAATTCCTTCAGTATCAAAGAAATGAGATAGCAGGAAAAGCCAGACTCTCTTTGTTTAAGACATAGTCAAGTTGCTTGATTTTTTCTTGTCCCTTTTCTCCCCCTCTGAATGTAAAAATGTGTGTGTGTGTGTGTGTGTGTGTGTGTGTTTGTGTGTGTGTGTGTGTGTGTTTCTCAGGAGATACTTTCACTATAGTGTTTCAAATGACTGTTTTTGATTTAGAGAGAAATCAACACAGAGTGGCTCAAATCTCCTTAGGTATGGTGTTCATTCCTTCCAGCTTTTCATGTTTCAACTTCTACGGGGCCTGGCATATATCCACCAGCAACACGTTCTGCACAGAGACCTGAAACCTCAGAACTTGCTCATCAGTCACCTGGGAGAGCTCAAACTAGCTGATTTTGGTAAGTCGCCCCTTGGTCTCCTTCTGGGCTGGAAACAATGATGCTTTTGTGTGCTCTTGTTTAAAGCCTTGGCTGGGTCTGGCCTTTGAACACTGGCGGGCCTGGGAACATGAAACTTCGTGTGGGTATAGGACTACCATACAGGAAACAGGAGGCAAGAAGCAAGGCAAGGTAGGTGCTTCTAGGAATTCCATCAGGGCCCAGCCTACACAGATGTCCCAAACCAGGGCACCCTTGCTACCCCCTTGCCACTGCCAATACAGAGACATTTATAGAGTGACTGGTGCTTAGTAGCTTTCCTAAATCTGAATGGATACACATATTCTATCAGAATAGATCAAGGTTATCCCAGAGTAGCAAGATAAAGAGGTTAACTCCAGATGATAGTGTGGACTCCTGCAGGAAATGCAGCTCCAGGACACCTGTTCCCATGTGCCTGCAAATCTGTATGTAAACGTGACTGTGTGGGAACTTGAAGCTTCTATCCCCATTAAAGCACTTCCCTCTCAGCATCATTGTGTCTTTCCATTTTAGCACTTACTAGTTTTTTTAAAAAATACTTATTTTATTTTTGTCGCAAAGTCAGATATACAGAGAGGAGGACAGACAGAGAGAAAGATCTTCCATCCGATGATTCACTCCCCAAGTGACCACAACAGCCGGCACTGTGACAATCCAAAGCCAGCAGCCAAAAATGACTTCCAAGGCTCCCACGCGGATGCAGGGTCCCAAGGCTTTGGGCTGTTCTCCACTGCTTTCCCAGGCCACAAGCAGGGAGCTGGATGGGAAGCAGGGCTGCCAGGAAGCAGCACCCATATCGCATCCCAGCCCATTCTAGGTGAGAACTTTAGCCACTAGGTCACTGCTTCGGGCCCTGCACTTACTAATTTAAAATTATATTCTCAGACTCACATGTGGATACGTGTAAATGCACACAAATGTATTCCTATTCACACATACATAGATATCTGTTCTACAAAAAAAAAACTCATGGAAAATGGAATTAAATAAAAGAGATTTATTTTGGTGCAAAAATATTTTGAAATCAATGAATACAAGGAGTCTTCAAGAGCTTTTTGAGAAGTGCATATTATTAAAAAAAAACCTATGCACAGATTACAAATGCTTTACATTTTTACTTATTTACATTTCATTTGAAATGCAGAGGGAGAAAGGGAGACGGAGAGAGGGAAGGGGGAGAGAAAGAGAGAGAGAGAGAGAGAGATTGATTCCCCATCTACTGTTTCATTCCCTAAATTCCTCAAATTCGTGCAACAGCCACAGGGCTGGATCAGGCTGAAGGTAGGACCCCAGAACTCTATCCAGGCCTCCCACATGGGTGGCAGGAACCCAAGTATTGATCCATCACTTGCTGCTTGCTGGGCTGTGCATTAAGAGGAAGCTGGGGCCCAGCACAATGGCTCAGTTTGCTAGTCCTGCACCTTCTAAGTGCCAGCAACACATATGGGCATTGGTTCATGTCCTGGCTGCTTCATTTCCTATCCAGCTCCTTGTTGTGGCCTGAGAAAGCAGCTGAAAATAGAACAAAGCCTTGGGACCTGCATGGGAGACCTGGAAGCAGCTCCTGGTTCCTGCTTTTGAATCAGCTCTGGCTGTTGCGGCCATTTAGGGAGTGAACCAGCAGATGGAAGATCTTTCTCTCTCCTTCTCTGTGTAAATCTGCCTTTCCAATAAAAACAAATAAACCATTAAAAAAAATAGGAAGCTGGATTGGAAGTAGTTTAGCCAGAACTCAAAACAGACATTCTGATGGGGGATTCAGGCATCCCAAATGGCAACTTAACTCTTCAGCCAAACAGTCACCCCTCACATTTTTGGGGTGTGCCAAAATAAGCTTATCTTTCCATTCCATTCTTCATGAACTTATCAAAGTACCCATGTGTGTTTCTGTGTGTGTGTGTGATGACTTTGTCTCCACTAAACTGTGAGCACTGTGAAGGCAACCTGGATCGGCTTTCTTTTAGCTTGGCATCCCCGATGTCTGGCACCTTAATAGGTGCTCATATCTGTTGCCACATTGATTCCATGTGGGCTGAGGAAGCACCATGCTCAGACTGGCAGATATCCAATGGCAATGTCACAGCTCGAGTACTTTATTCTGAGACAGTAGTCTTCATTCTAGCATGTCAACAGTAAACGCACAAGCCTGGCACGGTAGCCTAGCTGCAGTTCTTGCCCTGAATGCACTGGATCCCATATGGGCGCCGGTTCTAATCGCGGTGGCCCCGCTTCCCATCCAGCTCCCTGTATGTGGTCTGGGAAAGCAGTTGAGGATGGTCCAAAGCCTTGGGACCCTGCACCCATGTGGGAGACTTGGAAGAGATTTCTGGCTCCTGGATTCAGATCAGCTCAGCTTCAGCCATTGTGGCCACCTGGGGAGTGAACCAATGGATGGAAGATCTTCCTCTTTGTCTCTCCTCCTCTATATATCTGACTTTGCAATAAAAATAAGTTATTCTTTAAAAAAAGTTATAGTGCAAAAACAGTTAATGCACACGGGTCTCTTGTCCTTGTCTGTAAAGGTTTCCCTAGTCATAGATCATCTATCGGGGAGATGTGCAGTTTCCTGACCAAAGTACTCTGAGTTTGTTGAGAAGCACCCAAGGGAAATTCACCTCAGCCTCTCCCAAACTGATGTAGAACAGCACCCTGTCCTTTACTAGGAGTTCCTAAACTGCAAGGAACAGCATTGTTGTGTCGGTCAGGAGCTGCGTCCAGTTAATGTCACAGAGATCCAGAGTGACAGGGGGTAACAGGCTAGCAGCTTCACTTTGTCCTTCGTCAACACTGACCTAGCAAGCCAGAGCGTGTGGGATGGGCTAGCGATGTCTTGGCGCAGACTCCTCCCACCACTGGCGGTGCCACCGCCCTGGGCCATTCCTCCCACAGCGTATTTCAAGATGGCCACCTTACTTCTCCTGGCAGTCTGGACCGAGGTGGGAAGGAAGCAGACTGGCTAACCTCTCCATGAAGGGCAGCACATAGCACCTTCGTTCATATCACACAGGCAAGGAAACTTCAGCCACCTGACGCACTGGGCTGCCAGCAAGGCCAGGGCCAAAATGGAGACGTCTCCGTGACTTAGTAGCCCAGCACAGTCAAGATAGCTGAGTCGTTCTGTGTGTGTATTACTTTATACATGTCGTTAACTTGCCAATTATCCTGTCCCTGGCGACTGTACTTCCCCAGACACGCTGAGCACAGTGGGGGTCCGTGCTTTTTCCCTCCGAGCAGGTCTTGCTCGCGCCAAGTCCATTCCCAGCCAGACATACTCTTCCGAAGTGGTGACTCTTTGGTACCGACCTCCAGACGCCCTGCTGGGTGCCACCGAGTATTCCTCCGAGCTGGACATATGGTAAGAGCTATGCCAAGGCCTTGCAGAGAATGTGAGCCTCCCTGCCCACGAGGGTGGCTTTTTCTTTCGTATGTTGTGCTACTAACAGTTCTAATGATGATAATCGCTAATATTAGACAAAAACATTGGAGACTTTCAGATACATCTAATTGGATATTTACAATCATTTGATGGTTTTGTTAACAGTTAAAGAACCTGAGTCCCAGAGCACTCTTGGCCAAAGCCCTTTGTCCGTCAGATGCTGGTTCAGCTACATCCCTCATCCCAGCTCCTCTCTTCTGTCCTTGGCCCTTTCTCCCCTTTTATTGCTTGTCCACAGAGAAACACATCTACACCTCCAGGCCACAGGCAGAGGCACATTCCTGGTGGGAAAAAAAATCAAAATTTGGGAGACTTGATTGTCATACCAGTTTAATTTCTAATCACTCATTTTGTCTACCAGTATCTTAGAAAATAGCATTTTGTTTCTACATGTTTCTTTATTTTTAAAATGAGAGTAGTAAATTCTCCCCACTAGCATTCCACAGGGCTGCAGTGCAGGTGTAAGAAGCAAAGAGATGCTGTCAAGTAGTACCACTTCACTGGGGAGACTCTCAGATGAACAGGACACAATAGTGGGGGTGGGATCTTGGGTAGTCAACTTCCGAGAACAGTGATATTAGGAGATCTGGATCTGATTCCTGAAGACATCTTAGCCATTAGAGGACCACAGTTAGATGTATGCTGATTTCATGCAGAGCCAACTCTAACTCAAAGATAATAGAATCCATGGGTCTTTTTCAGTGCCTTGGAAGAAAGGGTTTATATAAACAACAGGTCCTATTTTTAAAGATCAATAATAGATTGAAAAAGGGAAGAGAACATTGTTCTACAGAGTTAGTACAAATCTTTAGGTTTTCCCAAAGAGTGAAAAAGGTTGCAGATATTTTCCTCCAGTGGATCTGGAGTCATTGATTTCTGATACCTAGTACCATTTCTAGAAGTATCCCCTGCTAGTCAGAGCCTTCCAGCACCTGTCAGCTCACACGCTTTGCACTGTCACTTCAAAGCCCTACAGCAGGCTCTGGCTCCCTCAGCTCTTAATGATGTCTTTCTGGCAGTGTTCCACAGAGTGAAACTTTTACCCATTAACTTTAAACTTTGTTTCATTATGGATTATTTAAAGCCCTCAAATATATATTCAATCGATCAATACTTCTCAACTTGGGGCAATTTTGCTCCCCAGGGGATGTTGGCAAGGTCTGGAAAGTTTGTTGTTGTTGTGTGGCTGTGGTTGTTTTTGTTTGTATGTGCTGGTCACAACCATGGACATTAGTGGGTACAGACTAGGGATCTGCTGAATCTCCAACAGTGGAAAGCACAGCTCCCCACAAAGAGGATTTATGTAGCCGCAAACGTCATTAATGTCAGGATTGAGAACGTTTATGTAGATTAAGAAGCACAAAACAGTGAATCCCATAAACTCACACCAGAGTAGCAGCCAGAAGCATTGTCATACATGCCTGGGCCCCCTATCCAGCTGTCCCCTCCCCATGGCCAGGGGCTTTTATGTGTTATCATTCCTCCCTCTTCTGGATATTTCGGTGTCATCATCACCTTAGCCCTTTTAAGTA
Organism: Ochotona princeps; assembly: GCF_030435755.1. Lineage (NCBI taxonomy): Eukaryota > Metazoa > Chordata > Mammalia > Lagomorpha > Ochotonidae > Ochotona > Ochotona princeps. The sequence goes on from NC_080836.1 coordinate 76,855,687, forward strand.
GTATTTTTACATTTTATTTTCATTCTAAAAATTATCATTTTGTTTTGCCTGTTTTCAGACTTTTTGCAAAAATGATATAATACTGTATGTAGTTTTCTGTGACGTTTTTTCACTAAATTGATTTCTAAAATTCATCTTTGCTGGTCTATGCAGCTATGCTTTCTCTCCTTTTGATGAAAATTTCAATTATGCAGTTTGATTTTTGTTTTTCTGATTATAGGAGAGTGTTAGTGCCTTCGTCTTAAAGAAATGGCTTCTAACAGTGCAAGAACCTCTTTGAGGTTCATTTTGAGGCCTGGTGAAGTGTGGGATGGGGGCCCAGAGCAAAGAGCAGGGCTTCTGTTCATCATGAAAAAGGTACAAGTAGGGCATCTTGCGATCAACAGAACTTTTTTTTGGTGTTGTTTAACCATCACCAGAACTTTTTTTTGGTGTTGTTTAACCATCACCACCATCACCTCCAGATCTTTTCACCGTCCCAAACCAAAACCAGAACTCATTGCACCCTCTTCTCAGCTCCTAGTAACCACCCTTCTGCTTTCTATCTCTTTGAACTTGACTATTCTAGGTACCTCCTCTAAGTAGAATCGTCCCTTGCTTATCCTTTCATGCCAGGCTTATTTTGCTTAGCATAATGTTTTCAAGGGCTCATGCATGTTTTAACACTGCATTCTTAAGACGGATTTATTTTGGTAGACAAGGTCCTCTGTTCAGCATGGACTTCAGACAGCTGCTAGATTTAGGACTGACAGAAACCTAACCCCGCCTTTGAAATACTTCACCGTCAGGTTTCTTGCTGCAAACTTTCAGATAGAAAAAGTGACCAAGGGAAGAGCAAATGGAAATGCTGTGGCCCTGCCATAGTTTAGGTTGTTCTGAAGTCATTTCAGCAGTGAAAAAACAAGAGACACTTCCAGTTTTCCCAACATTTTTCTGTGCTCTTTGCACCTCTGAGAAGCCTCAAGCTCCTGAGACTGGGAGTTTATTTTCTCCCCACCAGGGATTGCCTAAGGAATCTGAGGAATCTTCTCTCCTCCGGAAGGATTTATTCATACTCAGAATAGAGAAAAAGTCAGGAACAGAGCCAGAAAAAGCAGCAAACACATAAACTGTTTCCTCTAGCTTGACTGAAGGACCACAGTTAGAGAATACATTGACCCAGCACATCCATCCTTTCTGGAAGCATTCGGTGTTTGTTGCCATCTGTGTGTTCCCCATGTGTGTGGAGTTCCTCTGCATCTTGCTGGGGTGCCCCCGAGTGTCACCACTGAACGGAAATCCACCGAGAAGCCTGAAGACATGTAGGGTGAGGAGAGCCATAGGAATGAAGATTTAAGAACAAAACAGAAGAATAAAAGGAAATAGGAGTTAGTTCCCTATCTGAGCCTAGATGTTAAGAATATTTAAAATGGGGGCTCCGCAGCATGGCCTAGTGGCTAAGGTCCTCGCCTTGATCCCATATGGCCGCTGGTTCTAATCCCGGCGGCTCCACTTCCTCTCTATCTCTCCTCCTCTCAGTATATCTGACTTTGTAATAAAAATAAAATAAATCTTTAAAAAAAAAAGAATATTTAAAATGTTTGCTAGCTGGGGCGGGCAAAATAAATGGTAGACAGATGACTTCTAAAGAAACAACAACAGGAAAGACAGTTCCTGAAAACAAACTTAACAACAGGGAGATGAATTGGATAGCTTATAAAGCACCATGCATACACCAGGAAAACGTTCTTTTATTTTTTAAATGTACAGTGTGCAGATTTGTTTTGTTACCAATGCACCAATATTTATGGTACCTATGGCTAGTCTAGTTCTGGAATATAGCTGACTTGAGAATTTTGTGTGTCTTGGGATTGGAAGGCACACAAGATACACAACCCTCTCCTCAAACACAGACTCAGTTAGATAAGGAATATTTCAACCTGCTCCAAAATGCAAATAGAGAATTTCAACCAAATATCACTTTATCTCTTTAAGAGCAAACATTTTATGATACTTTAAGGTATCTGTGTGATGGTCTAAGTATTGCAGTGCTCACCAATGTATTTCACATGATTTTGTACAGTGTCCTAGTGGCACAGAAGACAGAAGACACTGTGAAACTGCACAGTCAAAGCTTTCCTTCTTGGCTCACCCGGGCCAACAAGGCACTGTGAGAAGGCAGCAGACCTTCTCTAGATTGCTAAAGCCTTTGGGAGCAGGGCAAGTGGTCCACAGGCCCTTTGGAGTTTGCTTTAAATGCCTTGAAGCATTTAAAGTAGCAGTTTGAATGCTTCTAGTAGTTTGTAAGCCTCTGGGGTTTCTGGAAGGGGAACTAGATGGAGAGTTTGGTTTAGGTTTTTAAAAACCAGTATACTTCCAGCTCTACTTCATCAACAAGGCACAAAATAGCAATACACATGCTTCAAAATGAGAGGGTCTGAGGTTTTTCAAGTGCACATGGAGACAGTATGAGTATTGTCACCACAGAGAGGGCTCTCAGTTTCTCCCTGACTACTGCAGGGAACCACAATGGTTCTGAACTTATATTTTCCACATATTGTTTCATTTATACCTTTCATGGATGGTTGTTGCTTTAAAGAAAGGAATCAGAAGGAACTCAGATGTTGGCATACAAGCTGCTGATTAAAATGCCAATAATTCTAAAAATTCATCCCAAGAGACTATTTACCAAGTTTGTAAGTTAACATTTGTCTGCACAAAATTCTGATACCTGGGACCACTGTTGTGGCACAGCAGGCTGAGCCACACTTGAAATGGCACATCCTGAGTGGGAGCACCTTTACAGAATCACACCCATAGCACTCCTGGTCCCTCCTTCTGCTGGTGCTCATTCTAAGAGGCATCAATCATGGGTCAAACAAATACTTAGTTCCCTGCTATCTGGGTGGAAGACTTGGACTGAATTCCAGGATCCTGGCTTTGGCAGGACCCAGCCCTGGCTCTTGCAGCATTCAGTGGAGGTGAATCAGTTAGCAGGAGATATTCACTCTCTTCTCTCTGCTACTCTGCTATCCATGGAGATGAAAGTAAATAAACACTAAAATTATTTTATCACATCAAGATGTCTCTTGTACAGCAGAGTTAATAATATAAAAAATATATACAACCATCATATCCAAATTGGCTTGTAAAGCTCTCTGGTATCTTTCTTGACACAAGTCTAAGAATAATCCAGTTGATTATGTTCAAACCTAATATTAGGTCATGAAAATAAATTTTGTCTATTTCAGCACAATAAAATATAGATTTAAATCTTCTTTTGACGTATATTCTGTCTCCAAACCAGAAACAAGATATACAAATTATTTTTAAACTTCATTGTCAGGAAAGCTTGTTTCCCCTATTTAATCAATGAAAAGCCAATTAAATAGCATGTATCTATAATCAGATTGAAAGAGTAAAAATTCATCACATATCATAAACAAACATGAATAATATGGAAAAGCATATTCCAAATGAAACTGATAATAAATATTTAGTAATTTGGTCATCTACACTAAAATGTTTTACCTAGATTTCCTCCTTGTTTCTGTCATGTAAGAGCAGTGAGCTGATTTAAAGAGTTTGTAGAATTCTGTATTATGGTGAAAGGCATTTGGTATAAAAAAAAATCTTTTGCAAAGTGTTGGACCATGAAGATCAACTGTAATTTGGTCACCTGAACTATCTTTAATACTCAAAACATTTTCAACAGTTTTCAAAATGTGAATTATTAGAAATCTAAATCCCCTTCCTTTCCATCCCTTGAGAAAGCTCCTTCAGCCTGACCATGTAGGAAGGAACATGCGTAGTGCACACCATGACATTCATCTTAAAATAGATGCTTTCTGTGAAGTTTGATGCTTCTTGCATCAGGAGTCAGCCAGGCCGAAGTTGTGAACAGCGCTGCTGTGGCACAAGTGTGAACATCAAAGACAGTAGCACCACAACTTGCAGAATGGTGTCAGTGACTCAGAACCAATGGCAGGGGAGAAGGAATGAGTCAGACATGTGCAGCTACATTCCTGCAGCAAGAGTCAAAAAGGAAGTGCCAGCTGAGGAGCCTAGCACTGATGACTGTGTTCTTTTACAGATGATTTTAAGAAATGCAACATGGTCAGACTCTGAGTATTGAGAAGGATGCTGTGGGTAAACATGATATCAATGAGTCTGAGTCAAATCCTGAATGCGAAAACGCTTCAGAAATACATCAACTAGCTCATTTCCCTCAATGTTCCATGTTGTATTTTGTACGTCCATGATGATACACAATAAAATAACCTCTGATTAAATTTATAATGTATTCAATAAATATAAAATAAATATTCTGGCAATTTCTATTTGCTGGATTTGTATGTGTAAATTTAGAGATGATAATCTTTTATTTTTTAAGAGAAATACAGAGGAAGAGGGAAAGATCTTCCATATGTCGGCTCACTCCACAAATGTGCACATCAAGCAGGGCTGGGCCAGTCAAGGCTAGGGAACCAGAACTCCATCTGGACACTCATGTAGGTGGTAGGAACCTAAGAGTATGAGCCATCACATGCTACCTTGCAGGGCGTACATGAACAGGGAGTTGAATCAGAAGCAAAGTCAGGATTTGAACCTGAGCATTCTGATATAGATACAGGAATCTCAAGTAACACCTTACTCATTGCGCCATATGCCTATCCCAAACATTTAAAAATTTTTTTAATTGACACATAATCATAGGACATACTTGTGGAATAATTTACAAGTTTTTAGAAATTTTCTTGATGATACACAAAATAATGATGCCCCTTGTAGTAATAGCATCTAAGTGAGAAGTGGTATATAGTTTAGCGATTCAGTATCACCCCCTCTTATAAAATAGAGAGCTCATGAGCTTTAATGGTGTAAAATGTATAATAACTACACAAGAGGTCTTTAAAAAGCTCATAGAAAATGAGTATCATCAGAAAGTCTTCATGGATTTCTTTGCTTTCACCAAAATAAACTTCTAGTTCTATTTTTTTTTTCTTTCTGAAGAGTCCTCATATTGTGTTCCATTTAAACCAAAGGTACAAGCCACACGATTATTTTCACCCAAGATTCTAGTAGCATGTGGCCCCTATTTAACAATCCCTCAGATATTTCTCAGGCTGGGGAGTGCTGCTAAGTTTTGCATACCTGGTCTCCTTTGAAAGCATTACATTGACTCTTGTTTCCTGTGCCAGGGGTGCAGGATGCATCTTCATTGAAATGTTCCAGGGTGAACCTCTGTTCCCTGGGGTTTCCAGCATCCTTGAACAACTGGAAAAGATCTGGGAGGTAAGAGAAAAATGTCTCTTCAGAAAAGGAAATATCTACATTTTAAATGTTGAATTGAATTTGTCTCAGGGTGGAGTACAGTGGTCCATCTGCTTTGGGATATTGAACCACATCCAATATGTGCTCGTGGATGGACACTGGTGTTTGCCACAGGTGTAAGCACCTTAGGGATGAGAGACCTATTCTGTTTATCATGCTCATCTACAACCAAATTGTGAAGCTGCCATGGTGTGTGTGTGTGTGTGTATTTGGTCTCCTTTCTTTACTGTTTATCCCTACTTCATCTGCACTATGACATGTTCTGTTTTTATGTTCCTTAAGTAAAACTATAGTCACACTACTTATTTCCTTTTTTTGAGATTTGTATTATGATAAAACATACATAATGTAAACTTTAGCACTTTAATAACTATTAAGTACACAGTGCACTGGCATTAAGAAGACTCACAGTGTTGTGCCTCCATCCAGCATTTCCAAAACCTTGAGCTCCTCCCAAAGAGGAGTTGTCTCTCAGGAAGCCATAATTCCCCTTGTCCTCTAGCCCAGCCCCCTCTGCAGACCTCTCAGCCACTTCCCATTGCTATGAACTTGCCTGTTGCTTGTGCCTCCATATAAGAATTATACCACACTGGTCTTTCTGCATCTGACTTGCCTCATACAGGCTGAAAAGGATGTGTCAAGGTGCTTAAAGTGTGCGAGGATAATCACTTCCTACCTTGGATCCTGATCCTTGTCCTCTGCCTAAAATGAAATGCATTGTGTGCAAGCAAGATATTTTAGAAAGATGAATCACTGATGTTACGTTTTCTTTTGGAAACATGGGGGTACGATGAGGGAACATGGGCAACACTGGGAAACAATCACCAACTCAAAAGATGCCTTTCAAATCTAAAGGCTTTTTCTTAGAATCCCTGCAAGATGGAGAAGTGTTCTCACATCACATGGACAGATGCCATGATACCACCTGTTATCCTAATGTTCAGATTTTGTAGACAAGTGAACTGGTTTCAATTCTGGCCACTTTCTCATTAAATTGCTTAAGTGATGTGGTCTCCATAGGCTTCAGTTTTCCCTTCTGTAAAATGGGATTAGTGGTCGTGGCCTTCTGAGCTTGCTGTGAGAACAAATGCATCACAAACTGCACATTCCATAAGTGCTCCATGAATGTTGGCTTTGTGCCTCTCTCGTGTAAATTGGTGTAGGGGTGATCCAGGAACCTAAATGCTCACAAGTATTATCTGATATTAAACACCAAGTTGTTCTGTTCTGCATGTGGCGGCGTTATTTCTTCCTCACAATACAGCAAGCACAATTAACATCATCTAAACTCACCCTCCAATGGCCTTTGACACAAGGGAAGAATTTTTCTTAAGCGATTTAATCAGGGAACAATATTCAACAAGGCATTCAACATATACAAGTACCATACATGTTCTTAGGAGTGACCACAAGGCATAGAGAAAAGAAAGAAAAATAAAAATTATGATCTATACTTTCAAGTGTTCAGTGTAAAAACGAGATGAATAAAGCGTGAGAAAATGCATGTGAAACAAATGCAATCTACTTAATATGTAAAAGGATGCATGTATAGATGGTTAATATAAATCATAATGTTGAAGATGTGCCTGAGGCAGGCCTGGCATAGCGGCTAAAGTCCTCATCTTGCACACACCAGGATCCCATATGGGTGCCAGTTCTATTCCTGGCTGTTTCACTTCCCATCCACTTCCCTGTTTGTGTCCTGGGGAAGCAGTTGAGGATGGCCCAAAGCCTTGGAACCCTACACCCATGTGGGAGACCCAGAAGAATCTCCTGGCTCCTGGCTTTGGATTGGTTCAGCTCCAGCAGTTGGGGTCACTTAGGGAGTGAATCAGTGGATGGAAGATCTTCCTCTCTGTCTCTCTTCCTCTCTGTATAGCTGATTTTACAATAAAAATAAGTAAATCTTAAAAAACAAAGTTGTGCTTAGGCTATTCAGAAAGTAGCATATTTGAAAAGAATGTATCCGTGTGTGAAGAGTTGTATGTGAACTTATTTTTTCAATGTTGTGGGCTGCTCAGAAAAGCAGTCATGTTACAGTGCTCTGCGTTTAGCACAGCTGTAGAAATCACAGGCTGAGTGATCTGATGCCTTTCCCATTCTTAGTTTAAGAGTTTCCAGGATTGGTCTTGATGACTGACACTGACCTTCTGAAAGATACCATAAAGAATTCAATGAAGTGAAAGGATTGAGCTTGAGTCTGAACAGAAAGGGCCAACAAACAAAAACATACATGTCTAACAAGTCCTTCCCTGCCCCTACATTCCCCTCGATTGTTATCTTCATCACGCTGCAGTAAATCAAAGGAACTTAACTTTGTTGTTCATGAAAGCACATTACAAATATGAAACATGTAACCATGTAGGAAGTAGCACAGGTCTAAAGGTGAGATTCATGAGTTCTGAACGCAGCTCTAACTGAGGTAGAGCGAGCCTCATAACCCACCTCACCAACAGGACATTGTGGTTTCTTTGAGTAAAATGTAAGGAAATATTGTAGCTGCTGTCATTTTCCATCATGATGAAAGGGCATTTCCAAAAGCTTATGAAAGGTGGAATTAAAAGAGAAGTCTATTCGAGGGTAAAACATCTGTATTTTTTCTTAACATTGCTATCTTTATTGTCCTGCCCAAACAGTGCACAGAGGGTAAGGAATTCAGGCACACAGGGGCCATGCTCAAGGGCTAACTTTCCTCGGCGTCTGTCCATGGGGAGACTGAGAGTTGGAGTGCCAGATTGAGGGTAAAATATTTTTAAATCCATGTAGTTCTCCCTTATCACACATTTACCAGGAACTTTTGGGAGATCTGTCATATTCTCTGCTGTTCATTACTTTTTCCCTACAATTATTTTTCAAGTTGACAAAATTCATATAGCTCATTTTTTACTTTAAAGTACCACAAAGAACTACTTCTATATTATTTAGCTATTTAATTTAGAAGACCAAGTGAAAGAAAAGCATCTTCCTTCTGCTCATTCAATCCCAAAATGGCCACAACAGCCAGGACTGGGCCAGGCCAAAACCAGCAGCCAGAGATTCCATCCAGGTCACTCAAGTTGGTAGCTGGAGCCCAAGTATCCAGACTATATCATCTGCTGCCTTCCCAACTTCACTAACAGGGAGCTGGATGGGAACCAGCACTCTGATATGGGATGTGTGCATGGTAAATGATGAGTAGCTCTCTGAGCCACAGTACCAGCTGCAACTGACTCTGTTTACAGACATCAGGAGGTTGGCTTCATTACATCTCATTTTTGCATGATTCCATTCAAGTTGGTACAGACCCCTGTTTTGTTTTCCGTCTGTAGTGCCACAATCCAAGCAAGGTGAAATAAGCGTACCCAACCCCACTACATCTCAAGCATGTCAGAATAATTCTTTTCTAGCCCACAGCCTGGTGAATGGCAAGTGCTAACCAATACCAGTAGTTGTGTTTTGTTTACATGTAGAAGTAGAGCATGGTTGTCACTGGCACACCTTACCAAAACTCAAACCAGGACAAAGTCTTCTGAGTGCCTGTGAGAAGAGAACTGTCAAGAAGGGACTCTATAACTTCAGACTCACGTCTTTTGCTTTTCCCAATGAGGAAATAACATCCCTGAGTAGTTTTACCACACCCAAGCTCACACAAAGTTATGACAAAAATGCAACAGAGGAGAAAAGCATTGTGGGAGGAATGGCATCACTAATATATTTAACCACAGTTAATGACCTCATCTGTCACATTAAATGTTATATTTAATGGCATCAGATGTCTAGAAGCTCTATTCAAGTTGCTGAGGTTTGCATCTGCCTAATAGTTAAGCTTTGGATCTAGGCTGATTTTTTTTTTTTCAGTGTGATGGGCAAATAAAAGTTGTGTGGATTAAATGCAACACGATGCTCTGAAATGAATATGCATTGTGGAGTGGCCAAATCAAAGAAATTAGCATAGGCATCACATTACATACTTGCCAGTTTCTATGGCAAGAACAATTCAAATCAACTGTATTAGTCATCTCCAAGAATACAATCTCTTGTCATTAGCTACAGTCACCATGTTGCACAATAAGTGTTTTAACTTGTTCCTCCATTTACTCCAATCAGCATCTCCCCAAAAACCAGCCTCTGGTCACCGCCATTCTGTTCTCTATTCCTGGGGTCCAGTCTCTTTAGCCTCCAAATACAAATGAGGTCACAAAGTATTTGTCTTCCTGTCACTTGCCTTATTTCACTTGATAGTGTCTTCCAGGTTCATCCACGTTCTCACAAATAACAGATTTCCTTTTATATGCACCACATTTCCTTTATCTATTCAAGATCTTTGATGGACATTTAGGTCAATTTCATTGCTTGGTGATTGTGAATAATGCTGCTGCAAACATGGGAGTGTAGATATCTCTTCAACATACTAAATTTATTTCCTAGCACCCCATACCTGGTATGTGGAAAGTGCAAAATCATACTAATGTATTTTTTTTTATTTGAAATGAAGAGAGAAAGAGAGGGAGGAGAGAGAGAGAGAAGTCTTCTATCTTCTGATTCACTCCTCCAGTTCCCACAACAGCCAGGCTGGGCCAGGTTGAAGCCAGGAGCTCCAAACTTCATCAGGTTCTCCCTCCTGGATGGCAGGGACCCAAATACGCTTTTCAGGGTGAGCATTAGGAAGAAGTGGATTAAATGCTCAGGAGCCAGCCTATCTGACATGGAATGCAGCCATCCCGAAGAGTGTCTGTGCCATGGCACCACACACCCACCCTGAGACTGCATTCATTTACATTTGCATCAGTAACACAATGGGATTCCTGTCATCCTCATCTCTGTTGAAGCCCAGCAGCAGCAGCAGCAGCCAGCGACATGATTTCATGGTGGTCCTATTCTGCATGATGATTAGTGAGGAGCATTTTCTGAGTTTATGGGTCCATCATGGTACATTGCTCTTTTAAAAATGGGGTTAATTGTTTTCTTGCTGTTGCATTGAGTTCCCTGTATTTCTGGATGTATGGTTGGTAAATATTCTCTCCTGGCCTAGAGCTTGTCTTTTTGTTCTGTTATTTCTCTTGTACAGATTTTTATTGATCCCATTGGTCCATTTTTGCTTTTGTTGCCTGTGAATCAAGTTAGAAGAGCAAACGGGTAACTCTCAAATAGCTTCCAAGCTTGTGTTTTACTAAATGCAGTCATCACAGATGAAAATGGAAAGTTATTGCAGACTCAAGGGGTTTTTATGGAGGAGTTGCTTTTTAGAAAGCATTAGATCTATTCCGAATCTCCCAGCCTCTGTGCAGTGTCCTCAACATTTATCCTGAGATCCCACGTTCAGGAATCTACTTGTAATGAGGAGCCATGAATTTTTTTTCTTCACCTTCTCTCAAACGCCTGTGTGTGTGTGTGTGTGTGCGCGCGCGTGCCAACATCTTACTCACAGCTGTTACCATTTTCAGACCTCCTCTACTTGGGTCGCTTCTGTCCCTGTGGGAGACCAGTATGGAATTCCTAGGAGAGCCCTAAGTGGTGTGTGCATTTAGGGAAGTGAGCCAGCCAATGGAACACCTCTGTCTGTTTCTATGTCTTCCACGTAACATCAAAGCAAATAAATACATGTTAAATTGAATTCTTTCAATAACAAATTGGGTTTTTTTTGTAATTATTCCTGGATTCAGTTCCAAAATCAGGATAAACTATGCAAACTTTAAATCCATTAATCAAAATGCCTTTAGTTTCCATTCCAATAAAGGCAGATAAACAGCCCCTCTAACCTGCTGTGGTTGCAAACACAGTACTCACTGGCTGCCTTTAAAAAGCCTTCAGGGAGGGGAATAAATCAACGATTTTTGGTTTCCAGTTTCCCAGACAGTGAGCAGGAGATTTAGTCATTTTCTCAAGTGAAGAATAATTCAGTAACTTGCAAATCGAAACTGCAACTCGAATTTCCAAATAAGGTATTTTGAATTTCATTTAAACTTTTAAAATTCTCTTATGCTTTCAGCATATGATATTGTAAGTAAATAATTCTGGAACCCATTGTGTCAACATTAATAAAACACATTACAAAGTAGCCAGTAATTCCTAGAGCCTTCACCTTAGAGAAAACAAAGATGTGGTTATTGCTTTCCTGTGTTGTTTCCTCTTTTCTTTTTTACAGGTACATATGAGTCACACCTCCTTGTTGACATGTGCGTCTGTACAAACACATCAGCTGTTCCCATTCAAAAACAGAAATAACTTTCCTTTCCCCAGCCCTCCCCCAACAAAATAATCCATCCAGTTGATTTTCCAACTGGATTCCAGGATCTTTAGGGCTCCCTGAGGCTCAGAGTGGGTGATAGGAAAGCATCTAATCCACACACTGTCTTTTCAGTTTGTTTAGAGAGGGGATCAAAGAAGCAAGGTTTTACTGGGTGTCATGGTTTTTATTATATAAGATAATACTTGAATGTCTTTCATTTGAGGATAAGCTCAACAGGAACCGAAAATTATTGTGCTTCTCAGTCAGAGACAGGCTGCTACATTCCCATCCTGTGTTCCTTATTGATTGTATCTGCAGGCCTTGTTAGGCCATTGACTTTCTGCCTTAGAAACTGGGCCAGCCTCCATAGTCGGTGTTCTCCGTGCGGATCCAGTGCACTTTCTGAGACATGCCTCCTAAGAGTTATATGGAGATAATGTTTCAAAGAAGAGCTTTGTTATAGAGGTGTAATGAAAACTACTGGTGCTTTACTGGTCTTCCACCAAAATATAGCAGTGTCCATGAGCTCTTATGATTGTCTTAAAGAATGGTAAGATGATGCCTACAGGGAAATGCATAGTGGCAACTCCGTCTAGAATCTGAGCTGCCTGGCTTTCTATTCTAAGCGATGGTTCACACAACATCTTAATTAAAAAGTAGAGCTTCAGTTTGGTAAACCAGAATGTAGGCCAACTCTTTTTCAAGTGATGTGAACATGATAATACACTAGTGAAAAACCAATACCATATTCCAAGTTGCTACCCACAGGGAGAACAAGCAGAAGAGGTGAATTTGGTGGGAAGGACTCAAGTTAGCTTTGGGGTCATTTTTAGCTGACATTCCACTGCCTAAAGGTCAGTAATCTGAATCCCTTTTAATGTGAGCACATCAGGGAACAGCTGAGTGCCCATGCTGAGGCATAATTTAAGCTGTCAAGTGTCTTCTGTCAATACAGATCTGGTCGTCTTATGTCAGGCGAAGGGACAGTCACTCCTGCTTCCTCAGATCCCTAATTCCCAACATGATATCCTAATGCATGGTGACTGCACAAGATTTAGGGAAATTACTTCAGGCAGAGATGTTCAGTCTTTCTCAGGATTACAAGTACATTAGTGGAGACACAGGTAGAGGACTCCAGGCATACACTGGAGGTTTGCCAACCAACTACAAATGTTGGACATGGTAAAGCTTTCTCCTCATTTACATGGGCTGATGTCATGGGACACATTCCTGTTTCCTTCTCACTCCCTCCTTAACCTTTCCTGTATGTCGCCATATCTGCTCCATCTACCTTGTCTGCCCCTCACTTGTCTTTGTCTTTCTCTGGTTTTTGATAGGTGTTGGGAGTCCCTACAGAAGATACCTGGCCCGGAGTCTCCAAGCTACCTAACTACAACCCAGGTAATACTAATGCAAGCTTCTGCATGCTCCAAGAATTAGCAATGGAAAGAGGGCATTGACCACACAGATGGTTCTTGCAATGAGGACCCAATAGCAAAGCAATATCCAACTGGGTTTTTAGATTCTGACATTCCCTTTTATGTGAAGCATTCTGAAATAGCAGTTGAGGTTAGATTGGTTCCCCAGTTCTGTGAAACACAAGTAACAAGCTAAAAAAGAATCTGCAATGACTCTTTACTGTGAAATCCACATCCATTTCCAAATACCCATTGGCTCCAAAGAACAACTCACAAAATGATCTCACTTTTGAGCCCCAAAATTATCACTGGATTTATTTTCTAGATTATTGAGCCTCATAAAGTATGAAAGAAAATCTAGTGCAATAGAGGGTGGGTAAGAACTCCCTCTTCCCTAGGACAAGCCAGGGTTGATGTCTCTAGAGTTTTCTTTCCAAGAATTTATCAATTTCCTCTAGACTTGATGTGCCACACATTGGATTCTCTGAGACCAATTGTGGGAGGCGGATTTGGAAGTGTTGGAAGTGCTGCCCATGGGGAAGTCTTTGAGAACTTGTCCCAAGAGTCAGATTCCCAATGGTCACTGACGACAGTGAGGCAGAAGGAAGAAGACAATCAAATGAGCCACAGGGTGAAAGACCATAGCTGGAGCAGCAAGTGAAGGCCTACTCAAAGTGGACTCTCAGTTGGCAGAATAAAAGGGGAGATAGAAGGATCCTGATAAGAACCAGATTAGGATGCATGTGCCCCAAGCCATATTTACTAGTCTGTAAATGATTGTATTGTCTCAGCACTTCAAATAGAACCCTCCAAAACTGTTGTCTTTACTAACTTTGGTGTGGGGGTTTCCTAGCAAGTTTCCAAGTGAGCAAGAAATTTAAAGATGAAAGAATTGATTGAAGAAGAAAATAAAAGATATAGGGAGCTGAAAGATTTTTCTTCTTTTCTCCTGCCTCTAACATTTTTGCTAAAGCAGCTATACATTGGGATCCTGTATCTTGAACTAGTCGAAGTTAAGGAAAACTCTTCTGAGATCTAACAACTAACTGTAAAGTTCTTCGAGCTTCTTTACGAATGGTTGTACCCACTGTTAAATGGTCTTTAACAGTGGGGTCAGTTACGAATGGTTTACCATTCCTAGCAATTTTGCTTGAGTTTAAAAGTCAGAAAAAAAATACTCCTTATTTCAAAAGACTTGAATTACACATCCTTTATTTTCTCTGAGCTAAAACAAAGATCATGTTCTGGTAGAGACTGTGGTCCAGCCTGCAACAGCTCCTGTCTCTAAACACCCTGGTTTGTAGGACAGCCTGCTTCCTGCCTGCCAGTACTTCTTCCCATCTACTCCACTCTCCATCTGCGTGAAAAGGCAATCTTTACTTCCATGGACTTCCTAACAAGAATGCAGGCAGAAGGTTAGGGTGACAGATTGGGCTGGAAAAAGCCACATGGATGATGTCAAAGCAAAGCTATCATTGGGAGCATATGCTGTTTCCCAAGTTTCAAATATTTGGGTTCCAGGTTGGTCCAGGCAATAAGTGATCCTTAATACAGAATGTTCTGGTGAGAAAAATAGTGGTAGAAACCTGGATAGAATTGGATTCCAATAAAATAAATAGATCCTGTTTTTCATTTTACTCTTAGTTCCATGTAATGTGCACATTTCCATTTATTAAAAATTCTGTGTTATTTTTATAGTAAAGATTTGATTCAACTCATGTAAGTTGACATTTTGGAGCACCTACTCTCTGCTAGATGCTATGCAATGGCACTGGGACTACAGGGATGGATGTGGAGGAGTTCTGGTACCTCAGAAACTAGGGTGTGGGATTCATTCATCCACACTTATAAACCAGTTTTTCTGTTTCTGAGGTGCTCAATTGTAACCCCTGCTTCTGTGGGACTCAGGAAGCTTGTGGTATGGGCCAGGTTGAGTTCATGAATGAAAGGGAGTTGTAACCTGAGCCACCACCAAAAAATCTAACCATAATTGTGAATCTTAGAAGTCCAGCATGCTTTTGCCACAGGGTCAGCACCATTGGTAAGTCATTCACAAGTCTGTGGTTCAAAAGGGCCAGTATATCTGTGTTCCAAGAACATCCCCTGTGTCAGTCATGATTCTTTGTGCGGATGCTGCTCCAACCACTTATTCCCATCCCTGTGCTGTGGCTGATGCTGCCATACATTTAGATTTCGATAACTAAGGGGAACCAGAGAGGAGATGAGAGTCAGAAAAAAGGTCACAGGTGACACTTGTGTTAACACCATTCTGGGCAAGCTTTGTTTACCTTGCTTTTCTGGACTAAGTAGTGGAGCCCCCACCCCCTTAAACTTGGAATTCAGCTGATACAATTTTGAGGGAACCTTCAGGGCTTAGAAATTCAGAGACTCATCCCCTCCATCATCTCTAGCATTGTTGGGACTCTATCCAGGAGAACAGTATCACGTCTGTTGATACAGGGCTTTTAAAATCACCTGATGCTAATCTAGCTGGACAAGTTTTTCTGATGAGTTACCTATTTCCTCGGGAGCTCTGAGAAGCAGGTTTTCTAGCCCTCAATTCAGACGCAGGTGCCTGATGCAATCTGGGTAAGGCGACTGAGGTATAACTTTAGAGACTCCCCCTTCCTTCCATCCTGCCTAGCTTCCTTCTGTCCTTCCTTCCCTCTCCACTGCCTCCTTCTTTCCTCCCTTTCTCTCTTTTCTTCTTCCCCACTCCCCATTCTAAACCAGCCAGCTGAGAACTCTGTGTCCTCCACTTCAAAGGGCCAGTTGTCTTATTTTGATGTGGGCAGATTGAGAAGTAGGCTTTGAAAAGTAGGCGCTTTTTTTTTGTTTGTTTAATCTTTTCTCCTGGGATAACTTTCAGAGCAATATATCCAAGTGTCAGTGAGGGGGTTCTGACGAGCACAGATTCCCAGACTCTCAGCAGGATCATTCTCTAACAGAAATATAAAAGTGAAATATTAAAAACCCTGGAACGTGAACTCCATCTGCAGAGTAGCCAGTGTCTTCTTGCCTGTTCGCACCATGGGAAAAAAAAAGATCTTGAAAAAAGAGGGAGGAGAGAGAAAGTGCTTTGAGTAAGAGGTTTACAGGTTTAGTAGAGCATAGTAACATCCCCTCAAAGAAGTGGGTGTTGCTCTGTGACCCCCCCCAAAACGCTCCTCCTTTGACTCTGCCGCCAAAACACTCGCCCTCCCTGGCAACACACCCCTTTTTCACACGCGAACCAAGGCGCCCCTGATTGGTTCAACAATAAACTGGTCACACTTGCTAAAGGGCTGCCATCTTTCACACAATTAGCCAAGACACATTTATCAAACTGGCGGGGAACTGGGGCTGCCCTGGCTGTCTCTGTGGGGGGAAGGGAAACAGTGCTAGTGATACTCAAGAGAGACCACAGGAAGCCAGAGGGAAATCCACCATCAGGAAGCCTGCAAAGGTTCGAGTCCCAGCTGCTCCCATATCCTGCGATGTCCTGGCTTTGTGGCCCAGAAGACTCTCGAAGCTTAGAGCACATGGGATGTTCCTTTTAGGCTAACAGATACCAAGACTAGGACCAGACCATGGTGTGAATTTTAATGATAGGTCCCTATAGACACTTTTCCAAAATTCCTTCAGTCTTTTTCGCTCTCCTGTCCATACCCAAGAAAATGCACAAAGTAACCACTCCGCCTTTTGAGGCTCAAGCACCACGTGGCTCTGTGGATATCCCAGGCCATGCGGTGTGGGATTCTCCAGGTGGGCAGGCAGGAATATAGCACATGCATGCTTTATTTTCCCGTGGTGCAAACAGGTAAGAACCAAAGCAGAGCACCCATTGCAGTCAGTGACAAGACAGTGCTTACTGGCAAGGTGCTGCTCTTGAATTCAGCATTTGAAAGACATTAGCAACACTTCATTTCAAGAGGAAAAAAAATATGTCAATGTGGGTGTTTTCATCAGCATGCTTTTTGACTTCTCCAATGAATACTGTTTGCACAAATTTTCCCCAGTGGCGATCAGATGGGGCCTTGGAGACCAGTTCACTACAGAACTGTGCAGAGCTTTGAAGGGCATCAGCTAAATATTTAGACATTTCCCGGCTAAAACGCAGAGCGGCCTCAGCCCTCGGAAGGCCGCTCTGTCCCTGGCTCATTAGACTCCAAGCTCCTGTGATAAAGACAGACTTTTCTTCTGCCCCCACGATCACAGCCCAGTTGTGGTTTGTAATGTGTCATTGATTGTTTCATCTGACTCCTCTGGCTCCCCTGAAAGGGCCTGTCGTGGCTCTGTTTGCTTCCTTAAACACGGTTTTTTGAAAGCGCTCACGCTGTGTGCTCAAATCCTAGCATTAATGTACTGCTGAGTTCATTTCACCGCACTCAAAAGCACTGAGTTTAAATCCCTCTCAATTCCATTCGAGGCACCAGAAGACTTTATCCTTCCCCACTAATGGTTCCAAGTTTACATCTAGATACTGGGGGTCAAGGACAGGAGAGGATTTAGAAATAACAGGGCATGACATTAGTCAATGCATTTGCCAAATTGGCAATTAGTTCCCGATGTGCGTGCAAAGCATTTTATTCCTGCTCTTTGATGCTTGTTCCCATAGAGGAGGGTGCAGGATCCACTGAGGCCTTCCAACTTTTAAAGAAATATCTGCTGAAAATCATGCCTGATTGGTGACATGAGCTCAGCTGCAGGGAGGCATCTGGGATAATCCTCATTCTTTCAGTCCCAGGGAAAAATGCTGCACACCGCAAGTTTTTGCGCGGGAAGAACTCAGTGGAAATCAGAAGGCAGTAAAGCTATGGAAAAGCCCTGTGGGGATCTCACCAGCAGTAGTACTCCAAGTGGCTGGCCCGCAGATCCTGGCCCTGCAGGCTTTTTCAGCATGCCTGCTTTCCCAGCTTCCTGCCACCAGGTGGAAGCAAGAAATAACAGGGATGGAATCAGGGCATTAGCATTCTACTCACAGCCATGTATCCTCACCCAGGAAAGGTCTTGTTTTGACTTTAAAATCAGTGGGAAAAGTTTCCTGTCTAATCTGCTACGGGACAGGTGATGATTAAAATCTAACATGACCATCTTCCTGAAGGGGCTATGATGTTTTGGAGTGGCAGGATCCAGAATCATGTCTCCATGTGTTTGCTATGAAACCTGTCTGATATCTGAGTAAAGACTCTTAGCTTGGCTGAGGGTGACAGTTCCAGGGGGTGAAGTTAGGGAAAAGAGACTGAAAATCTTGCCTTTGACTGCACAGGTAACTTCTATATGTAATGGCAGGTGCAAGCATTGCTTTGAGGTCCAGGCAAAGGTTCAGGGGGTGGTTGTGGAGGAGGGGAAGGTTTGGGGCAGTTACTCAGTTCACAGCTCCCCAGTCTTCAGGACAAGGAAGATGCTGTCATTTCAGAAACATTTCCCTATGGGCCTAGCCCAGAACATACACCAGGGTTGATCTGCTATTTCGTGCCTTGCTGGTAGGTGCTGTGCCAACCCCCAGATGAGGCCATTAATGCTTTTCTAACAGGCTCAGGCCAAGGCAGTTCCAGCTGGCAAACCCCAACACTCCCCTTCCATTCAGGCCACATCCCTGTGTCTTACCTTGCAGAACATTTGCCACTGCAGAGTCCGCACTCAGGTGGCTCCCTGCTCTGTTTTGTATCCACTCTGAACATTCTGTTGCTCAGGCGATGCACATAGGGTGAACTGAGGCTCTTTTGCTTTCTTTGGATTTTGTGCCTTTGGCAATCATGGCCACCCTCTGGTCATCAGGCTCACCTCCTGCTGCCAGCATTTGACTTTCATTGTGGCTTGCACGGGACTGACCTCCCATATCACAGGAACCAACCCCAGCTTCCTGACACTGACCCACGACAATGGAATGCTTGTTAGAGCTGCCCCTTGTCTGGTAAAGGGCCATGCTCCCAACACCTGCACCACTGCCAGACGGCTGCCCACTTGCGCTCTCCGTGTGTCACATAGTGGGTATCCAGTAAGGGCTCCAAAGGCTCAGCATGTTACCATTGTTTATTTCACCAAACATAGGAAGGTAGGAGGAAGGCTGGAGTTTTCCACAGAGCAAACCTGATCACTTCTAATGCCCCTAGCATTCTGCGCATGCTCCCCTGACTGGCACATTAATGGGTACTCAGTAGATGTTTGCCCAATGAACCAATAACTAGGAATTAGACACTTGGGTTCTGGTTCCAGATGTACCCTCTAAGACTAATAATTCTGGTTCAGACAACTTTACCAAGGAAGAACATGTAAGTTATTCACTATCACTGGGTGATAATAGTATGTATTGATCAACTATGCGTTAGTCACCTTACATACATTGTTACTTTGAGTCTCAAAACCTTATCAGAAAGTGACAATGTCATCACCCCAACTCACTGGTGAGAGAGCTGAAGACTTTGAGCAGTCTGTGTCATATCTCTGGTCACCCAGCCAGGAAGTGGCCACCCAGAAAAAACATAGGCCTGTTAGACTCCAAGGTGAAGTTTGTGGCGGTATTCCACACTGCCTAGACAATCAAAGGACAACCATAATGACCTGGTTGTTAAAACCAAGCCCTAGACTGGAGCCCTGCTAAAAGCACACGTTTTCCCAGCTTGGGCCTCAATGACTGTGCTTTGCTATCTGTGAGCTTGGTGACATGCTTCTGGAAGGCTGTGTGAGTGCAGTGCCCTCCTGGGACTCCAGCAGCCCTCACTTCCCACAGCTAAGGAAGCTACTGGGTCTAAGCAGCTGGATTGGGCTCATTACCGTCTTGCTTCTGGAGTGCTGCTGAAAGTTCCTGGGGAGTTGACTATTAACATGTTTATTAAACCTTCTCTCCCTACCCCCATCAGTCAGTGAAATTAACTAAGATACACAGCCCACTCTCATCTTTATTGATTGTTTCTTCCAGTTTCAACATTAATTTTTAGTTTCCCCATCTTTAATTTATTTGGTGACAATTATAATTTTTTTTTTTAAATGAGGAGGAGCCGATGAGCTTCATGAAGATTGGGGAAAATTGCAAGTGAGTGAAAGCAGGGAGAAAACATTTTTTTTTTTCCAAAGTAAGACCCTGCTAACTTATGTAATGTTTTATGTATCCATTTGAAAAATAAAATGCTAAACAATAATAAAGTAAAAACTTGCTATCCTCTTCCCAAGTTTGAGAAGAAGCCCAGTGGTATTGAGGGTCATGCCACAGGCCTAAGTCAGGGGCTCCTGCCCTGTCTTCACAGCCAATGCCTTGCATGATCTTCCTCTGGAAGAGGTTGAGCAGGGCGCGTGAGTGGGATATCTGGAGTAACTTTGATATTTCTTCCACATTTCAGTGAGAAAGCAGTGAGACAGAGACAGAGATCGCCCATGTGCCATATTGCTCCCCAAATGCCCACAGCAGTCAGCCCTGAGTCGGACCAAAACTAAGAACCCAAAACTTAATCTAGTTCTCCCAAATGGGTGGTAGGAACCCAAGTATTTGAGGTTACACATTGGCAGGAAACTGGAATTGGAGCTGGAATTCAAGTCAGACACGCTGATGTAGAATGCCAGGTACCTAAGTACTTGTGTTGTGCCAAGTGCCTGCCCCTGCTTTTACATTGTAAGAGTAAGATTCAATGAACTTCCTTCATTTTTATTTATCACCCACCCATCAACCTGTTATTCTCTCAGCTATATTTAGTGACTGGTAGGTGCTAAAGACTAGGATAGTAAAACAAAACACAGCATGGATTCCTGGCTGTAAGAAAGACATCCCCAGAGACTCTTAGGAACAGAGGGTCAGGGCTCAGAGGGGAGGCCCCTTAATTTGAGGAATGTGGGGATGGTTTTGAGAAGAGCAGATGTGAGCTGGGATTCCACACTGTTAGAGGAAGATGACTGGAATAAAATGGATTTCTCCAAATAAGCAGAAGAAGGACTTCCCAGACAAAAGAGTAGATCCAGAAGAGCAGGAAAGCAAGGACCTCGTTAAATGCCATCCAGCCCCTGGGGCACACTCTAAGAAAGGCATCATTAGGTGACTCTCACTGTTATGTGGATATCATAGATTGAATTTATCCTGATGATGTAGGCCACTTGCTCTGCGTGGCTTCTTGATAACATGAAGAGACATGGGAGACATGAGGGACGAGGCTGCTGCTGGCTTGCCACGGCACATTCTCTTATGGATAACTTTGTCTTTAAAATAGAAGGCATACATTCTAAAAATCAGTGATACAGAGTAAATACACAAACCAGTTACACAGTCATTTAGTTTCATTATCAAGTATTAGGTATTGTGTGTGCTGTTTTTTGTATGACTGACAACACGATGAGGTTTTTTGTGTTTATTTTTTAAATACCAGGACCATCACAAGCAAGAACAACGTAATGTGCTGTGATGTTTAGACCACTATCATGTCATTAGTCCACAGCTCCATTTCCATTTTGTTGGGCTGCTGTTATATATTTAATGTGTCATTGACTAAAGCATTATTGAACACCACATGGCCATATATTTGATAATATACAAAGCAGATGAATTGCTCAGGTCAACTGCCATGTTGGCTTTGTACTAGGCCATTTCTGGAGATGACCCTAGAGAGGTAGACAGGAACCAGATTGGAAAGCTTTTGGTAATCATCCTAATGATTTGGACTTCCACATATAAGCATAGAGGAGGCACAGTGTGACTTGTTACAGGGTATAATATGACAGTTTAACCTTAGAAAAAGTTGCTGGAAGATTCTGTGTGGAATTGAGTTGATGATAGTTGAGATCAGAAGCCATGTGGTAATACTTTAAAAGACAGAAAGCCTCCCCTAGCACAGTGACAATAAGTGGGGAGAGAAGGGGACGAATCTGAAAAGCGCATAGGAGACCCTCAGTGGGCAGTTGTGACTGGTTTTATCTGAGGTGTGAAGAGGAATCATCTCTGATGGGTGAGAACTTGACAGCACCATTTATTGTGATAGGAAAGAAAAGGAGAAGGAACTGATTCACAGGGCAGGTAGTGAGTACTCTGTAAGATTTCAACAGAGAATTTGATATTTTTAGGACCACCACATGGAGATACCTCAGAAACCACTGTAAGAGGTCAGTGTACAAATACGCAATCAGGTGTCTGCTTAAAGAGGTATTTGAAGCCACAAGTGTAAATTCAGATGCCGAGGGGAGAGTGCTTAGAGAAAGGAGAGAAAGCCTGGATGGAACCCTGGGGAATGAATATTGATAAGCCAAGCAGAAGAAAGAAATCTTAGGAAACTGCAAAGAAACAGCCAAAGGGACTAAGAAAGACCAGGATATAATCATCAATAATAATGCTGGGGAAATCATAGCACCATAGACTCACTGGAAAAAGGTCAGGAACTACATGTGGTAGCCTTTACATAAGTGGACACTTTAAAAAGTTCATGGAAAAGTGGAGTTCTAAAATGTGCTCATTTTTGGTACAAAATATTTTTAAAATGCAGTAGATTTTCTTTGTGATATGCATTTTTTGTGCATGTTTTCATGACCCATGGTATATGCAGAGTTGGCATGAAAGGGCAGATGCCAAATAATGCACCATTAAATATGATAAAAACACTGAAGAGCATACTCCAGCAGTAGCTCAAAAAATCATCTGTTGCAGTGTGCACATATACACTGTGACACTGGCCCTGGAAAGGAGACCCATGACTGTGCCCATCCACAGCTCCACCTCTTCTTCCTCACAGAGACCTTAGGAGTGAGTGTCAGTGGATGAGACATTTTTCTCAGAAACCACAGAAACTATGAGTTGCAGCACCAAACTCATATGTCAAAGAGCATCCTCTGTGAGAGCACTGCCCTTCAGAAGCCAGGAACGACCTATAGCCTGGCAGAGACCACTTGGCCAGAGACTGGGGAGCTTCTGTGTCAGTTCCTTAAGAAGGAGTGATGCCAGCTGCAGGGAGGGGATGAGTGTGTGTGTGTGTGTGTGTGTGTGTGTGTGTGTGTGTGTGTGTGTTCCCAGTAGGGGTGAGCTGCAGGTGGGGGAGACAGAGCTACAGAGTTTTTGCAGTGCCATTTTAAAATTACTACTTGAGATAGCAAAATGAGCCTAACAACATTATCAACTATTTAAATATATGGTATCTCAAGAATGCATTGTATTCAGGAAATTCCAGAGATGGAATTCAGTAGACTACACTACAAGATAACCTTGGGGTGATGGTGATCATGGCAAGACTATAGTAACTAGAAAATGTTTTACCTTAAGCTAAGACTCAGAATGGTCCTGGGATGTTTTATCAATCCATCAACAAATCTCTATTGACTGTTACCATATGAGTCATTTGTGAAATGAGCTGTATTAAACATTTATGAAAAATGCACTATTTTTACAATGCTAGTACCCATTCCACCCTTGTCTTTGTTTCATTCTGCTTCATTTGGAAATTAAGATGTTCTGCCTTTTTAGATTTCTTTGCCTCATCCATAGTTTTTCCTGCCTTGAATTCCAACTGCACTCAAATGAAAGCTCTTTTAAAGAAAACTGCCAAGGGAGGAGAGGGAGAAAAGTCTGGTGTAATGATTTACTATCATCTTTGGAAGGAGAAGGGAAACAAACTACCTCCAGCCCTATTATTTTTAGAGGCTATTAAAGCCAGAGGAGCAGCCTCCTCTTGAAATGGCGCTGTGTAAAATGCCTATCTGTTTGTGGATCATTCTTGCATTGATCGCTTGCAGCTTAACTACTGGGAAAAATCAATGGGAGAGAGTCAAGGTCATTCAGCAGCAGGCTATCTGCATCGGAGTGGGAGGGTGGCCACAAACAAGCCCTGGGCTTAGGCTGAGCCTCCCAGCAGCTCCCTGGTGGATCCTGCACACATCAAACCCCCCATTATCTCCGCTCATGTAGCTACAAAACAGATAGTGGAGGGCAAGGACAGCACAAATCTGCAGATCGCCAGCATGCAGTCCCGAGTCCCAAACGCAGATCCTCCTGGGTCCCGGGAGAAAGTATGAAAACAGATCTCCTCTCCCTGATGTTACTTCCTCATTCACATCGTGAGCGACCTGTGCAGCACGTGTCAGACCCTGTGTTCTGTGATTTTTGTTTTATTGAAGAATGGAATTCTCACAACAGCCTCACTGGAGGAAAAGAGCCCCCAAGATGTGTGGTTGCTTGCGAGGTCTGGCCCTGCCCTTGCTCTGGGCCAGCAGTTCCTCTGTCTTAGCTCCTGCCTGAAAAC
The DNA here is from genome assembly GCF_030435755.1 of Ochotona princeps. Taxonomy (NCBI): domain Eukaryota; kingdom Metazoa; phylum Chordata; class Mammalia; order Lagomorpha; family Ochotonidae; genus Ochotona; species Ochotona princeps. The sequence continues at coordinate 76,879,812 of NC_080836.1, forward strand.
ATCTGGAGACCATTAAGGACAAAGTAACAGCACAGCAGCTAACCAATGCCTGGACCCTCCCCAGGCCCATTAAAATCAGGCACACAGGGGTGGAGCCAGGCTTGCCCTGCTTGTGCAAGTTCCCCAGGTGAGGCTTCTAGGCAGCTCTGGCTGAAAGCCACTGTTAGATCATGCTACCTCTGCAAAAATGAGAAGTATGAGCATGAAGGGAGGAGAAGCCTGAGACTAACAGTCCTTGGAGTGCCAGCCCCATGTGCCAGCTGCTCCATCTTCCCTAATCCTCCCAATGGCTAGGAAAATGACTCCCATTTCACAAACTTGGAAACTTTCTCTGTTACTCAACCAGAGGTTAAGCAATGTTCTCCAAATCCCAGAGTTCATAAGAAGCAGAAGGGAAATCAGAGCCTGGGCATGTGTTTACGTTACTATATCACTCAGCTAGGAAACACACCTCTCACCCACACACAGAACATACAGAACAAATTAAACCAAGCTTCTAAGAATAGGAGCTCGAAGCAGTTAGAAGTTAAGGAGAAGGAAACAGCTACAGAAGGTTTCCAAAGATGGCAACGAAGTAGCAATCCTCTCAGAGCAGAGAGAACTGTGGCACTTGGCGAAGGAATGAGGCTGGAAAATGACAGTCATTGAGCAAATGCTTGGCCCATAGCTGTGATGCTGGTTCTCACACCCCTGTGCGACAGGAACTGTAATTAGCCACCTTCTGCAGAGGGGAAAAGTGAGGCCCAGTAAGGTGCAGTACCACTTGCAGGTCATACAACGGGTAGGTGGCACAGGAGGGATTCAAAACCTGGATCCAGGGTTCTAGTGTATTACCAGGCCAATTAGACTGCCCACCGCTTCTTGAAGGAACGGAGGAGGGAAATGCTAATTGGCTCTATTTTGTTGAATATGCTGAAGCAGGTACTTTTGATTCCTTAAGTCACTGAACTGTTTCGGTGGCATCCTCTTGGGGTGACTCCGACCTGCAATTTGGGTTAAGGAACCTGGGGGCTGATGTGGTTCAGGCCTCAACTGAACCTCAAACCCATCAGTAGCTAATTCAGTTATAACCCAGATTTCACAAGAACAACAATAAAGTTATAAGTAGTATTGGAAAGCCTGGGTGGGCATTTAACCTAGCGATGAAGACACTGGTTAAGATGCCCACATCCTGAATCAGGGTACCCAAGTTTGCTTTCTGACTCTGGCACCTGACTCCAGCTTCCTGTTTATGCAGCAGTGGGAGGCAGCAGTGATGGCTCAGATGATTCGGTTCCTGCCACCCACATGAGAGACCTAAAGTGGTTCCTAGCTAAAGGCATCAGTCCGGCCCAGCTCCAGCTGTTTTAGCCATCTGGGGAGAAGCAGAGTGGATAGGAGTGGTCTCCCTTCACGCCACTCCCCTCCCTTCTTTCTCTCTAATAATAAGTTAATTCTTAAAAATACTAAATGTCAAAAAGAAAGAAAAAAACAAAGAACCCATAGCATGTAGAGCTGTAAGAAGGGAAACAAAGAAAACAGCAGAGGATTGAAATGGATTTCATTATGCTGATTGGAAATTGGAAAATGACAGAATGAGGAGATATCCTAATTTTGCTTGGTCAGGGCAGAACTGTAAACAAGCAGCAGAAAGAGGTTTGGAAGTAAACATACTAAACAAATGCCCACTATTCTTATCTTTACAAACTGTTTTAAATTTAGACAAAATCAAACTTAACAGAGAGTAAATAACTTGGTATACATAAGTGCTTTCCTTAATACCCACCTGGGACTACAAAATGCTAGCAGAGCGGTTCACATTTGATTGCATCTGAACTTAGAAACAGCTTAAGTCGCTTTCTTTGATCACTCCTTTCACCCTACAACTCTTAGTACTATAAATTCAACTCTTAATTGAACTTACTTTTGAAATTACAAAGTAATATGGTCTTGTCCCCTGCTGTCCACAGGGGGTTGGTTCCAGCTCCCCGCCCCCCCCCTCCCCCCGCAATGGATACGGAAGTCCATGAATGCCCAAGTCCCTTAGATAAATGGTGTAGACTTTGCACATAATCTGTGAATCTGAGTGATCTTCCTGGGTCATTTAAATCATTACCAGGCTACTTATAAAACTTATCAGGATGTAGACACTATGTAAATTGCCATTGTGTATTGTTTTCAGGATTGATGGCAAGAAAAACTTTACACCTGTTCAGCCCAGATTCATTCCTGCCAGCCAATCGGTTACATATGCTTTCCCTCAAATAATGAAATCATGTGAAGATAAGCATAAAAGTAGGAACACTGACTACCTGTTGGCACCATCACCAACCACTGAGAAATCTTTCTCTGTACAAACCAAAACTAATATGTCTGTATTACCAAAACAGGTTTTTGGCCGCAACTCTGAACTACACTCTTGGATGTGATAAAGTCTTGGTTTATCCTGTTTGTACAAGAGCTGGGAGAAGAGCTCTCTAAAACTTAAGCAATTGCATTCCAAGCCCATGAAATATCAGACAGCTATATATTCATCCTCTGAGAGCTGGAATACTCTTCTTCCAGGGCAGAGTGGGAAGAAGAGGGGGTTTGGGAAAGGGTGGCAGCACCCAATTCTTCCATAGCCCCTCTGGCAGCCTTACACAGAGACAGCCATCTGACCCATATTTTTTAGTAAGTCTATTCCCTTTCAGAATGGTTCAGTTTGGGTTAGATAGTGGGTTAGTAATGTCAACATCACAAATGATAGAAATAGATGTACCCAAATGACAGTGTTGTAGACTAGTGTTCCCATGACAGTTCTAATTTTTATTATCATTCACTTTGGATTAATCAACCAGAATTCATTCCCATTTTTACTTCCAGTGACCTAAAATTAGCCCCATCTCCTTGTCCCCCGTCTGAGCCTTTGAGACGTGGTAGCATGACGCATCATGCAGGTGTGTCTACTTTGTTCTCCCAAACGAATTACAAACTCTGCCAGGGGAGGGATATTTCTTTCTTTTTTTTTTAAAGATTTATTTATTTTTATTGCAAAGTCAGATATACAGAGAGGAGGAGAGACAGAGAGGAAGATCTTCTGTCCAATTATTCACTCCCCAAGTGAGCCGCAACGGGCCGGTGCTATGCCGATCTGAAGCCGGGAACCAGGAACCTCTTCCAGGTCTCCCACGCGGGTGCAGGGTCCCAAGGCTTTGGGCCTTCCTCGACTGCTTTCCCAGGCCACAAGCAGGGAGCTGGATGGGAAGTGGAGCTGGCAGGATTAGAACCGGCGCCCATATGGGATCCCGGGGCGTTCAAGGCGAGGACTTTAGCCGCTAGGCCACGGAGATTTCTTTTCTATTCTCCCCAGCACTTGGTTCCTGCTCTCCACTGTAGGTGTTAGCTAAAGGTTGATTTCTCCGAATCTTTCAGCTGTAGTGGGGGAGTCTTCAAAAGTTCATGGGAAAATGCATATCATGAAAACCTGTGGATGGGTTTCAATTTTTTTTTTGCATCAGCATAAATTTATCTTTTGAATTTGGCTTTTCCCACAAACATTTAGACCTGTGTTTGTTACTGGTTTGCTAGGGTTGTCCTCACAAAGTTCTGCTTTCTAAGTTTAAGGGGGATGGCGTAAACAACCTGAACATTTTTTGTCTCATAGTTCTAGAAGCTGGGAGGTATAAAACAGAGGTGTCTGCAGAACAGGGTCCTTCCAAGTGCAGTGAGGGAGTGTCTGTTCGGGGCCTTCACTCGGCTTTAGATACCCCATACTCTGTGCATTCATGGTCTCTTCCTTTCTCATGATCTTGCCCATCGAATTGGGTCACCCTCAGGACTTCATCTGAAGTAATTGTATCTGCAGTGGCATGCTGTTTCCAAAGAAGCCTTTGAAGTTTTGGGGGCCAGGATTTGGGGGGAACACATGGTTCATCTCACAGTAGCAACCTTTCACCATATGCCAAAGCTGAGGAGAAGAGGCCTTAAAGGATACTAGCTGGCCTACCGGACCCCTGCTCCTTCTTTACCCCAAGCCAAGAGGAGCATTTAGGATTTTAACAGCATTTCTGACAACAAGACCTTAGGGTTGTTTTTTGGTTTTTGGTTGTTAATGAATAGTTTCTTTGTGTGCTTTCCAGAATGGTTCCCACCACTGAAACCTCAAAGCCTACAGACCATCTGCGACAGGTGAGCATTGCTTTGGAAGGATACAGTTAAGCAGGCTGGAGGGACATCTCCCTGAACAGCAATATGTAAATGCCTGAGTGTGAGGCTCTGGATCCCAGAGCCATTTTCCTGGGAGGGAGGGAATCTGTTCGTTTTCTCCTAGGAACCATTTTACTTGCAATGAGTTTGGTCATTAAAATCATTTTGAGCCTCCCAGCCATGCCCCAGTCCCTGAGAATGAGATTCAGTTGGCCTGCGAGAAAACCTAGTGGGTTTATTATTCTCTGACACAGAGAAACCCAATAACCTCATTGAGTGGCCATTGGAGGGGGGACTTGATTCATGGAGGTCATGCTTTCCCAGGCCCTCTGTACGCGGTCTCCCCTCAGACCAGGACAGACTTTTATTACCAGCTTTCAACAAATCCCTAGTTTCTTTTTGCAAAGTAAAACAGATAATAGAGACATTCCGGGAATAGTTAGCTAACTAAGCCATTCCAGGCAACCTCGGGGTGCAGAAGAACTCCAGTGTTTTCGGACAGTGACCAATTACAATAACCAGCATTATTTGATCTAAGCGTAATTAGCCAAGGCTCTGTTCTTTTTGCTTCAGTGATGAGGCAAACAGGGCAGTGGGGGAAAACATCAGAGACAGGAGAAATGAGCTCAAATGTCAAAGAAAAACACACTCACACAGGTGGGTAGGGGAGGGGCTTCCCAGGCCAGGATCCCAAGTGAGCATGTGACAGAGCCATCCTGGCCGGGAAATGTGGTGGAGGCAACCTCACCCAGACTTGTTCGCATTCTCCATCCCACTACTGACATGCTTGGCAAGGCCTTCACACTGTGGCATGGCTACCAGGACACAAACAATGAAATAAGTGGGACTTGGGGATCTATGGACAACCTAAAACCTTTAACCCAGAGGGACAAGTCCTCCAGGGTGTCAGTGTGCCCCTCCCTTATTGCACATGCACAATACTTGGGTAACCTGAACCCTTTTCCCCCCTTATTTGGAGACAGGTACCAGGGAACTGTTGTTCATCATTTCAGGCAAGATGTGCCAACTCTTACTCCTTGATACCGAGCTGGAGAGATTTGGATGTCAATACAGCTTTTTTTTCATTTTACTCTTGTCTTCCAAATTAAATTGTTCCAAACCTGCAAACCACAGTTCCACCTTATGCTGCTCCTGCTGCCACTGCCCAGCAGCAGAAGACAGAGCTTCCAGCCTCCTGCTCTGCTCCCCCAAGCCCTTCCTTCTAGGGCTGAGCAGGACTTGAACTCCTCTGAATATCCCTCTGGTCTTTCTGGCCCAGTGACCCCCACCTCCTCTATACATTCCCTTGCTTTTGGCAATTTCAATTTACTTAGGCTCAGACTTGTGGCTTCTCTCAGTTCAGGTCTTCAAAGGAATGATTCACATCCAGAGCTGCGCTGTTTTAGACTCAGTCGCCATTTAAATCATTTCATATTAAATTTAAAATCTAGTCATTCGTTTGCATTAGCCACCTTCCGAGGGCTCAGTGGTCACATGCAAGTAGTGGCTATTGCATTGGACAGGGCACAAACAGAATAGTTCCGAGGTTTGAAGTGATGTGAGAGTGTTGGCCTAGGTTAGGACAGCAGAAAGTGCTGAACTTGGCAAAGGGCCCTGGGGGGAGTTGGGGAGGCTAGTATTAGGTGGCAGGTGCACCATGTGCTCAGCAGAGCGTGTATGCAGTTATGGTCACATTCCACCCTTATACAAGGCAATCCTGTGACAAAGAGGAGAAAGCTAAGGTCCAAGAAGTTAAGTAACATGTCCAGGGTTGTCCAACTGTTAGTGGTGGGGGCAGGAATGTTGGTATTCAGGTCTCTGTGGATTGCCAGTTGATTCAGATGGTAAGTGTGGGGAGAACTGCTGGCTTTTCTCCACCATTCCTTTGGGGGTGCAACAGAGTCAAGCCCTGTGAATGGATCTCAGGGCCTCACTGCAGGTTTCATGGTGACCTCTTTACCGTGGCCCTAAGAGGTGCACACTCAACGTTTAGATAGGCACCTTGTAGAACACCTTCTCTGGGTTGTTTCTTCTTGGTGTTGGATGTGTAGGCAGTCGCACTGCCACCTCCCACAGAACACCCAACCCTTACAGATGCTCAAGTCCCTGATATAAATGAGCTCACGTTTACTCACATCCTTCCATATTCCCTAAGTCATCTCTGGATTATTAATCTAACCCATATCATGTAATTGCTATGCAGATAACTGCTAAACTCTGTTGTTTGGGGAATAATGACAAGGGGGAAAAGCCTATACATTTTAGCATAGATGCTTTTTCTTTTTTTAAGATTTTCAATCCACAATTGGTTGAGTTTCCAGATGCAAAATCATCATATCTGGAAAGCTGATTATACTGCATTTCTTGTCATCGTGTCTACTCTATCTCATCCTAAACTGAGGGCATAAGGAAGTACAGGCTCTACATCTGCTCTTCTCTTTTTAGGGAAAAAAATGCAGAACTCTGTTTTCCAAGGTGGCAGCCTCAATCTGCACCACAAAGGCCAAGAGCAGCATGGGAGTGGAAGAGCCAGGTTGTGTGAAGAAATTAGAATGGTTGTCTTGATTGCCTTGGACCCCTAAGAACAACCAGAGAGCAGATGTGTGGTGTTGGATTAGTAGATAGTGTTTCATGCAATCACAAAGCCTGGTTTTCCTTCTTTTCTGCTTGTGTCTGGATCCTGAAATTTTAAAATCACAGATAGAAGTCCTGGCATTTAGCACATCTTTTAGGCTCACTGCACAATTTTAATACTTCTTATGACTTTCATAAGCCATGTGGCCTATGGCAATTCAGATTGGCTGAAGTGGATTGAACTTGTTATCCTGGATAACTCTCAGAGACAGAGCACAGAAAAGGAGATTGCTGTAAGTTTTCCAGAGACTAGTGTGAATCCAAGAAGTTTCAGTTCTAAGAATTTGTCCTAAGGAAACAATCGCATAATCGCACAAAGATTTTTCTTTGAGGATATTTGGCGCAGTGTGATTTGAATAGTACTTTTCTAGCCTAACCCCAACAAAAAGGAAACAGCTCATAAAAAGGCCCTGGCTGTACAGATTTGGGTATGCTCACATAACTGAGTGTGATGTAGTCATTAAAACTGCATCCTAGTCACTGGAAGAAGTTGATGATGTGGAAGATGTGGAAAAAAACAGCCTAAAACAACATGTAACTTGACCTTCCGAAACAACAGTCATTATTTTTGCATGAAGGAGGTCATCTTCATGTGGTGGGATATGTATTTCTTTCTGGATATTTTTCTAAATGTTCTACAATATACACATGCTATATTGGCCATGGAATATCTCTCCTTGAAATGCTATCACAAGCATCCCAGGATTCTTTGCCTTTCACACACACACACACACACTGATTGGATGGGAGGATTCTCCTAACTATAAGATACTGCTGGCATGTTCAGTAACCTTCACCAGGTTTACATTGTTGTTATGTTATCTAAATGGAACAACCATAGGAGGCAAATTAACATGTACCATATTAATTCTTTTATGCCAACTCTCCTTTCCCAAGTAGGGATGCTAACCAATGCAGAATTGTGCTAGAAAGATTTGATGTAGTGGCAAAGGGTGGGAATGTGAAATTAAAGGCAGTGGTTAGCAAGCAAGACCATAGATGGCAGAAGGAGAAATAACTCAGTGTGGAAGGTGTCTGTAAATCAACATGTGTGCTCAGAGATACATCATTGGTGTCCCTGGGGCTCTTAACCCCCAGAGAGGATGGCACCATACTGAAAGTAAGAACGAGAGTCTGAGGACACCTGCCAAGGGTCAGGATTGGTGGGTCTGCTGCAGATCCTACTGGGAACCCCATGTGCCAGAGGATATGGATTTAACTTCTACATAAACTTGACTCCCAGAGGAAGCACCTCTTCCACGTACTTTGCCCTCATCATCACTTCCGCCAGCCATGGAGCAGGAGAAGTGGTATGGGGCAGGAGAAGTGAGTTTGGAGACCAGGAGACTGAAGCAAATCATGAAGATGCTAGAAGTGATGGGGGAGGCTCAGTTTTAGGTGAAAAATCCTAAAGAGAGATTCTCCTATCCCTGGTCTGACCCCCTCTTTTCTCTCTCATTTGCCTGTACTTCTTATAAGAAAGGGAGTCCCTGCAATGTCTCCATCAGTCTCTCCTGGCTTCCCCAGACTCCTATGTAAATAGGATCCAAATGAAAATAAGTTCAGATTGCAGCCCCCAAACTTTGTCTCAGGAGCAGTTCTGAGCCATTATTACCGTGGTGAAGGGAAGCCATGGATGATTGGCATGGCAATTGCTGGCTGGCAGACACCTTGCCCCCAATCACCACCTACCCACTTTCTCCAAATCCCAGAAATTTATATTTAACCAGAAAGCCTGTAAGGCTGCAGAAAGTGGGTTTGGGCTCCAGTTTTAGAACACACCCAATCACATGGGTGGGCCAGCTACAGTTTTGTTTCAGGGGCTTTTCCCTGAGTCTTTTGCCACACAAACATTGGATTCTAGTGATTTGTACTAACTTTCCCCCTCCAACCCCCTACCACTTGCACCTGAAAATACTGGACAGGGATAATACACGTGCTAGACTTTTCTTCTGTTCATGAGCAGCCCTCCACCCAGCTTCCTTGCCATCCTAACTGGCCTGGAAATTAGTTTAGGATTGGGGCTTTCTTCTCCAAGTTATCTAGGAAGCAATTACTCCTGAGTTTGAACGTTTGCCTGAAGAAATAGTTTTATGTGCTGGGACTCAAACACTGAAAAGTTTGTTATGTAAATCATATGTAAATCTTAAGCAAATCACAACTCTAGGCCAGCTCTCCCAACATCCCTGCACTTTGGTACCTGCAAAGGTAAGCACTATCTGCTGTTCCCTGCTCTCTTCTGGGATATTTGACACTAAGTCAACCCATCTATTTTGCTTGACTGAGGATCTGCTAAGGTGTTTCATGACTGTGCGCCTTAATTTGGAATGGCAAACATGTCCCGTGGGGACCTTCAAGGATCTGCCTCATTGCAACTCTTGTGGTTCGCACTTGTAATCTTCTCTATGGGTGGTGCAAATGGATGACCTGGAGTGACTGGCAAGGCTTTCAAACACCTGTGAGTAAGTAGGGACCGTGAAGACCCACAGGCCTGAAGGATAAGCTCTTGCCACCCTCCCCAGCCACTTCTACCTCTGCTCCACCTCTTATTCCAAGGCCAATCCAGGAGCCTTCATTCTCTGTTAATTCTCTTTTCTACTCCATCACTCCACTCTGAATGTTGCAGAATTCTACAGGCAATGCTTGCCCCTTGAACTGCAGCTCCCAGCTCAAATGCTGCTTCCTCCAGAAAGCCACCCCTGATCTCCTTGCATCCCAAGGCTGTGTTGTCCTGGTAGCTACAACAAAATTCCTCAGCCAGGGAATTGTTTTCTTCCCAAGTCCATGATCAGTGAGCGTAGTGTCTGCCTAGGCTGTGTTGGCATCACAGATGCTGTCTTGCTGTGTCTTGGGTGCCACGAGTGGCTTTTGTAAAAGATACTAATCTGATTCATGAGACCTCCACCTCCTGCGCTAATCACCTCTGAAGGGTCCACCCCTAATCCTAATCACATTGCTGATTAGGTGGGGTGCATTTCAGACAGCCCTTCGTAGCGACTGGACCTGGCTGTGGTCATGTACTAAGGGCTCCTGATGCCTCCACTGGCTCAGGCCACCAGGGCACAGTCTTGCCTTGCATCCTCCAGAGCCAACCACCTTCCAAATCAACTTGAGGAGTAGTTCTTCCTGGAATTGGGAGAATTCATGATCTCTCTCCTCTGCTCCATTTTAGGAGGAGCTCCCACAAGGGGGGCAGGGTTTGTGAACAGTGGTGGGAAGTAAACTCCAGAAATGCTGCTGTGGAGGTTATTTCCCATCCAGGCATCACCCTCTGGAAGCTCGTTTCTCTCCTTTTCCCTCTCCAGAACTCTCTACTGTCCTTAGGTCCCTAGCCTGGAACATGCAGTCTATCAGTCTTTTCCTTGGTCAGAGCTGCTGCATCCCTGCAAGGAGAAACCACGATACCACGTGACTGCATCTGTAATGCTCCTGTTGTGCCTTTCACATGCGCTCTGTGCTCAGAGACAGCACAGAGGGCTGGGAGCCAGGCATTGAGCACTGAGATTTTTGTGTGTTCCTTTTAATCACAGGGCAGGTAAGACATTCAATGTGGGAATCCTTTTCCCACTGTGCAGTCCCCTCTCCACTTTAGTCATGCCAGGGAAAATTCTCCTTGGAACACCCTTCTAAGTCTCCATCTCTTCTTTCTGGGTCTCTGTCTCTCCCACCTGGATTTCTCAGAAGGATGACCCCTGGAGAAACCCTCCTTTTCTATCCCTGTTTTCCAGGCTGGGCAAGGCGCCAGAAGCAGAAGACCTGGCCTCCCAAATGCTCAAGGGATTTCCCCGAGATCGCGTCTCAGCCCAGGAAGCGCTTGCACACGATTATTTCAGTGTGCTGCCCTCCCAGCTGTATCAGCTTCCTGATGGTGAGTGGAGGCACATGTGCGCACGTGTGCATGCATGTGTGGACTTGCAACTATGTGCAATGTCTTGGCAACCCAAGTGGGTGTTTTTTTTCCTCAACACCAGTAAAAAAAATCCTAAAATCTAACCCGGAAATAAATTTGGAGATGGAATTTCTTGGGGGAAGGAAGACAGAACCCGATCTTGCCTGAGTTTTGTGGGAGAGTTTCTGAAAACTCCTGAGCACGGGTTGGGGGAAGGGGACAAGGACCCTTGGGGCCACAATGCAAGCAGGGCACATGAGACTGCCTCCCTGTTGTTTACTTTAGCCAGCAGCTGCCAGGGGAAGCCAAACCAAAGCCTCTCACAAGCCCCTTCTCCCTTTCCATCAAGAGTAAGCTGATAGGTGACACGGATATGTCACGAGAGGAGAACTGAGCCTTCTTGATTGGTAACACGACGCTGTAGAAGGAAGTGCCCGCTGAGGCGGGTGCTGGGGGAGGGGCAGCATCCTCCCAGGCTGGCCGCCCACTGGGAAGCCCAAGTTACCCAGCTCTGGGGAGCTGGGCTGCCCGAGGCCTAAAGTCATCCTCCAAATCTGCAGTCTGAGAGATCCCGTGATTCGGAGCTCTCCTTGTATGCTGAGAATGTGGGCAGGAAGGGCTGTGTGGAGGATGTGGGCAGTGCAATGCAGGCAAGGCTGTGTTTAGGGGGTGGCAGGGGGAACCCTAGCCTTTCGTGGGGTTTCTTTGAGAACATCCAGCATTCAATGGAAAACAGTTAGGATTCATAGGAGGGAAGAGGAGCAGGGATGGGAGACAAGGAGGCAGGGAAGAGGGGGCTCAATAAGGTTGGTTGGGGGGAGGATGGGAGATGGTGAGGGGAAGGAGGCAGGACAAGGAGCCCCTGCAGCGCAGCTGTGCCCTGTCTAGTACCCTTGCCTGCACTAGTCCAAAGCCCATTGTTTGGGCTTCGTGGAGGTATTTTATTATTATTTGAGTGAGTCATTTAAGATCTCCAAAAATAACCATAATCATATAACGGAGGTTAATGTCTTACTTAACCCGGTATGAAGAGCCAGTCGTTAGAATTTATTAAGTTGCCATGAAGTGTCAAGAACACATAAAGTGCCATAAAACGTTGAGGAAAACAAGAGACTTGTCTTGGGCCCCCAGGATCTCATGGGGTGGGCGGAAAAGAGGGCGAGAGAGAAGAGCCAGGGTACCCGTGCACACGCTTTAGCACAAATCATATCTCAGCAGTCCAAGGCTGGGTGTCATGGGCTGCAGCTGTCCAGAGAGCCTGATGCATGCCCAGCACTTTGCAGGGACTCCAGTCCCTTCCGGAGAGCCAGAGAGCCAGATCAGACTGCAGGGGACTCCCAAGTGGGCCTTACAAGGTGAAAGGGAGGGAGGAATAAAAGGTGTGGCTGGCAGAGTCTCCCTCCTCTCCTGATGCCCAGGCCCCTGCTTGCACCTCCTCCTCCCCTCTCCCCTCCCAACTGTCCTTTCCCAAATGGAGCTGAGCTGAGCCACCGCCTTCTTAGCTTTCTTCTCCCGGGCTTGAGACTTCTGGCACTGCCACTTCATCCAAGTGTTCACACTTGGTTGGTACACACACACACACACACACACACACACACACACACATCTTTTTTGCCACTTAAATAAACTTGTCCCACCAGCTCTCCTCCAGGCTCTATTATTCTGCAGACTGAGAGGGTTGGCAAGCTGCAGAGTGTTCTGGGTTCCGGCTTTGCCTAACAAAAGGTAATTAGGGAGAAGCAATCAACTGTCCAGGCTGATGTGTGCTGAGCAATGGGTCGGAGTCCTCCAGGTGGCTGGCAAGCAAGACTACTGAGAGAGAGACTCCAGTGTGTGTGTGTGTACCCATATGTGTGTCTGTGTGTGTGCTAGCTCACACGCATGGGTGAGAGCCAGAACCATCTGTATTCCTTCCCTGTTCTCACAGCCCCAGAGCCCAAATCTACTTTGACACTTTTAGAAAAATGAAAAGATGGAATCTTACAGCAGCCTGCCTGCGCTGGAGGGGGGGAGCTGAGGAGTGCTCACAGCAGGAGGGAAGTTGACTTTTCTTTATACATATAGGGGTTTTTCCATGCAGAGTTTAAATTATGCCTGATAAAAGGAGTTTCGTGGATGTTTCAGTTCTTTCAAATTCTCCTGGCTTCCTCCCAATTAAATGAGGTTTGTCAAAGCCACAGGGCTCCGCTGCTGCTGCCTCGGCGGACAAGCACTTCCTGCAGCGACATCTCCAGTCCCTGAGGGAGAAGATGAAAGAGCTGGTGCCAAGAGACAGGGGCGGGCGGATGCAATGTGGATGTGAGTGTGTCTGCGTGCGCGCACACACGTGTGTGCATGTGTATGGGGAGGGCTGCAGAAGTATGGAGAGAATTCGGCTCACAGGACACAGAACAAGCAGATAGGAAAAGCAAAGCTACCAGCAAAACTGAAAAGAAAATGAGAAGAAACAGAGATGCTGCCAGGGCCAGTGTGTGTACCCTCATGGCAGGGACCCTCACTATGAGCCTGTGCTCTCTCCTGGGACACATCACCGTGGCTTGGCAGTGCCATCCTGCTTTTTCTTTGCCCCTGACAATGGGCATGTTTTGAAATGACTGATTGATTTATTTGAATGGCAGAGGTACAGAAATAAAGGAGAAAGAGAGAAAAGAGACCGAAAGAAAGTAAACCATTTGCTGGTTTACTCCCCACATGGCAGCAGGGACTAGTGCTGGGCCAGGCTAGAGCCAGGAGCACGGAGTCTCATCTGGGTCCTCCATGTAGGTGCAGGGGGTCAAGCACTTGAGCCATCCTCCACAACTTTCTCAGGCACATCCCCAGGGAGCTGGATCAGAAGTGGATCAGCCGGGACTTGAACCAGCACCCACAGGGGATGCCAGTGGTGCAGGTTGAGGCGTTCCCTGCTCTGCCAGCCCCAGGGAGCATTTCCTCAAGCGCCTACTTTGCCTACAGAGAGCACCTGCCATGATCACAGTTGCCAACCTGCAAGGACATAGCGTCTCCATGGTTGCATGGGCCATGCCAGGCATGAGAACTGTCCAAACAGAGGCGTGTTCTGTGAGTGATTTCAGGGAGAGTGACCTTGTCATAACTGTGCAGGAGGTTTCACTTCCAGGTAGCATTTCAGCATAGACTCATTTAGGGGCTTATATTTACATCGTTTTATTATTCTGGCTGCAGGATAACAGAGTTGTCACTTTAAAATATATTCTGTTTCCCCCTTTGATCTGAAAGATGCCAGCTCTTATTGTCTGCCCTCTGAAGAAGACAATTAAAGCATGAAACCTGTGACTGGGAAATCTGCAGAGGGCGGAAGGACAGCCTGAATTCTGCTGCAAGCAGGGTTAGAAAGCCCTCCTCCCCAAGTGAAGGAACTGACCCACCCATGCACATCCATTCTCATCAAGCTGAGAAGTTCCAAGCAGCACTTTCCGTAGGTTGTGGCAGCGAGCGTTAGGGCCAGGGAGAACTCATCACCAGGTTATTGGCCATGAAAAACTAGGAATTCCAGAACCCCTTCCCTTTTGGGGGAGCACTCTCCAGAGAAAAAGCGTGAATATTAGCATGGCAAGCCATGTGGGAACTTCCGCCAAGTTCTGACATTTTCCCTTATTGACTCTTGAACACCTGAAGAAACATTTGTCGGAGGAGAAATTATTGATAGTCCCTCTGAAAACACACCCAATGGCAGGCTGATTGCTTTCACAGATGGCCAGGGGAGCCGCTCTTCCCACTCCAGCACCACAGTCCAGCCGCACTTGTGGTCCTCGTGGCTGAGCCAGCCGGGCAGGGCGGCAGCTGGGGTAGCTGTGGCCTAAAATTAGGCCCTTGGCAGCACTCTAATCTTAGCGGCAGGTCCAGCCTCTTCATTTAATTCCCTCTGCCCTCAGCATGAACTTGGGCTCTGGGGAAGGAATACTGCTTAATGACTGGGGTGGGGGCAGGGGACCAGGGGACCAGAAAATCATTAGGCTGCCCCTTCTAGAAACTGGCTGCACTTGGTTCTTCCAGGAAGCTGTCCAAATGTTGTCATTGGAAAGTTAAGGCAGATTTTGGAACCCAGCCATTTTGAGCTTCAGACACTGATCCAGAAAAGTTTTTTTTTTTTTTTAAGGGGGGGTGGGCAGTAAATGCCACGTGATTTAAGAGTCTGGTGCTTAAGCCACAGTGCTTGATCGTCAAGACTTCAAAGGCTGTCTCCCTTTCTTTCTGGGTTGGTCCCATTTTGCTATCCAAATCCTAGGCTCTACCCTTTCTTCCTGGACTAAATCCCTCTTCTCTTTGCAAACAGGTTTCAGCATCTTGGTGGGGGGTGGGGAATGAGGAAGGGAATGGACCTTAAAACTTAAAAGCTTGCAATTGTTCCACAAGTCAGTTTGCAAAAACTTACAGCCAGCAGGCCATACTGCCACCAGGCGCACAGCACACTGTTCCCTTGCGTTAGGGACACCCCAAATTCTAGTCTCTCAGTTTCAGCAGGCCTCGTTCACATCAGCCCATTAACATTTGAGTGATACTTAGCTTCAGTCTGATAAAACATCTCCAGGCTTTCTTCTGGTATTCTTTCTGTAATGTATTTGATGATCCATGTAATACCTCTTCCTAGCAGTCACTTCCATCCTAAATGCCTCCAAACTCGTTTTTCCCAAATACAGGTTCTGTTTCTCCCACATCTTAGTCATTGTTTCCCTGGTCTGTACCACATCTCTCCCTATTATTTTGCTTATCATTGATTCCCGGGAACTGGTATGCACTTGTATTTCTATTGTGGTCAGGAAATTATGCCCCCATCCATTCATTAATGGTTTACTGAATGTCTATTAGGTATGAGATTGATAGCACAACAGCTAAGGAAACGGGGCCCTGTCCCCCAGGAACTTCTCCTCCTCAAGAAAACAGGAGGATTCTATCAGCAGCTGTAGGACCATGCAATCCCATGGAACACTGGAATTAAGAGGGCCAGAGGAGGCCCAATCAGCTCCAGCCATGTTTCTCTTATAACTACGTAACATTGACTGACATTGTCTTTTTATTTTTTTTAATGCTTATTACAAAAGTGCAACCATTTAAACTAAAAAAAAATGATTTAAAAGGCAGTTAGAGAGAAGGAGAGGTAGAAAGAAAGACAGAGATCATCCATTTGCTGGTTCCTAAATGACTACAACAGCAAGAGCTGGGCCAGGCTGAAACTTCATCCAGGTCTCTCATATGGGTGCAAGGGTTCACACACTGAGGCCACCTTCTGCTGCCTTTCAAAGAACAGCAGCAGGGAGCTGGATGGCAAGTGGAGCAGCAGCGACACTCATGAAGCTTGGTTTAGCCCTTTGTGTACTTGTCCTTGCCTTCAAACCCATTCTGTGTGTTGCCTTATTGTCCAACCTGCTTAAGGTTGAACCAGAATATTTGTGAAGGCAAGTTTCAGAGAGGAGCTGTTCATTGTTCTTGGAAAAATCTCATAGGAACTTGCTAGAAAAGCCAGGATTAAACCTGAGATCTGAATTCCCAGTCCTGTGCTCTGTTTAATTTTAAACCTTCCAGGAAGGATTCCATAGGTCCCCAGGTCACGTGTTGAATGCCTGAAAACCACTGAACCCTTCCTCCCTCAATCCTATCTTAGTCCCTGCTCCTTTTTTTTTAAATTTATAATAATATACACAGCCACCCTTGAGTTTTCAGATGTCTTAAAACCAATGGCAGTTATAGTTTTGTTTTGCCCTTCAACTCATTTAAATTAATAAGAAAAACACCAGGAACTGAATGGAAAATGAGGCAAATGCATAAAGTAGCAATTTACACAAGAGGAAATAAAAAGAGCATGTGATACTTAGAAAAAATATCTGTACTAGGCATCAAATAAATACAAAGAACTGTTCAACTGGTTCTGTTTTCCCTTAACCCAGTGACTCTTGATGCTGGTGAGGTTGTAGTCAAGTGGTTCTCTGTTGATAATGATGATGGTGGTGTAAACTGGGGAAACCTTTGCAGATCACTGTAACACACAGTGCAGGAGCCTTAAAAGGGTCAGACCCTTCAACCCTGTACTTTTAGTTCTAGACGTTATTAAAAGAAACAATTGAATGGGGTGGGGCAGAGAATCTAAAATATACATTTATAAAAGTAGTTATTTCAATGGTGCCTAGTTGCTAAACTCCTCAACTTGCCAGCATGGGGATCCCATATGGGTGCCAATTTGTATCCTGGCAGCCCCACTGTCCCTCCATCTCCCTGCTTGTGACCTGGGAAAGCAGTAGAGGACAGCCCAAAGCGTTGGGATCCTGCACCCATGTGGGAGATCTGGAGGAGGCTTCTGGCTCCTGGCTTCAGATCAGCTCAGCTCCAGTCATTGTGGCCACTTGGGGAGAGAATCAGCAGATGAAAGATCTTTATCTCTCCTCCTCCTCTCTGTATGTCTGACTTTCCAATAAAAATAAATAAATCTTTTTTTTTAAAGTATAAAAGGAACAATTTACACATTAGAACACAAAGTGGACCAATGTCGGCCTGTTGACTCAGCACCATGTCACCATTTGCAGTGACAGTTGGGGTGAGTGTTCAGTGAAGTGGATAGCAGGCTACTTGGCTCCTCCACAATACATCCACCTTCTGAGTACCAGCTTGAGACTCAGCTCTGCTCCCAAGTCCATCTTCCTGTGATGCTCCTACTGTGAGGCAGCAACGGATGGCTCAAGTTGCTGAGTCACTGCCACCCACAGTGTAGATTCAGATTGAGTTCAGCTCCCATCTGGCCCAGCCCCAGTTGCTATGGATATTTAGTGAGTGATCCAGTATTTGAGCGATTTCTCTTTGTCCACCTCTCTCTTCCTCTCGCGTTTAAGCAAATATTTTTAAAATTATAATTAACAGAAGTGTTAGGTGTTTGTACTATGACATATGCTATAAGAAACACAAATACGAAATTATATATTATGGGGCTGGTGCAGTGGCGTAGCAGACCAATGCTTTGCCTGTGGCACTGGCATTCCATATGCCATTCATGAGCTGGCTACTCCACTTCTGATCCAGCTGATGGCCTGGGAAAACAGAAGAGGATGCTCCAGAGGCTAGGCGCCTGCACCTATGTGGGAGACCTGGAAGAAGCTCTTGACTCCCAGCTTTGGACAGGCCACGCTCTGGTCATTGCAGCCATTTGGGGAGTGAACCAGAGGATGGAAGATCTTTTCCTCTCTGTCCTTGTCTCTCTCTGAAACTCTTTCAAGTAAAACAAATAAAATCTTTTTTTTTAAGATTTATTTTATATTTATTGGAAAGTCAGATATACAGAGAGGAGGAGAGACAGAGAGGAAGATCTTCCCTCCAATAATTCACTCCCTTAATGGCTGCAATGGCCAGAGCTGAACTGATCCAAAGCCAGGAGCCTCTTCCAGGTCTCCCTCATGGGTGTAGGGTCCCAAGGCTTTGGGCCGTCCTCCACTGCTTTCCCAGGCCACATGCAGGGAGCTGGATGGGAAGTGGGGCCACCAGGATTAGAATTAGAACCCATAAGGGATCCCTGCGTGTTCAAGGTGAGGATTTTAGCTTCTAGGCTACTGTGCCAGGCCCCTAAAATATTTTTTTCTAAGCCTTAATAAAATTATATATTATAATGTATTTGTGAAAATTATCATGCCTGTGAACAAGTCTGAAAGGTAACAAATTGTGTTCTAATTTAGGGCGATTTCAGGCCACATTTTTCCCTTTCCAATTTTTTTCTTTAAAGTTGGTATTAGAAAAAAAATTTTTTTAATAAAATTGGTAATAGGTTATGTTCATTATGTAAGAGTGAGTTAAAACAAAATGGTACATGGAGTCTGATCTCTGAACTGAGGTTTAAGGAATCTGCGGGTTTTTTTTTTTTCCCAAAGTAATATGCAGTATTGGCCTCCATAAGCCTTCATTTCCCCATCTGCATAATGGGTTAACCCAATTTCCTGTATCCCAGATGGAAGAGATGTTTATTTTATAAAGCTTTTAACTCACTGTATTCAAGGGTTCCTCTAAATGCGGTCCTAGGAGAATGGAAGGCAGGAGGGAGAGGAAAAGATAAATAGACACTAATTAATTTTAAAAGGAAAAATCATCCGCTTTAATCGGATATGCATGTGTACCGTGCCCCTAGTCAGAGCTGTAAATGCACTCCATGTTAGTTAGCAACTTCAATTTAAAGCGCTGTGTGATCCTCTGGGCTTTGAAGATGGAAGGCCTGTATACATACACAGGAGCTGAAACTACTTCGTGGTCGCAGGATCCATGCACCCTGAATAATTAAATGCACCGAGCAGCTCCTGCTGATGGACAGAGGAAGCCAAGGAGGCGTTTGAAACCACGTGACGCCCGACATGAGGAGACATCTTGCGTTGAGAGTTCTGCCTCTCTGGCTTGCTCATCCACTTGTGCTTTCTCTTGTCACCATTACAGGCAAGGAAAGGAGATCTGATTATCTCGTTTCCTGTGAAAGGCTATTTAGCTCCTCAATCCTATTAAAGTCACTTTTCTGCACTCCAGTGCACTGAGCCTTGCCCAGGTTATCAGCCCAGGAAGAGTAAATGGAGAGCAGGATCAGATTTCCAAAGGAAGGAAAGTTAAAGCAAAGTTTGAAACGGGTGACATCCAACAGCCAGGAGCTTAGGGACTCAATTAGACTGAAAGACAACTATCTCATTATCTCATTCGGCAATGATCTAAATACGTAAGAATCTAAAAGTTTTAAATAAACTTGTCCTACTGACTGTCTAGATGACTGAATTTCCCTTCTCAAAAAATTTTTTTTAAACACCACTTTCGTATTTATTTATTCTAAGCAGGGTAGCAGCTGCGATAATTATGCTGTCAGATTCAGTAACTAATGAGGAGTCACCAGAGTGGAAGATTTTGCATTTGTGAGATTGCCGAAGGAGAGCCACGCTCTTCTTTCTTCTTTAATTCTTTCACTGTTTTTCTTCACCTCCCCCCTTTCCTTCTCTTTTGCTTTTTCTATGAGTTGGGAAAGAGTCTGGCAGACCACCGCCAAGTCGAAATCCTTTTGATTAACTAGTTGCCTTCCCAGCATTATTCTGCCAAATGTTTCTCTCTCTCTCTCTCTCTCTCTCTCTCTCTCTCAGACACACACACTCACAAACACACACACACACTTCCTGTTTTACAGAGTCTGCTATTTGGAGGAGCAGGAAAGCCTGGGGGAAGTCCCAGCATTGCCTGCCACTGTCCCACAGGCCAGAGAGCACTCTGTGCACTCTGTGCACTCTGCCCTGAGAGAAGACCCCAGGCAGTTTGGATTTGAGAGTCCTCTTGTGACGTGTGCACACTGTTTATTTTAGCTGTGCAACTTTTCGGGCCACGACATGAACCAGAAGAAAGGCGCACCCGGATGTGCAGCTTGTCCCTGGCAACACATTTGCACACCTCGACAAGACCTGACATCTCCACAACCCAGCTTAGTGGACCTGTGTCCTTAGGCAGAGGAGAAGCCACAGACATAGGTTGCCCCCAGCACCCACGGCAGATGTACAGGCCCAGCAAAGCAGGTTTATTTCATTCTTCAGGGTGTGAGAAGTTTCCAGCCAACAAGATTATGAAAGCACTTATTGCTTTTTCCATTAAAGGATGGAACCATGAATTTCTGGTAAATTGTGAGAGGTTTTGGGTAACCCGTATTTGAGTGGACTGTGAAGAAATGTCCAAGTGAAAGAATGCCCCGAGCACCTTCCTTGGAGGTGCTGGGTCACACTGGGGCTCCTGTGTCTTGCTGTTTTTCTCAGAGGACATTGACTATGCCCAGGCTCCTGGCAATGGCTTCTGTGTATTTAAAATGTGTTGTATGTCAGGAACCACATAAGATGTTTTGCATGTGTTACCTTCCTTACACTTCAAGTGATCTGCTAGGAATTCTTATTTTCCCCATTTGTGGATGAATCTCTTAAAATGGTTTATTATTGGAGGACTTGATTCATAGCTTTAATGTGGTGAGCATTAGGAACAGCTGACAGCCAATATAGGTGCGTATGGAAATGCAAACTGCCAGGATGCTGAGCCTGGCAGGATGCTGAACATAGACAGTTCCCAATTTAGGAGGGTTTAGTTTAGGATTTTTTGATGCTGGGAAGGTATGGAGGCCATAGGCATGGAGTAGAAACGGCAGTCAGCCCTTGGTATCTACTGGTTCTGATTCAGGAAGGTGTCACTAAGCTTGGGTTCCATCACTCACAGTCTGCTAACTGGATTTCACTCACCAGATGTTCCTGGAAAACAACTTGCATCTGTGCTAAACATAGACACATACCTGTCATGCTGCTATTTCCTAGACATTACCATATTGCAACTAGGTACATAACATTATGTGGTAAGCTTTCCCAAGTCATCTAGAGATGATTTAAAGATACAGGAGGGTGTGTGTGCGTTCTAGAATGTGAGGAACTTGAGCACCCACAGACATTGGCATCCTCAGGAGACCTCATAGACTGAGAGATGACCACTTCACATTTTGACTTTTTCCTAAACTAATAGACTCAACATCGGGCAATCTGAAGTCAGGTTGATGCTAGGGTAGACAATCCATATCCCTCAGGAAACTGTACTGCTGAACTGGGGTGAAGCATAGCAAAGGCATTTTTCCCTTGTGTCGAGTTTATGAAAATGTAACCCCACTGTGCATCAAGCAGCATCTGTACCTAAATCGAGAGGTAAGGTTCTAGGACCCTACACGGTGGCCTAGTGGCTAAGGTCCTCGCCTTGAACACACCAGGATCTCATATGGGTGCCGTTTCTAATCCCGGCAGCCCCACTTCCCATCCAGCTCCCTGCTTGTGGCCTAGGAAAGCAGTAGAGGACAGCCCAAAGCCTTGGGACCCTGCACTCACATGGGAGACCCGGAAGAAGCTCAGGGCTCCTGGCTTCAGATTGGTGCAGCTCCGGCCGCTGCGGCCACTTGGGAAGTGAATTAACATACAGATGATCTTCCTCTCTGTATCTTCTTCTCTTTTCTCTCTGTAAATATGCCTTTACAATAAAAATAAAATATTTTTTTTAAAAAAAGAGGTAAGGTTCCTATATGCAATGGCAACCAGGATTGTTTTTGATTTACAGAAATTAAATAAATTGTCTAAAGCATACAACGTGATTTGAAAGTTTCTGTAACTATCAAGCCAATATGATGTTCTTTGTTATCATCAGGGTCACAGTCCAGACGCCCCCCCTTGTTCATCTAGTTCAAACCTCTTCTCCACCTTTATCTTCTGCTTTGTCTTGCTGTGGCCACACAAAATGATCTGGTGTCCTCCCCAATGTGCCTCTTCTTCCACGCCTTCACTCATGCCAATCCCTCAGCCAGGATTACCTTCCCTGAAAGCCCTTCAAGGCCCAAAGGGCTCCAGGCCTATGATTTCCAGTGCTCCGTAGTAGATTCTGGTAGAGGGGTTACCCTGATTCTTTGCTTGCACCTCACTTTGGTGCTTGTCTGTGTGTGGGTAGGGGATGTGGATGTGTGTGTGTCTCCCAGTCAGTCCTGTCCCTAGCTTTGTCGTTTTCACACCTATCATAATGCCTTGCCCAGGTATTCAGCTGGCAAATACACATTGAATAAAATTAAATAGAAAGCATTTGACAACTCTTAATAGATTCAATAAAGTGAGTCACACGAGGCAATATAAATGATTGGTAAATATATGTGGCTCATTTTTTTTGACATCTCCTCTAGTAACAAATATTACAACAGACCTAAATAAATACACTGTGATAGATCCCAGGAACTAATGTGTTGATCTTGTTCTCTTTTCATCCCTACAGGGGAGTCTTTGTTTACAGTTTCAGGAGTGAGACTAAAGCCAGAAATGTGTGACCTCTTGGTCTCCTACCAGAAAGGTCACCACCCAGCCGGGTTTAGCAAATGCTGGTGAAAAGACAGGGCGAGGTCCTGAAGACCATCCCAGGTAAGTGGTCCCAACTGTGCTGTCCCAAGCGTGAGGTTCCTATGGACAAAACTGAAACACAATTGCTGACAGATGGAGGGACATTGTCCCTGACCCAGGGTACCTGTATTCTGTGTGTAGCCCTGCAGCTGCAGTTTTAAGGATAGATGACCTAGCCCTTCAGGCTTCCCTGTCCTGACCTGGGAAAACAAAGGATGACAATGGGCCTTACTTCTCTCCCACTTCTGGAGCAGCCAGAGGGCTCCAAAGATAAAACTCCCAGATTGTGGCTAGACCCTCCCCAAACTCACTGCAGTGAAGAATTGCAGCTGGCACTGTTTTCCTTCACCTGGGTAGTTCTCTCTGCTCACTGACAAGACAAAATCAGATGCAAGGGTGGCCAGCTACCCAGTGTGTCCCAGACCCAGGATGTCCCCGGATGCAGGATGTTGGGTGTTGAAATTGGCACAGGCCTAAGTAAATCATGACAGTTGGTCATTTTGCTGGTGCAAACGACTTTCCAAGGTCATTTTTAAAAAAGATTTATTTTATTTTTATTGGAAAGGCAGATATACAGAGAGGAGGAGAGACAGAGGAAGGTCTTCCATCTGATGATTCACTCCCCAAGTGAACGCAACGGCCAGTGCTGCACCGATCCAAAACCAGGAGCCAGGAACTTGTTCCAGATCTCCCAAGTGGGTGCAGGGTCCCAAGGCTTATGGCCGTCCTTGACTGCTTTCCCAGGCCATAAGCAGGGAGCTAGATGGGAAGTGAAGCTGCCGGGATTAGAACTGGCTCCCATGTGGGATCCCACATGTTCAAGGCGAGTACCTTATCCACTAGGCCACCGCACCGGGCCCCCAAGGTCATTCTAAAGAGGAAACGACTCTGGGGAGGACATTCCCAAAGCTATTATATCTTGAAAGGAATTCTGCTGGCAGATTCAGGAAGTCAGATGGGACAACTCCAGAACCTGCCTAGTATAGACATCTCTAGGTATCAATAGAACACTTTCCAGACTTGGCCTTACATGGCAGACAGAGGGACAGAACTGGGATAGAGGAATCAAGGTGGAACCTATGTGTGGGTCAGCTAGTCAACCTCTTAGGCTATTTCTCCAAGACATAGTCATTCTACTGCTACTGGCCACTTGCTTGGCAACCACAGCTTTAACCTCCTTTCTATCAGAGCTTTTGGGGCCTGGTGGTAACCATTGCCATGCTCACCACCCACCCCCTCACCCTAGTATCACTCACATGGCAGAATTCAACTCTTAGCCACTTTCTCTTTGAGCTCCACTGTTAGCTGTCACTATTTAAAGACATATACACATCAAGGCTGTCTGTCTTCTGGTTCTTCAACAATGATCTTGTTTTAAAGAACAAGAGAGTTTAAAATTATTACTGTCCCCCTGAAGCCTTTTATGGAATACTTAAGTTTGTATTCTGACAATGTGCCATGGGACTTAGAATCAGCAGGGCAATGATATGATAGGGGATTTCCAAAGCCAAATATTCTCTGGAACAGTTTTTACTATGGGTAACTGTGCCATTTCAAACACACTGGTCATGAGAACAGGATGAACTTCCACTTGACTCTATAAAGTGAAGTGTTTGCCCCTCATATAATGATCAAAGACACTGGTGGGAAGGGTCTCAGGATATGGTGCCCCCAAGCATTATTATTATTCCTATCTTTGTTAGGGCTTTTGTTTTACTCAGCAGTCAGGAGAGAAGCATCTCACCCAGTCTCTCTGATCTGCAGGGGCCTTCCACAAACAATTGTTACCTGTAGACATAAATTGGTCACAATAGAAAATCAGCTCTAGGCAGTCTGACAGGCTCAGTGCCTGTGCCATGAAGAAGGGAGGAGACAGATTGAGCCCCTCTTGGTGTAATCTCCTGATGTTTCTAGGCCTTAAAACTCAAATAAGGAGATAAAAACCAGCAGGGGATGAACCACAACAGGGGAAAACTAGAGCAATTAAATGGTTTAATAAATGGCTTGAAACATGCAAAATCTGAGCGTGCCAGAGTTAGAGACTAAAAGCCGTAATCACATGGACACTGGGGGCCTGTAAATCTTTTCCACTGGATTGAATTTGTGTTAAAATATTCACTTTTCAGGAGGCTCAAAATGTAAATGGAGGTATTAAGACTTGGTAACTGGCAGCAATTCTTGAAAATTAGACTTTTGAAGGATATTCAAAATGGGGAAATAAAAAATGTGGAAATGGGGAAATAAAAAATGTGTAACTGATGTCTACAACAGAGAAGTAAAGGGGAAATGAAGTTGCCATGTGCCCAACCCACCAGTTGGCACCTAGGGTTTCCAAGTTTGCCATACTTGGAACAGTGGAGTATGGTGAGTTCCAACTGCAGTTTGTCCATCAGGAGATAGATTGTGATGATTAACTCCTTAATTCTTCTTACTAGGGGAAAGATGCTGCCTCCCTTGTATTTTATCATTCCATTTTCGATCAACACAGTTCCATCACCAAATGCCAGATGCCCCACAGGTTTTTCTTACTGGAAATGTACTCTGTTGTTCATGATTTTGAACTTGCTTATTCTCCATTCCCTTCCAGGGCTACATTCCTGCTATTTCCATTTTCCTTCACTTCTGCTTACTAAGAGGCTTTCAACTCTAACTCCAATCTGGGCCAAAGGTTTTCTACATCACCTGTGATTAGGAAGATTTTAACAGGACTTCAAGGCCATGATAAATCATACTTGAAGAAAAAATAGCGGAAAGTTACCGTATTGTCATGTGCCTAGAATTTACCAGTGACTGACTCAGAAGCAGATACAGATAGTGTTGAAAGGAGGACTTCTGAATAATTTCACCCATTTTTGTCATTTGAGAGAACGCTGGGCCAGAAGGTCCATTTCCCAAGAGGCAGATGGGAGACTAACCATTGAGAGAATCTAGAGCTGGCGCGGCCTTCCAGAGGCCTGTCATTCCTGCATTCACTTAGAATTCCCCCAACAAAAGGACTGCTGTGGCAAGGAAGGGATTAGGCCAAAGGTCAGAAAAGTCTCCAGGGAAGATGGCTTCTTGGATAAAGTTGTCAACAAAAGAATTTGCTCAAGACTATTTGTTGTGACTTCCTAGGGGGCGCTTCTCACTAACTGGATTATCAGAACCCAGACATCAGTAGATGGGATTGAGCTGTCCCCTACCACTGGATGGGAACTGTGGTGATGGCAGAAGGGCTGAGGGCGGAATATGGTCATTTGGTGGTGAACAGCCTGAACTAGTGGAGAACAAAGAGTTTCAGAGATGTGACCCAAGCCCCCTGTTGCACCATTGGCCACACCTGCACACACATTAACACACAAGTAAAAGGAGAAATTTGACGCAGCAAACATGTGGCATTTTTGTTTTTCTGTTTTTGTTTTTACAATGACTTCTTATGAAAGAAGCCAGGGCAGCTCAAATTACTTCTGTCAATAGGTAGCATTGGACCATGATTCAAAAGACTGAGACCTCTCTAGAAGCTAAGGAGCAACAAGCCAAAGCACCATCTATTCCTATCAGGATATATCTGACTTAAATTCTTACATTTGAGCTTAAGACATTTATATATAGCTTCATAAGACTGTGACTTTGTGGAAAAGTATAATCTGACCATCCCCCAAAGGCAAGGCTAATCCTTTCAGGCTACATAAATGAAAAATCATCTTGTATCCAAGAAGGAAATTTGTTTACTGTCTCATGATTGAACTACATTTCAATTATTATTATATTCAGTTCCATATACTACATTTTAAAAGACACATATTAAAGTATTTTTTATAAATACATCTATTAATTTACAAGTTTAATTCTGTTTAGTCCCTTTTAAAAAAATTTATTTCTTTTTTTTTAAAGATTTATTTTATTTTCATTACAAAGTCAGATATACTGAGAGGAGGAGAGATAGAGAGGAAGTGGAGCTGCCGGGATTAGAACCAGCGGCCATATGGGATCAAGGGGAGGACCTTAGCCACTAGGCCACGCCACCAAGCCCTATTTCTTTTTCTTGAAAGTAAAAGTTATAGAAAGAGAGAGAGAGAGAGAGAGAGTTCTTCCACTCACTCATTTACTCTCTAAATGGTCACAATGGCCAAAGCTGGGCCAGTCTGAAGCTGGAGTCAGGAGCTTCTTTGGCGTCTTCCAAGTGGATACAGGAACCCCATGCCTTGGCCATCTTCCATTGCTTTTCCAGGCCATTAGCAGGGAGCGTAATCAGAAGTAGAGCAGCACCCGGCACCTTAAAGTAAAGGTGAAAGTCCTCGCCTCGAACGTGCCAGAATCCCATATGGGCACCGGTTCTAATCCTGGCAGCCCTGCTTCCTATAGCAGCTCCCTGCTTGTGGTCTGGGGAAGCAGTCAAGGACGGCGCAAAGCCCAAAGCTTTGGGATCCTACACCTGTGTGGGAGACCCAGAAGAAGCTCTGGGATTCTGGCTTCAGATTGGCTCAACCCCAGACATTACAGTCACTTGGGGAGTGAATAATTGGACGGAAGATCTTCCTCTCTATCTCTCCTCCTCTCTGTATATCTGCCTTTCCAATAAAAATAAATTAATCTTTAAAAAGAAGAAGTAGAATAGTCAGGACTCATAACAGCACCCTTATGGGATGCCAGTGCTGCAGGTGGAGAATTAGCTTGCTTTGCCACTGCTCTGGCCCCCTGTTTAGTCCTTTCCATAAGGCTAAGACATTGGTATGGTTAATCTTCATTTTACAAGGAGCATTAAGACTTAACTCTAAGCAGCTAGGATTTGATACCATCCTGTCTGTCCTCAGTGTCTATGCTTCCCTTAGCCCAGCTTTCCTTTTGTGCCACGTGCTCCTAGAAGAACTACAAAAGAACACTCAAGGAGCAGGGAGGAGTAGCTGCAGAGACAAAATTCCAGGGGCATCCAGAGAGGTAAGAACTCTTGAAAAGTAGCTGACCCTGCAGTGAGTGGCTATAAAACTGGGAGAAACCATCAAAAACCCAGGGATGCTACTTTGGTTCAGCAGAAGGTGTTGGTGACACTTTCACCCAGCTACTAGCGGAATAAGTTCCCACCAGCCTGGACTCCCTCCCCCTGCGTGTGGATGAGGCAAGCTGTGGGAGGGCTTCTGACACTGGAGATGGGAATGGCTGAGCTCAAAGGCTCCATCTCCTTGCTTGATTTTCTCATGACTGTGAGTAGCCATGCACCCAGAATCATGATAAACATGTTGCAAGAACAGTGTAGCTTAAGTTCTTCATGAGAACAGGGTTTTTTCCTAAAGTGGAAGTTGGCAATGTCCTTTGTAGTTATAAGGGAAGATAAATAGGCAGGCACTGTGGTGCAGCAGGTTAGGCTCCCTCCTGTGGTGCAGCAGGTTAGGCTACCACATTTCATGTTGACGTGCCAGGCTTGAGTTCCAGCTTGTCCACTGGTGATCGTGTGCAGAGAGACAGCAGATGATGGCCCAAGTACCTGGGTTCCTATCACTCATGTGGGAGACCACAAAGGAGTTTCCAGCTCCTGGATACAAGTATGAGCCAGTTCGGGCTATTGCAGACATGTGGGGATTAAACCAGCAGATGGAAGATTTTGTGTGTGTGTGTGTGTGTTTCCAAAAAATAAAAATTTTTAAATAAACAAAGATAAATTGTTCTTGTCCTTTTATCTTTTATTTTCTCTTCTAATTAATGAATTTGGCTGTTGAAAAGCCTAATAAAATTAAGTATACATTTGAAAACATCATTCAAATCTTCCTTCATTCCTTGATTTCTTTCTTTTTTTAAGATTTATTTATTTTATTGCAAAGTCAGATATACAGAGAGGAGGAGAGACAGAGAGGAAGATCTTCCGTCCAATGATTCACTCTCCAAGTGACCGCAATGGCAGGTGCTGTGCCGATCCGAAGCCAGGAACCTCTTCCAGGTCTCCCACACAGGTGCGGGGTCCCAAAGCTTTGGGCCACCCTCGACTGCTTTCCCAGGCCACAAGCAGGGAGCTGGATGGGAAGTGGAGCTGCTGGGATTAGAACCAGTGCCCATATGGGATCCCAGGGCGTTCAGGGTGAGGGCTTTAGCCTTTCTAGGCCACTGCACCGGGCCCCATCCCTTGATTTCATAAAACAAGTATTCCAGGTATTTGTGCGTTTTCTTTCTTTCTTAAAATTTGCTTTAGAGACAGACAGGTGGACAAACAGTTCACATCCACTGGTTCACTTCCCAAAAGTCCCCTGTGACCTGAGCTAGAGTCAGAAGCTAGGAATACAGACCAGACCTCCTACATGGGTGGCAGGATCCAATGACTTGTGCCTTTACCACTGCCTCTGAGAGTCTGCATTAGCAGGAGGTGGCACTTGGAAGCTGGAGCCAGGAATCAAACCCAGGTACTCTAGGCTAAACGCCTGTTCCCTGTGGATATTCTGTCCTCACAACCACCATTTTTGTTGATCTCTTTGTATAAATACACACTTGACTTACTTTTTAAGGCATAGTTTATATATATTCAATTCAACATATTAGTTATTTTAGTGATGCTAACTTATTTTGTCATAAGTGCTACTTACCTAGTATTTCTGGCTTCAAGCCATCCAGAATCAATGGCACTTCTTGGCTGTATGTTGAGTGGACAGAGATGCACTCATATGATTAGTTCTTGCCATGAACTGTGAAAGGGAAACAATAGGTGTCACTTCTGGGCCAAACATTCCATTTGATTGCCAGTGCAAGACATTTCAGATCTTTTGATTCTTCCTTGTATTGCAGCATTCAAAAAGGTCCAAGAATAATGAGATACAGAACAGAGTTCCCAGATGACACTTGGTGAATATGGGGTGACAAATAGAAATAAAACTCTATCAACTTATTAATTTTTATTGGAAAGACAGATCAGATTTAAAGAGAAGGAGACACAGAGAGAAAGATCCTCCATCTGCTGGTTTATTCCCCAAATGGTCACAACGGCTGGAGCTGAGCCAGCTTGAAGCCAGGAGCCAGATTTTCCCATGTGGGTGCAAGGTACCAAGGCGTTGGACCATCCTCTGCTGCTTTTCCAGGTCACAGGCAGAGAGTTAGATATGAAGTAGAGGAACCAGGACATGAACTGGTGCCCACAGGGGATCCTGGCACTTGCAAGAGAAGTATTTAGTCATTGGGCCATTGTACTGGACCATATTGCTTGCTTGCTTGCTTCTTCTTTCTCTTTCTTCCTTGTTTAAGATTTGCTTTCCCAAGCCATAAGCAGGGAGCTGGATGGGAAGTGGAGCAGCAGGACACGAACTAGTAACCACATGGGATGTTGGCGTGTGGAGGTGAAAGATCAGCCAGTTGAGCCAAAGCACCAGACCCAAACTTTATTGTTTTAAATTACAAATATCTTGGACTTATTTTTTGCTACTTACTACTTAATAGTAACTTATAGTTACTATTACATAATCTAGTCTGTCCTAAGTAGTACCAGGGCATGTAAAACACATACCTGTGTGATCCAACACGATATAGTTGGACTATGACTACACTATCTAAACTAGTTACTCTCTCAGTAACTACTTGATCAGCTACACTTGCATCAGTGATTGAGCTAAAATTAAAAACCAGTTCCTCCATTACACACTGGCCGTATTTCAAGGGCTCAGTAACCACATAAACTGCCCAGTGCAAACAGAGAACATTTCCGCTGCTATAGAAAAAGTGTTTATTGAACAGAGCTGACACAAAGTACCAGGATTTTTATGAGTTAGAAATGACATCTTCGAATAATCCTTGATATTTTAAGTGCATATGTCTAATAGTACCTTGGAGTTTTCTTTAAAAGTTTGCATTTTTTGAATGAAACCTTTGGGAGTATCTAGCGGAGGTCATTGTTCGGAAGAAAATAAATCACTCTGAGGAGTCACATTTCTTAGAAACAAAGAGCTCAGAAGGTCTTTTTCTGAAGGTCACATTGACAGAGAAAATTAACATCTTTTTGTTACTCTTGACACTTTTCATAAATGAATTCCCAAGGTAGTTTTATTTTAGTCCATCCTCTGAACCTCTTCACATTTCCTACTTCTAACTCCTCTCTATCCCTTAGTGGGTCTGCGTGCACTTGATATAAGATCTGATGTGTTTAGTAATGAATTCAACCAAGTTGTAAGCAATTGTTTCTATGGTAAAAACTGTTGTTGGATATTACAAGAAAATCACCTGGGAGCTCAACACTGGGCCAAGATAAAAAATCATCCTTTCTGTCTCTTTATTAATTCATTCAACAAACATCCAGGCATTAGAAATAGAAAGATTAAGAGTTTCTACAAGAATCTTGGGATCTAATGGGGAATTATATGGAAAGAAGCACAAGATTCAATGACAACATGTCATTCAGCCTATCACAGAAGAGATGATGATGGTAAGTTTGTTTTGAAATGGGAGTTTTCCAGGCAGATGGTTGAAGAGATAAGAAAATAGTGCTATGTCTGGAAAAGGTAAGAGGGGTAGGATGTTTTTGACTGTAGGGAACAGAAACCTCCACCTCAATGTCTTAACCTGTGAAGGTATTTTACATAGGAAGTCCACAATTCATATTGCAGTACGTAAGTCCCAGATCTATTTGAATTTCCAGTTTCTAACTGGAATACTCTGGGAGTCAGCAGACAATGGCACAAGTATTTAGGTCCTTGCTGCTCCCATGAGGGACACAAATTGAGTCCCACATTCCTGGCTGCAAATTGGCCTGTTCCTGGATGTTGCAGGCATTTGAAGAGTATACCAGTGGCTGGAAAATAAAAATTTTAAAAAGTCTAAAATCGAGTCAAGTGTTGGGGCACAGTGGTTAGTAAGTCACTTGGCAGGCCAATGTACTTTACCAGAGTATTTCAGTTTAAATCCGAGCTCTGCTTCCAAGCCTAGGTTCCTGTACATATGAGTGCTGGGAGGCAGTAGGGGATAACCTAAATTGCTGTCCCTGTCAATCACATGGGAGATCTGAGTGGGGTTTAAGACTCCAGGCCTTGACCTGGCCAAGTCATAGCTATTGCTGGTATTTAGGGAATAAAGCAGCAGAGCAAAGATCTATTCATTCCATTCCTTTCTCTCTCTCTCTCTCTCTCTCTCTCTCTCTCCCCTTCCCTCTTTCCCTCTCTCTTTTTCTCTCCCTTTCTCCATTTCTCACCTCCCTCCCTTCCTCTCTCTCCCTCCCTCCCTTCCTCTCTCTCCCTCCCTCCCTTTCTTCTGCCCTCTCTCCCTCTCTCCATCCCTCTTTTCCTCTCCTTTCATATTAAAAAAAAGCCAATGGTAGGTTGTCCTAGGATTGATTAATACCATTCATGGATCAGTGACACCACAGTGACTCACATTTTTTGTCTCCATCCCCAGTGACCTTCCTTGCCTTAGTCCTCCAACTGAATCTTGTCACTGTCATAAGATGCTGCCACAATTCCAGGCCTCACAGGCAGATACTGCACTGTCTAGTTGAAAAACAAGATATCTCATCTTCTGTGTTCCTTCTGAAAAGAAAGCACACACCCTCCACAGCCTACCAACTAACCTGTCACATAGCCATTCCTGAAATGGCCATTCAGGGACTGCTTCTGGATGCTCAGCAATTCCTCCTCATCCAAGACTAGGACTACTTTTACTGAGGGAAGATTTTCTGAATAAATCATGGCAAATGTATCCTGTCCTCTCCCAGAGGACATGGCCCCTATGAGAAAAGAGTGGGGAATGACTATTGGGTAGAAAGCCAACAGAATCTGCTACCGCAGCTCATGGACTGTGACCCCTGGGCTGCAGGGAGCATGGGTTGAGGTTGGAGTGGTGACAAATTGGTATAAATTCCCCATATAGGGGCCTGGGCAGCCTGACACATCACCCAGTCAGGCCATTCACTTGGGAGACAAGATAATGAGCTCATGTCTGGATGTCTTGAGTTTGACGAAGTTGTGTTTGGTGCAACATTAGAATTACTGGCCTGGGAGTGGGAAATGGAGATTGGCTGAAGTGAGCATCACCTACTTATCAATGGCCTTGTGCCCAGGGGTGATTGCCCACATGAACAAAGACAACGAGGAACAGTAGCATGAGAGGAAGCCCACAGCTCTAAGATGTTTCTAAAGAAACATCAACGAAGGAGAGAGAGCAAGCACACCTGGACAGCGATGGGGAAGAAAACTAGAGTCATTCTGTGAACCTCAGGCTAAGTGAGTGCCCCAATACTGAGCAGCCTGCAGAGAAGCCCAGGAGAAACTTGGGAGCGAGTAGAGGCCCTGGAACTTGGTACCTCCTGGGCGGGGTTAGGCCACAAGGGAGACAGTGGATGGACAGAGCAAGTGGTGAAGTCAGGCAGTAACATTGCCCAGATAATCAGCCATGAAACGGGCCAAGATGGGCTCCCTGCTGGAGTTGGGGCAGGATTGAGCAGTCTCTTGCAGTGTTGAGCACAGGAGAGACATTATGAAGACAAAAGAAGTGAGGAGAACCAGCAGATAATGTAAAAGCATCAGATGTGCTCCCTTCTCCAGCTTTTGTCTGGCTTTTTCTTCATTCTCCCAAATATCGGCATAGCCACATCTTCCTGAAACGCTTGCCCATGCCAAGTCTTTGCTTACACGGCACCTGTCATCACGCCTGACTCAGTGAGCAGGTCCCCTACACGCCAGCCCCCAGTAACCTGCCTTATTTTTCTAGACACGTTTTCACTTGCGCTTCTGCTTTGTTGTTTACAGTTCACCTATTGCAGTTGACTTTTCCCCTGCTCTCTTGTAAGCTCACGAGGCTAGGAATCTTGCCTATATTCAGGAATGTCACACAAGTACCCTGATTGGTCTCTCACACATAGTAAATATCTTTCATATGATTCCTCTACCATTTTCTAATTCTTTTTATTTTTTCTCATTTTATTTGAAGGACAGTGAGACAATGACATATTTTCTGTCTGTTGGATCACTCCCCCAAATGCCTGAAAAACCAGCTCTGAGTCATACGAAAGCCAGAAGCCTGAACTCCACCCAGTTCTCCCTTGTAGGTGACAGGGACCCAAGTACCTGGCCTCACCTACTGCCTCCCAGGGCATATATCTCTATCACGTTTCTAACTGGAACCCAGTACTCCTTTGCCTTATTCTGGTCTCTTTTGTTTTTAAAATATTCCAGCGTCTTATGCTTACTGTAGATTTTCTCTCTCTCCCAGTAGAACAGAAACCCCACCGGAGTAAGAATTTTGATGTATTCTGATGTATTCTGTTCACGACATATACAGGCACTTGGATTGTACATGATACATCACTGGAGCTTAGTAAATAACTGTAGAATTTGAATCAGTAACTCAGGGAAACAATGAGATTAAGAGCCTTTCTTCGCCTGAGAGAGGATGAGAGAAAGGAAAGAGAAAGTACACAGGTAAAAACACTAAAAAGCCTTTAGGAGGCCAGCATTGTGGCACAACAAATTTAACCACCACCTATAAGGTTAGCATCCTATATGGACACCACTTCAAGCCACAGCTGCTCCGCTTCTAATTGAGCTCCTTGTTAAAGTGCCTGGGAAAACAGCAGAAGATAGCCCAAGTGTTTGGGCCCTGCACCCATATGAAAGAACCAAATAAAGCTCCTGTCTCCTGGCTTCAGGCTGACCCAGCACTGGACCATGCAGCCATTTGGTAAAGATCTCTTCCATGGCTGGAAGATATTTCCCCTCTCCCTCTCTAACTCTGCCTTTCAAATAGAATAAATAAATCTTTTTTTTAAACCATTAGAAGTGCAGAATTGGGAGCCTGGTCTTGCTTTGCCACGTACCAACTGTATGAACATAAGCCTTCACTTCCTCCTTTGTGAAATAAGAATAACAGTAATACCTGTCCCTTTGAGTTGCTTGTAAAGACTACATGAGTTAGTACATTTAAACAGTGCCCAAACCATGGTAAGCTCTATAAAAAATTAGCTGGCAGTGCTGCTGCTACAGTGGCTGCTGCTGATTGCAAGGCAGTGAAAGAAAGAGGGAATGGGCAATGAAAAGTTTTGAGACCAAAATCCTTAAAGCTGAGGATCAGGTTTTTAAATATATTGTTCTCCGCAAACTCCAATTCCTGTAAACTATGTAACAATGGCAGTGATCTTTTGTCTTTTCCAAGATGTTAAGGCGTTCTGTTTGGTTTTGCAGGTGGCTGGCAATTGATTGTGTTTAAATGATGCTCAGGGAAAGCAGTGGGGATTTGAGGCTGGAAACGTACAGGCCAGCCCCACAGCGCCGGCCACAATGGCTGTGATGGGCCACACATCTCTGAGAAAGACAATTCCCCAAAAGGGTGGCTGGTAGAGGCAGATAAAAGACCCAAGTTGGGTCATGTGACAGGTGTCACTTGAGTAAGATGCTGGGGCCAGAGATGAAAGCCTTCTCCTTCTGGTCACATGACACGGCTTCATTACACTCCCAGCAGGGGGTTAGAGAGTCTGGATGCCATTTTTACTTATTTATTTATTTGTGTTTTTCCCCCTTATTCTGTGATAATGAGAAAATGTTTAAACTCCCATCTCTGTGTTTAAACATTTCTCCCTGCTGACAGCAGCGGGATACTCCTTGATCAACTGTCAGATTGGAAAGTGCAATTTTTCTGGAAAGTAAACAGCATGTTAGCTGGTTGGAAATAATTTTCTATTTATTGGTAGCTGTTAGTCTAGAAGTGATGGAGCCCTGTGACAGCACTTGTCAAGTGAAGAATAAGAAACCAGTTTGGAAATACCTTTAAGACACAGCTCTGACAAGAGGGTTCCTGATATTTTTTTTTTCCTGATAG
Organism: Ochotona princeps; assembly: GCF_030435755.1. NCBI lineage: Eukaryota > Metazoa > Chordata > Mammalia > Lagomorpha > Ochotonidae > Ochotona > Ochotona princeps. The sequence continues at coordinate 76,915,152 of NC_080836.1, forward strand.
AAATGTACTCAGAAAAGTTAAATTAAAACAGTTAGAAAAACTTTTTCCAGTGTTAGATACTTTTTCCTGTAGATCCTTGTGGCAAAATGGATGCAGAGTCAAAGGTTAATGATGTTGGAGCCCTTGGGGTCCTTGGTAGCCACACTCTTGTTTTGCCATGAAGGAAATGGAGGCTTAGACTAATGTGTTAGACTCCTCCCACAAATAAGGTAGAAACATGACTACCAATATGACAAATAATTGCTTCAAGGTCTTTCAAAGCATGCATGGGGGCCAGAGCAGTGGTGTAGCAGTCTAATCTTTCACCTGCAGCACCAGCATTCCATGTGGGCACCAATTTGAGTCTCAGTTCCTCCATTTTCAATCCAGCTCTCTGCTGATATCCTAGGAAAGCAGCAGAGGATGGTCTGAGGCCTTGAACCCCTGAACCCACATGGGAGAACCCAGAAAAAGCTCCAGACTCCCAGTTTCAGACTGGTCCAGCTCTGACACTTGTGGCCATTTGGGGAAATGAACCAGCAGAAGAAAGATCTCTCTCTGGGCCCGGCAGCATGGCCTAGTGGCTAAAGTCCTCGCCTTGAAAGCCTCGGGATCCCATATGGGCACCGGTTCTAATCCTGCCAGCTCCACTTCCCATCCAGCTCCCTGCTTGTGGCCTGGGAAAGCAGTCGAGGACGGCCCAAAGCTTTGGGACCCTGCATCCGCGTGGGAGACCTGGAAGAGGTTCCAGGTTCCCGGCATCGGATCGGCGCACACCGGCCGTTGCGGCTCACTTGGGGAGTAAATCATCGGACGGAAGATCTTCCTCTCTGTCTCTCCTCCTCTCTGTATATCTGACTTTGCAATAAAATGAATAAATCTTTATAAAAAAAAAAGATCTCTCTCTTTCTGAGGCCCTGATTTTCAAGTACAGTAAGTAAATCTTTAAAAACAATTTCCATGAATGAAGGTAAATGGAAAAAAACTGATTGAGGCATTGTATATATCTTTGAGCATGCTTAAGAATAGGAGACCCAGATGGAATTCATGGCTCTGGGCTTTGGCCTGGCCCAGCCCTTGGGGATGTGAGCATTTGAAGAATGAACCAGTGAGTGATCTCTCTCCTCTCTCTTGATACGCCTTTCAAGAAAATAAAGATACTTAAGTGCTACATTTAATAACATATATAGGACTTAATTTTTAAAAATATCATCATAGTATTTTCTACTTTCTAGTGGAAGTAAAATGCATTTTCAACCTATATGGAGTTGTCAGCCTATACCTATCTGGAACTCAGGTAAATCCAAACTGCTGGGTGTCCCTGGGTTTGCCTTGCTTCTTCCTGGTAAGTGGAAAAGTATGGGCTGCCAGTTTTGTCTGCTACTGACCCAGTGCCTTGGCCTAGATGTTTCTAGAAAATACACCAATCAAATCCTGTATTGCCAAACTTCTCCTCCCTATCCAAAACAAAGCAAAAATGCCTTCTCCATGTCCAGTTGGGTTAATGGCCTCATTAACCCAGGCAGTTACCTGCCTGATCCCTTTCTCCCTTCTTCTGAATTCTTCCAGGCCATTTCTCTTCTCCACCCCCTCCACCAGACCAGGCCCCTATACCAGAGACATCAGCATAGCCTAGCTGGAAAGGTAGTTCTCAGAACCCACCTCAGATATGGCAAATCTGAACCTGGGAAATGGGGCAAACCTGCTCCAGCAAACCTGCCTTGTAACAAGTCTTCCCAATGCTCCTGACACCCATACGTTTGGAAATCCCTGCACTGCCTTGCAGTCTTGCAGTGAGGTAGGCAGCTAGTTCAGGGTCAGAGTTCAGAAGCCACTCTCCCCACCCCCACCACCTAGGTGTTCCCTCCTTCCCACCTGTGATGCTTACCTATCATCACCTGGAACCTCAGAGGGGGCAGTATTGTATTGTTATGTAACCACTCACCTCACAAGCCCCTATAAAGGCTCGTGAGAGGGAGGGGCTCTCTCTTGGTTGTGTGCCTCCATTGTCACTCTGGCACTCTTGACTCTTGACTCTTGGCCTCCCCAGTACCTACTTGCTCTCTGGCTTCCCACGGACAGAGTCTGAGGACAGGTATCCCCTGAGCATGGCCCCTGTGTGTCTGTATTCTTCACCCTCTGTTCACTGCTTGGGCGGGACAGTGAAGGTGTTAATGCTGAAATGCTTAATATATTTAATGTGTGTACTCTCAAGAGATCCAGAAGAGGTGAGGCCTACTGGTAATGGAATGTGGGCAGAGAATCCAGGAAAAGGGGAATGTCTGCAGCTTTGTAAGTGTGCCCAGGTTATTCATTGCATGTCTCTTAGGGTAACTTACATTGTTGAGGAACCTGGGCCATAGGTTTTCAGTTTAACGGATGGAATTCAGGGTACTGACCATTTGTTCCTCTTTGGGTTATGATTGACTAGATTGCCATATGGACTTGTGATTTGATGTTTCTAATGGGACTTGTTATCACCAAGCTTGGTTAATAAAGATTCCTTAATCAGTCTCATACGTGTCTGACATGATCTTGCTTGCACCCTGCAACAGTCTTCCTTGCTTAGCTTTGCGACCTTCCTCCTCTTTCCTCTCCAGAGTATGCTCCACAGCAGCATACACAATCTCGGCTGAGCAAAGAAATCACCTGAAGAGGTTTGTACAAAATGCCAATGCCTGGACTATCAGTATGGGCACCAAGGACTACATCCCAACAGAGAAGGAGACCATGGGGAATTGGAGTGCCTTCGGAGGCCGAGAACTCCGAGGTCACCCAGCCCTGTCTGGATCTACCACATGGGATGGAAGAGGCCCAAATCCTTCCACGCAGGACCCAAGGTCATCAGAACAACAGCCAGAAGCCCCGAGGGATCTGCAGAAATAGAACAGCAAACTTCCTTCAGGACTAGGGAGAGGAGCATGTTCTGGTCCTTACTTGGTTCCAACTTTGGATCCCCACCCTCGCTTGCAATGACCATCAGGATTGCTCCGGAGCACCCCCTCCCCCCCAAAAAAATAGAATAGATAGTCAGAGAAATACAAGGAAAGCTTAGAACCAAACAGGAAATGATCAGCGTGGATCCACATATACCTTACTAGATAGGACACAAAGATTAGTTACCCCTCACTAGGGGATGGAGGATTTCTCTGCACACCCCTCCTAAAACTGTTCTGCACCTCAACTGTTGACAAAGTCCTTGTTAGATTTATAAGCCAGTATAGATTATCCTAAAATCTACCAAGTTCAGCAAAACTATGCATCAACACAATAAACTGCTAAATACTAAAATGAAAACAAACACGAGACAGCTGAATAGTACCCTATAGCCACTTTAGGATGTATAGAACCCGGTTCTGTGTACAAACAAAAATTGAAGGGTCAATGAAGTAGTCACAGGATGTGGTTAAGAACTTGCACTGTTATAACGTATTGATTACCCAATACCTTGTCAATTAATTCCATAATGTTGTAAATTGTTGTTGATGTTGTGCTGGGGCTTCTAATTGATCGGGACGATATTCTGCCAGCTCTGCCATCAGATCGGAGATGGTCTCCCCAAGAAACCGTTGAACTTATCTGGACAATAAGATGCTGGACTCTATGCTTGGTATATGCTTGCAATGAAAGAATCTCAACTGAACTTTTACTGTGGTAATGCAACAAGGTGGAGGAATCCACCATGGGGGGAGGATTTGGGTAGGGGTGGGGGGAATCCCAGAGCCTATAAAACTATGTCACATAATGCAATGCAATCAATCAAAAAAAAAAAAAAAAAAAGAAAAAGAAATAAATAAACCTTAAAAAAAAAAAATAAGAAGCCCCATCAGTGCTAGCAAACACTCTGAGCAGGACTCTTCAGTCTGGCCCTGGCAGTCTCCACCTGCTGGAGTCCTACTTGCTACCTCTATGTTCAGCAACACAGAATTCCTCATCATCACCCTAATCCAGGTTATGTCCATATCCCTAGCCTTCTGCACTTCCTCCTGCCTCTGCTTTAACTGTCCTTCTCCTTCCTGTCCATCTCAGGAGCTCATGGTCACCCCTCAAGACTCAGCTCCAAGGTCAATCAGCCCCCAGTTGGGTGTTCCCACCTCTGGGATCACCAGAGTTCCCTGTTGCCATGTACATCATGATATCAGCCTCATTTATTTGCAATTGTTAGTTGATACTTCTGTCTCCTCAAAATTCTTTATATCAGGAGATCAGAAGAATTCCTAGCTGTTTCATGTTATTCCCAGCGTCCAGCAGAGGCTGAAACACAAGGTGTTCAATTGGTGATGTGAATGGACTGAAAACACATCAACACTTGTTACCCTTCCATGAGGTCAAGCCACAGGCTCATTTTTGCTTCTCTTCCTGGATCAGCAAAGCTGCATAGCTCAAGCTGGGTGTATGTGACTTACAAATCATTTGTTTGTGACAAGGAGCCAATCACACAGAAAATTCTCTCACTTGCTGGTCTTCATTTGCTAATCTTTAGAGTCAATAATAACTTATTTTTTTACAGTGACATGAGAAATTTACATTGCAAATCTCCAAGAATGTGCCTGACACAGACTAGGCACTAAATAAACAGAAATGCATCTGATGATCACAAGTAGAACCCACTGGAAAGAAAGAAACTGAGCAGCACTCGTGTTTATGCAATCTGTCTCTCCCTTCAGAGCACACGCTCCTCACAGGCAGAAACTGTCTAATTTATCTGTGCATTCCCTGGAGCTGGGAACACAGCCGGTATTCATTAATTAATCCAGTCGTTCATTCAACAAGCATTTACTGAGCTAATGAATGAAACAAAGAATATTTGGGTTAGAATGATGGCTTGCTGTTTAGGGCAAGGGAGACTCACACGTTTGCTCATCTTTCCAAACACAGAATCACAAACTTGGCAACTGAAAGGTGCCTTAGATTCTCACATGCAGGAGAAGAAACAGACATACATAATGAGAGAGGCTTTCAATATTGAATGGGGAATTTCTGGCTGGAAACTGATGCTGACCAAGTCAGAAAACACATCCGCCTTTGTGAAGGCTGGCCCTCCCAGTGACTTGCTGGCTGGGTGAGTCTTAGCTAGGAAGCGCCTGGTTTATTGATGTAAGAGAAACTGGGAGCTTAAGATTTTTTAGGGAAAAAAAAATCTCTGGAGGCATTTTTGAGTATTGTCAATTCCAGATTATTCCTCGCCTAAATTTCTCACATTCAGCATGCTTTTAAATGTATGTTGCTCTGTCCTTTCAAAAGGTAAGGAGGAAGGCACAACTTGGGTCATTTAACAGGTGTTACTCAAGCAACAACAAAGAACAGATAAAAGCATAGCAGATGTAAATAAGCCTCTTTTAAAAAATGAATCACCTCAATAGACATGTCCCTGAGATCCGAGGTCACTCTCAGGAGGGCTGCAAGCCACTTTGAGGTCAACCAAGTGTGCAGTCTCCCAGGTGCAGGAGGAAGATAAATGAACGCATAAAGAAAGAAAAATGAATGAATGTTCCAGACCAGCCGCAGACAAACTGCCAGCAACATTAGGTTTTCTTCTGACCATTCAGACTTTATAGGACCATTCAAGAAAGAAGTATTTGGAGAGGGGGAAGGAGGAGTCCTTTTCTGGCTTGGGGGTCAGCAGGCAGTCCCTGAGTTCCTACAACAAGCTGCTGGAACATGTGTTAGGAAAAGTGTGTGATCAGAGTGTCAACTCATAGGCTAGCAGAAGCACTAAGTGGTTTTGTCTGTCACCTCCTTCACCCCCAATGGAATTTAGCCATAATCTGATGGAAACACTTTGCCCACTTTCAGGAGAATTTCCTACTATCAGCAGGGCTGTTTCTCATACTTAGGCTATCACCAAAGACTTTCAGCTCAACAGTACCGCTATCACCCAGGGGGAACATGTGTAGCTCAAGGGTGAGGGTTCCGAGACAAAGCCCCTCTGTGCATACAGCATTTGGTTCCTGGAGATTTGCATTCCAATTCTATGACCATGGTTTTCTGAAAACACACTCTGCTAGACTCTGCTTCCATGGGCATCAAGACCCATGTTGGGTTAGGTGAGAGTCAAGCTCAAATCCAGCCAGAGTTCCAACATCCACAACTGAACCACTGCTCATGCTGCCCTCTTGTCACAGTGAAAAAAAGTGGCAAGGCTTTTTGGAAAGAGTTAAGGGCACCAGCTTTCCAAAGTACCTGAGTTCCAATCATGACTCTATGGCTTTGTAGCTCGGTGCCACTGAGCAATTGACTTCACCTCATTAGGACTTCAATGTCTTCACCTGCAAAACTGGGTCCATTTAGGGTGAACATTTGGTGCAGTGATTAACCTTCTGCTTGGGCCAAGGCATCCCACACCGGAGTGCCTGGTTCCTGTCCTAGCTACTTCACTTCTGATCCAGCTTCCTGGGAGCAGCAGATGGTTGGCTCAGGTAACTTGGGGCACTGCTACCCACACGGGAGGCTCAAATTGAGTTCTGAGCTCCTGGTTTTGGCCTGGTCCAGCCCTAGCTCTTGTGGACATCTGGCGGAATGAACTAGCTGTTGGAAGATCTCTCTTGCCTGTCTCTGTGGCTGTCTTCCAAACAAAAATAAATAGATAACATTTTAAAGACTTGTCCAATAATCATAGCTACTTCCAGGAGAGTTAAGGTGAGATTTGAGAGGGTACGACCCATCATGGATGTTGAGCACATCGCAGTGACTAGTGTCCGAGTAAACCACAAATTTAATCAGTACTGTGAACTTGCTTTGCATGGTGTGCAGAGGCATCTGTGCACAGAAGAGAGAGTGCAGGAAAAAGAAAATGAGAAAGAGAAAAGTAATGGCTACTGTTACTGAACACCTACTATGTGTCCTTGGTGGAACAGGTGTTACTGACATGATTCTGTGCTTTATTCAGATGCCCTGGCTTTAAAATAAATAAATAAAATGTATATGGCAATTATATGTTATGTAATATAATATAATATAATATAAATGGCAAATTTACAGAAAAAAGACAGAAATATCTTCCATCCATTGAAGTAAAGCCGATCCGAAGCAAAGAGCCAGGAGTTTTTCTTCCTGGTCTCTCACGTGGGTGTAGGGACCCAAACCTTTGGGCCATCCTCGACTGCTTTCCCAGGCCATAAGCAGGGAGCTGGATGGGAAGTGGAGCAGCCGGGACTCAAACTGGCACTCATATGTGATCTTGGCACTTGGAAGTAGAGGATTAGCCAATTGAGCCATGGCACTAGGCTCCCAGATGGCCTTGCTTTTTTCTGATTGCCAGGAAAGACTACAGTTCTCTCCCTCTCAGCTGAAGAAAATGAAACTCAGGGAGGCTAAGCCACTTGTTTCTAGAAGGCTGCCATTGTCCTGTCCCTTAGGCCTGCAGAGCCAGATTGAAGCCTCACGAGAGAACCAGTCTTGCTCTATTTGAGCATCTTCACCTTTTAATCTAAAATGGTGTTGTTGAACTTGATTATGCATCTTATTCTCCTTTCATCTAAATGGGTTTGGGCTGTTACAAATCAACTCCACCTCCAAGGATAAATATTTGTCCTCGTCAAGATACTCCCAAGAATTCACCTCTGTGTCTTAAAGGAAACGATCCAGAGCGTTTTTAGCACCATCTTTGGAATCAGTGATTTGTCTTCCAAAGAGATTGCTTTGAAGGGAGACTCATTGGGGATGCATAAGCTCTGGTATGTTTATCCAAAACATACCTTAAATTTCCTGACACATATTCACACCTCACTTCCTGCACAGCCCAGACACTCAATTCCATGATAGCAGGGGAAATCCAGGAAGACATGAGGCCCTTTTGAGCTGTGTCTTGCCTTAACTTCTGAACTTTGACTCAGTGAATTATAAACATGGACAAAGGCCTCATACAGGAAAGGGACCTCTCTGAGGCAGGGATACCCTAACTTGGTAATAGATATCCATCTATCTGTCCTGCAGTACTGAGCACAAAGCCAGGAATGGTGGCTGGTAGTTAGAGGGAGAGTTGGAAGCTATGAAGAAGCAAATGACTACTGGATCCAGCCTTCTTGGTAGGAAGTCAGCAATTCCCTCCATTCATGCAAAGGTCCTGAGCTTAATGTCAACACCTGCTGGTGACTGGAAACTGGGTGTTGTCCTCCATCCCCTGCAGTGCCAGACATTCAACAAAAACATCCATTGCCCCATGTGGTTTGTATGTGGCCTGTCATTTGATAATCACTTCCATGTCTCACACACAGGATCATCCTTCCTTAGCTTTTTTTCAGTCTCAGCACTTGGTGAGTCAGGTCCAGGGCCAACCAGGCCCAAAGACAGGCTTCGGGGGTTAGTGGTTACCCTAGTCCTAATTAAAACCACAGCACCCTACTTTTCACAATAACATTACTTTGGTTTCCTTATCACTTTCAGTTTTACCTACCCTGCTCATTTCCTCCCAAAGCACCCGCCTCTCTGTACTGTGCTTTCCAGATGTGCACAACCCTGAAATATCCCATATGCCAAAATGTATACATGTTGTAATTGTCCGAGTAAGTCCGCCTTTACTTTCAGGGGTCTGGTTCTCATTTGTCTTATCAGTTAAAAAGCAAAATTTTGATTATTGTGGTAAGTAGAACAATGGTTCCCAAGATGCCCACACCCTAATCCCAGGAAGCCATGACTGCATTCCATGGCAGGGGGAATGGACATTGCAGATGGAATGAAGGATGCCCATCAGGAGACTGTGGGAGGTGGGGCTTGGGGGAATACTCTTGGTCATCAGGGGTGGGGGACAATGTTATCACAGAGTCTATCAAAGGAAAGAGAGGTAAAAGAGGACATGGAGTCTGAAGACTACAGAAAACAATCTGTCATTGCTGGCTTTGAGGGTGGAAGAGAAGAGCCAAGAATCAAGGAATGAAGATGGCCTCTTGAAGCTGAAACAAGCAAGAAACAGGCTGTTTTCAGGGCTCTCCAGAATGAAGACGCCCGAAGTGAAGTCCTGATAGGACCTTCATGCTTAGCCTAGAGAGACGCATTTTAGGCATCTGAACCACAGAATCATAAAGTAGTACATTTGCATTGTTTTAAGCCACTCACCTTGCAATAACTTGTAGCAGCCATAGGAAATCAGAAAAAACAATACGCTAGCTTGTTTCCATGCATAGGATTTTTGAGAGATACATTCAAATCTCATTAGTAAGATCTTTCCAGCAAGATCTTAGAATGGCTTCTCCTGAAACAGATGCTGACAGAGTTGAGGGCCACAGGTGTCCTGAGGGGAGCCCTTGGTTGAGAAGAATTGAACACAGCAGAGAGGCTACCTGGGGCCCTGGTGGGCCCCACAGACAACCTCTGGAGCTGAAGTGGCCTCAGGATTGTTCTACACTGAGGCAAAGGGACTGAATATTTGCATACACATCCAGTGTGGGAGGGGAGAGTAGCCTTAGGTGAGGCAGTCCCTGTGAGGCACCAAGAGGTGATACCCCAAAAGGGCATCAGAGTATGTGTTGCAAGAAATCAATACTTAAGGGGCACTCTGAGATCAATATGGATTGCACGTGGTCTTGATGGTGACACATAAACCCATCTGTAGCAGATACTGCACTAAATCCCTGTTAATCTTTCCATTCTACCTGCTACAAAGATCGTGTCTGCTACATGGATGTGCCCCAAGGGACTTGAAGAAAGAAGTTCCTAGAAAATGCCTATTATGGAAAAACTTACATATGAATTAAAAATAATTTTACACTAACATACATTTATCTTTTAATTCCATTTTTCCATAAACCCTAAATATTTTTTTAATTTGTTTTTCATTTTACTTGAGAACCAGAGAGATACCAAGAAAGATCTTCCCTCTGCTGGCTTATTCCCCAAATGTTGACCACTGTCAGGTCTGGGTCAGACCAAAAACCAGGAGCCTGGAACTACATGGGTCTCCCATTTGGCTAGCAGTGACTCAAATAGTTGATAATGCTCTGCTGCCTGCCAGGGTGCACATTAGCGGGAAGCTGCATCAGAAGTGGAGGAGCAGGGACTCAAACCAGGCACTGCAATATGGCATGTGAGCATTCCAAGAGGCACTATAACCCCTGTGTCAGACACCCACCACCAGCAGTGCTTTGTATGAGCACCCTCCTAGCACTCACCATGTCCAGGTCCAGCAAAGTAGCTATTATTTGTTCCATTTTACAGATGACATTAAGATTCAGAAGTTCAAACTGGCCAAGCAACCGGTCCCAGGCCACCCAGTGAAGCAAGTGGCAGGCCCGGGTTTCAACACCAAAGCCAGAGCCCACTTGATCCTCAGTTCACCTCAGAACACATGGGGCACATTGTTGGAAGAGAACAAACAGTCCCGAACCGCCATCTGACACAGGAGATTCTCCCAGGCCTCAGAGATAAGATTTTACTCAGTAAACCCTGCTGCCTAAATAGGGAAAGAGGCCCTGAGCAATTGATAAGATATTAAACAAGCATTGAAAGGAGAGAGAACCTTGGGTGGCCCAGAAGGGTTAAGCAGATCAGGGTTTGCAGAGGTGCACATTGTAAATCAAAGTTAATTACATGTTCACTCCATGTTGCACAGGGTGAGCTGGATTGTCATCTATACTCCCCTATCTGAATGGAAGCTCCTCAGGGGAAAGTGTCAGAATGTTCTGACTTTCCTCGCAGGACCCCCAGCCCTGCAGCCACACAGGACAGCACATAATAAATACCATCTGATGATTTTCCTCCCTTGCATTCATGGTGCGAGAGACCCTGGCACAACAGTGTTCACGGCAGCCCTTTCTTGGTGGGTTGGGTCCAGAAAATATGGTGTTCTGGAAAAGCTCTCTTCTTTAATAAGGATCCTGGTGTCCCGTGATGGATGCTATAAAACCTTGGAGCGGCTGGTGCGTTCAGAGCCATGTGGGCCCATTAACAGCGTCTGGTCCTGTGGTAACATACTTCATATCCAAAGTGCAAAAGCAAAAGCATTTATTACAAATAACCGAGGTGACCCTGGAGTAAACACAGCTGTGCCCTTGTGGTGTCTTGTCAGGGGTGCTCCCCCAGCAGATTAAAGAAATCCATGTTTTATGGGGCCATCACTTATTCTGTATATACACAGAAGGCTGTTCTGCTATCAGCCTGAAGTCGACTGCATCTAAGGTTTCAGGCCTGGGAATTGTATGAAACAGAGATGCTTCACAAAAACACTTATTATTCTGGCATGTTCTGAGATTGTCCAAAGAGGATGGGGTTGGTTTCTAGGTGTTCTCAAATGATTTACACAGGATTTTGGGCTCTTTTCCACTTGAAGCTGCCCCATCAGGCTTCCTACAGACTCCTCCATGGGCCCCTGCTCTCCTCCCTGCAGATGGGCTGTGCACATGGCTCTACCCAAAGACCTGGCTCTGTCATCCATGGGCTGTGGGACTTCAGGCTGCTCCATAACTCACTGAGCCCTTATTTTTCCATCCCTAAGTGGGGACAATGGATTCTACTTCCAGGAATTTGAGCCAAGCTATACTGGAAGTCCCCAAATTAAGGGGCAAGGAAGAGAGAGAATACGAGTGTAGAGAAAGACCTGCTGAGCTTGGGGCTGGCATCGCAGCGTAGATTAAGCCACAGCCTGCAATGCCAGCATTCTATATTGGGCATCAGTTCAAGTCATGGCTTGCTCCACTCCAATTCAGCTCCCTACTAGTGTGCCTGGGAAAGCAATAGAAGATGGCCCAAGTGCTTGGGGTGCTGCACCCAGATGGGAGACCCAGAAGAAACTCCTGGCTTCAGCCTGGCACAACGCTAGGCGTTGTGGCCATTTGGGGAGCGAAAGTGCTGATTGCTAGCCTCTAGACCACCAGGGAAATACCCATTTGTGGAGTGAACCAGATGGCTGATCTATCTCTGTCTCAAAGTATATGTATACACACAAACACACACATATACATACACACACACACAGACACACACGGCATTACTTTATTTATTTGAAAGGTGGAGCTACAGAAAGAGATCAATCTTTCATCTGCCAGTTCATTCCCCAAATGGCCACAATAGCCAGAACTGGGTCAGACTGCCCAGGCACATTAGCAGTGAGCTAGATTAGAAGTGGAGCAACTGGGACTTAAAACCATCATACATGTGGGATGCTACCATTAGCAGAAGGTGGCTTTACCTCCTACACTACAGCACCAGCCCCATAAAATAAATCTTAAAAATAAAAAAGAAGAGCTCCACTGAGCTGCTAGAAAATAATTAGAACATGTTAATATCATCATGATGATATGCTGAAATAATGTATATGGATTCAGAAATAATTTAATTGAAGAGGTAAATGCAAAAGCATACAAGGTTGGCTATAGTACAAGTGCCTGTAAAGTTGGCAGATAGTTGGGGCAGGGGTACACACATCATTTCTAAGTAGAGAGGCTCATCTATTCGGTGAGCTGTCAGACAGCCAATGGTACAGCTCCTGTTGGATGCTGCAGACCATGGTGGGAGCCAATGGCCCAGTGGTGACTTTCTCACAAGACTCCCACTGCTTCAACCACTGTCTCCTCCATGGTCACAACTAAACAGAGAGAAACCATGCCTTCTCTGTTTCCTCAGCCTTGTCCAAACTTAGACACTCTGGAGTTTTCTTCAGCGAGAGAGGATGACCTTAGGTCAGAAGGAGGAGGTCTCCCCAGTGAGGTGTCCTGTCGAGTGCACGTTCCACACAACAACAGGATCTTTGTGGAAAAGGCTACCACTGGAATAGAAGCCAACTATTGAAGATTCTGTTTACACATGAACTTGGTGACCTGTCCTCAAGTCCTAAATGAAAAAAGGACTTGAGTACAGTTCTCCTGTCACAAATTCCGATCCTGTATGTTCTAGGAGCCCACCGTGGGCCAGGCTTGCTGCTCACAGATGTCTGCCCCAGCAGCCCTGGCCTCAATGCCTCCACAGTGGCCTTGAAGAGATGAACAAGGCCACAAAACGTTCCTGAGGCAGGAAGTATGGGCAGAGTGCGTCCAAGTCACTGAGGGCTCAGAGGCTTCCTGGGGTTCCTGAGCAGGGGGTGAATTGTGCATGTTTAAGGGGAGTGGAGCAGATAGAAGTAAGGCTGAGCGGACAGCAGCACCCCATCCAGGAAGGCCTGGAGGCTTGGCATTCTGAATGAATGGAGAAAACACAGAGCATTAGGGGATGTGCAAGGATGTAGCTCAGGGAGCCCAGGACTTGGTCTCTCAAGCCAGGAGAAGGTTGGAGCCAGAAAGCAGGACTCAGGCAGCACTGAAGAGGAACAGATGTCCTCCCCTGTTGCATCAACTAAAAATGCCTCAGAACAACCACATGGGTCTTCCCACACATGTAGTTCGAGGTTTGTTGCAACATCCCTAAGAAGTACTGAGCAAAGGCCCCTGGAACAGTTGCCCCGCCAGAAGGCCAGGGGCCCTGGTGATCCTGCAGAGAGCACGCCTGGAAGGGTTAGGAACAGGGCAGAGACCCTGGGGGGAAAAGAGGTACAGAGACTAGGTGGGGACAGGGCCGTTGTGCTTGGGAAGGGGTAGCCCTGCTCCTCACGGGAAGAAAATGGAACAGGACCTCAACAGTTTGAAATGATCACAGGCCACTGCCATGATAGCTAACAGGGAGAGAGCTGGCATGGGCAGCCAGCGGGAAGCACCAGGGAGGGACTGAGACACTGGTCCGAGTTTGAAGGAACAGATGTGTGCTCAGTCCAGTTCAGCACCAGAGGATCACAGAAAGCTTGTTAGGATGCTGTTTCATGGTCACGGAACACACACATGCACACCTTTAACTTACTCATGTTATTAATACTTTTTAATGTAATAGCTTTTTAAGAGCAGCTTTCTTGAGATATAAGTCACATAGAACTCATTCAGTTATGCAATTAAACAGCTGTGAGTACACACAGAGCTGTGCAGCCATCATCACAGTCAATGTTGGCCCATTTTCATCACTTCAAGTCACATCACCACAGTCATCACCCCCCACATCTCCCTCTCCTTCAGTCCTAGGCAACCACCAGTCAATCTACTCTTTGTCTTTATATATTTATGGTTTCTGGATATTTCATGTGGGTGAGACCATGTGACACACGGTCACTGGTAGCTGGCAACCTTTATCAGCAGGATGTTTTCCATGTTGTAGCATGGATCAGCATACCGTGCCTTTTCAAGACTGAATAATATTCCATTGGATGGTTGTACCATTTCTGTGTGCTTGCAATTTTGTGGGGGTTTTTTGGTCTATTTTTAAAATTTTCCATTATATAATTTTGTGAATAGGGATTTCCCATTCTTCCCTCTTTCCTCCCTCCCCCTATGCTCCTCCCCTCCCATTCCCCCTATATTTTACAAGAAAATAGTCCTTCAGCTGCAGTCACAATTCCAACATTCTGCCATTAATATCTGTCATGACACTGTAGGTATAGGCAATGGTACAGAGTCTAGTATTTTGTCGAGGTCTATTTAAGAGTTTCATTGGGGATCCTTCTTTTATTTGGGAGTAGAGAGGCATACTGCAATGCTTTGTCTCCTGGTATTCTAGTCTCCATTACAACACTGGCTTATCAGAATATATGCATATATTTGTTTACCTATATATCATTACCTATATTTCATATTTTGCATGAAGGTTGCCTTATATCATCCATTAAACAGTTGATGGACATTCAGGCTTTTCCCAATTTTGATCATTACAAACAATGCTGTTATGAACATTCATAGACAAGTTTTTGTGTGTATATCTGTTATTTCTATTCTAAAAGTTCATGGCAAGTATATATTATGAAAAAAACAAAATAGGTATATTTTGTATCTGTTTTTCCACAAATGTTTAAAGTCCCCTCAAACCTGGAATGAAATCACTGGATCACACATTGCACCTATGTTAAATATTTGAGGAACTGCCTGACTATTTTCTGAAACAGTGGCACCCTTTTATAGTGCCATCAACAGTTTAGGAGTGGAACTTGTTCATTTCCATGCCAAATTTGTACCAACTCCTGCAAGAATTCCTATTTGGATAGAATTCTTTCTTGGCCAATCGCTCTGCGGGGAAGGGCGAGGTAGCAGGCAGGGTGGCCGTCTCTGCTTGGAGCCCTGCCTGGCTCTAGCTGTAGAGCATCTGGGCCACTCAATTTTGTTTCAGGCAGCCTGGACCTCCAGGACACTGGAATGCAATGCTTATTTTCCTGTTTCATAGGAGTGTTTTGAAAAGAGAAATTGTTTGGGATACTTGGAACAGAATAGCACCATTTTATGAGGCCTGTTGGTAGCGGTTGCCACAATAAAACGAATACCTGTAATACCTAAGATGACTGAGAATGAGTGCCAGAAGGAAGAGCAAAGCAACCATCTTGTTCAGGCATGGGAAATGAGCAGTGGCTCCCAAGGACGTCTGCTCGATTGTAAGTGCTTGTGATTATGGAGCTCTGTCCAGGCTCAGGGAAAAACTGTGATTGATTAGTGATGTCTGCCACAGTGACAAGGAACATTAGAAGTGGACCATATGTTACCCATTTGCTCTCCCTGACTGAGGCCAGTCACCAGTGCCTCTGAGGACGCAGATGAGGAAACATGCAAGGTCACACAGCTGGCTCTAACCAGACCTAGAATAAGAACCATGCTATGGTTTTCCCTCCCTTTGTACCACCTTGCTCCCAGTTCTTTATAGGGCTTCATAAAGGGACCTGCTTGGGGATGAGATGGGAAGGTGAGTTTCTCTCCTGCTATGTTCAGATAACTCTCATTGATTCCTGTTGGACTTACTCCACCAGGGCAACTAGTTAATGATTATAGAGGCTCGGTAAATGCTAACTAATAGAGAGGGGCCATTCCCACCTGCTGAACCCCCATATCTCCGGCATGTAGGTGGAACACCCTTTGAAGTCCACAAACTTGATGCATTTGTACACAGGGAGGCTGAAGGGGGATGGGTTTGGACCACAGCAAAGACATGAAGCCCCTTGTGATCTGAAAGGGAACAGCTGTGTGTTCTCCATGTGAACAAATAGCAAGGGAGCTCTATGTTCAGCCCTCAGTTCAACCACGCCCCATTTTCCCAGAAATAGTGAAAACTAAGGGCATTCTGGGGGAGAATTATTTTTCTACAGGAGAAAAATTAATATTAACCATAAAAGATAGCTGTATTTGATGTCTGCCCAACACTAATGCACAAAATGCTGAGTGATGCAGTTAAAAAGGGTGAAAAGAGCAAATTGATGTATATTTTACAAGAAAAGAAATGAAAGAAAACTACTTTTTAAATCTTGAAGTCCATTTAAATCACACTGTGGCATAAAATATGCCTGATTTTCTCCTTTTCTACTTTATTCCTCAAAGAGACAACATACCAACAACAACCTTCCAAACCAAACCACCTCCTAGAATTAATTCTTGGTATTTCTTTTTAAATGTTACTGTGAACAAATAAGAAATAACACCAAAATGTGATCTCCTTTTTTTTTCTCTTCCTCTTTGTTTCCCATCATCATCTGAGTGCCTGCGGAATATCCCTCCTGTGTTACCATATGCCTCAGATGACTTTACCATGATCTCCTGAGTAGTTCACAGACCAGAGGAGAGCCATAGCTGATTCAAAGCCCAGAGGAGGAGACAGAGACCAACTACCCCCAGCAAAAGTCAGAGAGGATTCTGCTAGGACAACCTGGTGGTTACTGGGCAAAGAAGTAGGAAAAAACATTCAAACACAAGGTTAAGCATAGGCATGGAAGTTTCCAGAACTGCAAAGAACTGAAAATATGGATATGATTGAGGAATTGGGGAGAAGTCCTCAGTCTCCTGGAGTGAGCCTGGTTCCAGATCTTTCTATGGAGGAGACTTCTGGTTTTTTCATGGAACTAAACATGAATGTAGGGAGACATGCATGTACAGATGCGCGACAAGGAGAGAGAAAGTGTGGGGGGAGTTCGTGACGAATACATTTGTTAAAAATTGGAATTCGTGTCTAACAGTTCCTTCAGATCTCCCATTGCATAAGATATCATTTGTTTAATGTGACAAGCTTGTGACATCAACCTCAAAGGTGAGGACTGCCTGTCAGAGATTTGTTTAAACCTCTTGTGAATGTCATCTTCTGGCTCACAACTGGAAGATAAATGAATTTCCCACCGACTGTGCTCCATCACTGACCTCTCTATCTGTCCTAAACCCACTCCCCTTGTTTGTTAGAGTACATTGCCTGTCCCTGGTGGGCAGGGTCTTGGAAGGCCCTGATGAAGCAAATGGTAAGGCAGAGAGGGGTGGCGGGCCACAGGTCCCTAAAGCTTACAAGGGATCTCCTCGAATTTCTTACACTGCTCACTTCACCGCTCCTCAGGACATTTTTTGGTTTTTTGAGATACAAAGCACATACAACAAAATTCCTCCGTTTAGGAGTATAACATCCAGTGCTCTTTTTTTAGTACGGCCTCGGGATTGTGCCACCATCCCCGCAGCCAAGTTTAGAACGTTTTTGTCACCCCAAAAGAAGCCACCTGTCTATTAGCTCCCTGTTCAGCCTCTGGCCCTAGACAAGTACCAGTCTACTTTATGTCCCTATAGTTTCACCTAATCAGGATGCTTCTTAAAATGGCAGCCAACAATACACAGTTGCTTATGGCCGGCTTCTTCTGTTTTAATGTGACACTTTCATGGTTAACCCAGGCTGGAGTATTGACCAGGGCTCCACTCTTTGTTGTGACTGAATAATATTCCAACACATCCAGAGACTACATTGCATGTATTCACTCACCTCCTGTTGGGCATGTGGATCATTCTGACTTTTTGGCTGCTATGAATCGTCTCGCTAGCATCATGTATGCACAGGCTTCTTTTTCTCTCTTGCCTTTCCCCCTGCCACTATAGTAGAGGATCTCGAGGCCCCCTCCCATCACTAGGATGGGAGTCTACTTTCTCAACTTTTTCTAAAATATCTTGCTTTAAAACTAAACTGTATCTGCATGAAAATTCTTCTTTCCTGCGAGACAAGAATTGAGGTTGCTGCAGTATTCGGGTTCGAAAAACCCTACAACAATTTCTCCTGAGCATTAGTGTGGAAATAGAAATGCCGACTCCTCTAATGCTCTACATTTGATATGCTGAAAGACTCCTGACCTGTTATCCCACTTATGTTTGAAACTTGAATTAAAAGATCATTTTAAATCTGAACAATGTGTGGCTCCTCCTCTAACAGTACATTAGGTAATCTGGCCCCAGAGCTGTGTTTGTGACATAAACAAGGCATTTGTGTACCCAGATCTGGAGCAGCCTGGAACCCTGACCTGGACCTAAAGCGCCATCCATGCTTCCTCCCAGAAGAGTCCCAGGTCACTACCTCAAACTTACAGAAAAGCAGTTGTCTTCTTGTCTAATCTAGAATTTTTCTTTCTTTCTTTTTTCTGAACTATTGGCTTTAATTAATGCTCACATTGCTTGGGTCCTGTCCTCCCTGCTGCCTCCAGTTGTCTACAGGATCGAACAGGTTAAGAGTAAAGGTCTAGGGCCCGGTGCAGTGGCCTAGAGGCTAAAGTCCTCGCCTTGAACATGCTGGGATCCCATATGGGCGCCGGTTCTAATCCCGGCAGCTCCATTTCCCATCCAGCTCCCTGCTTGTGGCCTGGGAAAGCAGCTGGGGATAGCCCAAAGGCTTGGGATCCTGCACCCACGTGAGAGACCCGGAAGAGCTCTTAGCTCCTGGCTCCTGGCTTCGGATCAGCGCAGCACCAGCCATTACGGTAGCTTGGGGAGTGAATCATCGGACAAAAGATGTTCCTCTCTGTCTCTCCTTTTCTCTGTATAACTAACTTTGCAATAAAAACAAAAAAATCTTAAAAAAAAAAAAAAAAAAAGTAAAGGCCTAGCTAGCTCTAGGAATTCTGAATTCCTACAGGCTTAAGGAGGAGGCAATGGGAAACATTGTCATGACCAGAACACCCAGGCAACTCTTTCTGACCTGGTTGGAAACCAGAAGCTAGCATAAGGATGGCAGTGAAATGAAGAAGACAGCCAGCCCGTGATGTGTGAGAACCCAGCCCTCAGAGCGAATGGCCCATCCACTACACATCTCAGACCAGGTGCAATAACTATGCCCCAGCTGTATGCAACTTCCTTTTTATCCTCAGCTTTACAAAGGAGGAAACCAAGAACATGGAGATGCAGTTACCTGGCACCCCCCAGCAGCAGAAGGCAGAACTGAGGTGCAGACTAGATGGAGTGTCCAGATTGGCCCCAGAACCAGGCAATCTGGAGAGCAGATGCTGGCACAGGCTGCATGGGCAGGCCCTGCCCAGCACAGTGGCTGTCACTGCTCTTTTGGAGGCCATCATATATTTTTAATGACCCGCAAAATCTCCCTGTGTGAAAGAAAGGAAGAGTTAAAATTACAGCCAAGCAATTTGCATTGCGAATCAAGTTATCCTCCCTCCTGCCCTCCAAGAATATGCAGAAATAAATGCCTCCTAATGAACCCTGGGGGGCTGAGGCTTTGATATGAGTTCTGCTGCAGGGGGTGAAGAGCTCTAGGCAGACTGAGTCCCAGCAGGAAGCTGGAGCAGGAGGGCCAGGGCCATCCCTTCCAAGCAAAGGAGAAAGGAAATTGGATTATCTTGCTAGCAGTTGGTGTTTTTCTATCAGAACCACAGCGGAGGGCTCTCCTCCTTCAGATGGGGGACTTTGAATTTTGCCCTATTTAGCCAGCCAGCTCCTCTTCCCCTCCTGGCTCACTAGCCCCACAGCCCCATTAGGACTCCCTGGGGCGTACAAAGACAGGAGCTCCAAGACCATTGTCTTTTTCCCAAGACTTTAACAGGACACTTGTTAAAGACAGGTGGGAGATAGAGAGATGGAGATAAAGATAGCTCCCTCTTCTCACTGAAGTCAGAGACCTTTAGTTCTGGCTGCCACTGGGAAAACACTTGGTTCCTCCCTCTCTTCTTCCCTAGGGTCTCCCCTCCCCCAGGGTCTGTGTTTGTTCAGCACTGGGAGGTGTGTGTGTGTGTGTCCTCATGTCCACACTTGCAGGAATGAACGCTGTGGGGGAAGGTCTGCAAGCTGAATGCTTCGAAGAGTGCCCGGTGTGGATCTGCGGGTTTGTGGATATGGTATTTGTGTGGGCTGGAGAGTGTGTGGTAATAATGGCTTGTGTGGACTTGTGAAAGCGAAGGGGACAGGGATGGGCTCAGGCCCAGTGTGGATAAAGGAAGTTCTCAGATCATTGCAGCTCCTGTGGGTTCGTGGGCTCTGTTTCTCAGCTGCTTCTTACCCTCCCTCTCTCCCAGCAGTGGCAACACAGCCTGCCATTTAGGCTTCTGCCTCCTTTCTGGTGGCCCTCTGAAAGAAACCTGGAAGATCCACAAAACCCCAGGAAGAGTGAAAGACCTTGCACCAGGAGGCAGGGCTCTTGGTTGTTGAGCCAGCAGGTGCAGCCATCAAACCAGCTACTTTCACAGCCCAGTGCTCAGTATGACTAGACTGGGTTCCTGCATTCCTCCATGTGACTAGGGACAGTAAAGGGCCCAGCCTAATGTGAGTGACTTCAGGAGAATGGACTGGTAACTTCTAAATCCTTGAGGACCCCACGATTGCCACTAGTATGAGGATAACATGATCTTGACTTCTCAAAGCATCCATGTGACAGCGGCCAGGAACTTAGGAGCTAGGACTGATTCTAAAGGAATAACTAGACCCATACTATAGGAAAACACTGCTGCTGGCCCACACTTCCAGGATTTCTTTGCTGGTGAAGGAATAGAATATGTATGCTTTAGGAAGTTGTCTACCTCATGATGCTCCTGGGAGGAAAAACAGAAAACTAAAGAAAAAAGAAACCATTACAGTAAAAAAAAATAAAAGATAAAATAAAAAAGTTATACTAGTCAAATGCAATCAGGAATACTTACTGAATCCTGATTTAAATGAATCTAACATACAAGATAATTGTGTGACCATCAAAAAAAAGTTGAATAATGAGTAGATAAATATCAGATAGCACTACGGAATTATTGCTAGTATTTTTTGATGTGGTTGCAGTATGATTATGATAAAAGCCAAATAGTCTTTATGGCTGGAAAATGTACTAAAATATTCATGGGTAAAATGGTATGATGTATTGGATCTAACTTAAAATCTTCAAACTGGCGGGGCAGTTTGGGAAGCAGCAAGAGGATGGTCAACCAAGACAGACGAGGAGATGGGGGAGGACAGTCTATAAGGTCATTTTCTCTAATTCCGTGAGTCTGGAATTCCCAAAATTAGAATTTTAAAAGAAGAAACTCCCATTGGAGTAGCCCTTTAGGGAGTAGCTTCTGTTACCCACAGTGTAACCCAGGGCAGAGTGGGTTCCTCAGGTCCTTGCACCAAAGCAGGCAGCCATGGCCTAACAGTGCTTTCTCAGCCTATAAAGTAACAAGGATGGCTGAAGCCATTTAGTAGGAAGCTTGTAAGAAAAATCTAAAAAAAATCTGGTTTAAATAGGTTGTTTTATTGGCAAGAGGGGAAGATAAAGATAAACAGCAACCCTGACAACAAAGACGTCTATGATTATACCAAGCCCTTCCATTTGTGTGCATGCATGCATGCGCATGCGTACACACACACACACACACACACACACACACAGCAGTTAGGTGGCATGAACTCCAAACCACCTGAAACCTTTTCCTGGGGGGCAGTAGCAGCAGCAGGAGTGGGAGATGAGCCCAGAGGGCAAGGAATCCCATGGGGGATTATCTGCCCACTACAAAAGCATGAGTCCTTAAAGCAGAGAGGGGCGTTGGAGAGTTCTCAGTGAGTTGGAGCAGGGAATCCTAAGCAGACCCAGAACAGAAAACTGAAGGTGAAAACAGTCAGCTGATCCAAGCCAGACAGAAGAAAGTCCTCCTGGGGACATAGGTCTTTTTTTTTTTTTAAAGATTTATTTTATTTTTATTGCAAAGTCAGATATACAGAGAGAAGGAGAGACAGAGAGAAAGATCTTCCATCCAATGATTCACTCCCCAAGTCAGCACAACGGCCGGTACTGCACTGATCCGAAGCAGGGAGCCATGAGTTCTTCCAGGTCTCCCATGTGGGTACAGGATCCCAAGGCTTTGGGCCATCCTCAACTGTTTTCCCAGGCCACAAGCAGGGAGCTGGATGGAAAGCGGGGTCGCTGGGATTAGAACAGGCGCCCATATAGAATCCTAGCTCGTGCAAGGCGAGGACGTTAACCACTATGCTATCGCGCCAGGCCCAAGATGGAAGAGCATTACCAACCTAACGCAAAGACATAGTAATCAGTGCAAGACAGAGCCTGAAGATGGCACACTCCAGGTAAACGTCAGTGTTTAGTATTCAGGGTGCAACACACAAGGACGCATGCAAGGTGAACTGAGGAGTTATGAGGAATGGCAGAGAGCACCTGGAGTTAAGAGCGGAAAGCTCAGATCTTCTGTTCAAAGTCTGGAAGTCCCTCATCTCCAGCCCTGGCCTTTTGTACTCACTCGCTCTCGCTCTCTCTCAGATTTAGTTTTTCTTGAACTTCATCCAGGTCTCCCACATGGGTGGCAGGGGCCCAAGCACTAGGGCCATTTTCTGCTGTGTTCCCAGGCACATTCGCAGGGAGCTGGATCAAAATTGGACCAACTGTGACCCAATGGATGCACACATGGGATGTCAGTGTCACAGACAGTGGAGTAACCTATTGTTCCACAGCACCACACACTGTCCCCAATTTTACTGTAGTCACCAGTAATAGATAGAGTCCTATCTCACAGATCAATAAAGGCCAGTGATTGATTAAGATCATTCTTCATAGAGAAAATGCAGAAAAATTGCAGAATGGAAGTGATATAAGGCTTAGGAGAAGGAAAAGAGAGCTTAAAAATTAGGAAAATAGGGTCTGGCATTGTGGTGCAGCGAGTTAAGCCACCACTTAACACACTAACAGCCTAATTGGGTGCCGGTTTCTTTTTTTTTTTTTTTTTAAGATTTATTCATTTTATTACAGCCAGATATACAGAGAGGAGGAGAGACAGAGAGGAAGATCTCCCATCCGATGATTCACTCCCCAAGTGAGCCGCAATGGCCGGTGCGCGCTGATCCAAAGCCGGAATCTGGAACCTCTTACAGGTCTCCCACGCGGGTGCAAGGTCCCAATGCATTGGGCCGTCCTCAACTGCTTTCCCAGGCCACAAGCAGGGAGCTGGATGGGAAGTGGAGCTGCCAGGATTAGAACCGGCGTCCATATGGGATCCCGGGGCTTTCAAGGCGAGGACTTTAGCCTCTAGGCCACGCCGCTGGGCCCAGGGTGCCAGTTTCTATCTGAGTTCCTCCACTTCAAACTCAGCTCCCAGTTATGCCTGGGAAGGCAATGGAAGATGGGGCCCTGTACCCATGTAGGAGACCTGGATGAAATTTTGGGCTCCTAGTTCCTGGCTTTGACCTGGCCCAACCCCGCCATTGTGGCCATTTAAGCAGTAAACTAGCACATGGAAGATCTCCTCTCTTTCTCTTTTCCTCTAACTCCAACTTTCCAGTAAATATACGAAATCTTTCAACAAAATAAGAAATTAGGAGAATAAAGGCACAACGTTACTGTTATGAAAAACTGTCGAGTTTAACTGGGTATCTCAGGAAACAATAATGAATCCACCTGAGCAGTGGCTGTGGCAACCAAACACCTTAGTACTGAAGGAGGAGGGGAAAGTCTGGGTTACATCATCAAAACCCGTGGGTGCGTGTGGATGTGCAAACAAGTGATACCGTCATCTCTCCCAGAGTTTGTACCTTGTAGTTGCTTGAAAGGACAGTGAGGAGACTGCCCCTTCTAACGTAAACTCCAGCCACTGCAACCATGTTGGATCTTAGCTGCTGCCACACAGTAGCACCCTACCTCCCCTGGCCTGGGCCTCAGCCCTGGCAGTTTCCCCAACACTTCCACGGAGCAGAAGGCAACCCTGACCACATCTCAGGATGTTTTCCTTCCTGTCTGCCCCCTGGATCCCCTTATGGTAGACACCAGTGGTGTGAAACTGCACACCTCCAAAGTTAGCCTTCTGGCTCAGGAGGCCCCAGGAGGAAAGCGCCAGGCCCTCCATTTCCTGTACATGAGGGACTGTGTGACTGAAACAAATCACCCCTCATCCTTCCCCACCTAGGACCAGCCGCTGAGAGTTCAGTGAGCATGTGACAGTAAATCAAGGCAGTCTCCTTCAGACTGTAAAAATATTCCTCTTCTTTCCTCCTCTCCTCTCTTCACTTCTTCTCTTCTCTCTTCCTCTCCTCTCCTCTCTTCGCTTCTTCTCTTCTCTCTTCCTCTCCTCTCCCTCTTCCCTCCTCTTCTCCCCTCTCTCTCCCTCTCCCCAAGCCTCCTCTCTTCTCTGCTTTCCTTTCTCAAAAAGACATGGGCATTCCTCATTTACACAAAGTGTTAAATTCCCTCTAGGAGGATTCTATCACCTTCCCTCTCCAAACCTCCCCCCAACAGGTCCACTCACTCACTCCAGGTCCTTGTGCTTTCTATTCCTACTCTTCTTTCACTTCCTTCTCCTCCCTTGTAGGCTGATTAAAAGCTCTTTGAGTTTGAAGGGGTTTGTGTCACAACAGCTTGGCTGCTGCCAGCTGGGCGCCAGGCAGGGAGCATGCACTGCCTTGAATGGGGCAGAGGCGGCCAGGGTGCCCTAGAGGGCCCCAAGGGCTTTTTATATGGAGATGGGCAGTCACTTGGCTCCTTCTGACACTAATCACCACTGTTGCTGAAATATTACCACTTCTGTTACAAGTAAGAATGCCCCAAATAAGGAACAGGCACTTCAGAGTCACATCCAGCAGAGGACAGTCGCTTCTAATTTGGAGTCTCCCAGGCATCCCTAGCGAAAGCTGGGAAGCCCAGTTAGCTTGCTACTTCTCTTGCTGGACTGGAGTGGGTGCTGGGATCCACCTGTCTCTTGCTTAAACTGGGGCTTCCCTGATGAAGAACTTAATAATAACTTAATAATAATGTTTTTTAAATATATATGGTATGTAAATAAATATAGATGTATGTATTTGTTTTTATTAGAAAGGCAAATCAGATTTACTGAGAGAAGAGGAGTCAGAGAGAAAAAACTTTCATCCACTGGTTTACTCCCCAAATGGACGCAACAGCCAGAGCTGAGCCAATCCAAAGCCAGGAGCCAGAAGCATCCTCTGGGTCTCCCACATGGGGGCAGGGTCCCAAGGCTTTGGGTTGTCTTCTACTGCTTTCCCAGAACACAAACAGGGAGCTGGATGGGGAGTAGCTGGGACATGAAGTGGCACCCATATGGGATACCGGTGCTTGCAAAGCAAGGATTTAGCCATTGAGCACTGGGCCCAAAGACCAAGGACCTGAATTTAAAAGAGACTTGTGGGGAAGCACAAAGAATATGGGTACCAGTGTCACTCAGCATGACCATGAGTCAGCTCCCACACCCCTAGTTCTGTGTTCTTGGACCATAACTCACCTCTCTGAGCTCTTTCCCCATTAAAAACAAAACAAAACAAAAACTATTACCAATGATGTTGTGTCATTATGAGGGCTGGTCCCCAGCAGGGGCTCCAGACTGACTGCTGTTGTTGCTGTGACTGGAATACTCCCCTCTCACACACACACATCACTCATGCATAGACATACCCACTATCCTTATCCCCTTCTCTCAGTAAAGTAGTCCCCCCTGTTCCCCAATACCATCCCTGCCCCTCATTTCCATGGTTTTAGTTACCTATGGCCAACAGTGGTCTGAAGTTATTAAGTGGAAAGTTGCATATAAAGATAGCAGTTCCTAAGTTTTAAATCATGACTATCCTAAACGGTATGATGAAATCTTACATCATCCCACTCCCTGCTGCCAGGTTGTGGATCATCCCTTTGTCCATCAGTTAGGAGCCATCTTGGTTATCTAATCAACCATCACAGTATCTTATTGTATCCAAATAACCCTTATTTTACTTAATGGCCCCAAACAGCTCAAGAGTAGTGATGCTGGAAATTCAGAAATGCCAAAAAGAAGCCTTAAATCATCCTCTAAATGAAGAGGTCAAAGTTCTTAACAAGAAAAAAATTCAATCCTGAGGTTACTAACATCTATAGCCTAATAAGATGCTTTTAGAGAGACATGCCACATTCACAACACTGTTACCGCAGTATGATTGCTCTATCTTGTTAGGCATTGTATCACTCTCTTGCTATGCCTAATTTATAAATCAGAGTTTATCATGGATGTATACATGTAGTATAAAACAGTGTATCCTCATCCTCAGGCCTCTGCTGATTTGGTGTGATGCCCCTCAGTCAAGGGGGTTCCTAAAACCAGCTGATGGTTTACTCTTCTCCCCACTAGCATTGGGTCCTGGAAAACTCCAGTGCAGATCAATGTAGTGACAAAAGACCCTGATTTGCATTTCCTTACCTGCTCTGTAACAGCACTCTACCCTACGCTGCCATCTTCAGACCCTGTGGGGTATATGTGTGCCCATGTGATCTGATCATTTCATTTTTTTTTTTCATAAGGGGAAACATCAGAGATATTGAGTGAGGTACCCAAAGTCACATAATTCACCAGTGGAAAATCTGGGACTGATTCCCACACTCTTTGTCCAGCTCCAAATTCCCTGATGTCAAGCACCCTGACTTTGCAGACAGGTTGACAATTTTCCAACAGCATTTACTCCCGGCAGGGTCCTGTCCTCTGCTAGGAAATCAACAGACTTCTCTGCACCTAAAGGGTTCCTCATCCAGGTAAAATAATTGTGTTTGGCAATCTCAATCCAAAGGATTTGCTGTAACAAATATTCTCATATCCCATGTGGAGAATCGCATCAACCGAATGGGTGAGGCCTTGTCTTTCCATGTCTAAGACTCGTCACATGTTTCTAAGGCTGCTAACTAAGGAAAGAAAGAGGAGACATCACAAAATTATAATGTCATGAGCAACCTTTAACTCAGAAGAGTGTAGTCCAGGGACTGGGCCACTATATGCTGAATTGGCTCCCACCTTGCCACCCAGTTGGACTCAGTCATTAGTTCTTGGCCACAGGAAAGGCAATGTAACCTCTATTCTTTCTTTCTTTCTTTCTTTCTTTCTTTCTTTCTTTCTTTCTTTCTTTCTTTCTTTCTTTCTTTCTTTCTTTCTTTCTTTCTTCTGGAAGGCATAGAAGGGAGACAGAAAAACATAGATATTCAGATATCTCATCTGCAGGTTCACTACCAAAATGCCTGCCATAGCTAGGTTGGGTCAGGCTGAAGCCAGGAGCTGGGGACTCAAATGAATCTCCCACATAAGTGATAGGAGCCTAACCATGTGACCATCACCTGAAGCCTCTCAGGGTGCAAATTAGCAGGAAGCTGGAATCAGGAGAAGACCCAGGATTTGAACCCAGATAGTCTGAGGTGAGATGCAGGTATCTCAAGTGAGACATTAAAGGCCATGTCAAAGATTACCTCTGGGGTACTCTGCCATAGCATCTATAGACCCTTTGCTTTGCTGAGGGGCAGAGGGAAGGGTATCATCTTCCCTCCCAGAGAGAAGGGCATTGAGGTTCAGAAGGCTTTGCTGAGCTGCCTAAAATCCCAAGCCAATATATACTGGGGACTGTTCCATTCATCCTTTTCAAGAGGTTCCTTTTCTATTTCTTCCTGTAGACCTGCACTTCCTGGGTAGGAAATGAAGAAACCACAGCTTATCCCTCCAGGAGGGTTAGCACTGGTGAATTGTGACTGCGGGTAGAACAGTGAATCATGGAGACCTGTAGAACTCAAGGAGACCAATCCCTCTACCTCCACACTGCACTTGGGTGTGGACTCTTGAACTTCACTATAATGTGAGTTTGGAGAAGACCCAGAAGTGAGAAACTTCTCAAATGGTAACTAGGAAAAGTAAGCCCTTACTGTCTTCATTCAGAGGGTCAGGCAGAGGCCAGGGGTTGACCTAGTTATATTTTATAAGAACGTGAAAAATTAACAGTGGCTACCATTCTCCCAGGGACAAGGTGAAAGACAATGGGTTTAAAGCATCACAGGAAGATTCGGGGTGGATGTTAGAAAGATCTTTCTATCCATGAAGCCAGCAGAAAGCTGATACAGATTCACAGGGAAATGAGGATGTTATCCCCTTGGAGATCCATAAGGAAAACTCAGCTGCTGAGTGGGACAGCATAACCCATCCTGGAGATGGGAGACGGCAGTCTATGATAACTCACTCTCCCTTTGTGCCCCGTAGCGAAGAACTGCTAGAAGATACCATTATAGAGTGACTATGCTTACTTCTAATTGAATAATCATGGCTTCCAATTTGGGAGGACTTCAACAATGCTACTTCTTGTATTTCTATTTTGGCTCTCCAGGGGGAAATTTCCAGTTTCTTGGTAATTTATCATTTTAACCACAGTTTTCCTGAGGCAATAAGTTTATATGGGAAACAGTGCACTGTGAATCTTAAAAAAATTTTTCTATGGTATAATTTGCCATCGCACTAAACACACATGTCATTATCTCTTAAGCTCATAATTGCTGACTCCTCTAACCCTGACATCCCCCAAACAGTTAGTTCTTCAAAGAACCTATCACCACAATACTAGTATAAAAGTCAGCTCAGGTGCCCTGGATGATAGGTAGAAACAGAAAAAAAAAACCAACAAAACACAATGCTCTTGACCTTTAGGAATAGAAAAGCAAAATTCTTCCCGTGACTTTGAACTTGAATGATTTCTTCTTAAATCTGAAGGTCTTGTCCTTCAAATATGCAGAGGCAGGTGCCATGTTCCCAAAAGGCACACGCTCCATGACTCTTGGTCTCCCTTGCCTTTATGTTTATAAAAGAAATCCTGAAAGAGCATGTTGAGTCTAGGAAGCTAAATCACTCTAGTTCATGGGGCAGAACTTGTAGCTGGGTTAGCCTGAGCTGACCAGACAGCAGGGACACTACACAGAAATGGAATGTATCACCCAACAAGATCATGTGACATAACAGAGCAGGGTCTGCCTACGCTGCACATCTAGGAGCACTCTGAAAGGATGCTACTAGAATATAAGATACTCTAAGACCAATAGATAAGGTTGCTTGCAGTCAACCAAGTGCTCCCTGCCACTCCAGGCCTTGCACACCCAGTGGTTGAAAATCCAGTGCCTTGTGGCAGCTATCAAATGTCTCTGTAGTAGAGAAGCAGTGCTTGGGAGAGATCTCTGAAAGCAGATTCGCTCAGTTACAATCTTGGATTGGTTGTTTAATCTCCCCTTGCCTCAGTTTCCTCACCAATGTAATAAGGCTAATGATAGGACCTACTTCCAGTGGCTGCTCTGAGCAGTGACTGAGGGAATCTCTACCAAGGACTTGGAAGAGTGGCTGACACAGAGCTGGCACTGGATCAATGGTTAGTGCCACTGTTTTTGCTGCTGCCTTCGCTCCAGAGACCCAGCTCTGTCCCCAGCATGGAAGGAAAAATGGAATGAATGTTTTGCTCCAAATTCCAGATACCAGAGGATATGCTGTTTTCTCCAAATCTATACCTCTTCTGTCTCTCTCTCTTGCTCTTTCCTTTCTCCCCTTCCCAAATGTGACTGTGGATACATAAGAAGTAGCAGGAAGAGAAGGAAGAAAGTTGACCTGGCAGCAGGAACTTCGCATTCCAGCTCCAGTTCCTGGCTTCAGTATGTCCTGCTTGGGAGACCACCTTGCTTCTATCTCTCAGCTGCTCCTAGTCCGAGAGAGGTTGACTAGATGTATGCAAGGCTTCTGTTTTGGTGTGTTATAAGTGTGGTATGATGTGAAAGTGCATGCTCTGAGGTATATGTAAGTACCTGCACACTTGGTGGCTGGAGCCTGCTGTCCAACACCATCAATACAAAACAAGCTCATGCTCCATAGGAATCAGAACCCCCCAACACGTGCCTACCTGCATTAAGACCACACCTCTGACCCATTGCCTCCTCCAACAGCTGAATTCTAAATTGGAGCTTTTTCTTCCTCAAGAATAAATCTGTAAATATGTCTCCTAGATAACATCTTATTAAAACTGCTACTCAGAGCTCTTCAAAATAATGAAATTTGGGCCAGGGTCAAAGCATATCAGGTTAAGCCTCTGCCAGTGGCACAGGCATCCCATAGGGGCACTGGAGTTTCAGTGGCTCAGTGTGTCTTATCCAGCTTCCTGCTAATACCTGGGAAAGCAGCAAAGGATGGCTTAGTGCTTAGGCATATGTACCCATATGGAAGACCTGGATGAAGCTCCTGGCTTGTGCCTTTGGATGGACAGTTCCTGGCCACTGCAGGTAAACCAATAGATGGAAGATCTCTCTGTCTCTCCTCTCTATGTTGTAGCTCTGCCTTTCAAATAAAAATAAATAACTCTGTGGGGAGAGCAGAATGAAACCATTTGCTTCCTTAAAAATAGTGGATAATTCAGGATTTAACTTAGACCCCCAGAGAATTAACCTGAATTAGTGGTATGGCCATGTCTGCTCACGTTAGGACATTGGATAAATACATGCAGACTTGGATTCATTCTACAAAACACATGTTAAAAGGCCATTCCCCAAGTTCAGGAATTAGTCTGTTTTGCTTGGAGGTGGTTACATCATCAGCATCTTTTTTGCTATTAAGAATGAATACTTGGGCCCAGCGGCGTGGCCTAGCGGCTAAAGTCCTTGCCTTGAAAGCCCCGGGATCCCATATGGACGCCGGTTCTAATCCCGGCAGCTCCACTTCCCATCCAGCTCCCTGCTTGTGGCCTGGGAAAGCAGTCGAGGACGGCCCAATGCATTGGGACCCTGCACCCACGTGGGAGACCTGGAAGAGGTTCCAGGTTCCCGGCATCGGATCGGCGCACACCGGCCTGTTGCGGCTCACTTGGGGAGTGAATCATCGGATGGAAGATCTTCCTCTCTGTTTCTCCTCCTCTCTGTATATCTGACTTTGCAATAAAAATAAATCTTTTTTTTTTTAAAGCCCGGTTCCCGGCTTCGGCTCAGCATAGCACCGGCTCACTTGGGGAGTGAACCATTGGACGGAAGATCTTCCTCTCTGTCTCTCCTCCTCTCTGTATATCTGCCTTTGTAATAAAATAAAATAAATCTTTTTAAAAAAAAAAGGATGAATACTTTAACCCCAACAGCCACTCCTCTAGGCCAGTCAGGGCAATGCTTCCATTCAATCCAGATCCTGAGAAATTCCATCTCCCACTTTTACCATCGGAGGAGAATTTTCTCTCCTTCCTCCCCCACCCTCACCTCCTGCCCCTCCTGGACACCAACTGGCCTGGTGAAGAGGGGAGTGAGGACAGCACCAAGCATCACTTTTCAGGGTCCTGTGGACTCACTCTGTCACCTACTTGAGAAAGACTCCTTCAGGGTTTGGACATTGCCCACAGCATCTAAGGACCTAGCCTCCCACCCAAACAAGCAAGGTGGTATTTGTGAAAACTTGGAAACAGTTCTGACCTGCCCCCTGGAAGGGGACCACCTGCCAGCCCACAGCACAGTCAGCCCCAATAATGGGGCGCACCCCCTGGCTTCGTGTGTGGGACCACGGGGGCCTCAGGGCTAGCAACAGTGGTATCCACAGACCTGCACCCTCAAACAGGAGAGGGAGAGCAGGATGAATGTGGCCAGGACTTTCATGGCATGCTGCCTTTGACAAATGGCAGTGGTTAGCAGAATGAGTTCACCAGCCAAGAAAACACAGCTAACTTACAGGGCAGGCAGGGAGTGCTTGGATGGAAGGTAGACTTAGTCTCCCCGGTGGCATAGACAATACCAAAAGAGAGAAGCACGCCCTGAGGGTGGCCTGTTCCAGCCAGCCACGCTTCTCAGTTTGTGCAGTGGATTAACCATGCCCCAAACATACTCAAGCCTGAGTCCTGGAACCTGAGAACATCATTTCACATGGCAAAAGGGACTTAGCAGGTGTGATTCAGTAAAAGACAGGAAAATAGTTTTGAATTTACCTGGATGGGCCCTAAATGGAACCACTCAAGTGCTTGTCAGAGGGAGATTGCTTACAGCAGAGACAGCAGCTAGATGAGGCCCACAGCAGGGCTTGGAGGGATCCAGTTTGAAAATGAAGGACAAGGCTACAAATCAAGGAATACAGTCAAGCATTGAAAACTCAGATGCCTGGCCCGGCAGCATGGCCTAGCGGCTAAAGTCCTCACCTTGAACGCACCGGGATCCCATATGGACGCCGGTTCTAATCCTGCCAGCTCCACTTCCCATCCAGCTCCCTGCTTGTGGCCTGGGAAAGCAGTCGAGGACGGCCCAATGCTTTGGGACCCTGCACCCACGTGGGAGACCTGGAAAAGGTTCCTGGTTCCCGGCTTCGGATCGGCATAGCACCGGCCTGTTGCGGCTCACTTGGGGAGTGAATCATCGGATGGAAGATCTTCCTCTCTGTTTCTCCTCCTCTCTGTATATCTGACTTTGTAATAAAATAAATCTTTAAAAAAAAAAAAAAGAAAGAAAAGAAAAGAAAGAAAACTCAGATGCCAGAGAATCAAGATGGCAGAAAGGTAAGATCATGTTTAAACAGAGAGAGAAACATTAGCCAATGTGAAGCAGAGAGGACACATTCCAGGAAACAGGAGAGGACAGAACAACAGCAGAGGGGTACCTGGAGACTGACAGACACAGGAAAGCAGTGAAAACAATGGTGTGGTGTTGCAGTGACCCATACCCCAGTGGCATTCAGCCAGTGGAGATCTGAATTGCACCTGCAGCCAGAATTCCACCAACAACTAGGTGGGAAAGGACATTCACTGGGAGCTCTGGAGGTGAACGCAGACAAGGAACTGCCCATCCTGCTGGTCTGTTTGATTTGACCAGGAGCAGAGACAGAGCAGCAGGTCCCAGGAGGGTGGTGCGGGAACAAGGTGTATTTCACAGCCCAGCCTGCCCCCTAGAGCCAAATCAGGCACCATTTTGTCTAGAGAAAGAAAGGCTATGGGACAGGACTGCACATGCACTGAGCTGGGAGTGAACTAATTTCTGGCACAGTGAACTGCAACAACATAGCATCATACAGGTTCCACTCAAAATAGGTCCAGGACCTGATGGCCAGCAGATCAAGAATTCTATCAGGCACCATTTTTGTACAGTGTGGCAAAGGCTTTAAGACTGCAGGTACAACAGTGAACTCTGTATGCGCTGAGCTGGGAGCAAACTCACTGAGCTCAGTACATTGCACTAATCCTACACAGAAAATAATACTGACTTTGGCATTGTATGGGTCAAAATATGTCCGTATGACTCTCAGACTTAATGGCCAACAGGTTCCAGCAAGATCAGTACCACCAACAACTTAGCTATATAGGGCATTGGATGTCTCCCTAATCACCAGATGTAATCCTAATCCAGGGACCTGCTCCAACCGGAAGTGGGACAAAGGTTGTATAGATAATGGTGCAGCCTCAGCATGGTATCACAGGAGGTAGAAACTGGTGAGACAGGAGTTCGGGCTATGGAGACCATGGTGGAAGTTGAACATAAGAACCCAGACCTGGAACTCACTGGAAAGAGTGGCACGAGTGACTGCAAACAAAGAGCCCTGTACCAACTGCAATAAGTAAAATTGAACTGTAGACCTGTGGGTGACACAACTTAGAAACCTGCCCCAAGGGTAAGAAGCTGCTAACCAGAAGTACAATGACCAACAGCAAAAGAGACAAAGGCACAATGAATATTACTGATGACTGCCCTGCAAAGGAGCAAAAGCCTTTGCCAACTTCAGAGTTGACTAAGGAAAACATTGAGAAAATGGGGGATACAGAATTTAAAACACTTGTTATTAAGCTTCTTATCAACGAGAAGCACGTAAAGCAGGCATTCAAGCGACTGAATATCACTGGCGTATCAGTCACTGCAACACCACACCATTGTTTTCACTGCTTTCCTGTGTCTGTCAGTCTCTGGATTCCCCTCTGCTGTTGTTCTGTCCTCTCCTGTTTCCTGGAGTGTGTCCTCTCTGCTTCACATTGGCTAATATTTCTCCGTCTGTTTAAATGTGTCCTTACCTATTCTGCCATCTTGATTCTCCCAGTAGCATCCTTTTCTTCAAGAAGGTTCTTGATTTTATTTTTTATTCTTCAACAACACATTAGTCATTCACCTGAGGCAGCTGCCTGCAGCAGGCCTCCTTCTTGCCTCGACAAAATCTGATGTGATTGATGGTAGCAAAATCCAAGCTGAATTTTGGATCGAGCCTGGTAGAACTGTCCCACAGACCCATGCCTGTGCTGTCAGCTGCCAGCCTTGATGAGCAGGGAGTGCAGGGAGAGAGGATTGTGCTCAGCTTCAGAACAGTCAGCACCATCTGCCTGTACACAAGCGATGCCCATCCCTCTCTGTTGCTCTGACAAGTTGCCAACGAGGCCAAGACTTAGCTGCTCCTGGGGGAAATAAGATGATTCTCATTATGGTCCCACCTTAACCTTTGCCTGAGGTGGACTACGGACTATGAGAGGGACATGTTGGCTTCTACCTGTTGCCTTATAGAAGCTTCCCTGGTTTGGAAGTGACCTGGAGGGAATGGGTCCTTCTCCCATAGCTCATGATATCACACTTGGGTAGTGCTAAGGGTCTAGTGAATGAGTGACAGAGTGAATGAACACATGAATTGCCTGAAATTGTGGCCTCACCAAAACTCTTGCTTTGGAAGGTCCCTAAGGACTTGTGTGTGGATGGTGGTACCCAGGGCATTGGGTTCCTGTCATCCATATGGGAAAACCCAGATGGAGTTCTAGTTTCCTGGCATCAGCTGGGCCTTATCCTGACTTTTGCAGGCATTTGGGGAGTGAACCAGCAGATGAACCCTCCCTCTTTCCTTCTCTCTCCTTCTCTCTGCCTTTCCAATAAATAAAATAAACTTGTAAAAACTTACAAAATTAAAATTTGATTTTCAGGCCCAGTTCAATAGCCTAGTGGCTAAAGACCTTGCCAGCACATGCCAGAATCCCATATGGGTGCCGGTTCTAATCCCAACAGCTCCACTTCCCATCCAGCTCCCTGCTTGTAGCCTGGGAAAGCGGTCGAGGATGACCTAAAGCCTTTGGACCCTGCACCCACGTGGGAAACCCAGAAGAGGCTCTGGGCTCCTGGCTTCAGACTGGTACAGCTCCAGCCAGTGTGGCCACTTGGGGAATGAATCAACAGACAGAAGATCTTCCTCTCTACCTCTCCTCCTCTCTATAGAGTAACTTTGCAACAAAAATTTGTTTTTCAAAAAGAAACTAAAGGGCCGGTTCAATAGGCTATTCTACCTGCAAGCAACAACACCCCATATACAGCTGCTCCACTTCCCATCCAGCTGCCTGCCTATGGCCTGGGAAAGTAGTGGAGGATGGCCCAAAGTCTTGGGACCCTGCACTTGTATGGGAGACCCCAAGAGGGCTCCTAGCTCCTAGTTTCAGATCAACTCTGGCCATTGTGGCCACCTGGGGAGTGAATCAGCAGCTAGAAGATCTTTCTCTCTCCTTCTCTCTATAAATCTGTCTTTCCAATAAAAATAAATAAATCTAAAAAAAAAAAGAACAGAAGAGTCTAAAAGTAGGACTGCTAGGCTTCTAGAGAGGACTGTTCTGGCAGTTCATACTACATACCCTAGCTGGATTTTCTCAGTCCATTTCCCATCTTCATTTCTTCATGAGGCTCTCTTCTCACAACCCCAAGATGACTGTCAAGCAGGACCCAGAACTGAGTCTTGTTGGCCCGATGGACAGACCAGGGTGCTGTGCCCAGCCTGGAACTAATCAAATCAGGGAAATGCAATGCACTAATGAGTTAGAGCAGCTCCCATGCTCCCTGCCTGGCCCTGAAGTTGGAATCACCTGGAAGGTGAAAAGGTGAGGATGGATGATTTCCCACAGGAAAGTGAGAGTATTAAGAAGAGGAGAATGTGTATGTGTAAATATGAGCCAGCCACAAAAAAATCTACAAAACTGATGGGGGGAATGGTGGCAGTGGTGGTGGTGGTGTTTTGAGCCTAACAGAACAAATGTCTTGCCCTTCTTAAAACTTCCTGGGAGTGAATAATCTGGCAAGGGTCTCCTTAATTGGGTACTTATGATATCACACACTCCTTTACACGCCGATGAACAGATTCCTTCATTAGAGTGGCTGGAGAGTGGGATGCCAGCTCTTCCTTGTGTCCCTGCTCTATGCTGCCTTGAATAGAAGCAGAGCTGCAGTGTGGCCCTGGATGAACCACCAGCCAATTATGTAGTTTGAGGATTATCACGACTCCTTTTCCTAACCCCCATCCTGCCTGCCTTTAAGTCATCTCCTGCTCATTAGCTAGCTTGCCTGAAAGGATGGAGCAAAACAAATAAATAAAGCACTACTCCAATTGGCCAGTTTCGCTCCTTATCCACCCTGGTTTTAAAAACAGAAAGAAAAATTGAAGCAAAAGTTGAAAGAAAATGATAATTTGAGATTACCATAAAGTTCCATGATTTCTGATATTATTGACTTCTCCCACCCCCTACCCCATCTTCCTTAGAGATATGAAAACGGCAGAATCCAGAAGTCATCCCTTAGAAACCCAGGCATTTCCAATGGCTCCATTCTTGCCCTCATGTTTCCTAGTCTCTCCAATCACTTTAAAAAAAAAAAAAAAAAAAAAAAAAAAAAAAAACATTCCCTTAAAATCAAGGCAAGTATTTTTGGAGTCCAGTTGAAAAGCACCATAGTTCAGACTACTACCCACACAGAGAACTGAGATCCCCATAATTCAGTTTCCCAGTGTACGGGAGTCAGATAAATAAAAGAGCTCATATGAAATCAGGTAAGCAAAATAAGGGGGCAGGGAGGCAGGTGGGAGGATTGGGCATCCATCCCAGCGAGCCTAGGTGCTGACATCATCCTTACCCAGCATTGGATCACTGTTTCCACCCCCAGTCAACTGGATTCACTGCAACCCTGGCTCAGTAACGATACTAATGGAGAGGCTTTCAAACTAAAACCACTAGGCCCACATTCTATTAGCAGAGAACAGGGGTTTGGGGGTGGGTATTTCCTGTGACTAGCAGCATGGCCTGGCCCAGGTGGCCCACATATTTACAGGCCATTGAGTGAAGCATGACTGTCTGCCCCTCAGCAACACTTTGGGCAGTCAACAGCAACGCACCACTTGCATCACTTTGGCAATATTCAGGATAACCGCTCTTGCAGCCAACCCCACAAAGTGCTGGACCTAAAAACAGAAAACTGCGGCTCCACACTCCATCTCCTTTGGCACCCAGCCCTGTAGCTGACCGAGGCAAGTGACAACCTCCCAAAGCCTCAGTTTTCTCCCTCTGGGGTTCGCACCTCACTGCGTTGTTCTGATCACAAAATGCACTTGGGGATGTGATGTGTCTGTAAGCCAAGCTCCCAATCTGGATCATGCTAACGATGATGATGTTGGTGGCTTCTGCCTTCCTTGTGGCTGCCACAGACGGGCAGAGAGTAAGCTTTACAGCTCCACACTGAGCACTCACAGGTGGCTTCTCTCAAGAGGGTAGCGGATTCCATAAAACCCAAATTTCAAGTCTGTGCAGGCTTGGCTGTCTGCACAGCTGCTTCCCATCTGTGCAGAAAGGAGGGCTACCTCCCCATGGCTATGGTCACTCCTTCCTGCTGGGGACTGAAAACACCTGCCTTTGG
The DNA here is from genome assembly GCF_030435755.1 of Ochotona princeps. Taxonomy (NCBI): domain Eukaryota; kingdom Metazoa; phylum Chordata; class Mammalia; order Lagomorpha; family Ochotonidae; genus Ochotona; species Ochotona princeps. The sequence goes on from NC_080836.1 coordinate 76,952,715, forward strand.
CTGTATGATTCCATTTGCTTACCCCATCTCACTGCTGCCCTATTAGCAGCAGGCCCCGTGCTAAGCATGCTCAGTATACTGTAATCCTAGTTTGTACTTGATAATGGAGAACAGTAATTGTTGTCGCAAGTGGAGTTCGGTGAAGATGAGTAACACTGGGTTCCCAAGGTCATCCTGCTAATAAGGGACACAGCCAGGACCTGTTTGTATCTAACTACTAAGTTTTGCTGCCTCTCCATGTCCTTGGTCTGAAGGGTCCCAGAAGGACCATCAGGGCCTGCCTTTCTAGACCCCATAGAGAGGCTAGATCATCTTCCCTGGGTCCTGGAGCAGCCTCCTTCCAAGGGTGCAGCCTCCTTCCAAGGGTGCACATCCTAAATTTGGCTCAGGACCCCTGCATGAGAATCCACTCCTATCCCCCCACCACCCCAATAGGTTCACAGATAAGCCTATGCCTGGGCAGGCGGGTGTAGACCTTTCATCAGCCAGGGCTCAGGAACCTGAGGATTAATTGCCCTGCGAACAGCTTGTTAGAGTCTGTGTTGGCAGATGAGGAGAGCAGCAATAGAATCCGCCAATTAAGCAGCCAGTGGTGCTGAACTAAATGTGACCTGGTCCTTAATTGTGGATGTTGTTTCTCAGCAGTTTCTCATTGGCCTGTGTTGGGGAGAGGGGGAAAGGGAGGGAGGAAAAGGTCGGTGGGGGAGGGATGGAAATGGAGGCTCCTCTGGGTGGGGATGTGGGACTACCACTTCTCTCTAGGGGCAGGCAGCGGCATGGAGGATTCAGGTTGAGGGAAAATTTGGCTGTCTTTCCCCTGGAGCAGCAGGCAGGTAGAAGCCTAAGCAGGAATGCATGGCAGAGACAAGGTCTTGTCAGTGGATTGAGATTTCCAAATCTGTAAAAGCCCCAGACCCAGGGTGGAGGAGGCTATGCTAGAGGCAGGAGCTGAGGCTACATTTTACACAGAACTCACTTACAACTGGGAAACTTCTCTTTCCTCTCTATTCATACCACTGACTTGGTAGAATGCATGGAGTCCTTTGGTCCCTTCCACACTTGGTCCATTAGTAACCTGGGGAGGGGGGCGCCATGCTCAGAAGAAACTCACGGGTCTGGAGAAGTCAGGGGCGGGCACTCGGATGGAGAGGAGACAACAAGGTCTCCATCAGTAGCTGGGACACATAGTCTGGCTGCCTCCCTTTTGCCCATGTGGCAGCCCCAGAGGGGTGCTAGAACAAGGTACCAGTCAGCTGCATAGCAGACATGGGCTGCCAACTGTTCCAGCCCTCAGGTCCTAGCCTGAGGAATGAGGCTATGCTACTCCCAGGGGAAGCCCCAGCCAGTGACTATGCTTAGGGAGCGCCAGGGCCAGGTCTTCACCGGCAGGGCAGAGCTCCATGTGAGCTCCATCAAGTCACCACTGCATCCCCAACCAGCTGTGCTTTCTGAACCTTTTCTCATCATATGTGCAGTTCTGGCCTTTGCAGGCATTTGAGGAGTCAACCAGCAGTTGAGAACTCTCTCTCTCCATCTCGCTGCCTCTCACATAAATAAATAGATAGATAAAAGATAAATTAAAAAAAATCAGTGGTGCTTACTAATAAGGATACTCTTATATGACTAATGAACTAATATATACTATCAACTTTATCAAATTTAATATTGATAGACTCCTTTAAAAAATTGATAATAATTTCCTTTACATTGTTGGAGAAGCAATGTAACATCTCTTCTTCTCCCATTACAAGGTTCCCGGCTAAGACACCTATAGTAAGACACAGGTTATCTAGGGAACAGCATGCACATTTATGTAAGCGTTATGTGATGCAGCAGCATTCAGAAATGAAGACCTAGTTTGCTGTTGTAGCATAGCAGCTTAGACCTTTTTGTGAGGCTGAAATCTCATATGGGTGCAGGTCTCAGTCCTGGACACTCCATATCTAATCCAACTCCCTGCTAACATGCCAGGAAAGGCTAACAGAAGATGGTCCATGGGCTTAGGCCTCTGCCACACCCATGGGAGATCCAGATGGAGTTTCAGACTCATGGCTTTGACTTGGGCCAGCCCCAATTATGTGACCACCCAAGGAGTGAAGCAGCAATGGAGAATCTGTGTGTGTGTGTGTGTGTGTGTGTGTGTGTGTAATTCTGCCTTCCTGAGGGAAGGCAAGGGAAGAAAGGGAAGAGGAGAGAAAGGAAAGGGAAGGGTAATTTTGCATATGATGTCAAGGTAGAAAGAGTAGAGATGTGTGGTCAGACAAAGGGCTGTGATCTAATGGTACTGAGCTGAGGAGCTGAGCAAGGCTCCTTCAACAAGATTCTTCGGTATCCTGTGTCTTCAGAGATGCGGGCTCTCCTTCCCTGTTGGCATTGAGTGGGCATCTTGTGAGTGGAGGTCCTGCACTCTACTTCAGAAGAAGGCCAGGGAATTCCTGGGAAGAGGCCAGGGAGACCTTCCTGCTTCTATGGCTTTCTCAAATGCTGAGGAACTGTATTTAGGGGTTGTGAGGGCTGAGCCCTCTCTGAAGCATTGTCCCCCAAAACTCAGGTGAGTTTATAAACTGGCCTTTCTTCTTGGGTTGTCAGCAGCAGGAGCCCTGTTTGGGAATCCCAATGTAGAGAGGAAATCACTGACATTAGCAGTCAGTTCGCCACATTATCAGCTGGTTCCCCAGAATAAGGGCAGGATATAGCTCTACCTAGGAGGTGGCTAAACATCAACAGCAGAATTGGGGCTGGCTAAATCAGGCTGATCTCATGTTTGCTAAGCTTGTTTAGTGGAAGAATTTCTAGTCATTTCCTTCTCAGTTTTTCAGATGGAATGAAACATCTTGTCATTCTTCTGAGTTTTGCTCAGCAAAGCCAACGGCGCATCCCATTGGCCTTCTTGAGTCTCTTAGGGCAAAGATACATTTGAACCTGTGTTAATGTGTCTGTGTCAATGTGACCAGAAGGGAGAAATTTTAATTTTTATCCTTTTGAAGTCTGTTTTTTCCTACTTTTAACTCTAAGCCAAAATAGGTCTGATACTTTATTGTCTGTAAACGTAAAAATTAGTCTGAAAGGAGACACAAACTAGGAGAGGGAGGATTCTACATACATTTAAAATTTTTCATTTATTCTCATTTTGTTTGGTAGCAGAGAGACAGAGAAATCTTCAATTCGCTGGTTCACTCCTGCAACAAGCCCCAGCATGGAGGCTGGACTCCCATGCGGGGGAAGGGAGCACAGAACTGAGTCAGCACCTGCTGCCTCCCAGGGTGCACAGTGGCAGGAAACCAGAGTAGGAGGAGGATCCGGGACTCAAACCCAGGCACTCCAATATGGAATGTAAGAATGGCAAATGCAACTTCATGACTACCACATGCCCACTCCCAGAACACTTTGAATTGGCTGTCTGGCAACATGGAAGAAAGCTTTGTCTCCTTAACATTTGTCTTTCTGGATCTTGGCATTCCCAGCATCTCATACTGATATTTTTGTTTTAACCAGAGGAAAATTCTATATTCCATTATATTTTCTATCTTGCACTGGCTATCAGGAAGTTCAGAGCTAAATTTACTGATCAAGCCCAACTAATATATTAGCATATATTTTCTCAAATCTTTATAAGAAGTAATAATTATTTCCATTTGATTTTTCTTTCATTTTTATCTCCCTGTGTCTGTGTATGTATATCTACCTGCTTATAGTTTTATTGTACAGGCATCTTTATATTAAACCTCTTAAAATCATTGTTTAAAGCAAGTAGAGTGAGTGCTTCAAAAATATAAAGTTCCTTACAGGACACTTGTATTATTCTAACCTCTTAATCTTCCCATTCCACCTATAAATGCAAGTTCTGGGCATTTTCTTTCCTGCTTGTTAACTACTTTTCCTCATCCCAGCCATAGGAGAACAGAAATGACCTTTTTTCGATGTTATAGGCATCTCGTGGCTGAGATGCTTATAACAAAAGGCAGATTAACAAGAGAAAATATATTCAATGAACATGAGTTTTTTTTTTTTAAAGATTTATTATTATTGGAAAGCCGGATATACAGAGAGGAGGAGAGACAGAGAGGAAGATCTTCCATCCGATGTTTCACTGCCCAAGTGAGCCACAACGGGCCGGTGCGTGCCAATCCGAAGCCAGGAACCAGGAACCTCTTCCAGGTCTCCCACACGGGTGCAGGGCCCAAGGCTTTGGGCCGTCCTCAACTGCTTTCCCAGGCCACAAGCAGGGAGCTGGATGGGAAGTGGAGCTGCCAGGATTAGAACTGGCGCCCATATGGGATCCTGGGGCGTTCAAGGCGAGGACTTTAGCCGCTAGGCTACGCCTCCGGGCCCTGAACTTGAGTTTTACATGGCCCAGGAGCCTTCAGAGACTGGTAAAGTGTCTGTTTGTACACTTAGCTTTGAAGAAGGGGTAGGCAGTCAGGGAGGCTTACGATTAGACAAAGAATGTATTATCTAACGATAATAAACCAGGGGCCTATTTGTGCAGATTCTTCTCTGCGCCCTGGTGTCTGGGCATAGTGCCTGCTGCAGGGGAGAAAGATAGAGTGAAGGTGAGAGCAGGCTTTCTGCTTCGGTTGCTTTCCTAAGTGCACAGGTGCCACATGCTGGGGCCGCGCATGCTGAGCCCCCATCACCACTATAAATGGCCTGTGCACAGGAGGCAGACGCGTCATCAAAACAGAAACGGCTCTGGATTACGTCTCCAGACCTGGCATTTGTTTCACTTCTTCTGGGAAATGCTGATGCTGATGGAAACCATGGGGAATGCTGTCCTGGGGACCACTTTCCCCCTTGCCATGCTGACTTTGAAAACAGAGTGAGGGAGAAAACCTGACCATAAGGAGGCAGGTGTTCGCCAGGGAAAGGAGAGAAAGCCAGAGGGCAGAGGCCTCTCCGGGGAGTCCCCTTCTGTAGTCGTGTGCTCTTAACTGGTGACTGGCACAGAGCAGGAGCAAGAATAAAGCCCCAGCAGGTCTGGGAGGAACCTGCAAGCCCCTTCCCTAGGAAAGAGAAAATATTTCCTGGCAAGGAGGCTGCTTTCTCTGATAGGTGATTCTGGAGCCCAGCCTGTGCCTGTTCCAAAGAGCATTGCTGCACTCTCCAGATGTTCTGCCTATTTCTTTTTCTTTCTTTCTTTCTTTAAGATTTATTGTTTTTATTGGAAAGTCAGATTTACAGAGAGAAGGAGAGACAGAAAGATCTTCAAATCCGCTGGTTCACTCCCCAAGTAGCTGCAATGGCTGGAGCTGAGCCCATCTGAAGCCAGGAGCCAGGAGCCAGAAGCTTCTTCTAGGTCTCCCACCTTGGTGAAGAGTCCCAAGGCTTTGGGCCATCCTAAACTGCTTTCCCAGGCCACAAGCAGGGAGTTGGATGAGAAGTGGAGCAACCAGGATATGAAGCAGTGCCCATATGGAATCTCAGCACATGCAAGGCAAGGACTTTGGCCACTAGGCTACCATACTGGGCCCATTCTACCTGTTTCTAAGGGAGACCCAAGAACTTCACCAACAGACCTAGGGCCATGCTGCTCTGCTTCTACTATGTACAATACTGGTCATTATAATAACAACAGCTGCTGGCACCAGAGACCAGGTACTATTCCATGTATCACAAGCCTATGAACATGCACACACAGGTGTGTATCTGTCCATCAGATAGATGTACTAATATAATTGCCATTTTACAGAAGGACAAGGCTTATAGAGAGCAAGTCACTTGCTCAAGGTTACACAGTGAATGACAGATATGTGTGTCCACCGTATTCCAAAGCCTGTATTTCCAACCATTCTACTATACTACCCCAGGAAACAACATCTTCGAGATGGCCCCATCCCAGAGGAGCCATTGAATACAGTCCACATGAGTCCCACAAAATACACAGTGTTCATCTCTCAAGCTCCTGAGAAGGCTTGCTCACTAGAATGATCAATTTGTTTCTTACCCATGGACCAGAGACAAAATAGAAAATGTAGATTAAGAATCTGCTTGTAAGTCTCTTTTGAACAATTTCAGATATACCACCCTTTAAGCTTACATGAAGAAGATGAGAATTTAGATTGCATACACATTAAAAATATATTTCTGGAGTAAGTATTGTGGTACAGTGGGATAAGCTGCCAGTAGGAATACTGGTATCTCATGTCAGTGTCAGTTTGAATCCTGTTTCCTCTGCTTCTGTCCAGCTTCCTGATGCTATGCCTGGGAAGGTATTCATGGGAGACCAAGATGAAGTTCCTGGTTCCTGGCTTCAGGCCTGGCCCAACTTTACTAGTGTAATCATTTGGTGATATAAATCAGTGGATGGAAAGTGCCTCTTTACCTGGTCTCTCTGTGTCTTTTAAATAAAAGGTAATGAATCTATTAACACACACACACACACACACACACACACACAAATATGAAGGCATAGTAGGTTAAGCCTTGGCCTGGACACTGGTTCATGTCCCAACTACTCTACTTTCAATGCACCTGGGAAATCAGTGGGTGATGTCTCAAGTGCTTGAGCCTTGTACCCAAGTAGAAGACCTAAAACAAGCTTCTGGTTTCTGGCTTTGGATCTGCCCAGTCCCAGCTATTGAGTTAATTTGGAGAGTGAACCAGCAGATGGAAGTCTCTCACCTCTCTAACTCTGCCAGTCAAATTACTGGGCCCTATAGCTGGCTGCCCTACAGGTCAGAGCTGGGCAGAGGGAAGGATCCTGGTTTCAAACCCAGAAACTCTGATAAGAGATATAGCTATTCCAAGTGACATCTTAACCCTGAACCAAATGGCCCCCACTTCCTTCTGTTTCTACAAAGCAGGTGACAACAGTGCCCTGGGAAAGATGTTCCTCCGACACCACAAGGAAAACACAATTCTGTTCATTAAGGATGGGTAGTTTAGACTGAGAGGATTCTCAGATCTTGTTCGAGTAACACTTATCTTGAATAATTTACTTGTTTTTTACTTTATAATTTGATTTGGTTTTTTTTTTTTCACAACTTACCTATTCTTTGTCCAGTTCAACATGTATCTGAGTGGAAGTTTATCTGAGTATTCATTTCCTTATGAAATGGAAAACTTGAGCTCAATATATTTGCTTGCTTTTCTCCTACCAATCTTTCTTGGGCTCCTTCTCAGGCCCAAAGAGAAGGAAGGGAACTAGGATTCCCTAGAGGCAGACACACAAGGAAGCCATCCCAAGTCTCACAGGAGTCATGTAGAAGTATTAACTCAGGAAATTCAAGGGCAGGGTCCAGGGCTTGGTGCCGTGGTAAAATTACTGCTTGGGACAATCACACCCCTTATCACAATACCTAGATTTGAGAGTCCTAGTTCTTCCAATTCCATTTTCCTGCTAATGTGCACTCAAGTGGTCGAGTCCTGTCCTCTGTGTGGAAGACCCAGACTGAGTTCTGGACTCTTCTTTTCAGCCCTAGCTGTTACAGGCATTTAAGGGAGTGAGCCAGCAGATAGATAGATAGATAGATAGATAGATAGATAGATAGATAGATAGATACGGATATTTCTGTGCCTTCAAAATAAAGAATAATCTTTGAAAAAAGAAAATTTGAAGGGCAGAGAAGTTGCCATAGTCCATTCTCTGTTCCCATGACCAAACACCTGAGGCCAAAACCAACACTGGCATAGTGGATAAAGCTGCCACTTGTGGCAGCAGCATCCCATATGGGTACAAGTTTTGATCCCAGATGCTCCACTTCCAATCCAGCTCCCTGCTAATGGACTGGAAAAGCAGCCAAGAATGGCTGATGTGCTTGGTCCCCAGCACCCACATAGGAGATCCAGAAGAAACTCCTAGCTCCTGGCTTTGGACTGGTCCAGATGTGTTCATTGTAGCCATTTGAGGAATAAAACAATGAATGGAAGCACACATACACTTTTCCTCTCCTTCTCTTTGTAGCTTTGCTTTTCAAGTAAAATAAATCTTTTGTAAAAAGAGTCATATATATATATAGGAAATAGCTATGCTTTTTTAGAGTTTTCAAGTACATTGGGTACCTAAAATGTACCCTTGGGGTAACCATGTGTTCCAAGAAGTTTGAGCAGCACTGGTCACTTAGTCCCATATGGAATTCTCCCAGCTCTTTGACTTACATGGTTTTTATCAAAGCCTCCTGGGGACAGTGTTATCTTTGATGTCAAGCTTTGTTTCTAAATGTCTTCCATAACTGGCTTTTCTCTAACCATGCAATTTTTTTTTTGATGACAAACTGTTTCAGTTTGGAATGTTCAGAAACATTGCAAAGTTAGTACCAAGACTTTCTGAGTTTCCGCTCATGTGAACATCCCTCCAACCTGGGCAAATCTGTCAAAAATGATAAAGTAAACGCTAGCCATTACTATTAACTACAGGCTTACATTTAACCATTTCCTCCTTACCAGCCTTCCATACTCCAGAATCCAATCCAAGACCCCACACTGCCCTTCACATAAATGCCTTTTCATTAACTGAAAGGACTTGCCTGAGGTCTACAAAATGCCAGGCATTGGGGGCAGCCCTAGAAAGCCACAGTCCAGGAATGTATGAATCAGGTGAAAAAAGCAGCATGTCCCCTCTGTGCCACACAGACATGTGTGTTTGGGTCTCAGGCCATTTGCACACAGGTGTGCCAGCTCTGGTTCACCTTGGCGGGTCATCACCAGACTGCCTCTCATGCTGGTGGCAAAGGTTCTGTGCCCGGGACGTGACTGGAGCCGGATGCTGGAAGGTTAGCACCTTTAAAATCAGGGAGAGCACATCAAGCCACAGCTGTGTTTGTTTTATAAATTAAAAGGCAAGTCATTAAAATGATTGTTTTCATGGAAATAAACAGATTTAAAACTGATCTCCCTTCTCTCCTGTTGCCTCTCCTCCTCTTTTCCCAATTTGTTTCCAAAGGTCTCCAGCTTCGTGCTAAACAGCCAAGCATTATCTCCCTTTGGATCTTGGGGCTTGGGCTGGCTCCCTAACAATTATAGTCTCTTATCTGAACCGGCCTGGGGCCTAGTGGTGACTGAGGCCAAATTCCTTCCAGCATTAACCCCCCATTCAAATGGATAGGAAAGGAATAATGGAGCCTGCCTCTGGGTGTGGAGGGCCCCCTCCACAGGTGATCCTTTAACTTTCCTCAGGTACTTCTTCTCTGGCCCTCTTTCTCAGAAAGTTTCAGTGTCTGTCGGGAATTTAAGCTCTTCAGCCAGAGAAGAGAGAAAGCAGGTCAAATGAGCACATGAAAAGTACTTAGGAAAGCACCTGGTGCTCAGTATGTACTCATTAACCATCCACTATCCTTACTGTATTTAAGAGGCTTAGGAGACACATTTGTACTTCATTTGGAAGGAGCTGGAGATGTCTTTCAGGAGGAGGATGTGGCTGAACAAGGCATGGGGGTTCCTCTGGGAGCTTATAAATTGGTAGGGGCTGTTTACTAAAACATCGTGGACAATTAGCCACAGGACACAAATACTTAAAGAAGGCACAAACAGCCCAGGTCACTGGGTTCTCTGACCTCTGTGAAGGAAGGGATTCAATGTTACCATGAATAAAATGATGACAAGAAACCTTCCATGGCAAGCAAATGACCAAGGAAAATGAACCCTGGCAGTGATGGCTGTGAAAATGGACTCTTCCAGGTGGCACAAGAATGAATTCCTACCAAAACTGCCCCAAGCAAAAGGTCCAAGATTGAGGCCAATGACTGAGGCCACCCTGGACGGCAAACAGCGGCACAGCCTGGTGCTTTTAAAGTTCTGCACAGGACTCAAAGCAGAGAAACCATGCAGCCACCATGAAATTCCTCCCCACCCCCACCCCCACAAAGCACAAAGAAAGCCCCCAGAAACTGGAGACTGAGGCCAGACCAGGGCTCCCTGGAGAGGCAGCAGCGGAACAGGAATATGGAATGAAGGAATGGAGAGAATGACCCAAGGGAGGTGGGGGAGCAGGTGCCCCTTCCACTTGAGCTGACATTTGACCCCCTGTCTGGAGCCCGTATTATTTAATGATGCAGAACTTCCCTTTCCCCTCAGAGGGAGGAGAGGCCAGAGGCTTCTGGTTCCCACAGGTGTGTGCCAGTTGGAGCTACTCTGGCTGCTGTGAAGGCTTCAGCTGGGGACCTTGCTGTGGGCAGGGTACCACCATTCTGGTCATAGGATGCTGAAGGGGCATGCCACTCACTGCACCCCAGGAGAGGAGCCCCTCCTTAGGGCATCCCAAGGCCCTGGCCCAGTGTACAAGGAGCTCATACCCAGTTGGACATTTAGCATTTGTTCACTGCTCAGCTTACGTATGTATGTCATTTTTTTTTTAATCATTTGTTTACTTGAGAGGTAGAGAGAGATGGATAGACCTGAAGAACTCCCCTCTGCTGCTCTGCCCCCACAAAGGCCCACAGCAGTGGAGTTGGGTCAGGCCAAAGCCAGAAGGCAGGAACTCAGGGCAGAGACCCGAGACTGAGGTATCATCTGCTGCCCCCAGGTCTGTATGAGAAGGGACCCCGAGTCAGGAGCCATAGGCATAGCATGAGCCCAGGCACTTCAATGTGGGATGTTGGCCTCTGAACTTGAATTTTGACCACCACATCAAATTCTCACCATTCCCAAAATGTCCAACATGCAAAAAAGGGAATAATACAATGAGGTTCACATACATTCCATCCAGCCTGAACCATGATTATGATTTTGTCATGTTTGTTCTATCAATCCCATTCTCATTTTTATCTTCATTGAAATACTTTACTTATATTTAAAATTTTTTTAGTTAATTTTTTTTCATTTATTTGAAAGGCAGAGATATGGAGAAGTCAAGCACACAGACAGATTTCATCTGCTGGTTCATGTTCATTCTCCAAAGGTTCACGACAACCAAGATGGAGTCAGGTTGATGCTGGGAGTCAAGAATTCCAACCAGATTTCCCTCATGGGTGGCAGGAACCCAGGTACTGTCTCCTGTAAGGTGTGGAATAGCAGAAAGCTGGTATCAGGAGTTGAGCTGGGACCAGAGCTGAGCAACCTCACTATGGAGTGGGGACATCCCAAGCCACATCTTTACCAAGGCAGCATATGCTGTCCCCTGGAATGTTTCATTCAAAGCAAATCCAAAATGTGTCACTGAACATCGTATACTTTAATATAAATCACCTCAAAAGCATGAGCAATGAGCAAGGACATTTTCTCATATAACCACTGTGCTATTGGCATGCCCCAAAAGAATAAACTCTTTTTTTTCCCCTCATCCTAGCAGCATAGAGTTTCCTTCTCAGAGCTGCTATGGCACTAAAGTAATGCCCGGTCAATTGACCTCATTTCTCAGTGGGGCCTAAGCCCCCTTCCTACATCAAAATTGGCCAGCCAGTCAGCTGGTCAAATCCACCAACTGTACTGTCCTCCAGAGGAGGCCATATGGACAAAGACATAAAAATCAGATGTGACAGCCCCTCCTTCCAAGGAGATAGCAGGTCCATCCATCTATCCATCCATCCAATAGACACTGAGAGGCCAGCAGTGCCTGGAGCTGTACTGACACTGAAAACACCATGGTGAATCAAATAGACAAAATCTTTGTCCTCATAGAAGCAACATTCCAACAGAAGACAAGACAATGAAACAAGTCAAAATTGTGGTGGAATAAACTTAATATAATGCTATGGTAAATTCCAGGGCCCAGCGAGGCTAAAGTCCTCACCTTGAATGCTCCAGGATCCCATATGGGCGCCGGTCCTAATCCCAGCAACCCCGCTTCCCATCTAGCTCCCTGCTTGTGGTCTGGGAAAGCAGTCGAGGATGGCCCAGAGCCTTGGGACCCTGTACCTGCATGGGAGACCCAGAAAGAGGCTCCTGGCTCCTGGCTTTGGATCGGCACAGCACGGACCGTTGCGGCCACTGAGGAGTGAATCATCAGATGGAAGACCTTCATCTCTGTCTCTCCTCCTCTCTGTATATCTGACTTTGCAATAAAAATAAATAAATCTTTAAAAAAAATAATGCTATGGTAGGATCTAAAACTCAACCATGGGCAATTCAGATTGTAGTGAGACTGATGAAGTGCCGGGGTGAACCTGCTACAGAGTACAGAAAACAATCATCCACCAAACATTCTCTTGGCTCAAGTTACTATGGTATGTGCTATCCAAGGCCTCCATTGCATATTACATAATGTCAGAACAAAATGCTAGGAGAAAAAAGTAAAGGCACAAGAATGTAAGCATTAGTGCAGGGATGAATTCAGCACAGTACATTAACCTGCTATCTGAGATACCTACAAACATATTTAGTGCTTGATTCAAATCCTGCCTCTACTTCCAATCCAACTTTCTGCTGATGCATACCCTCACAGTCAGCAGGTAATTAATCAAGTATTTGTGCTCAGGTCCCCCATGTGGGTGACTCTAATGGAGTCTCTGGCTCCTGACTTTAGCCTAGTCTAGCCCCGGCTCTTGTAAGTGTTTGGGGAGTGAACCAGTAGTTGAATGCACTCTCTCTCACATGCTGTCTCTCTCTTTCTTTCTCCCTCTGTCACTCTGCCTTTCAAGCAAATAAAAATAGGTGGGCTCCTGGCTACAGATCAGTGCAGCACCAGCTGTTGCAGCCCCTTGGGGAATTAATCAATGGACAGATCTTCTCTCTCTCTCCTCCTCTCTGTATATCTGAGTTTCCAATAAAAAATAAAATAAATCTTAAAAAAAAGAAATGAATAAACTTTCAATAAGATTCATACACTAAGTAGAATGCCTCACTAAGATAGTTGCCTGAGACTGGCATGTTACAGAACTCAGGACCCAGAAACACTGAGACACTGCCAGGTTCTATAAGGACAGGTGAGGAGAGGGCATCTCTAGAAAGACCACAGCTAAGGGACTCAAACAAAGGGGCAAGACACAGGTCCTCCAGCTAATGATGCTGTATTCTCGGCCATCCCTGCAGAGAAGTAAGGTGCCACTCCAAACAGAAGGACCAAGACAGTAGATGACCCAGAGGTCAGAGAAAGCAGAGCAGTTCCCAAGGATAGGTTTTTTTAGTTGGATCTTTAAAGAGCAAGGGTTACGCTGAGCTAGAAAAAAATGACCAGGAATGGTGAAGTGTGCACATCCGAGACCAGGAAGGAGGAGTTCCTCTTGTGTAAGAGGGCCTCAGATGCCCTCACAGGTTTAGAGATGCAGGTGGCATCCCTAAGTCCTACAAAAGACTAGTCGAAGTGTTCTCAGGAGTCCTGGTGAGCTGTGGAGAAGAAAAGGCTTCCAGCCAGGCATCCAGGAACTGTGTGCTGTTCTGACTCCTTTGTGGGAGAGGCCTAAAGAGCCTAGGGTTTGCCCAGCTCCTATGCAGCTCCCCCGTTTCTGTATATTCTTTTTCCTTCAGTGTCACCAGGAGCCCTTGATCCCCACAGGTGCCAGGATTGATTTAGTCATGCAGCCCACTTCAGCAACAGGAGAAACCACAGCGTGTCTCGGTGTGCTCATGGCTACTGCAGCAGCTGTTCGGACCCCAAGGGAACAACGTGCTCTACTGCTCTTTGGAGCGAAAAGTCCAGAAGACTTGCTTGCCATGGCAGAGCCACAGACTCTCCAAGGACAGAACTTGTCAAACCACCATTTCCTTCCCTAGGTCTCAGTTCCACCACCTGAAGCAATCTGTGTAGGGACCCCCTCCTTACCCCACTCAAATCCCCATCCCATCCAGCTGGGCTTGAATTCCTACTCTCATCCTGTCTTGGTAGGGGCTTCTTGACCCCTGACCTTTGCACAGTATGCCATGTGCAGGCTCCCTCCCTATGCATTCTGTCTGTATTTTCCCAATGTCTTAACCTAACCCAGTGTACACTTGTCAGCATCCTGCCTCACACTGCTTTCTCCCCTACCCGAGCCAGCCGTGCCATCTCCCGGGGCTCTCACCACAAAGGGAGAAGAAAGAGGGTGTCAAGTTGGTGCCACATGGTCATGCCAATCAAGTCCTTGTGATCTGACCACATCTCCTTCTCCAGACCCCCACCTATTTCTGGTTCATATTTTCCCCTCTTTCCTTCACTGTCATTCTCGGTGACCTCAACCTTCATGTCAGTGACCTGGCCAGTATGCTGACTGCCCTCTTTTGTGCTGTCCTCTGAGGTGGTGACCTTTGTTCTGCAGGAGTCACCACAGCTGGACTACATTACATGGTTCTGCCTCCCCTCCAAGACCTCGAGCCTGGGGGCCGGCTCTTCAGCCTCTGACTAACTTGCCAACATCCCACTTTCTTGCACTTGCTAAACCAGCTCTTTGTAGTCCTCTTATTTCTGGATAACTCATACAGCCTAATATCTCCCTTGGGTCTACACTGCCAGTACACACACACACACACACACACACACACGCATGCATGGCTCTGGGCTGTACCAGGCCTTCTTCTCTGGGTCGTCCTCCTTCACTCCAGTTAGCACCACTGAGCCTGAGGAAGGAAACACTTGGAGAATGACCGTCTCTATCAAGATGATAACTATTTCACATGTACTGTGCACTTTCCAAGGCTAGAGACTACTAAATATTCCATGCCAACTCTCTCCTTTGATCCCAACAGTAGCCCCTGAGGTAGGTACAGTCATCACCCACAGCGCAGAGGAGGACCATCACTTGCCCCAGGTTGTACAGTTGGAGGCAGGACTCCAAGCCACAGTACCATGCTTCGCTGCCAGCAACTAGCTCTAAGTGAGAGTTTAGTTACATCCGACAGGTGTTACTTGACTAAGATCTTTTTTTTTTTTTCGCGAAGGTGAGCGCAAGTTTTAATTCATATTTCCCTTTTGCCGGCCACGCGCGCGCTGAGTAAGACCTTAAAGGCAGCATTTCTACACCTAAAAATTTCTTGTGATTCATTCTGATCTGTTTACTACCTCATACAGTGGAATAACTCAATAAACATATATCTTTTAAATAACAAAAATCTGATTCGTCTATGAAGAAAGTTCCAAATCAGATATAACAGAAAAAAATGGGAATGTGGGTAAAAGGCATAAACATGGGATGATCACTTAGCCCAGTAGTTACTAAGCTGGTTAAGTGGCCTTTGGGTTCAGCAGTTAAGACATCACTTAGGATGCCCATACACCGTAGTGGAGTCCCTGTATCCTCTTGCAGAGCAGCTTCCTGCTAATGGACACCTTAGGAAGCAGCAGATGATGACTCAAGCACTTGGGTCCCTGACGGCCATCAGACAGATCAAAAATAAATTCTAGTCTCCTGGCTTGCAACTAACCCAGCCCTGCCTATTGTAGGCAGATGTTTTTCCTGTATCAACATAAATTTTTAGAGATTTCATTGGTTATCATTTGAAGGAGAGAGAGAGAGATCTATCTGCTGGCTCACTCTGCAAAGGGCTATAACCTCCAGTGCTGATTTGATCTGAAGCCAGGAGCTAGGAGCTTCTTTTGTATTACCCAGGTGGGTACAGGGACCCAAGGACTTAAGCCATCCTCTATTGCTTTTCCAGGCCACAAGCAGGAAGCTGGAAGAGAAATGGAGCAGCCAGGACACAAATTAGCACCCACATGGGATGCTGACAAAGATGGAGGTTTGGGCTATAAGCTACCACACCAGCCCCAAAATTAATTAATTAAAAGCATTTTTATTGGAAAGTCAGATATACAGAGAGGAGGAGAGACAAAAAGGAAGATTAGGGCCCGGCGGCATGGCCTAGAGGCTTAAAGTCCTCACCTTGAACGCACCAGGATCCCATATGGGCGCCGGTTCTGATCCCAGCAGCTCCACTTCCAGTCCAGCTCCCTGCTCTGGCCTGGGAAAGCGTCGGGGACCTGCGTGGGAGACCCAGAAGAGGTTCCTGGTTCCTGGCTTCGGATTGGCGCAGCATTGGCTGTTGCACTCACTTGGGGAGTCAATCATCGGATGGAAGATCTTCATCTCTGTCTCTCCTCCTCTCTGTATATCTGACATTGTAATAAAATAAATAAATCTTTTTTTAAAAAAAGGAAGATTATCCATCCATTGATTCATTCCCCAAGTGGCCACAACGGCCAGAGCAGAGACAATCCAAAGCCAGGAGCCTCTTCTAGGTCTCTCATGTGGGTGCAGGTTCCTAACGCTTTGGGTCATCCTCAACTGCTTTCCCAGGCCACAAGCAGGGAACTGGATGGGAAGCAGGGCTGCTGGGATTAGAACTGGTGCCCATATGGGATTCTGGTGCATTCAAGGTGAGAACCTTAGCCACTAAGCTACTGCACCAGACCCCCCAAAATAAATTTTAAAAATAATAATAATAATATGTGGGCTGATGGCGATGATTCAGCTGGCTAGTTTTCTGCCTATGAGTGCTGGAATCTCGCATGCATGCCAGTTCATGTCCGGCTCCTCCACTTCTTATCCAACTCCCTGTATGGCTTGAGAAAGCAGTGAAAGATGGCACAAAAACCTTGAGATTGTGTACCTGCATGAGAGACTTGGAAGAAGCTCCTGGCTTTGGATTGGTTCAGTGCTGGTAGCGGCAGCCATTTGGGGAGTAACCCAGCTGATGGAAGATCTTTCTCTTTGTGCCTCTCCTTTACTCTGTAAATCTCTTGTTTTTAATAAAAAATAAATAAATAACACTCAATTTTAAGTTGTGAAAGACACCCATATCCCATATCAAAGTGCTGGATTCAGTGCCTGGCTCTAGTTCCTGACTCCGGCTTCCTGCCAAAGGCAGACTCAGGGAGGCAGCAAGTGAAGGTTCAAGTAATTAGATTCCTGTCACTGCCATGGGAGATCTGGACTGCACTCCTCCAGGCTTTGGGATTCTGACTGTTGTGGGCATTTGAAGAGTAAAAACAGAGGATGGCGACTCTCTTTGCTGCTCTTCTTATCCCTCTATAAAAAGTTTTTTGAAGAAAGAATAAGCCTGTGTGTATGTATATATACATATATATATATATACACATATATAATATATATGTTATATATATATTGTAATTCTACTTAAATCATGAAACATTGATAACACTATAATGTATGCTCTTTCAGATGCAAACAATTTTCCAATTGTTGATGTATTTGCATGCATTTTTGAAAAACTCAACACTTGGAATAAACAGCATTGCAAATATCAGAAATTCTTAAATCAACTCAATTACCTTTTTAAATGTTTTGAATGAATTTTTTAAAAATGTATTGTAATTAACAAATAATAAGTGTAGACATTTGTGGAGTACAATGATACATTCTTCTAGTATGGAGGCCAGGTTAGCCCCTGACTCCTGGTTTGGTAGAGCCCAACTCTAGCTGTTCTGGGTATTTTGAAGTAAATCAGTAGATGAAAGATCTCTCTCTCTTTTTCTATGTGTGTGTGTCTCTCTCTGTTTCCCTCACTCTATTTCTTTCAAATAAAATAAAAACAAATTTTCCTGGGCCCGGCAACGTGGCCTAGAGGCTAAAGTCCTCGCCTTGAACGCACCGGGATCCCATATGGGCGCTGGTTCTAATCCCGGCAGCTCCACTTCCCATCCAGCTCCCTGCTTGTGGCCTGGGAAAGCAGGAGAGGACGGCCCAAAGCTTTGGGACCCTGCACCCACATGGGAGACCTGGAAGAGGCTCCTGGTTCCTGGCTTCGGATCGGCACAGCACTGGCCGTTGCACTCACTTGGGCAGTGAAACCTCGGATGGAAGATCTTCCTCTCTGTCTCTCCTCCTCTCTGTATATCTGACTTTGTAATAAAAATAAATAAATAAAAGAAAACAAATTTTCCAAAAATCTATTCTTTTAGCAACATAAATATTGATACATATGTATATATACGTAGATGTATATAAAATTTACTTTATTTATTTGAAAGGCAGATGGAGAAATTCCCCATCTGCTTGTTTACTCCCCAAATTCCCAAGAGGATCAAGAGGCCAACTGCTTGTGGGCCCCTTCCCCAGCTGTGGGCTCCTGCCCTGGGTGTGGACCCATGCAGCAAGGTACCCAAGAAGAAAAGCTTTGCAGCCCATGATGTAGAGAAGGGAGTAGTGGTAACCTAACAGATCCAACAAGAAACAACCGAGTCACTGACCCTCCTCTCAGGGCCTTGATTGTTCACACAAAATGCAGTCTTGGAGTCAGGAGCAGCCTCTGCTTTCTTCAGCATAGCTGTCCAAGGATCCTGGCCTTTGGTGATAGCCAGGATCTGACCTCCTTCTTTCCTGGGCCCTGGGTCTCTCCCAAGGAGCCCGCACACCAACTGTGATGAGTTCTGCAGAATGAGTCTCACATATGCAGGCTCTGAACCAACATTCCAGGATGGTCAGCCAGTGCTGGGAAGAAGAAGGGACTACCCTACTACCACACACACAGCCCTACATCTTACCCAGCAGTCTCTACCGAACCAGATGGTCCTGTACCCCTGATGGCTGAACTTATGGGATGCTTTGACTTTCTCATGGTGCAAAAGTGATGTGCATCCAGTAGAAACTGCCCTTTGGGTGTTGACCCCCTCTTCAGACACGTGTGTGATGTCCTCTCAGGACATCTGGCTACAACACCTCTGAAATCACAAGTGACAGCCCAATACCTTCAGGATGCTGTGCTGGAGACCTGTGGATTAACTGTGCTTTTGACTTTTAGCCTCATTGTAAGGTTTAGCAGGACACAGCCCCATCCCCAGCAAGTCAAGGGGCCAGCTGCTGTGCTCCACAAGAGGACTGAGTCCTGAGGCCACAGATTTATCCCTCCTTCAGGACGGCTGTGGACATGCACCAAGGGCAAGGTGACCAGCATGTTCTGCAGAGAAAAAAAATCCCTCAGCCTTGCCTCTACAGGGGATGGGGAGGGCAGGGCCATTATTTTGCTCCCGCTGGCTCCATTACCAACAGGGGCAAGGAGGTCAAATTACAGGGGAGTCCATATGTTCCATGGAAATCACCCACATGCCTCATCCGGGAAAGAAAGCTGCAGCCTGTGTTGGATGTAAACATTAGTGGAAAGCCGGGTGGGAGGCAGACCCGGGCAGCCGGGTCCCTCTGTCGTATAGCAACAAAGCTGTGCTTTCCTGATTCACAAGGGGAGAAGCCTCGTGGGTTCCATCGTGTGCTGACAGCTAACCCACCCTCTCCCACCACCCAGCAGCTGGTTCCACGACCCGGGCCTCTGTCCACGGCCTCTTTTCCTTCAATAGTGCGCATTGTCTTGGGGCTCTCTTTCTTTTGTTTTTCACATCCATTTACACCCTAGCTCATTTGTTTTCCATTCTTGGGGGCAATTCATCCGCTCCTGGGCCTCACACTGTCTTCCTCCCCTCAGATCCTAGACAAGATGCTTGGACAAGTCTATTGTTTTAACAGTGGCCAACTCCCAGGGCTGTGCAAAAAGTTACATCTTAAGGAAAAAAAAGGATTCCAGTTTCTATCCATGGTAACTTCTGGGGAGTTTGGTGATGGTAAAGCAGCTACTGGCCTGGTCTTTCTCTTCTGAGCTGCCTTTGGATTTCAGGGCAAGCCAAGTTCCAGGGAGAAATTTGCAAGATGCCAAGGTAGTAGGCAGCATTCTTCCCTACCCCTCTGTGCCATTCTGGGACACAGTAGCAATATCCTACATTGGGAGGGTGAAGGAAAGATGGTATGGGATCTCCTGTTCACTGCACCTTAGGGACTATCGCTGATCCAGAGAAACAGGTAAAAATGAAAAGAGAGAGTCAGTGAAGTTCACAGTTTGGGTTCAGACAGGTCTGGACCCAAAAGGGGCAGAGGCTCCCTAGAAGTGTAGCCCAGTCCTGGCCTGGGAGTCCCAGAACAAGCTGTCATAGCATATCCTCTTGCCAATGCACAAGTAGGTTTTGCTCTGCATGCACCAGAGATATTGCTGTTGTTGGGATCATCACAGGTGCAATCATCTCAGTTAGTAATGCATCACCAACGGTGGGAGGGGAGGGCACAGCCAGAGCAGTGCAGGAGGCTTTTTGGGGGGCACGCGGCTGGAAGAATGTACTATGCAGGATCACACATGGAAGAAATGCTGCTGACAGAGGAGTCCAAAGATTCTTCTCGGTTGCCACTCCTCTGGCCAGGAATTAAAGGAAATGCCCCCAGGAAGTATGGTGAAAATATAACTCAAACAGGGACTAATCTTCTCCCAAAAGTGTGTCACTGATTTTAAAACATTACAAGCTGTTTTCCACATTCCGCACAAGGCTTGGGCCTCACAATGTGCAGGTACACATGTGCACACGCTCACCCATGTGCACACACAGGCATATGCACATCCTGCAGGATGGAGAACAAGGCACGTGGGCTTTACCCAGCATCCACCCAAAGGGCCACCCTGCTTAGTGAGGCTATCTCGCTGATCCAGGCTGCCCAAAGCTGCCTCTGCAGCATGGAAACCACTTAGCACTCCTGGCAAAAACACTTGGCACCAGCAGCATGTCTCAGCAGGGTGGCTTGTTCCCACTCATCAAACCCTAGTAGCTTTCACCAAGAGCAGTGGAAAATGGAAGAGACGTGTCTGTTCACAGTCAGGCCTTGTGTCAGCAGCACTTTTCTGAGACAGAGCTGGCTGGATTTAAGCTTTGAAGAAAGGGTTATTACACTCCCCTCTTGCCCCATCAGCCAAGGGGACAGTTGGCAGAAACCTCTCTGAGACACAGCTGCTGCTCAGTACCATGAGTGACATGGATGGTGCCTGAAACACTGACTACAAAGCAGGTGCTCTCCCCATCAAACACAGGTCTCAGTGACCTGGAAGAAATTCACGCTTGGGAACAAACTCCTCAGACACCACACGGTGCCTTCTTCAAGGCCATCCCCACACCAATAGCATCCTGTCCATCCATTTCATTCTTGTTTGGTCCCACTACAGCCTGAGAAGGGACTGAGGCAGCAGGGTGCAGACTCCATAGAAGAGAGTGGCTCCCACCTTCCCCATGCTTCCAATAGGAAAACAGGAATGCGCGGGCAGGGAACCGGCTCAGCTCCAGCCATTGTGGCTATTTGGGGAGTGAACCAGTGAATCAAAGATCTTTGTCTCTCCTAGCTCTGCCACTCTGCTTTTCAAATAAAATTAAATAAATCTTGAAAAAAAAAAGAAAGAAAACTGTGAGAGAGATGATCTGTAAACAGGAATCAAGTCCTTCAGGATGCCCACGAATCCCCCCTGCAAGATCCACACACCTTTCCCCTCCCAGGAGAGACCCAGTAAGTAGAACAGCGACTCCTCAACTCTGCTGCTCACCCCACATTTTTTATGCAGACCACAGAAGAGTGTGGCTCTTGACCAGCTAGGCTGCATGTGTTCCAGGCCTGAACTCCCTCCTGCAGAGTCATCTTATACATCCCAAAGCCTCATACTCTCCCAAGTGCCACCTTGGCATGGGCAGAACCCCTGAAAAGGGTTGGTATAGCCTACTATGCACCTCAAAGTCTGAAAGAATTATCACTCAGAAAGCACCAACACACACGGGCAAGGGAAGATGGCATTGCAAGGCAATGCTTATGCCACCATGGCTTCTTTGCTTATTTGATCCTTCTTGCACGTTGTATTGGGGTCAAATCTACGTGTTGAAAAAACGCCTTATCAAAATCTGTGAATTCTGATGGACACAAATGCACCCCCATATCTAGCACCCAGATCAAGCTTTAGGACCATAGCCAGCCCTCTTGCTCTTTACAAATCAATACCCAGCAAGTGACTGTCCCCCACTGGCTTGCTTTGCCTGTCCTGGGGCTCCATAGAATGGACATTGCTCCTGATATCCATCTTCTTTCACCAAATGTCTGGCCTATGACACTGACTCATGTTGTTCAATGAAGTAGGGCAGTCTTTTTCATTCTTGAGTTGTATTTCATTGTGTGGAATTCCTTGCCTACTTGGTCCCTTCTGAAACAAGTGAGACGGAACAAGACAGAGCCGAATGGGGGCTTGCTGCTTCTGCTGGGCAGCCCCAGCATGGGGGGCCAGAACCAGTCATGAGAAAGAGAAGACTAGCTGTGGACTCCTCAGGAAGGCAGGTGAGTCAGTGCACTTGCCTTCTTTTTTCTTTTTCTTTTTTTTTTTTTTTTACGATTTTAATTTATTGGTCTGAGAGGCAGAGAGAAGAGACAAAGGAAGAATCTTTCAGTTCCTGGTTCACTCCCCCAAATGCCCATAATAGCCAGGACTGGGACAAGTTGAACCCAGCAAGTAAGAACTTCATCCTCACCAGAACTCGGGCCTACATCTGCTACTTCCAAGGTGCATTAGCAGAAAGATGGATTGGAAGGTGGGAGAGCCAGGAGTGGAACAAAGCACTGGGCTACAGACTGTGGGCATACCACATAGCAGTCCTGACATGCTGCCTCACAGCGTGCCTGTCTCCTCTGGCTGCCTTGGGCCACTTGTCCTGGGAGGTCCTGCTGAGTAAGAAGGCAAGTTTTCAGACTGGTCTCCCACCCATCCTCCTGCAACAACTGACTGTTCCCAGGGCCCTCACCTCCTGTCCCAAAGCTGGCGTCCTGAGGACAGAGGGAACTGTGAAAGGAGAAGCCCAGTGTTTCCAGGGAGGCAGGGCGGGGGATGGGGGAGCCTCTGCAGGACTAGCCAAACCAGTCGGGTGTGACAACCGTCTGCCCATTAATGCCCAGTGCCAGCCCCAAGCATCTGTTTCTGTTTCTCTCCTGCTTCCCGTGGGTGGTGGGTGGGAGCTCAGCCCAGCTCCTCTACACTCTTTCCTCCTAATCACAATCATTTGTTTTCACAAAACTGCAAGCGACTGTGGCTACACAACCCAGGCGGTGCCTGCATGCAGCCAGCAGGCACCAGCCTTTCCCACATCCCCTGGTTTTCCTGAAGTAAAATTAAAGCAGCCCACTCTGCCATTATCCTCTTTCCTGCTTGTTCTGCAGGCCCCCGGCTACTTTTAGAAGCTGCCTGATGTGGTCTCCAAATATCTGACCACCCCTCCACTAGCATCCAAAGACAAACGCCAGGGCCCAGTGCATACCAGCCCAGGGCCTCTGGTATCTCAGCACCAAAGAATTGACTTTTGCGAGGGAACTGGCACAGCCGCTCTGGGAAGACAGCATTCCCTCTGGGTGTGGGTTTTCTTGGCCTGTTCGGGTCTTTAAAAAGAAAACAAGGGCACTGTTTCAAGTCCCAGCTGCTCTACTTCTGATCCAGCTCCCTGCAAATGAGCTTGGGGAAAAGCAACAGAGGGGTCCTGGCATGATAGCTCAGAGGCTAAATCCTCACCTTGAAAGCACCAGGATCCCATATTGGTGCTGCTTCGTGTGCATTCTGGCTGCTGCACTTCCACTCATTTTTCTGCTTGTAGCCTGGGAATGAAGTAGCAGATGGCCCAAGTTCTTGGGACCCTGCACTCAACTGGGAGACCTGGAGGAAACTGCTGGCTCCTGGCTTTGGATCAGCTTAGCTCCAGCCATTGAGGCCACTTAGGGAGTGAACCAACAGACAGAAAATTTTCCTCTCTGGCTGTGAGAGGGTGCTAGGGTCTGAATGGCCTGTCCTCATTTATGTGCTTCTAACATAATCCCTAAGATAGTATATTTGGGAGGTCTTGTTGAGATTAGGTCATAAAGATGAAGTCTTTATGCAGTAGATCCCCCCCACCCACCTGCAAAGCAGATAGCATTCCACAGGCACTGAGGCTACTGGATGGTCTCAGATGTCCTCCCTGGCCCTTGTTATAAATTGCCCAGTGTAAGGTATTTTGTTATAGCAGCTCCAACAACAGACTAAGACAGGGAAAGAAGGGAGACAGCTGGCTGTTCAGTAGCATCCATGTCTTCAGAGAGCTACTCTTGGGCATGGTCCTGAGGGTGTGCATGGGCTCAAGGGGAGTCCTCCAGAAGTCCCCAAGTCGAAGACAATTACAGACTCCTGGTAGGACACCCTTCAGGTGGCAGATCTGATACTGCCCATGAAAGACACGTATGAGGCACCCTATCTTCTAGGCTCTGGTGTTATTCCATTCAATCATCACACTAACTCGTCACAAGATGAGGATGCTGGAGCACACAGAGAATACAGTTACTCAATAGGTTCAAGAGGCTGGCAGGTGACCAAGCCAGGATGCCCAGGTCCAACCCCGATTCCCATCTACACTTCTGTTTGGGTGTAGAATATCCTGGGACCCCATTTTCCCACATCTCTTTCTGCTCATTCTCACCCTTAAACTTCCCTTCTTGCATCTCGGCCTGGTGTGCTATTTCTAGAGGGAAACTATCTGGGAGGGAGAACACAGGCAGCTGTTTTCAATTCTGCAACAGCCAACGCCAGCATCCAGCACAGGACCCTGCCCTCCTGGGCACTTCCGAAGAGATGATAAAGATGGTGTCAGTGGTGATGACAGCTGGAGGGAAGCAGGAGACTGAAACATTAGGGACAGGGTAGGACAATCTGAGAAAGACTATAATTTGCTAAACCCTACACCAAAATCTTTGCCAGCCACACAATTGCTATGCTTATGCTTGGATCTCCGTTTTGACTCAAATGCTCTTTGCAGCCATCCTGGGGTTCCCAGGATCCGGGGTATGGAGCCCATCCATTGGAGGACTCTGCTCCTCTGTGCCCACCCAGCCTCCAATACCTAGGGTGTGGACAAGCCTGCTATGGGAAGCAAAGAAAAGCTGTCCCCACACTTGGCTGGGTTTTGCAAGTGTGAGACAAGGCACTTGTGAGAGCCCCTTGGAATTGGCAGGGTAGACATGGTATAAACATTCATGTAGTTACAGGAAAATAATTACACCCTCCCTGTGCATCACTCCTTGCTTCCCCAGAGCTGCTTCTCACATTCTCCCATTAATCCTACCAGTGCTGGGGGGCAGGGAGGACCCAGTGTGATTACCCATATGGTAGGGAGGGGAAAGGGAAAAGGTACCGGCCCAGGGTCATATCCTGAGTCAACCAGTGCCAGGTCTCAGCCACTAATCAAGGTGCTCTCAGCTGAATGCTTCATGGGAAAACACCAGCAACCATGAGGGTGATTTCCTTCCATTCTGGTAACTGCCTCATGAGGCTGGGATGACTCATCTTGGTTCCCATTTCACAGATGGGGAAACTGTGGTCAAACAGATGCAACTGCATGCCCAAGGCATCAGAGGCAGCAAACAAGGTTTACGTCCTCTTCCTGGCCTTACAGCAGACATCTAACGGCCTGCTGCAGGAATCCAGTCTCCCTCCCCGAGAGATAATAGGTAAACAAAGGCAGTGGGGGAGGGGCTGACCCCCTCCTCAAGGCCCCCAGGAGGTCAGAGCTGTAGTTGAGCGACCCAGAGGTTGAAAAAGTGGCTCATTATGTAGCCTACGGAATCTATAGAAAAGGCCTAATTCACTGAGCTCTGAGGGCCCCACCCCCGGCCTCCTCCAGTCCTAGTCCTGTTTCCCAGCTCATCCTTTTGACACTGGGACAATTACTGCTATTCATACCCACCCTGAGGCCACCTGCCACTGACCCATTCTCATGCACAGAGAGCTAAAAGATCAGGCACAAAGCAGGCCAATCTGAAGTTTTCCACCAGACCTGAGAAGGAACCCTCTGGGCACCCCAGCCTGCATCCCCTACACACACACACACACACACACACACACACACACACACACACACACACACACCATGTGTCCTGGGCAACAGTCTCTGTAATCCCAGGAGCCCCACCGGCCCAGGAAACCCAGTCAAGAAGCCAAACCTTATATATTCAAGCTGCCAAGGCCTGTACATCCACACCAAAGCCCCTCACTTTGGATGAAGGCTGAGGTGGGGGCCTGGATCTTACATAAGTGTTGCTGTCCCATAGCCTGACTCTCACAATGTGAACCCTAATACTGGGTTCATTGGAACTCAGAGTTATATTTCCAGGAATTTTGTGAGATGGCTGATGTCACATCAATAGCGTGAAAACTGCAAAACATTGGTTTTCCATCAAAATTATCTTTTAATCTCATTTTAATGAACTTTTTGAAGTATTCTTATAGAGATCACGGCCAAAGTCTAATAAAGAAATGCTGAGGGGGCCAGTACCCACGTTAAGCTTCCGCTTGCTGTGCCAGTATCCCATATGGGCATCAGTTTATCTGTCAGCTTCTCTGTTTCTGATCTAGCTTCCTGCTTATGCACATGGGAAAGCAGTGGAAGAGAGCCTAAAGCCTGCAGTTCCTGCGTCTGTGTGGAAGACCTGGAGGAAGCTCCTGGCTCCTAACTCCACCTGCTGTGGCTGTTTGAGAAGTGAACCAGTCGATGGAAGATCTCTGGCTCTCCTTCTCGCTCTGTAATTCTTCCTTTCTAATAATAAATATACAAGTAAGTCCTTAAGAAATTACTATGGAACTGGCAATCAGCATTGCAGTCTAGATGCTACCTTTGATGCAAAGGGGAGTACCTGGGTTTGAGGCCTGGCTACACTTCCAGTTGACAGCTGACTTCTGGTCTGAATGAGGGTTTGGGTGTGGAGGAGGAGGCTTGGGGTCAGGATGTTCCAGGCAGAGGGACAGCCTCTCCAGCTGTCAGCCTGGAGAGGCTGGCAGGAACCCTCTAAGCCGGGAGTCACCCCTGGTGGCTTCCCTATGGGGGACAAATGGGTTTACAGGGAAGCATCTGAGCTGAGACCTGAATTGTAAGGCCAGGTTTATGGGGTGATCCAACCTTTAATTCTTGCAATTACCTGTGAGCAGGGATTAGCTGATCATCCTTTTACAAGCGAGGAAATAGTCTCTGGAAGGTTGCCTAAGGTCACACCACTCACGGGGCAGAGAGTTCGCATTGCAAACCTTGACCCTGGCATTTATAACTAGGCAACCTTGGCTGATAAACTCAACTCAGAGCTGCTGCATGCTGCTAATGAGTTCCCTTTTTTGCATCAAGAATTAGATGCAGGAGTGGGCATGTGGCCTAGTGGCTAGGGTGCCTATTTGGAAGTTTCTGTCCCACATGGGAGAGCCTCAGTTCAGTTTCCACTTCCACTCCTGACCTGCTGATACAGACCTTGGGAGGCAGAAGTGATGGCTCTAGCCACCGGGTTCCTGCTACCCACATGGGAGCCATTGGTTAACTTCTGGTTCATAGGCATTTAGGAAGTAAACCAGGGGATGGATATTCTGTCCCTCTGCTTCTCAAAAAAAAAAAATTTTAAGGACAAAAATAATTCAATAATATAAGAACTAAAACATATTTTTTATTGCAAAGTCAGATATATAGAGAGAGGAAGAGAGACAGAGAGGAAGATCTTCTGTCTGTGGATTCACTCCCCAAGCGACCTCAACAGCCGGAGCTGTGCTGATCCAAGCCAGGAGCCAGGAGCTCTTCCAGGTGCTCCCATGCGGATGCAGGGTCCCAAGGCTTTGGGCCGTCCTCAACTGCTTTCCCAGGCCACAAGCAGGGAGCTGGATAGGAAGTGGAGCTGCCGGGACTAGAGCCGGTGCCCATATGGGATCCCAGCATGTTCAAGGCGTGGACCTTAGAGGGAAGTGAAGAGGGGGAAAGGAGATGCATTCCCTGAGGCAATGTCACGGTCTTGGCATTCTACCTTGTTCCAGCCCAGCCCCAGAGTGATTACACCCAGAGAAGGATGCTTGGTACAACTGTTAACATGCTACTTGGAAGCCCAGCATCCATCCGCCATCACAGAGTGCCTGCTTTGAGTCTCTGCTATTCCATGTCTGATCCAGCATCCTGTTAATGTGCACCCCAGGAGGGAGAACATGATGCCTCAATGACTTGAGACTCAGCTTGAGTTCCTAGCTCCTGGCTTCAACCTGGGCCAGTCTTCTTTGTGCAAGATGTTGGCCAAATGAGCCAGGAGGCGATGGAAGAGCTCTCTGTCTTGTCTATTTGCCTTTCAAATGCATTAAAAATGAATAAAGTAAACTATCCATCAAAAAAGAGGAGAAAGAAAGAAAGAAAGAAAGAAAGAAAGAAAGAAAGAAAGAAAGAAAGAAAGAAAGAAAGAAAGAAAAGGAAGGAAGGAAGAAAGGAAAGGGAAGGAAGGAAGGAAGGAAGGAAGGAAGAAAGGAAGGAAGGAAGAAAGGAAGAAAGGAAGAAAGGAAGAAAGGAAGAAAGGAAGAAAGGAAGAAAGGAAGAAAGAAAGAAAGAAAGAAAGAAAGAAAGAAAGAAAGAAAGAAAGAGGAGGAAGAGGAGGAGAAGGAGGAAGAGGAGGAAGGAAAAGGGCACACAGTAGTTAAAGCCAGTGCTTGCAACATCAGCGTATCCTATGAGCACTGGTTTGAGTCTCAGCTGCTTCATTTCCAAACCAGCTCCTTACTAATGTGCCTGGGAAAAGCAGTGGAGGATGGTCCAGATACTTGGACATCCGTCACGCATCCACATGGGAGCCCTGAAGCTCATGTCTCCTGGCTTTGGCCTAGCTCTGTCCTGGCTCTGTTGTGGCCACTTGGGGAGTGAACCAGAGGATAAAAGATATTGCTCCCTGTGTGCCTCTTTCTATCTCTGTAACTTTCAAGTAAATAACTAAAAAATTTAAGGATCTATTTATTTACTTGAAAAGTAGATTTACAGAGAGAAGGGGCAGGAGACAGATTCTCCCTCTTCTGGTCAATTCCCTAAATTGTCACAATGGCCAGAGCTGGGCTGGTCTCCTGCCAGAAGTTAGGAATTTCTTCTAGGACTCCCACATGAATTCAGGAGCCCAAGAACTCAGGGCATCTTCCACTGCTTTCCCAGATCATTAGCAGGATGCTGGACTAGAAGTAGAGCAGCCAGGACTCTAACCAATGCCCATACAGGATGCTGGTGCAATAGGTGGCAGCTTAACCTGCCACACCACAGCAATAGCTTTCATAAATAAAATTTTTAAAAGAAAAAAAGGAGGAGAAAATGACCAAGAGGCAGGCTGGAATCTTGGATTTTCCAAAAAGACCCTGTTGTGCCTGTTCTCCCACTGCAGTTCTTAGCCAGAGAGGATTAGAGTGGAGGCTGGACAGGAAGCTTTCTGATACTCATCCCCATCCCTATTATTAATCCTGTGGCCTCCAGGTCTTCTGGGGTCTTTTTTAGGGGATCCGTTTTTGTTCTTATTTCTACCTGTTTATGAGGCCCCCCCACCTCCTGGTTCAATTCTTTTGCTCTACGCAGACCAGCCATGGCATCCAATCAACTGTGGGGCTGGGACTTAACTCCCCTATGGGGAAGTGGTGGGGGCCATGTGCACAGGCTGACAGAAAGCCGAGGTGGCCCTCCAGGACCTCCTCTTGGGACAAACACAATGACAGCTCCTCTTAGATTTTCAACAGAAACAAATTCCTCAGTCTGTGCCCCAGGGAATTTCTTCCATCCTTAAGGAATCTAAATTTAGTCAGGTTCCACTTCTGCATGCAATCCACTCTCTAGTCAAGGGTGAACTTGGAGCCAAGAGCTCTCCTGCCTCTCCCAACAGACTCCACTGCGCAGCTGTAGATTAATGCATTGTCTCCCTGTGAATTCCTCCACAGCTAGAGATGAGGGTTGGGTTTTTCTAACTCTTACAGACTGGTACCATTTCATGAGATACATTTTTTTCACACACATCCCCACTGCCACCCTCAACCCCAACTAAGAATCTCATTTCCTTTTGACATCTGCCTCTTTTGTGACTGAAACCTGCCTAGGGCACAATTCTGCCAAGAGAATTGTCAAACAACCAAGTAACAGTCCACCCACTGTCCCATATATCCTTACTCTGTCGGGATGTGCTCACCTGAGTGTTTCTGAAAACACACCAAGAGAGGTGTCCGGAGGCACAAGGAGAGCTTTTCCCTCATAAAATAAACATTTTTTTAAAAGATGTACTTATTCATTTGGAAGGCAGAATTACAAAGAGAGATGGAGAGAGAGATCTTCAGTCCATTGGCCCATTCCCCAAATGACTGTAAAAGCTGGGACTAGTTCAAGCTGAAGCCAGAAGCCAGGAGCTTTATCCAGATCTCCCATATGGGTGCAGGGGCCCTAGTACTTGGGCCATCCTCCACTGATTTCCCAGGCAGGGAGGTGGATCAAAAGTAGAGCAGCCGGGACTCAAACAGGTGCCTATCGGGGGTGTCAGCATTACTGGTGAAAGTTAATCCACTTTATCACAGCACTAACCTCCAAATAATCTATTTCAATATACAACCTTTTCTGGAAACATTGAAGATGCCAAGAAATGGATTGCTATGGGGGAAGGATGACCATCTCAGACCAGTACATCCTTTGCTACCTGTCCCAGGGCTTAGCTGGGTCACTTTTCCTCAGTCTTCTCATAGGGAAAGTTCTTGCTGCCCATGCCAGAGAGTCTGCAGACTGAGTAAGGTGTCATTCCAAACAGCCATGGAAACTCTGCTCTAAAGAAAGCCCAGCCCATCTTCATCATCTTCGCCACAAAGTCTCATTGGCCTTAACAAACTCAGGACCTGAAAGGATTTGAGCTAAAGCTCTTTCTCTGGGGACAGGTGCCAGGATAGCCCGTAACCATGTCTGTTAAGACCAAGCCATGAAATGGACTGGATGAGGGCACAGGTGCAGGGTTTCCAAGTACATGTCTGTCTCTATGAAGCCTGGCTGCACCTCTTGCTTCCTATGCTAGCTTGGATAAATCATCCAACAGCTCTGTGTTTCAAATGAACAAAGGTAACAATGATAAAGGTTAAAGTCACTCCAAGGATTAAACTGGGTCAGACATGCAGAGCTCTTAAGATAAGCCCAAACATAACAAATATTTTATAAGCGTTAACTATCTTGTACACTATTGTTGCAGTAAAAGTAGAAGTGAATTTCATAAAGTACACCCAAATATTAATTAAAATGTATTTTAGTACAAAAATAATTTCAAAGCCATGTGTAATGTAGATATTTCATAAGCTTAATGTATTTTAATTTTATTTACTTGAAAAACAGAGAGACAAAGAGAGTAATCTCCTATCCACTGATTTACTCTTCTAATGTCCAGAACACCTAGGACTGGGTAGGATTGAAGTCAAGAGCCATGAACTCAACTTGGGTCTCCTACATAATAGCAGGAGCCCAAGCATCTGCATCGTCATCCCTGCCTCCCAGCATCAGCTGGAAGCTACAAAGGAGAGTACAGCTGGGACTCAAACCCAGGCACTGGGGTGTGAGATGTGGGTGTGCAGAGCAGTGGCTCAATCACTGTGTCCAACAGCCAGCTCCTTCTGTGAGCTTGTTGAAGAGATTGAGTCCTCATGAACTTCTTGATGGGGCAATGTCCCCTCAAAAAGTCCATGTCTGACCCAAGAGCCTCACAAAACCAGGCCTGAGTTGATGCTCCATTTCTTGAGCTCTTTATATGTACAGGGTTTGTTCCAATTGCAAAGTTGTCATACATCCTCAGCCCAGGCTGAAATGCTTGCACTCTACGGCCTCACTCTGAGTCCCTCGCCCTGCTTCCAGTTCTACAGCAAGGTCAGAGAGGAGAGAGACCCAGGGTCACTGTTCCCCCTCCTTTAGTCTGTGCAGGCTGTAGTAGTAAACGGTTGGGATTTAAGCAGGAGGAACAGAGTTCACAATCAAAGGGTGACCAATCAAGCATGAGACAGAACCCACTCATCTTCTATCATATACAACAGCCCGCATCTTACCCTCCCAACACTGCCCACCACCACTACCACAGAAACACAGGCCCCAGCAAAGCTAGCCTGTTGCCTGTGCCCTCACACTCTGCTTTCAGCCTTCTTTTCTAGAACCAACCCTCACAAGGATGTGCTCTTTCATTTTTTTTTTTAAGATTTATTTTTATTACAGCCAGATATACACAGAGGAGGAGAGACAGAGAGGAAGATCTTCCATCCGATGTTTTCACTCCCCAAGTGAGCTGCAACGGCCAGTGCTGCGCCAATCCGAAGCCGGGAACCTGGAACTTCTTCCAGGTCTCCCATGCGGGTGCAGGATCCCAAAGCTTTGGGCCGTCCTCAACTGCTTTCCCAGGCCACAAGCAGGGAGCTGGATGGGAAGTGGAGCTGCCGGGATTAGAACCGGCGCCCATATGGGATTCCGGGGCTTTCAAGGCGAGGACTTTAGCCGCTAGGCCACACCGCCGGGCCCTTTTATTCTTTTTAAAAAGCAGAAAGATGAGGAGACAGAGAAAGATCTTCTGTGTGTTGGTTTACTTCCCCACGATAGCTAGGGCTGGACTGGGCTAAGCCAAAGTCAGGAGCCTGGAACTCCATCTAAGTCTTCCACAGGGGGTGGCTGGGGAACATGTACTTGAGCCATCACCTGCTGCCTCCCAGGCACATTAGCTGGAAGCTAGATCAGAAGCAGAGGATCTCAAAGCCTAGCACCTGGCAATGGAATGCAGGCATCCCAAGTAGCGACTTGAGCACTGCACCAAATATTCACCTTAGGGAAGCACACCTGAACGGCATGCTGGAGAGCTGATGTGGAAGATGGGGGGAAAGCGATAAAACCGTTCCAAGAAACCATGGTCATAAGGACCGTGTGTAGGTGACTAACCAGCTGCAGACCTTGGCAAGAGGCCTCACCTGTCAGATTCCATTTCCTTGTCTATAAAATTAGAACAACACCCACGGGGACTTAGGATTTTTGATTGGTTATGACTGGGTAAAGGCCCTCTACATTCAGTAGAAACCATACTTCCATTCTGAATTTTTATCTCTTCCTGAGCTAGCCATTCACATTCTAGCATGTGCTGTGTTGCTGCACAATGGTGTTAGGTTAGGTGGAACTTCCCACGGGTTTCTAGAGGTACAAGCCCAAGACAAGTCAAGGAGCTCCTGCCATTGGGGAGTGTTGCTGGAATCAACCTAGGACATAGCTAGGAAAGATGCCCTGTTGGTACAGCAGGTTGACAGACATCCTACCTGGTTCTTGCCAATGTTGAAAATGGACAGAATGAAGTCAGGGGATATTGAAGGGACTCGAGGAGACCCACTGGAGGAAGGAAACCCCCTACCCTGCCAAACAGTTGGTACCCTTCATCTTCTCTGCAAACTTCTAAATATCAGCAGTACCCTGTGTCTATCATTACCACCAATCCAGAGCCATGAGGGAAAAGCCACTAGCGAATGTTTTCACAAGAGCCTTAGCCTAGCCCAAATCACGCGTTTAACAGAAGACTCCCCGGCCAACCATCTTTACTGCTGGTCCACAGAGGACAGTGAGGCTAGGCTCAGAGTGAACATCAACCCACCTTGTGCTCTCATGCATAGCTATCCACCAACACCTTCCTCATCATTGAAGAGCCTTGGGACAAACCCTGCTCCTGTCTCTGCTTCCCACCCCACCCCACCTGCCCTGCTGGGACATTCACCCAATTTCTTCCTCTCACCATTGCTGAGGTCATTCATCTTTCTCTGGAACACTCTTTCCCATTTTGGAGCCACAGAGACTATGTGGAGCGGGACAGACTCGCAATTTGGTCCTCGAGAAGGACCACATGATTTCAGGCAATGTGGGGACACCAGAGCCTGCTTCCTGCTTTGGCTGTACCCTACAAGGCCTGCTAGAGTTTGGCTCTGGAGAAAAGCAGGCTGTATGAAGCTAGCTTATTACAAATGGCCTCAAGCACAGCAGACAGCTGTGTGGCTGTGTGGCTGTGCTTAGAGCTCCATGGCCTGACAACAAATCCAGAAAGAGCCAGGCCAGGTGGGGCATGCATATCCCCTCTCTCCTCCAGCAACAGAGGGAGTTGAAAGAACTTGCATCTCTGACATTTGCACAATTTTCAAATTTTCTTAATTGTCCCACATTTTTGACAAAACACAATGCAGATAATTTCCCAATATTCTGCAGCCACGGGAGACTGTGCAGACCTGACCCAGATACAAGGCACAAGGGACACACTCAATCTATGCCCTGGACATAGCCCCATGCCGTGTTTGGAACTACGGCAATCAATCAATCCTTTAATGCTGCACCGCAGTAATAGGGCCACCCATTCAGCAGATGAAGAAGCAGGCACTGAGGCCAGCTCATTTGTCAAGATGCAGGTCCAGCAGGCCTGGGATGGTGAACCCAGGGAATCCAGCTCCAGAGCCTAGCAGCTCACCTTCTCTACTGTGTCACCTGCTATCCTTTGCCTCATGGTTGTTATAAGAGAGAAGAGTGGGAAGACACTTCCCCACAGAACTCACCTCTGGCAAGCTCTCCTGCACAATCCCATTCCCAGCAGCCTGGAACCTAGAATGGTGAAGCAACTACCCAGAGAGACTGGTTCCCTGAGGTTCACTGGTCTCTCCTGCTGGAAAATAAAAGGACAGCCTGTGAGCTCAGGAGCCAAGGGGGGCTCCCTCTCCACCCAACCAGAGCCCCAGGCTTCTGGCATTGGGGCCATTGACCCTCCCCCAGGATTCTCCACCTAGACTTGCTTCTCAGGAAAGTCAGCTGTCATGGCTGCAGGCCAATCGCTTGTGCTAGCCAGCACAACAGAACCTGGATTGAGGTTCTGAGAATGTACCCTGTGGCCACCAAAAAGCTGCCCGCCAACTCCCACAGGACTTATAGATATTTCCTTCTACTCCAGAACTGAAAGAACAAGATGACTTGAGACTTCAGCACCCGTCCCTCACAAACACAGTCGCTGAAAGTAAGCTAGGTACACAAGTCCTAGACTAGACACTATACACATTTTCAATAACAGCATCATTCCACTAACAGTGGAGTGGTTTCAAACTCACAAAGGTTCGAAGATTAGATGATACTAGCTGCAACTTCTTTCTAAGATTTTCTTTTAATTTGAAAAACAATTTTACACAAA
Source organism: Ochotona princeps (assembly GCF_030435755.1). Classification (NCBI taxonomy): domain Eukaryota; kingdom Metazoa; phylum Chordata; class Mammalia; order Lagomorpha; family Ochotonidae; genus Ochotona; species Ochotona princeps. Next base: position 76,987,322 of record NC_080836.1, read on the forward strand.
GAAAGAGAAGCACAGAGAAATCTTCCATCCACTGGTTCATTCCCCAAACAGCTACAACAGCCAGAGCTGAGCTGATCTGAAGCCAGGAGTTCGGAGCTCATTGTAGATCTCCCACATGGATACAGGGTCCCAAGGCTTTAGGCCATTCTCCACTGCCTTGGGAGCTAAAATGAAAGTGGAGCCACTGAGACTAGAATCAGCACCCATATGGGATGCCAGTGCTGTAGAATGAGGATTAGTCTGCTACCCGGGCCAGTCCTGCTCATTGTAACTTCTACATCCAAATACTAAATGGTCCCCAGGGAGCTATTCTAGTGGATTTTAGAGTCATTCTGATTGTTATTTGAGCACAGTACGGAAACAGAATGAGTTTTATCAAGAACTTGGTATAAAACCCCAAATGCCACCAAGACACACAAATTGATTTCTTCCCTTGTTACAGTCACACCCCAACCTCCTTCTGTGACCTCTTTTGCCTGGCCCCAGGGAAGGAAGAGATCAGATGATTTTAACGGAACTGACAGGACAGCCTTTTCTGATAGATCTGGAAAATGAGATTGGGAGAAGTGAAATCACATCATTTAGGTTGTCTCTTGAGTAGACACCTATAACTGAGACAAAAACTTGGGTTAGAGGGCCAGTTCTGCCTCCTTCAGACACCTGCCACCTTGGTGAAGCGGCTTCTAAGCCTCAGCCTTCCAATTTGTAAGAGGGGACCACAAGCTAACAGAATCAACACCAGGATGCCTCAGGAGGCTTAAGCATGTGAAAACAAGTTAGAACCTTGGCTGGTGATACAGATGCTACATCCCACAGAGGCATTCTCTGTCACTCCATTCTGAACTTTCCTTTCTGTGAGGACAAGATTGGAGGCACCATGGACGATGCTGCCAAGATCTGCATGGCCTCTCCGCACGCTGGGCTCCCTTTTCACTAAGATCCTATCTTTTCTTTTCTGCAGGACGGGGGAAACAGCCTTAACAGCCTCCAGACCCACATCTGTCATCGCTGTCAGCGGAGGACAAAACCCAAAAGGAGAAGGAGGGAAAAATAAATCTTTTGTTTTTGAAGCTAAATAGCTCAAAATGCAGCTAGAAAAGTTCCATAAAGGTTCAGCTTTCACCAGCTCGAAGCAGAAACAAAGCTGACCCCTCCCCTGGCCGTGCCCTCTGACCCCGCTGCCTGGAAGACCTCTGCTCTCTCAGCCTCCAGAGTTGGCTTCCAAATTTTCCTGGAGTGGGGGTAGGAGGGTGTCCTGGTCTTTGGGGACTGGAAAGGGGTGCTGGAGCCCCAGTCCCAGTTTCCTAGCAGCAGGGAAGCTTCTTGATAATTATTCGTGAGCAGTATTTTATGCAAGGTGGGTTAAGGGAGAGGAATAAGTTATGGAAATTGTCCTCTAGCTACTACCTCTGGACATACAAGCACAAGGCTCAAGAAGGTGCGTCCTCTTTCCTTCCATCTTCCCGCACCATCCAGTGCCCAGGCCCTGTGTACATTAAATTCATCCTTCCTGGTTAGCAATGGTCACTGTTTTTCCCCTTGGCTCCGCCCAGCTGGAACCTTGGGTCTGCGACCCACAAATAATGTCCTTAAATCCCTCCAGCCACTATCACATGATTGCTCATCCTGGGACCCTTGGAGCTGCAGTTTTGCTCCTGCAAACCAGCCCACCCTCCCAAGGAAGTGAGCAGCCGACAGAAAAGGATCCAAATGCTGGGGTGACTTCTACCCTTGTGGAGAGGTGGGAGTCATCCTTTGCCCCACCCCCCACCCCCAGTGGCCAGCACAGCTGGAACACACTGGCAGCAGGTGGAGTGGGGAAACTGGGAACTAAAGGAGGCAGTGTTGAGGACATCTTTGCTTGAAGATCATGGAGAAAGGAGCTGTTCCTTCTCTGTGGCATGGCAAGCCGGACGCTCAAGGCAAAGGTGGCCCCACAGATGCTTGGTGTAGGGCACAAGCTGTTAGCTCCGGCTTCTGGAGTTTTCTTGACACCACAGTGACCTGGGGCTCCTCCAGTGGCCTGAGGGTCACTCCTCCCTACACACACCTCTGCCTTTTAAGTGCAGAAAGATACTCTGTGAGGCTGAATGTAGGTCAAATACTATGGGAGAGCTGGGCTTTGAATCCATTCTCCAGTGTGTCCAGGGGTCCAACCTTAGCTTCCTCCCTCATCTAGTAAAACACAGTCTCCTCACCACCAAGATGACTTCCTCCAGGCCTGAGAATGCAGCAGGACATGTACTGGACCATTCCTCCTCTCATGACAGGCCAAAGGCCATATGCTAGAGGGGGCACCTCCAACTCAGGGCTGCAGAGAGGATGAACCTGTGTCAGCCCAGCCACAGGCACACTGAGCCGCCACAGGCCCTCCTCAGCTGCCTCTTCCAGCACCAGTGTCTCCTGGAACAGCCCTGGCCAGCAGGGGTCCATGTCTAGTGGCCAGAAATGTTTCCAGGCAAGGGGTTACTGGCCACAGAGGTGCAGGTTTTCCCACACAGAGGAATCCCCTCCCCAGCCCCCCAGCTCTGCCAGTCTGCAGTCTACTACCAGGCAGCCCAGTGGCGGCTCCCTGGCCTAGGAGCTTATTCACTCTCCATGTGTTCTCCCCAGGGTGCTGCTCTGTTCTCTCCAGTCCCCCAAAGCAGAAGAGAAGTCAGGCCAGAGCAAGCAGGTGCAGGCAAAGCTCCCTGTCTCTCTGCAGCCTCTCCCATGTAACAGGCTTGAGTCTGTGGGAATTGCTAGGGAAATTCCAAAACTGGAATGGCCTCTGCACACCACTGCCCACCTGAGAAAGCTTTCCTGTCTCACCTTCACCCCCACGACTTGGTTTCCTAGCATTGGAGAGCCCATCCGTCATCTGGAAAGCTCATACTGCCATGTAACATCCCAGCATGTGCACAAGCTGTCAGAGGCATGCCAGCAGGGAGAGGAGAGTCATGGTGCAGTTGGGGGAAAGCGGTACCCAGACCCCAACTGTCTGTTGGTCTTCTTGGGACAGACCTCAGCCACTCTTTGCCTCGTTTCCCCCTCTGGGGGAAACTGAGGCTCAGCCCAATCTGGGCCAGCCTGACTGTGGAAATATCTCAGAGGCATTGACACCTAACACCATGCACAGCATGACGCTGGACCACACAGACCTCAACAACTTATAGGACAGAATAACTGCTCTATATGATCACACTTGCCTGCTGCCGATACCCAACCCTGCGATTGTCTGGTCCAAATCCCTGATGCTCAGAACTAGGGAAAATGCAGTGACCACCCCACCTGGCCCAATGAAACTTAGAGATCAGCAATTCGGTTTTTTGTTTTGTTTTGTTTTGTTTTGTTTTGTTTTTCTGATATTCTCAGAAAACCTGTTCCCTAACACCAGCTGGCAGGTGGACTGCCCAGGAGAGATGTTGAGCGATCACCATGGGCCCCATGGGAGCCCAGGGGGACCAGTGCTAACAGCCAGTCCAAGTGATGGTGGGTCAGCCACGATAGGGGGTTCAGGCCTCCTGCCCATCCACCTCCAAGCACCTGACACAAAATCTGTTCTCTTAAGGCAAAGTGAAAAACAGTGCCCCTGGAGTGTTTGTCTGCTTCCTCCCAAATCTCGCCTTCTTGCCTGAGTCATATCCATTTCCTCCATTAACAGGTAGCAGGAAAGTCTATTCCCAGGCACAACTGGAGGATTTCCAGGTATCGCTTCTTTGAAAACGTTCGTAGGTAAGGGGTTGGCATAGTGTGAAGCACGTTAAGCTGCTGTTTACAACACCAGCATCCAGTACTGGAGCACAGGTTCAAGTCCTGCTATTCTGCTTCCAGTGCAGTTGCTTATTGATGCACTAGGAAAGCAACAGATGATGATTCACCGACATGGGAGACCCACATGGAGTACCTGACCCCTGGCTTCAGCCTAGCACAGCTCCAGCCTTTTCAACCATTTGGGGAGTGAGCCAGCAGATGGAAAAGTGCTCTCTCTCTCTTTCTCTCTCTCTCTCTCTCTCCTCTCCCTTTCAAATAAAGAAATATATCTTTTCAAAAAGGCCTGGAATTGGCACAGAGCCAACATACCTGACCTGAAGGGAGTCACTGGAGCCATGGCCATGGCTTTGAGTGAGAATGAAGTGGGTCTCCTTGGTTCTACTTGATGTACAAGAAGCCCCTGCAGCAGCAGAGCAAGCCCTTGGTTCACAAAGACGACTCTCCCGGAGGCTTTGGAATATTTTGAAGCTGTATTCATTTGATAACCAAGTAAGGAAAATTATGGTCTCACTGTGACCATAAATAAGTGACCATAAAAATAAGTGACCAAAATAAAGCTCACTGTGCTTTATATAGACGTGGTCCAGTCAGGTCATTTTCTTACACCCGGCACTGGTTGTGGGACCCAGTAGAGCACACGGACCAAACTGTGTGTGGCGAGGCCTTCCTCTGGCCCTATTTCCACACAGCCACTCGTCTCCCTCCACTGGAATGTGGGCTCCAGACCCAGCGGCTGGTGCAAGTGGTTTTCCAAGCCAGGCGTGGCCCTTTGCCAACCCATTCAACTCTTCCTAAATGGTCTCCCTGGAAGGCCACAGTGATGTTTGGCCAGGAAAGGTGGTCAGGGTAAGAGCCACAGATCTGGGCTTGTGGCAAAAGCAGAATGACAGGCTCCCAGGGGCAGAAACATATGCCTCCAGGCTCAACTGGGCTCCAATCAGCTGGGCTAAGCTTCCTTTCCCCAGGGTTAAGACTAACAGGTCCCTGAGACCTACTTAACCACCACTTAAGCTATTAGATAACATTGCCCATTGCAGCCCAACCTGAGCCTACAGGGCTTTAAAAGGTGCTGTGTTTTGTTTTTCCTACACAATTTTCAGTCTCTGTCAGTTCTTTAAGAGAGGATGTTCTTTCACAGCCTAATATTTCTTATTAGACACATTTAAAAACTATCCTAGGGCCTGGTGTGATAGCTTACTGGCTAAATCCTCACCTTGCATGCATCAGGATCCCATATAATCACCAGTTCATGTCCTGGTTGCTCCATTTCCCATCCAGCTTCCTGCTTGTGGCCTGGAAAAGCAGTACTGGACAGCCCAAAGCGTTGGAACCCTACACCAGCACGGGAGACCTGGAAAAAGCTTCTAGCTCCTGGCTTCAGATCGGCTCAGCTCCAGCCATTGCAGCCACTTGGGGAGTGAACCACAATGAAGGATGTTCATGGACTATATAGAGGAAAATCCTGCATGATTTTTCTGACAATAAAAAATACGGGGGTGGCCCATATGGGTGCCAAGTTTGAGGCCTGGCTGTTCTACTTTCCATCTAGCCCCTGTGAATGCAACTGGGAAAACACTGGAGGATGGCCCAAGTGTTTGGGTCCCTGTACCCACTCGGGAGACCTGGAAGAAGCTCCTGGCTCCTAGCTTTGGATTGGCTCAGTTCTGGCCACTGCAGTCATTTGGGGAGTGAACCAGCAGATTAAAGTTCTCTCTCTTTATTCTTCTCCAATTGTAACTCTGCCTTTCCAATAAAACTAGTAAACAAATCTTTAAAAGAAAATATGGGGAGAAATATAAAAACATTCTAAACATGTGAAAGGGAAAATCCATGAAGTTGGAGAATAAGACAAAACAGACAAAAAAAAAAGACTCAAAAAAAAAAGCTGCAAACTTGATGATTGATGTCACCATGAATTATCCTCTTTGTCATCGCTATACAGTTGAATCACACACTCTGGGCCGCAGGCTATGCTGTCGTTAGCTCTTGTTCCTAAATCACATACTACTAAGACAAAATGAATCTAGACATTTAGATAGAAATAAACATAATTTATGGAGGAGATAAACATTCCATGGTTGGTTTTAATACAACGTGCTGCATCTTGCACCTGTGTGTTTTGGTCATTAGATTAAGGATGATGAGAAGATGAGTTTCTCTGCCTGGAAGCACAAGATGACAGAGGGAGTGGAAGGTTGAGATAGTTTGGCTATTCAGAAATGGAGCAATGGTATGCCACACCAGAAGGTAGCCAATGCACACCAGTGCAAGCTCAGCCCTCATCTTCCCAGCTCCTTCATTCCCCAGATGAGGAACATGGGGGACCAGAGCAGTGTAATGATCTGACCCCAATCAATCACATGATAGCTAATGGATGAGAATGTCCAAAACTTTTATTGCTGGCCTGGTATTTCTCCCACCACAAATTCTGTCTCTTACTCAACATTGAACATTAATCATAAATGTCAAATCATGAATGACCATGGACTCCAAATAGCTTTGACTCGTGAACTAAAAATTTGAGCTATGATGCTGACTCAAGAGGCCCACTTTCTCTTTCCTCTGCTGTTTGTGTTTTATCTTCTTGTTCATTGTTTATGTTTATTTGAAAGGCAATGAGAGAGAGACAGACAAACAGAAAACTATCCTCCATCCTCTAGTTTGCCCCCAAATGCCTGTAACAGCCACAACTGAGCCAGGTTCAAGTCAGGAGCCTGAAACTCAACTGGGTCTCCCAACGGTATGGCAGGAACCCAGATACTATGGCCTATCATCTGCTGCTTCCCAAAGTGAACAATGGGAAACAGAGGCAGGACTTAAATCAGAGCACGCCAATACTGGATGCAAGCATCCCAAACAACAGCTCAATCCACTGCAGTACAACATCCCCTTCTCTCTCTTTCTTCTAGATCAGTTTCTATAAAACTGATTTCCTGCTCAGTTGGACATTGCCTTCATGGTAACAAGGTGGCTGCTGAAACTACTGGATCCAAAATCCCTTCTGGTTAAGTTCAGCAGGAGAGTGACAAACATTTCTGTTTTCCATCTCTCCTTCTGTCTCTACCCTAACCTCTCCCCTCTCTCCACCCCTACCTTTGCTTCTTCCTCTGTCTATTCCCAGCAAAATTCCCATTGCATCTTGTTAGATCTAACTGGGTCACGTTTCTGTTAACAACTGGTAGCTATGATCTGGGGAATAGATGAAGTAAGCCCACATTCTTTCTCTCCTACTTCCAAATTTGAGCTGAACACAAAGAAGAGGTGCTGTGTCCAGAAGTAGGGAAAATGTATAGTTGGATAAGGAAGTTTGAGCACCTAAAGCAAACAATGCTACTAATTATTGTTACAAGTGTTGTAATGCAGATTCTCACAGACTTACAATGATGGTTGAACATAAAATTTATTGACTTATCAATGGTGTGAAAGCTAAAAGCTTCTTGCAGAAACCATACTGCAAATTTCGAATTTGGGTAATTTTCCAGTATAGTGGTACATATGAAGTCATAATGTCTTGCCACACTCGGCTTGCCCCATGATCAAGAGGGCAAGCAACTGACATGCTACTGTGTGCTGTGCTGCTGACTTAGGGTGGGAAGGTGCACACAATGCATCCATGACCCATACCATTTCCAGTTGAGGGTGGGGTCATTGACATGGAACCCCATCATAAGTTGAAAAGTAACTACATCAAGCAGCAATTTAAGCTGCCATTTGCAGCAGCAGCATTCCATATATATCCCATCCAGCTCCCTGCTAATAACCCAAAAAAGCAGCAGAGGATGGTCTGAGAGTTTGGGCCACAACCATCCATGTGGGGACCCCAGATGAAGTTCCTGGCTCCTGACTTCAGCCTGGCTCAGCGCTAGCCATTGTGGCCAAAGACTTCCTCTCTCTCTCTCAATCTCTCTCTCTCACACACACACACACAAACAAATCTTATTTAAAAAAAAAAAAAACAACAACAGATGGGTCCAATGAAATGCTTAAATGGTCAATCCTCTGCCTGCAAGTACTGGCATACCGTATGGACACCGGTTCATGTCCCAGCTGCTCCACTTCCTTTCCATCCAGCTCCCTGCTGTGGTTCAGGAAAGCCAGTGAGGATGGCTCAAGTCCTTGGGACCTTGTAACCACATGGGAGACCCAGAAGAAGCTCCTGGTTCCTGGCTTAGGATCAGCTCAGCTCCAGCAATGCAACTATTTGGGGAGTGAACCAGCAGATGGAAGATTTTCCCCTCTGTGTCTCCTTTTCTCTGTAAAACTCCCTTTCCAATAAAAACAAATGAATTTTTAATAAAAATGTGAGTGGTTATGGGAGGACAGACTTGGGGAAGCATTTTCAGGGTACTTGCTGAGTGATTTGTTAGACAGTGGAGAAAAATTGGAGGAGCCCTTGAGAGACTGCTTCCTCTGTAATGTAGCCAATGGCATTCACAAACCCTAAAGCTTACCATGGGAAAGCAGTTCCCAGGCATGACAAAGAACACAGGAATTCAAGATGGATGGAGTTGCTGAATTTTCAGTCCTTTTTTTCTTTTCTCTCTCTTTTTTCAGAAAGGAAACAGACCAGAGAGCTGTGGCCTGAAAAACTGTGTGCTCCCCAGATCCGTACGTTTACATTCTCATCACCACAATCATGCTGTCAGGAAGTAGGGCCTCCTGGGAGGTGAAGAGGTCAGAATGGGGGAACCCTCATGAATGGGGTCAGTGTCCTTCCTTTTTTTTTTTTTTTTCAAAATAAAATTGTACGAAAAAAGGTACACAAATGAATATGTGTTGAAATATACTACCTTCCAGGTATAAAAATAACTTTTTAAATTAAAAAATGGAATAGTGATATAGCTTGGGCAGGGAATCTATTTTTTTGCTAAGGGCTAATTCATACATTACTTTTATATATATATATATACATATATATGGGCTAATTCATACATTTACTTATATATATATATATATATATACACACATACAGACTACTTTTCCATTATATATACATCATATATAATATAATAATACATATGTATAATTATATATTATATAATTTCTCTTAATATATATATTTTTCCTTTCATTTTATGACACATTTTCATAGGCTCTGGGATTTCCCTAAATTCTCCCCACAAGGATCAGTGTCCTTCTAAAAGAGGCCCAAGACAGACCCTTGTCCCTCCCACATTGTAAGGAAAGAGCCAGAAGGTGCCATCCATGAGTCAGAAAACACAGGCTGCAAGCAGACATCAAGTGGGTCTTGGCCTTAGGCTTCCCAACCTCCAGATGCATGAGAAATAAACTTTCATACTTTCTAAATGAACTCATTGAGAGTATTTTGCATTATAAGCCCAAATGGACTCAGATTTGAGAGAAGTACTGTTTATATAAATAGAAATTACAAGGATGGGCTGGTAACAGTGACTCAACTGGGTAATCCTCCATTTGCTAGTGTTAGCATCCCATATGAGAGCCAGTTCTAGTCTTGGCACCACTTTTGAATTAGCTCCCTGCTTATGGCCTGGGAAAGCAGTGGAGGATGGCCCAAATCATTGAGCCCCCTGCACCCACATGGGGGTGTCCAGAGGAGGCTCCTGGCTCCTGGCTCCTGTCTTCAGATTAGCTCAGCTCCAGCAGTTGTGACCATTTGGAGAAAAACCAGTAGATAGAAGATCTCTGTCTCTCATCTCTGTAATTCTGCCTTTAAGTTTTTTTTAAGTATAATTATAGAAAATTTATCATGGCAACATATCCAACCCACAATACCCATTCAAGTTAGCAGTTTCTGCCTAATTTTTCCCCCAGTACTTATCATCTGTTTTATTCTTCCTAAAGATTTACTTATTTGTGTAAAGGCGAAAGTAACAGACAGAGAGACAGATAGATCTTTCATCTGCTGGATCACTCCGAAGGGTCAAAACCTGAGCAAAGACAGGATCCTGGAGCTCCATCCACATCTCCACATGGGTACTTACTCCACCTCTTAGGTTAGCCCTTTGTTCCACAACAGGGCCCCAGCACTTACCGCCTTTTAACACACTGGCATTTTTTATTTTTATGCTTACAGGTCACTGTCTCTTACCCACTGGCGGAATACACATTATGTAGGGGTGGAGATTACAGGTCAATGTCTGGCTGAATCAGCAAGCAAGACCACAAACATGTGAACCCAAAGATCCGCTGAAAAGAATCAAGAATCACTGCCTGTGGAGTGAGGAAAAGGAATGATTCATGGGCCAGCACAAGAAATCATTATTAAAACCTTAAAAAAGAGCATGCAGGCCACCCTTAAGAGCTAGGCCAAGACAGACATGAGCAGGGAAGGAAGCAGGCAAGGGGCTGTGCTGTGCAGAATATCCTGATCTCTTGCCTGTCAGGGGCTTTCCACTCACATTGCCTCCCCAGTAACAGTGGCTGGCCTTGTCCATGCTTGACTTTTGTGTGTTCAATAACACACCCAATGATGCTACAAGTTCCTGTTGTTGGAGATGTCTAAGGAGCTCCAGAAGAATGGCCTCCCCAAGCCTACCTTGGCTGGAGCAGTCTGCCCTGAGGACCACTCAGGCCCTATAGAAGCATGGCCAGTCCTGAGATTTGGAATCCCCACCTGGTTCTCAGATAGGAGCAGGTATATAACAAAACAAAGACTGTATTGGTGCCAGGAGGGACCTTGCCAGCTGTCTTTCCCCACCAGTGGCATGGGCAATTCCAGAAGAGCTCTGGAAAACACAAATTCTTCGGCCTGACCCCAGTGAAAGCTCAGTTGCAGAAGATCTTGGGGCACACAGGAATGCATTTTGTTTTTCAGTTCCCCAGGTAACTGTGACCCATAACTGCCCACTCCCCAGCTGGGCCCTCAGAATGCCAGTCTGTCTTGGGCCAACCTAGCTCCCCTGCTGGGGGCGGGAGCAGGAAATCCTTGCTTCCCTCCATCACCCCACTGGGAATGCTGCAGGGGGCTTCCGGGTCCCAGGCCTGGGGAGACTCTGGGTGCAAGTGGGCAGAGATAATGGACCCAAACACCCCCTCAGCCCAGCTCTGGTATCAACATTCCAGGCCCACCCACCTGGCCCTTGGTCACTAGGAGACCTCACGCGTGCACACAGGCTACAACCTGCCCCAGCCCGGATCTTTCCCAAGCTGCTCGCCAAGCCTGCGGTGAACAAAGACGATTGTTCTCCTAGGAATGTGCAGTGGGGAGTTCTTGGTCCATCTTTCCTCTCCCTCTCTCCCCATCCCTCCTCTCTCTGTGCTCATCTGTAATGCCTGGGAGGGAAACTATTCTAACAAGGACAGCTCTGGACTACCTTTTCCCTCTCCCAATGCCGGCCGGCCACCACACAAACACTCCCTCCTGCTGGAGCCTCCTCCCCGTCTGAGAGCCACATTTTTGCACGTGGGAGGTACAGGCAGAGCAAGGATTTTTCTTTCCTTCTTTTTTCTTTTTTTCAAACATATATATATGGAGTAACTGACCAGCCTGTGGGAAGGATCCTATTCTTTAAAAAAAAAAAGTGTCCATCTGTCCCTGCCCCCACCTGATACAACAGTAAATTGTAACAAGAGAATCTGGCCAAACAAGTTTCCGATTCAAACTGTTATCTTGTGGACAAAGAAGCCTTTGAATATGGCTTCTGTGTTTGGCTGGCTGCTAGTGATGGAGTGGAAAGTTGGGTGTTCACTGCCACTGGAATTTTCTCTTCAGCTGTGTCCCACAACGTGGGGGAAGGAGGACATGGGGGTGAAGAATGGTGTGAGGGGGTGGACCTCCCTGAGCATGGGGGCAGGGCAGCCACGTGGCGGCAGTGCTTCGGCCAGGCCACTTCCTGCCCATTCACACATGGATATCGATCATATTTCTCTTTGGGAAGCTACCATGGATCCGGTCTGCCTGCCCCTTTCAGGTCACTATGTCATCAGTAAGCAGAAGCCTTCTGAAAGAATTCATAACCCAAACACACTGGGGTCAGGTGATGGATAAAAAGCTCCCCTCTTAAAAGGGGTCCAAACCTAAACAGAACGTGTCTGGTAACTGACACAACTCCATTAGCCTCTGCTGGAGACCCCGCCCCCCCCAACTGAATGCCAAGTGGGAGTCACAGACACATAGAAACTCAGCCACACATTCTCTGTGATTATTCATGGTGAGTTTAATGTTGTTATGTGTTTGTCCCAATCTGGTGCACTGTGTAAGTGATTATTTTTATATTTGTCTTTTGGTTGGACACTGAAGGTCAATGTCCAATAGGCTCTGAATGAAGACACCCAGAGGCCCAGGTTCTTTTTTTTTTTTTAAGATATATTTATTTTTATTGGAAAGTCAGATTTAGGAGAGAAATACAAACAGAAAGATCTTCCATCCATTGACTCACATCCCAAGAGGCTACAGTGGCCAGAGATGAGCCGATCCAAAGCCAGGAGCCAGAAACTTCCTCTGGATCTCCCACGCGGGTGCAGGGTCCCAAGGCTTTGTGCCATCCTCCACTGCTTCCCCAGGCCATAAGCAAGGAGCCGGAAGGGAGTTGGAGTAGCCAAGACACAAACTGGTACCCATATGGAATCTGGCACATCCAATGCAAGGATTTTACCTACTGAGCCATTGTGCCCAGTCCCTCTCTATATTTTTAAACTCTCTCCTCTGGTTGATATTTTTAAATTACTCGTTTTTTCTCCATAGGAATATGATAACCAAGCTGCTCAATAGAGGAAAAAAAGATAGAAACTCTCCCCCTAGGTTCTGAGAGCCTCTCCCCGGCCTCCCAGGGCCCAGCACACACTCTCATTCACCTTTCCTTGCCCACGGAAGCAAGACTAATGCAGCACAAAGAGGAAGAAGCCATGGCAGATTTCACATCAGCCGACAAGGGATCCCCAGATCCAGCAGATCCAGGAGATCTTGGCAGCATCTCTGCTTCAAGGCAGCACAGTCATAGGCTCTGAGAGGGAGCAGAGGTATCTGCCTTCAGGGGAAGAGGGAAAAAAACTGCCTCTGGATTCCCAGCGCCTGTACGCTGGCAAGGGAGGTAGAAATGCTGAGACACAGCCTCCAGAGAGGAGGGGAAGCCCTCCCTGCATCGCGCAAGACAAAAGATGGTGTACCAAAAGTGCTGCAGCCCAGAAAGAAAAGAAAAATCTGTGCCTCCAGGTGCTTCCGACCCGGGCGTCTAGAATTTCCAATTCTGCGGGTTGTGTTTGTGAAGCGTTCAGCTGGAATGATGGCCTCCCTGGAGACCCAAACCTCAACAAGAACGCCGCTCTCATTCCTTTGAAGCTGCTTGCGAAATCCCTTTCCAGGAAGGGAAGCGTTCCTACATCCTCTACACCCCTCTTGGTTACATCTGTGGATGCTGGCCAGCAAGGCCAGCTGGACCCCGCCTCATCCCTGTTCAGAAGAGAGAGATGTTGCCAGCATGGCGTCGTGCTTGGAAGAGACTGGCTTCCAATCAATGGGTTAAGGAGGTACTCTGGGGAAGGCAGGCATCCTGTCCTCTCACCCACATTGTGCCCCCCCCCCACCATCAGCAACCTGGGTGTCTTCTCAGGAGAGCAGCACAGTGCAAGTAAAGCTGCAGGTTCCCAGGGCCTGGCAAAGCTGCTCGGCTTCAAGGCAATAGCCTTTCCATCACACTGTCATCACCGCATGAGGAGCAGCCGGAGCAGCCCAGCTGCAGGACTGCTGTCAGTATAGAGCTGACTGCGCAGAGGGAAAGGTCCCCGCCAACCGCCGCAGGCCCTCACAGCCTTCCCAGCACATACCTGCAGCATTAGACCACCGACTTGTTGCAGAGCCCTGTCAGGTCAACAGCCACCACACTGTGCAGCCCCATGACGACCCTGCACCCCCTGTGTTGCCAAGATGAACTTTGGTACATGACCCTTGCCATGGTCACCAAGGCCATGCGTCCCTTGACCACCCCTAGCATATCCAAGAGTCCTCCCGTACCTTCTCTCAACAAGATTGGCATTTCTTTTTTTTTATCAAGATTTATTTATTTGAAAGTCAGAGTTACAGAAAGAGAGAGGGCAAGACACCAGTTCACTCCCCAAATGGCCACAATGGCCAGAGCTGGGTCACGAAAACAAACTCACAGGTAAAATCAGGAATTGCTGCAAATCACAGTTTTATTACTTAGTCTTTATGAGAGACTCAGCTATTGAACATCTCTGAATACAAATTTCCTCTTTTGTAAAATGACAATAGTACGCCTTTCTTATGGTTCAACTAACTTATCTTCTGCCTGCAAGACATCCCATATGGTCATTGGTTCATGTCCTGGCTGTTCCAGTTCTCATCCAGCTCCCTGCTTATGGCCTGGGAAAGCAGTGGAGGATGGCACAAAGCTTTGGAACCCTGCATCTGCATGGGAGACCTGGAAGAAGCTCCTGGCTCCTGGCTTCAGATTGACTCAGCTCTGGCAGTTGCAGCCATTTGGGGAGTAGACCAGCAGATGCAAGATCTTCCTCTCTGTCTCTTCTTTCTCTCTCTGTAAATATGCCTTTTCAATAAAAATATAGAATGGCATAGAATATAGAATATATAGATTCTGGTCTATGGCCATACCACCCTGAATGCCCCTGATCTTGTCTGATCTCAGAAGCTAAGCAGGGTCGGGCCTGGAATATATAGATTCTCTCTATATAGAATACATGTGTATATATATATTCTATATAGAGAGAATCTATATATTTATATAGAATAACATACCTTCTTTTCTTTTTAAAGATTTATTTATTTCTATTGAAAAGGCAGATATACAGAGAGAAGAGACAGAAGGGAAGATCTTTCATACAATAATTCACTCCCCAAGTGGCTGCAATGGCCAGAGCTGAGCCCATCTGAAGCCAGGAGCCAGGAGCCAGGAGCTTCTTCCAGGTCTCACATGCAGGTGCAGAATTTAAAGATTTGGGCCGTCCTCTACTGCTTTCCCAGGGGGCAAGCAGGGAGCTGGATGGGAAGTAGGGCCACCGGGATTAGAACTGGTGCCCATATGGGATCCCAGCATGTGCAAGGCAAGAACTTTAGCACTAGGCTACCACACTGGGCCCATAATAGACCTTCTTAACTGATGTTTATTATCATAATAGTGGTTTTATGAGGGTAATTCAAAAAGCTCATGGAAAACCAGAGTTGAAAGTATGAGATTGGAGGAAATCAATGCTGAGTTATAGCGCACTAATCTTCTGCCTGCAGCACAAGCATTCTATATGGGTGTCAGCTTGAGTTCCAGCTGCTCCATTTCCAATCCAGCTCCCTTCTACTGACCTGAGAAAGTACAGAGGATGGTCCAATGCTTTCGGTCCCTGTACCCATGTGGAGACCCAGAAAAGGCTCCTGGCTCCCTGCTTCAGAGGGGCTCAGCTCTGAGCATTGCAACTATTTTGGGAGTGAACCAGAAGTCATGGGGCTTTATCTTTTCCCCCCTCTCTCTGTATTTCTGACTTTCAAGCAAAAATAAATAGTAAAATCTTTAGAAAAAAGAAGCATATGAGCTTGGAGGTGGATATTGGCAAAGCGGTTAACATGCCACTTAAGATGCCCACAACCCAAGGTAAAGTTCCTGGGTGTCAGTCCTTGCTCTACTCCCAGAATCCAGCTCCCTTTAATGTACACCCAAGGAGGTATCGAGAGATGGCGCAGGTGGTTGGTCCCTACCATCAGCAGGAAAGCCATCCATTGACTTCTTACTCCTGTCGTTGTGGGCATTTGGGAAGTAAACCAGGGGACGAGAAATCGGTCTCCCTCTGTCTTTCAAATAACTAAAAAACACAAAGTATGAGTTGATTTGGGTGCAAAAAAGCTTTCAGAATGTATGAGAACTGCATATCATAAAAGAAAAAATTACACATAGTTTTTTTTAAAAATTGGCACCAAAATAAACTCAGGATTTTAAAAAAGAAATATATTTGGGAGAATGAAAAACTTATATGTCAGTTCAGCATATTTCCATCTTTCTTGCACAGAAAGAATTTAATTTTTTTAATATATTTTTATTTTGGAAATTATGTGGTACAATTTCATAGGCTGGGATTCCCCCCAACACTCCTACCCCACGACAGATTTTCCCCATTTTACTACAATAGTATATCCTTCTTAAGAAATCACGATTCTATCAGTCTCTTATTTAAGAATTTAATTTTTAAATAGAACCTCTAGTTTTAGATTCTACATGTTTAAGAATTTGTTCTACCAACACAGCAACTATAAAGCAGTTTTTATAACATTCACTTTCAGATTGTGGTGTTGGCCCCAATTTACAATTCAAGTACAGTTTCCCCCTTTTTATTGCCAATACGTTGAGTCTGTCTATTTCCTGTTGTTTAAATCAGATGGAGAAATTTCATCTAGAATTATTTATTTTTGCTCTTTAATTTGAATTAATGGGCCTCTGGAGAATGTATCTTTTGTGAGGTTCTGTTCCCAAAGCCTAAGGAAAACAGAAGACAAAATGCTATTGGTTAAGGTCTTTTAAAAGGTTGCTTGCAGGGGTCTCTCTCAAACTTTTTTTTTTTGGTAAGTCATATTTCAAGTCTTTGATCTTGGCAGCCTGAAATATTACCTTGCAATTACATCATAACTGTAACATGACTTTTTTTAAGATTTCCACTAAATATACAAATATTACAGTGAAAGGATGTCAGAATATTCCAAATGATTAGTGATAGTATTAAAATTGCCAGTATTGCTATATATCGTACCTCTAAGAAATTCAGAATATTTACGACCAGGCCTTAATCTAAAGAGTCTGACTGTTTGTTCTCCTTATAAAAACAATTGGTAATTTTTTCTTTTAGTTGTGTCCACATACTTTGCTGTTCTTTATAGACATTCAAACTTTTGGGGGTTTTTTCAAGGATGGGGAAATAGCTTATAATCAAACAAGAAGCAGTACAATAACAATAAATTATATTAATTTATTCATTCAATAAATGTTCTCATAACATCTCACAAGAATGCTTAGAAAGTTTATAGAAAACTTCAATGAAATGATAAGCATATTTTGGTGCAAAACCAAAATTATGTGTGGTGTTTTTATAATATACATTTTCCATTAACTTTTTGAAGACCCCTCATTTCTTATTTTTATTGATTCACTTGACAGGCAGAGAGACAGAGGAAGACAGAGGGTGAAAAAATCTCCCATCCACTGGTTCATTCTCCAAACACCTGCAAGAGCTCAGAACCCAGTTCTGGTCCCCCCCCCCAAGTGAATGACAGGACCCAACTATTTGAGCCATCACTGCTGTGTCCTGGAGTACAAGTTAGCAGGAAGCTGGAATCAGAAGGGGAACCAGACCTCCTACGTAAGCATTCCAATACACAACATGGGCATTTCAAGTGGGATTTCACCCGCTGCATCAAACATTGATAGGATAATGTGGCCTTAAAATCAGGGCCAGTCGGGGCTCAGCAGCGTGGCCTAGTGGCTGAGGTCCTTTCCTTGATCCCATATGGCTGCTGGTTCTAATCCCGGCAGCTCCACTCCTCCTCTCAGTATGTCTGACTTTGTAATAAAAATAAAATAAATCTTTTAAAAAAAGTCAGGGCCAGTCATTTCCTCTGGTTCACAATCTAAAACCAAACAGAATGAAATAACAGTTGGATCCTTTGTTGGAGAAACACCCAGCTCTGTCAGACTGTCCCTGTTGTAGTCTGTAAGCTACTGAAGGGGTTTTTTTCACAGATGATCTTGATTACAAGGTTTATTTTCCCTATGACTCAAGGAGGATGTTCAATGCAGTGCATCCACTAAAATGCACTTGCTGTATACAATGCTCACCACTGAAATTTTACAGGAGAAAATCCCAAGCACTTAGTGGTCACTTCAGAGGTGTAAGCACAAGGTTATACACATACAGATGACTTGAGAATAAGCCACATTTTTGTAGAGTGGACCAATCTAGAAATGTCCTTTTCTAGCCTAGACTTATGGAGAGTAGATACAAATTTTAAAAGTAAGATAAAATAGAAATTTTTTTTTAATCTTAGGAACTAATTATTGCTACAGTTGGAGATGTTGGTAGTGATGTTGGTGGTGATTTTTTTAGAACAAGTTCATGATTTAAAAACAGAAGTATGTAAAGGCAGAAGAGCCCATGTATTTGCTGATCATTGGCTACTTTGATCAGTGGAAGGCTCTCATCCAAACACCTACAATGTGTATGTATGGAACAGTCCTGAGCCACAACAGCAAACATTCACTGCTACACACTCACCCGTGCTGGTTCACTTGCTTCTTGTCCCACAACAGGCTCCATTGCACAAAATGTGAAATGCATCATGCCAAGCATTTGCCCCCCCTAATTGCTTTAATGAGGTATAGTTTCAAGAAAAGCTAGCACACCTGTTTCTAATTCAGTTCATTTACTCCCTTAAGATGATACCCTGCTTGAGCTAGCTCTACCCCACCACTCCCACCACCACCAAGAACAACAACAACAACAAAAATCTCAATATTCTCTCTTTTAAAGTTTCACTACTTTGCAAATAAGTGATCTAGGCAACAGCTGCCCCCACCGCCACCCAAGGCTTCAACTTAAATTTGATTCAATCTCAGAATAGGCCTTGCTTAAGCAACCAGATTCCGTAAGAGTTTAGAAAATTACATCATCCCGTGATTAGGAGAGATGCCAGAAACTTGCACCCAACCCCAAGTCTCATCCTTCCCTCTCCCCACATGGAACCAGGTGGAAATTGTAAAGGTCATCTGACATACCACCTTCAAGTTGACTTTTTCCATTCAAGAGAAATAGGGGTAACAGGACAAGACCATGACTTTTAGAAAGAGGGCCATCCTGCCTGGGGAGAGCGATGCTGGAGAGATTACAGCAACAGATCTAAGTAGCTTTGCTTCAGAACTACATAGGGGGAAAAAAATGATAGGAGACTCCAAGACTGAAGAGGCTCAAAAACCCTCTCGCCCTGTTTAGGATCATTCAAGCTGCCCGTGCCAGATGGTAAATCTGCACATCATTCTTTTAATTGCCTGCAGTTCTTGAATGAGTTTTCATCATTTCACTGGCCTGGTGACAAGCTTGCTCTGAACACTACAGCCCAGGGATACCTGGTGGGTAGCATCAGCTAAGAGGAACTGAAGGAAACTAAATGAATATAGTGGTTAATAGCTCTGGAACAAGTCGCGGAGTTTGGGGTTTTGTCTCCTCCTCCCACAACATAGGAGTGACTGTCCTCTGACGTGACGACAAATTGGAATCAGGCTCTGGCAAAGGAATGAATCAGGCTCTGGCAAGGTTTGCACTTGATCAACAAAACTCTGCACAAGGAAGAGTCCCATGCTGCCCTTTCTGCTCTGTTCATCCCTGCTCAAAGTGCCTTCCTTTCTTCAAGCCTCCTAGTCACCTTCCGAGATGAAAAGCCTTCGGTGAAGGCTCCGTTGCCTACTGGAGTGTTCAGTCTGAGCTACACGCATATCCTTTCCATGGCTTCTCCTCGGCCGTTGGCTGCTGTGTTCCTCTGCACACACCCCAGCCTACGCAATCCACACAACTGGCTCACAACTCCCTGCAAAGCACTCAGCAGAACCCTGGTGTCTCGCTGCAGACTCTGCCCCCAGCTTTGGATATGTCATTCCTGTCTGAACTTTTCACTCTTTATTCAAAGTCACGGGTGCATGAAACTGTCCCTGGATGCTGCTGGCATTTGAAGCACTGCCTAAATAAATTTGACATCAAAAGTTTAGAGAAAAAAATTTTTAAGAGGGAGAGAAAAGATTGGAACTGTTTAAAAAAAAAAAAAAGGTAGGAAATCCTGTGATGACCCCTAGGGCTGCTGACCACTGTCACTATTGCCACACCCTTCGCCCTCAACATTTCCCATAATGTCCTTCAGCATAGCTCTGGATCTCTGTTAGTCTACATCTCTAGATATTTGGAGGAAAAAGAGGTGCAGGCAGACTAGGAGCTGGATTCTTGTGGATTCTTAGGATATGGAACCAGGAGGTGATCAAACCGAAAGTTTTCCTAAGTAAAAGGCAAGATTTCACTGCCTGATGACGTGGACCAGAAGCGTGCCACGGAGGCACTCAGCCTAAAGTGGGCCTGCTGAACAAACACCTGAGATTTGCTATCACACAGGAGGCCACGAATGTACATAACATGGGAAGAGACACAGGGCAAGGACAAGGCTAGCTGTGAAATAGCCATGCCTACGTGGACACAATGAGGAGATGGTTGGAAGGGTGGTTCCTGTTGAAGTCGGGGCAGGGGTAGGGGAGCTTTCTTGAAACAAATCAACCCTGTATTCCTGCCATAGTGGTAAGAAAACTACTAGGGAACCAGCTCAAAATCACCCCCAAGGGGGCCGATTCTTTTGGGAACAGGACAATCTATAGTCCACATTCTCCCTGCTCTTCATAATGCAAAGTGAGGTAAATTTATGAAGCCATAGTGAACCGAGGTTCATGTAATTTTGAGGTTCCCAACAACTGGACACGTTCTAGATGACTGTGAAGCAGAAGCCAGAAATCATTGTTGTCCTACAAACCTCACTGAGCACAGCTGATTGACATCCTCAGGCGGGGGATGGGGTGGGACAAGTAAAGAAAAGTGAGTCGAACTCTCTTACTGAAGTAGAGGTAAATTATAAGAAAAGGCAGGGCCCAGCACAGTGGCCTAGTGGCTAAAAGTCCTCGCCTTGAACACACTTGGATTCCATATGGGTTCCAATTCTAATCCTGGCAGTCCCGCTTCCCATCCAGCTTCCTGCTTGTGGCCTGAGAAAGCAGGCCCAAAGCCTTGGTACCCTGCACCCATGTGGGAGACCCGGAAGAGCTCCTGGCTCCTGGCTCCTGGCTCCGGATCGACTCAGCTCCAGCTATTTCAGTCACTTGGGGAGCGAATCATCAGATGGAAGATCTTCATCTCTGTCTCTCCTCCTATCTATATATTTATCTGACTTTGCATTAAAAATAAATAAATCTTTTTTAAAAATAAGAAAAGGCAATGGTAATTGTATTGAATAAATGATTCCCTTGCAGGTGGGATAAGCTGGAGAAGAGTTGGGGGGCTGTTCCTGCAGGGCTGAGGTTGCCTGGGCCCCTCAGGTCCACTACAGGTCCACTACAGATAAGCCAGGGCTTGAGTTTATGGCTCCAAAGATAATCAAGGGCATGGGTGAGCTCTCCTAAGCACAGAGCACACTGACTAGCACAAGCACTTAATTGAAGACAAATTTCTGTAAACATTTCCCTCTGAGTGGATTTCAAGGCCCAGCCCTATTTTTCCCCATGGAAGGGGGAAGAGAACTGAATGGAGAGTCACAGCAGCCAGGGTGTTTGCTGAGGTCATGAAACTGCACTATTTGATAGAAGGACTAATGCATACACGGCGATGGCCTAGTTGTCTGCCATGAACTCCACAGAGCTTCGAGCCTACCCACCTATCAGAAAAAAATCTCTCAAATTCTCTAGCTCTGAACGTCCTCCCTGAGTCCCTGGACTGGGCATTGCCCGCAGGAGCCTTGGAAGTTTTCAAGTCTTCATCCGCAGCAGATGGAGGCTGCAAAGCAGTGTCCATACTGGCTAGCTGTTTAGTGTGTCCAGAGCCAGGTGAGGCCCCAGGAGGCACAGGGAGCCACAGGACCCAGTTCCTGACCTTGATAAGGTCACAGTCTCAATGCAGAGCCAGGCACTGAGGGGCCTAACCCTGGGACTGCTTCTGAACGGGTGCCATGGTTGCTAGGCAGCTGGCTCAGGACAGTTACTCAAGTCAGGAAGTCAAGTCCTGCTTTTAGCTCTGCAACTTGACCTATGAGATAAGTCACTGGCTGTCTCAGGATCCTCTGCCCACGGTGTAATATATATAATTAGAGAATTTCTTAACTTCTCACCTAGAATGAGCTGCAGTTGCACATGCTCAGACATACTTTCATGATTCAAATGAAAACAGAATGCAATTCTGTAACCAGGTCTCCTTGAGTAAAATCTAAGCATCCCTTCCCATTAGCTTGTAGCTCCAAATTACCATTCCCTGTAAGTGCTTTGAGAATAAACAAGACTCAAGAATCTCTCTTGTCTTCCCTTGCTACAATGTCTAGCTCTCTCTCTTTTATACAATTTATTTTCGTTTCATTTAAAAGACAAAGAGATTGGGCCCAGCGGCATGGCCTAGCCGCTAAAGTCCTCGCCTTGAAAGCCCCGGGATCCCATATGGGCGCCGGTTCTAATCCCGGCAGCTCCACTTCCCATCCAGCTCCCTGCTTGTGGCCTGGGAAAGCAGTCGAGGACGGCCCAAAGCTTTGGGACACTGCTCCCGCGTGGGAGACCCGCGTGGGAGGTTCCTGGTTCCCGGCTTCGGTTGGGCGCGCACCAGCCGTTGCGGCTCACTTGGGGAGTGAAAACATTGGATGGAAGATCTTCCTCTCTGTCTCTCCTCCTCTCTGTATATCCGGCTTTCCAATAATAATAATAAAATCTTAAAAAAAAAAAAAAAAGACAAAGAGATAAAAGGAATTGTTCTTCCATTGCTGGTTCACTTCCCAAATGCTCATCTTGATCAGGGTTGGGCCAGGCCAAACTCTGAAACCCAAAACTGAATCAGAGTCTAACACATGGATAGCAGAGATCCAAGTACTTGAACCATTATTTGCTGCCTCCAACAATGAGCATTCATTAGCAGGAAGTTGGATAGGAAGGGGACTAGCCAGGACTTTAACCAGACACTCCAGTATAGGATATGGGTATCCCAAGTGGTGACTTAACTGCCAAGTCCACCCCCAATGTTGAGCTCTTAAACAACTATGCCTTTCATTTTTACGGACATCTGTTGTTTGTGTCTGCTCAGCATCCAGTCCCCTCTCTCTAGTCAGAGCTTCTCCTTTGCCTTTGGGGAACAGTTACTCCCCAGTGGAAGTAATCATAGTGGATCTTTTATACCATTCCTAGCTAGGCTAGGTTAGAAACACCACATCAGAATTTCAATCTATTTTTTTAAGGCTAGGAAGATTATTATTATTATCTGAAGAGCAGAGAAAGAAAACATACTCCCATCTGCAAGCTTATTCCCCAAATGTCTTTAATGACTATGGCTAGACTAGGGCCAAAGCCAAGAAATAATCCATGCATCCCATATGGATGGAAGGAACCCAATTGCCTGAGCTATCTGAGCTGTCTGCATTCCAGAGTTGTATATTAGTGGAAACTAGAGTTAGGAGCTAGAGTCAGGAACTGAACCTCAAGAACTCTAGGATAGGGGATTGTAAGCATCTCAATTGGTGTCTTAGCCTCTAGGCTAAATGTTCACTCCCTGCAATTTCAAATTTGAATGGTCTTCAAGTGATCAGAAATCTACTGAAACTACAGAAGTTGAAGAGGTCCTGCAGCCCTCATTCCTGTGCCATCTCAGCCTGTTTTTGCTGCTTTCCTTTATTTCTGTGAGCTACCAGCATAAACTTACAGTAAATATGTTTTTGTTTAAAATAGCTAGAGCTAGCTTCTGTTGCTTGCAATGGAAGTCCTCTCACTGCTACACACATACCTTCAAAAAAAAAAAAAAAAAGTCCAGGTCACTAAACTAGGAAACTAAAATAGAAATTTTGGAGGAAAAAAAAAAGTCTTCAAGATCTAATCCAATTCTTTTTCTTCTCGGACTATCTGACCCACAGAAGCACAGTGGCTTGACTAAAATCCTACCATTGGGTGGTCAAAGTCAAACTTGGCACCAGGAGGCCCAGCTTCATATCTAGAAAAGCTTCTGCTTTTCCACTCTATTTCCTATCCTCAGATCTATGCTTCTAAGGTTATTGCCATGGCTACTTTTGTGTTACACCAGCGGAGCTGAATAGGTGAGACAGAAGACATACAAAAGAATTTTAAAATATTTGTGGAAAAATAGAATTTAAAGATGTTTATTTAGATGCAAAACATTTTGACACACATATATACAAATTATGGCTTTTCCTAATTCACATTTTCATGAGCTTTATAAAGACCTCTCATACACAGATTTTACATTTTTCGCAACCAAAAAAACCTTGATTTTCATTTTCCATGAACTTTTTGAGCTGTCCTTGTATTAAGGACATTAAGCCTAAAATATTTACTATCCGGCCCATTACAGAAAAAGTTCTCTAATACCTGCCATTTCCCATAAATAAATGAATAAGAGTGCTTGTGTTCCAATAAAACTTCACTCCTTATCTGTAACTCTGCCTTGTCAATAAAAATAAACAAACTTTATTGATAGGCACTGACATTTTAATTTTATAAAATTTCCAAGTTTCTCAAAGAAAAATTCTTCTGATTTTGTACAAAGATTTAAAAATGTACACACCATGAACTATATAAAAACACGTGGCAGGCAGAATTTGACCTACAGGGTACAATGTACACATCCTTGGTTCACATCAATTTGAGTTACAATTTCTGCTTCTTACAATTAAGTGTGACCTGATACAATAAAGTCACCCATGTATTTACTGATTGCTGTCTATGTATGAGGCATATAACTAGGGGTAACAGACAATCCACCTCCTTCCCATACCCATGAACTTCACAATCCAGTTAGGGGCTCAAGGGCCTCAACAGTAATCACCACCATTATTAAATACCTATTCCAGTGTGCTACCCGCGTTGCCATTTAGATGAATTACGTCATTTGCTCTTCACTAACAATGTTATAAAATGGCTTATTCCCATGTGACAGATGAGAATCATGAGGTTCAAAGGGAACCTGTACCTGGCTCCAAGTCAGTTGATCAGCAAGTAGTAGAACAAAGACTTGCCATCAAGTTAGGCTACTCTGAAACCTGGGGTTCCAACCCCTGTGCCAAGGGAACTCTCTCCAGGGGGCCAGTGGAGACGCCCACCCACCCATGCCGGCTCCCATTGTCCTTCACCTGTCCCTCTCATCCAATCTTCCACCCACAGCAGGATACACAGAAACACTGCTCCCGCTATCCCGGGTCATCTACTCTCTACCTTCTCCTTCTGCTCACTCACCTTGAGTTTAAGGTATAAGATTTTGATTGTTACTTGTCTTTTGCTGATTGTTCTGTCTTTAAGCAACACATCAGCATCAGATTCTTGGCAGCACTTAGGGGCAAACTGGCAGTGAATTCCAGTCTAGTCAAAGTTTAAGACTGAAGGAGACAGCAGACAGAGCAAGATGCGATTCAGAACCAAAACATGCAAGGTCTGGGCCCAAAGATAAACTCAGACAATAGTTACAGGGGCCATAGACATTGTAACATATGAGAGCATTTGGGAAACACACTGAGTCCTTCTCAATATTTAGAAAGGGTGAGGCTGGGGGAGAATTACATCCATTCATTCATTCAGAGACAGGCAGAGAGTTGCCATCCACTGCTTCACTCTCCAAATGGCTGGGGCTGGCTGAATTGGGAACCAAGAAATCAACACAGGTCTCCCATGCGAGCAGTAAGAATCCATCTTCTTGAGACATCACTTACTGCCTCCCAGAGTTTACATTAACAAGAAGCAGGAATAGTTTTGTTTGTTAGATTTTTCTTTTTATTGGAGAGGCAGATTTACAGAAAGGAGAGACAAAGATCTTCTATCCACTGGTTCACTCCCCAAGTGGCCACAATGGCCAGAACTGAGCCAATTTGAAGCCAGGAGCTTCTTTCAGATCTTCCTTGCAGGTGCAGGGTCCCAAGGCTTTGGGCCAGCCTTTACTGCTTTCCCAGGCCACAAGCAGGGAGCTGGATGGGAATGGGAGCAGCCTTGCCCTGGCTGTTAAGGTCATTTGCGGAGTGAATTAGTAGATGAGAAATTTCTCTTGCTCTCTCCTTCTCTTTGTCTTTCAAATATATAAGTAAGTCTTAAAAAAAAATAAATAAAAGTAAAGGCATTACTAATAAAACAAAAGCACTCCTTTTTGGAAAACAAGACAAATAATCTCAGATATTGCCAGCCCAAGAGAGTGGAATAAACCATCCTGCCTTCCCGTCTAATCTAGGCAGACTTCTTGGAACAGGTATGATTGTGACACAGTGGGGGGTGGCCGGAGTGGTGGCGGTGGTGCTGGTAGCAGAGCAAGCTTTCACAGGATTAACTCCATAACAACCAACCCAGGCTTTGGAATAATAGATGGACAAAACAGGAACAATGATCGTTGCAAAAGAGTGATTAGGGATTTGAATCAACCTATTTGTGTTTTATTGGCCCTGGGCAGATTAGCCTGAGGAAACAAGCATGCTAACCATCACCTCTGGGAGAGAAGAAACTGCAATAAAGCACGAGGTCCCAGAGGGCACAGGCATAGGCTGCCAACCATCCTGTACCCACAACCTACACACATGACTGAGTGCTCCATAGAAGGCTGCTGATGATGAACATCTCCCAGGATGATGGAGGAACAGCTGTTGGTGTCACCTGGGGATGGCACTGACCTACAAGTCCCCATCTCTTGTGCTAAGATTCTAAAGTTCCCTTGTCATTGTCCCTTTTCCACCAAAAGAATGACTAAAGGGGAGAAGGAGAGGAAATGTCTAGCCCCAGAAACAGAGAGGGACAAAGCAAGTTAATAAATAAAACAAGAGCCTGAAGGGAAGAGCTGCTTTGTCAGAATATAAATATTTCCCTTCCCCTTTTATCTTTAATGTAGTGTGAGAAGCTTATTAAAGAGAAACACGGCATGGTCCCTGGGGCCCGCGTACCAGCCTCTCAGGGAGCTGCCTGCAGAATGGCTGGCCCAGCACTAGCCCACCGGTGTAAGCTCAAAGTACCCCAGCAATCAGAAAGAGAAGCCATTGTGGTCATTAGGACGCTTATCTGGATGGGCTGGGTATCAGGTTATGTTAATGGCTGGCAGATGCTGAGAGACAGAGCAAGACTGCGCAAAGGCTTGGGCCGCATTCTGGGACTCCAGCTTTTCTCTCCATTCTGTTGGCAGGGACAACATCCAGATTCACACAAAGGGGAATTTGTCCAACAGGGCAGAGCTGTATACCTCCCATCTCCCAGAAGACAGCCAGCATGGGCAGTCCAGCCCACAGCCATCAGAATCCTACAGCACGGGAGATGTCAACCTGTTAAAGGCCCTGCAGGGGAAGCTGATGCATTGAGCACAGGCTGGCTGGCACAAAGTCTTGCCCATGCCAGGTGCCCCAGGAGTTTGAAAGGCAATAGGCAGGGACTGCATAAGGCTGGCATACTACCCAATCTGCTGGGCCTGGTCTATGTGGCTTCAAATGAATGAATGAACACATATATTTGAACACAAGGGAGGGATTTTTTCTCCAGAGGATCTTCAGTGGTAGCCAAGATCTGGTTTCTGCCCAGCCTGGGGGCTGTCACATGATTACCAACCCTTTGGAAACAGTCAGCCATAGGATTATGCAGGGATAAGCCATCCAGCCGCCAGGTGCTGACATGGGTGCTCCCATGTCCACCTGTCACACACCTATGCCGTTCTGTCCTCGGCCCCCAAGGTAACTGGTGGACAGGAGAGACTTTTTTAAATCTGAAATTCCAGCTCTTTTTTTTTCCTAAGATTTATTTTATTTTTATTGCAAAGTCAGATATACAGAGAAAAGGAGAGACAGAGAGGAGGATCTTCTGTCTGTGGATTCATTCCCCAACTGACCACAATGGGCCAGAGCTGTGCCAAACTGAAGCCAGGAGCTCTTCCAGGTCTCCCAAGCGGGTGCAGGGTCTCAAGGCTTTGGGCCATCATCAACTGCTTTCCCAGGCCACAAGTGGAGAGCTAGATGGGAAGTGGAGCAGCCGGGATTAGAACAGGCACTCATATGGGATCCCAGTTCGTTCAAGGCGAGGACTTCAGCAGCTAGGCCATCGTGCTGGGCCCTCCAGCTCTTTTTTCTGACAGGATTAGAATATTGCTTTATTTTCTCTCTTCACGAGGTCAGCCTCCACATCAGACCCCATATGCACCAATATAAACATTCCTGCTACAGAATCTTCTGCACACACACACACACCATTCCCTGCCCATTTTGACATCCTTTTGGGTTCCATTCTCACTCTTTTTGCCTTTGGGGCTGCCTTCTCCACTAGCCCCATCAGGTTGAGATAAAGACTAGGACACCAACCAGAGGGCTCCAGTCATGCTATCTCACTGTGCTCGCTGCTTTCAGGAGCAGTGACTTCAAAGGGCTGTGTCTATGTTATGGCAAGTGTGGGGTGCACTGGTGGTGAGCCACTCTCCCAGGGAGTACTGCACCCAGCTTCGCAGCAGTGCCTCCTAGTTGTTCACAATCCCTGATTTATTATTCTACCTACTGCTTAAGCCCCACCCAGCTTCCCTCTGCTGCAGCCTGCATTTACTTTGGGGGCTTGGAACCTTGAGAGGGCCTGTTTCCAGGATTCTCACCAACGGTGTGTAGGGGGAGGCTGGGGGGCAGGCTGGCATGCAGGTGTCTGAGGGGCGGCTGTGTGGGAGCAGGATTAAATGCATATTGTGCAGATCAATGGAAGCCTCAGGGAGGCCAATTTCAGTTCAATATGATGAAGGACTTTCTGACAATTAAAGCTGTCCGAACTATTCCATGGGAACCTTTACAGAGAGCCCCATCTGCAGGGTTTCAGGCAGAGGTGAGATCTTTACAGGCAAAGAAGCTCAAAGGCCCAGGGCACAAAGACCCAATAGGTGTCCAGTGTAGCCAAGTGTCCTCTCCAAGTTCAAATCCCAGCCCTCACAGATACTAGTACCATATGGCAGCTGAGTTAGCCTCTCTAAGACTTCAGTTTAGCATCTTTAAAAAAATGTAAATGAAGACAGAGAACACAGGAGCCATAGTGGGCAATTATGAGGGTTTTTTTAAATATATACATATATTTTATTGTTATTGGAAAGCCGGATATACAGAGATTAGGAGAGAGAGAGAGGAAGATCTTCCATCCGATGTTTCACTCCCCAAGTGAGCCGCAACGGGCCGGTACGCGCCAATCCGATGCAAAACCAGGGACCTCTTCCGGGTCTCCCACGTGGGTGCAGGGTCCCAAAGCTTTGGGCCGTCCTCAACTGCTTTCCCAGGCCACAAGCAGGGAGCTGGATGGGAAGTGGAGCTGCCGGGATTAGAACCGGCGCCCATATGGGATCCTGGGGCGTTCAAGGTGAGGGCTTTTAGCCGCTAGGCCATGCCACTGGGCCCTATGAGGGTTTTTTTAAATGTTAACAAAAAGCAGCAGGGTTTTTTTCAACAGTAAGATGGTACCCTAAGCCTTTGGGTACTAAAAGCCATTACTAGGTTCTAGAAATTATCAAATAGAGGCCACCAATGTTCTCCTTCTATGATCTAGAACAACAATCTTGTAATTAATTAATTTGAGTGTATTAAAAAGTCATCTGGCAGGGCCTGGCTCAGCAGCCTAGTGGCTAAAGCCTTACACACACTGGTATCCCACAAGGGCACCAGTTCTAATCCCCATGGCCTACTCCCCATCCAGCTCCCTGCTTGTGGCCTGGGAAAGCAGCAGAGGATGGCCCAAACCTTTGGGACCCTGCACCCACATGGGAGATCCAGAAGAGGCTCCTGGCTCCTGGCTTAGGATTGGCACAGCTCCAGCCATAGTGGCCATTTGGGGAGTGAATCCACAGACAGAAGATCCTCCTCTCTGTCTCTCCCTCCTTTTTGTATATCTGACTTTCCACTAAAAACATAAATCTTAAAAAGAAAAAAAAAGTCATCCGGCAGCCTTTATTCAAGGGGATCAGGAACTAGGATCACCAGAGACCATGCATCGGGGTCTACAGCCAAGGCTGGCTCCTGTAATTGTTATTTTACATACACACATAATCACATACTGGAGTGTCTACGCGCTCAGAAATTAGGATGCGGAAACTTATGTTAAACCGACAAATTTAACTGCATAAGGTAAGGAGGCAGAAAACAGTAATTTACGTATACAACAAATAAACACTTACCCTATGCAAACATTCTTGGAAATACAAATAGCATTTGGACATGGACATTGTCTGCTGGGGACTTGCCAGGTAGCAAAGAACTGCTACCGACCTTCCCTCCTTGCTAAAGTGTGCAGTGTAAATCTAGAATGTTCTGATGTTCACAGGCTCTGCAAATCTAGAATGTTCTTACGGGGAAAGGGGATGGATGTTGAATTAGTTTGTGATACAAATAAAATGGTCAGCGTAATAATTCAAACTAAGTTGAAAGATGATGGTGTTGAGTCATGTTAAAGGAGTTAAGGGATATTTAACTCTGTTCCCTCTTTTGCTTCAGAAGTTACATTGGTGAATTCTGGGTACCTATCACCCAGGAAAGACAGCAAAAGGTGTTTCATGTTGGTTGGTTGGTTGGTTGGTTGGTTGGTTGATTTTGTTTCTCCCTCCCCCCCCTTTTATGCCCAGCACAGTCCTTGGTTCTGAAACACCTGTGACTAAAGAGGATATTTCTCCTTTGGGTGTCAGCATCCAGAGCACAGAAAGAGAACCTTCCATTCAACAGCCTCTGTGGCCTGCAACAACTCAAACATCCAGTGGCTATCCATCATTAGATACAGTTCATCATTAGAGACATTCAGACAAAAATGCAACTTTGCTCTGTCCCTGCCATTCCTGCAGTCAAGCTACAGCATGCATGCTGAGAGCCTTCTGAGGAAGCAGAAACCTCAGCTCCCACCTGCCTAGGCCAAACGGCCAGCTTTCCACTGTCAGCAATAATAATTATCCTTTATTGAGCACTTACAGAATCTCTGGTACCAAGTCCATGATCATATCCCCCTTTATCTTCGCAGTCCCAAGAAGCAGGTGCTGTAAAAGGTTATCACCCATTTTATAGATGGATAAACGAGGCCCATAGAAGTGAAGTTGCTCATCCGAAGTTCCTTCACCAACAAGCTACTGAACCAGGATTGAAATCCACAAAACCTGGGCTCTCAAACATGCCTCTATAGAAAATGGAGGGGGTGGCTAGGATACTAAAAACTAAGAGCTTTCAAAAATGGCCACCAAAGAAACTCCTCTATCACTCCTCTCAGCCCACTGAGAAGTGTGACACAGGCACTGGGGGAGGTGGCCTCCACACCTGGTCCTGCCTCCCACCAGCATCCTGGCCCTTTCCCACCCTCTGGGACAGCTGGCTGCAGACCAGTGCCAACCCAAGCAGGGGCCTCCCACGAAGGCTTCCATGGAAAACACAAGCTTGCCCCATCTGTTTGCTCTAAATTTCTTCCCCCTTCTTCCTTTTCCACAACTATTTTCTCTTCAAAGCAAGAACTGGATTACACGGATTTGTTCTTCTACTTAGCACCTGTGTGCCCTTGGGCCTGGCCAGATCTTGGTTTCCCCAGCTGTACAAGTTGGATGAAATAGAGTGTAGCCACCTTAGAGGGTTGCTTCTGAGGATAAAGATGCAAGGAACCCAGGTGGAGCATCTAGCACAAGCCGTGTTCCTGGGCCACACTCACAAGGTGGTAGCTACTCACACAAATAGTTCCAGCTCTGACGGACACACACTGGCTGACTCTGAACCGCTCAGCTGGCAGCCCCAGCCCTGGGTGCCCAAACCACACAAGGCCAATATGGTCCTCAGAACAAGGGCTTTAGAACAACAGGCCGGACTGGTGTCTCTCCGGCCAGGGGAAGAGGAGGAGTGAAGTTTCACAGGGAAACCAAAGGCCCGTTTGCTGGAGTGACAAGTCTGTCGCCTGCTTACGTTTATCTCTCCTCTGAATCTTCCTGGCTGTTTTTAAAACTGCCCCCCTCTTCCATTTTGGTGGCACTTCACAAGTCTGTCCCAGGACCAGCCCACACATCCAAGGTGCTCCCCTGCAGCCAGCCCTGGGTAGGGGAGTAGAGGAGCGAGTGTGGGGGGGGCAGGCCTGGATCCTCTTCCCATGCTATCCTGACAAGGCCCAGCTGTGAAGATGAGCTCTGACCATCGACCACAAACAGGGAGAAGATCAATTCACCAGCTTTCTCAGGGTGCTGGCACACTTATCTTTCTTGGCCTTCCACAGTCATCTGAAGTGAGCAGAAAGTACAGAAAATATAAACAGGCCACTATGGACAAGGCTCTTGGATAAAGCAGAGGCCCAGGAGGCCAAACCTGAGGATCCTAGTTCCAGTTCTGTCTGTGAGCCTTTTGACAAACCACTTCACCATCCTGGGCTGTGGTTGTCTTTTTTTTTTTTTTTTCCACATGTAAAATAAAGGGAACGCATTACTGAAATCTGAGATTTCACCTGAAAAATAAACCCCTGAACTACATGTATTTATGTTTACTGATTCATTTTTATTTCTTTGATTCACACCCAAATGGCCACAAATGACCAGGTGTGGGCCAGTCTGAAATCAGGAGCCAGGAATTCCATCCGGTCTCCCCTAAGGGTAACAGGGACTCCAGGAGCTGAGCCAGCATCTGCTGCCTCCCACTTGCCTTAGCAGGAAGCTTGAATGGGAAGCAGAGATGAGAGTGGATCCTGGGCAACCTAAGTGGCAGGGCTTAACATGCAGCACCACCACACCTGGCCCGTACTTCAACTCCAAGCCTCCTTTCTCACTCCCAGGAGATGCTGGCTCCTAGCCCAGGGCCAAACACCTTCAGTCAGTCATTTTGAGACAGACTTGAGGTAATCACACACACAAAAGAAAGATTCATCTATCAGATAATGGCAGGGGCATACATTACCAGCATCTCCTAGAGTATTGCACACAGGGCATGCTGCAAATGCATTGTTTGTAAGTAAACAAAGGCCATGCAGTTCAAGTTTTAACTTGAACTGCGCCCTATTAATTTGCTCAAATCAGTCTTTGAGCATTCACTCTGCTTCTCATTGCAGTGTTACTGCACTGGGCTTTAAATAAACACCTGTGACCACTTCTCAACAAAGTATAATTGGAGATTGAGGCAGGGAATTAGATGCAGAAAGAGTTCTCAAAAGGTTAATGAGAAGTTGGTTAGCAAATAAAGGCTTCTCTGAGGTGGTGTGGTAAGCTAAGCCTCTGCCTGCAACACCGGCATACCCTATGGGTGCCAGTTTGAGTCTCAGTCCCAGGTATTTCACTTTTGATCCAGTTCCCTGATTATGGCTTGGAAAAGCAGCAGAGGCTGGCACAACTCCAGCTCTCTGCACCCACATGGGAGACCTGGAAGAAGCTCCTGGTTTCTATTAGGCCCAGCTCCAGCCATTGCAACCATTTGGGGAGTGAATCGGTGAATGGAAGATCTCCCTCTCCTCTCTTGGTAACTCTGCCCTGCCAACAAAAATATGAAAAATAAAAAATCTTAATTTTTTTTAACAAAATAAAGATTTCTCAGTCACTCTCTTTCCCCGCATTCCTCCCACTCCACCATGCTGTGACTTCTGATAGCCAGTTTTTTTGTTTGTTTGTTTGTTTTAATGAAAGTCGCCTTAACCAGCCTCACACAGTCAAGGTCAAAATTCACACCTTCCAGCGGAGGATCCAGATAAACTGGGCAGATAAGACTCCAGGCAAGAGAGGGATGTGGCCAAGACCCCTCTCTTCACCCGCCCCTCAACTCCACTTCAGGCTGCCACTTCTCTCAGGGACCCCACCAGGTGGCTCTGGCCTCAGGTGAAGCCGTTCTCAAATTAAATCACAAAAAGGGACTGGCAGTCTGTAATGATCTGTGTTTATTTAGTAAATGGGTTGATTGCCCTCATTTGGGCAGATGAAGGGTTCATTTCCCAACGCAGAGCGAACTGATTTCTTGAAGGGCCACCCCAGATAATTAAGAGGAAAAAACAAAATTCAAACACCTCCCCCACCCCCTCAGCCCACCCACCCGCCCCTTCTCAGCCACTTTGGCCTTTCACTGGCCTCCCTGCCAGGTAGCCACAGGCCCACGGGTTCACCGAGGCTGGCAGGAAGGATTTGGTAAACAAAGGCTTAGGAATTCTTTAGGTGCCTTTAACTGACATCTGGCAAATTCGAGATCAAGTAACAGTTTCTCCTCCTCCCCTTACCCCCTTGCCAGCTTTGAAAGGCAAATGTTTTTGAGGTTTGTGTTTTCTCCCATTCATGGAGGTTTTAATCAAGTGGAGTCAAACCACTTTGTCTACACCTTAATTGAAGGGCCTAGCTCTAGAGTTCAACATGCTATTTGTAATAATAGGGGAAGATGCAGGCAGAGGAAGAGAGATGGGGGAAGGGGGCTAATTGGAAATGTGAGAGGGGAGACAAGAGACAGGCAAGTGGCCCTGAAGGGAACACTCCAAGTAGGACCATCAAGCAAACCCTGGCCTCTGAGTCCAGTTCAGGCTCGGAACTGCCCAGATCCCAGTGGCACTAGGAAGAGACCGGATGGCAAACACACTAGCAAATCCCCACTGGGAGAAGTCTTCACCAGGCAAGGAACTCCTGCACTAAGCCAGGGGCTATCCCAGAGCCAGCCCGCTGGGCCCACAGAGCTGAGCAGCCTGCACAAGAGGCTCAGTGGCTGGGCAGAGGCTGTGGACGTCCTCTGCTTCCCCCTCCCCCCCAGCCATGCCTGAACCTTCTACCATTGGAGCCTCCCCTGACACAAATGTGCCACGGGCCCACCTTGCAACAGACTTGCACACAATAGGCAATCTGGGAAGAAGACTTGGTTTGTATCTCTCTCAAAAAGTGATACATATACTTTCTTTTTTTTTTTTTTAAAGATTTATTTTTATTACAAAGTCAGATATTCACAGAGGAAGAGAGACAGAGAAGATCTTCCGTCTGATGATTCACTCCCCAAGTGAGCTGCAACGGGCCGGTGCGCGCCGATCCGATGCAAAACCAGGAACCTCTTCCAGGTCTCCCATGCGGGTGCAGGGTCCCAATGCATTGGGCCGTCCTCGACTGCTTTCCCAGGCCACAAGCAGGGAGCTGGATGGGAAGTGGAGCTGCCGGGATTAGAACCGGCGCCCATATGGGATCCCAGGGCGTTCAAGGCGAGGACTTTAGCCACTAGGCCATGCCGCCGGGCCCCTGATACATATACTTTCACCTGGTCCTCTCACCAGCTATTTCAGATTCTGGCTGCATTTTGGATTCACCTGGGGAACTTTTAACAGACTCTCCCTGGGTGGGGCCCAGGAAGTGGGTTTTGGGAATTAAAATCTTTCTACCACCACCCTCATCTGGTTACCTTACATACAGCAACCTTCGAGCCACTGAATTGAGTCTGCATCCCAGGTTTATGTCAGAGTGATGCACCATTCCCAAATGTTTGGCTCGTTGATCACTCATGATCCCAGGGTCTTTTGTTTCCAACTAGTCTTTCGTCATGCTGCATCTCTGCAAGTTACAGATCTTTTCTTTTCATTGTGTTTCATCTGATTGGTGAGTTGTATGATTTGACTCACAAAAGGAGGAAAATTCAAGAACCTTGCAAGTGAGCTGGTGAAAGATACTGAATGTTGATGACGATCTACTGTGTACCAGGCATACTATGACCAAATAGAATGAGGTTTTGCTGTAAAGCATAGCAACACTGAGAATTCCGTTGGCTTAGATAAGACAGTAATTCAGTCTCATATTAATGAGTCCATGGCAGGCTAGCAAATGTGAGGGAACCAGGCTCCTTCTACTATTTGCTCCATTACTGACTTCCCATGGCCAGAACACAGTGGTTGACATCAGGGAGAGTAGAAAATGGGAACCGGCACCCATATGGGATCCCGGGGCTTTCAAGGCGAGGACTTTAGCCGCTAGGCCATGCCGCCGGGCCCGATGGAAGATCTTTTTCTCTGTCTCTCCTCTCTGTAGATCTGCCTTTCCAACAAAAAACACATACATTTTTAA
Organism: Ochotona princeps; assembly: GCF_030435755.1. NCBI lineage: Eukaryota > Metazoa > Chordata > Mammalia > Lagomorpha > Ochotonidae > Ochotona > Ochotona princeps. The sequence continues at coordinate 77,022,758 of NC_080836.1, forward strand.
AAAAGAAAAAAAATTGGATCTTTATTCCAGATAGTCACACATCAAGCTAAAGACTGGCCCTCCTGTATCACTTTAGAGAAAGAGGAGCATGATGTTGGAGGGCAGCCACAGCCTCTGTGGCATGCTGGGCACTTGATACAAAGTTCCTGGACCTTTATAGGTCATTCTTGTCTTGCAACACTTTGGCAATCACAATTGGCTCAACATCAACTATGGTTCTAGGAAGCAAATTCTCCGACTCACGGCCCAAGCCATCCAGCAAAATGGAGGCTGCCTGCCTGAGCCTTTGTTGGTCAGCCCTGCACAAATGCCTCTCTCAGCTGGGAGCTGATCCTTAATTCAGCCTCCGGCAGCTGTGGGCCAACTGCTCCCCCGAGGGTGGGATTGGGGAGACTCAGGAAACACCTATGTTTTCACCCTGTTCTAGACTTGGCACTGTTGTCGATAAGGTTCTCTTTAGTTCTAGCAATAGACAGGCAGTCAGGCAGCTTCTCTCATGGGGATGGGAGGATTCTGAGGAAGGAAGACAGCCAGGAGGCAGCTCCTATGGTCCGGACCTTTTGCCTTCTGCTTTTGAAACAAGTGTTCCTTCTCTCCTTACCTCCTTCTTTTCCCTCACCCTCTCCCTCCTCCTTTCCTCTGCTATCTTGTTTTTCCCTCTATTTCTGAGACCATCACCTCATTGCTCTCCACTCATGCTACCTTAGCCTCCCAGTTCTCATGACTCCCAAGCTGCTTTTGCTTCCTGGCTTCTGCTTCCTCCCTTCTCCAATTTCTGAGCTTCCGCAAGTCAATTATATACCCAGATCCCCAAATAAAAGTATCTAATAAGGTGACCACTCCATGTCCAGCAGACACACTGTGGGAGGAGCAGCTGTTCCATTTCAGGATAGTCACTGTGAACTTGTAGCAATCCAACATCACATCATGCAACCAGCTCCACTCTTGTAACACACACACATACACAAAAATTTTACTTCCGTATGGTTCTTATTATTTCCATCCTTGAGTTCAAAACATAATTAAGTAGAGCAAGGGACCGTATGCTGGACTTCAAGACACTCAAGAAAGTAGCTGTGACATGATGCTTTCCTTTGGAACACAGTCGGGATCAGTGGTTTCTAAACCTGATTAATTCACAAGAATCATCTAGTGACTTTTACAAATTACACCCCCCCCAGTCTCATTCCAGAGATTTTAACAGAACAGACAAGAAATGGGATCAGCCTTCCTAAATTTCTTTTTCTTCCTTCCTCCTTTCTCTCCCCTCGCTTCTTCTCAGCTACTCCTAATGATCAGTTTTAGCTCCCATCTGCACTCTTTTAGAAGGTTCCTGGGGGCTTTCATCACTACTGAGAGTATGGTTCCTGCAGTTTCTCCTGGTGCTTTGCTGACTGGCATAGCCTATCAAGATCCTCTTATAGGAAAAGCCTGGTATATCATCAAAATTCTACTTGCCCCCACATCCCCTAATTTCCCAGATTTCCACTAGCATTATTTCTACAGTAGGAATTAAATTGTCCCTCAGGAAACTAGAGAAAATACACAGACTCTTCCAAGTGTAGGGTTTGAAACCTCTATAGGTATACTATTCAGGGGATCATCACCAACCTGGCTTGATATCCCAAATCTGGAAATTCCAGTCCATCATTACAATTTTGTAAGGCTTTTGATTAGACATGGCGCAGGCACGGAGCTGGGCCTCCACCTGCCTTCCCATATGGGTACTGGTTCAAGACTCAGCTGTTCCACTTTCCATCCAGCTCCCTGCTTGTGGCCTAGAAAAGCAGTAAAAGATTGTCCGAGGCCTTTGGACCCTGCACACATGTGGGAGACCCACAAGAAACTCCTGGCTCCTGACTTCTAATCAGTTCAGCTTTGGCAGTTACAGCCACTTGGAGAGTAAACCAACAAAAGGAAGACCTTTCTTTCTGTCTATGCTTTTCTCTGTAAATCTGCCTTTCTAAAGTAATCTGAAGAAGATAATCTCTAGAAATCCAAAGGTGTTTCTGAGCCAAGTCTTTGGGGAACTGGTTATGTGCATCTTTTACAAATTCCAAGTTCAGTGATATTACATGGACATGAAATTGGCCTTACACCACAGGAATTGGCAGATGTAAAGATCAGGGCCTCTTTCCTAAAGAACTGATGATAAACATTTATGAATACAATACTGTAAAATAAATAAATAACAGCTTTAGCAAAGAGCCAGAGCCACAAAATCTGAGGCTAACTTGGCCTTTAGTTTTATTTCCATGCTTTGCATCCATGTAACCATACAGGGATCTGACCCTGTAACCATACAGGTGATTTTTTTTTTTTTTGGCTCAAGGATCACAACGTGTATTGTAAATACTATGCCATGAATTCTCACAACACACTGGAGGAATAAGGGACACGCTGGAGGAATGAGGGAGGTTAAGTGACTCACCAGGGCCAGAACACACACATGGATGGTGAAAAGCAGAACAAAACTAGTTTGCATTAACCTCCTCTGTAGGTGTGAGCAATGTGGTGAGGCAGGTTAATCTGTTGTTTGGGACATCCACAGACCATATCACAGTGCCTGAGATGGAGGCCTGTTTGTTTCGGTCTCTGATCCAGCTTCCTACTAATGTACCTTAAAGGCGGCAGGTAATGGCCCAAATAATTGGATTCCTGCCAGTCACAAGAACAGGATGGAGTTCTTGTTTGGCTGGCCCAGCCCCAGTTGTTGCAAACATTTGAGGAATGAACCTGCAGATGACAGCATTTTCCCCCACTACCTACTGCCTGTAATGTAGTCACTGTACTACCTGTGCGTCTGTCTTCCCCCGCTCCCGCTAGCACACCGCCTTTCAGATGCCATATCATGAGTTGCTTCATGAGAGGCTCACATGACAAGGAACTGATTTGACTGATAACTGTCCACAGCCTTGAGGCAACCACAGATCCAATCAACATCACTATACTCTGTGAAAGACCAAGCAGGGGGCCCCAGCTAAGGACACACCTTCCTGACATAAACAAACTATGGGATACTAAATGTTCATTGTTTTAAGATCCTAGACTTACAGTTGTTACACAACAATCCATTTTTAACAAAACGCTCAACAACAAGGAGGTCAACAGATCCAGTGGCCAGAACCTACTACACAAAGCATCTTTGTAGAATGGGACCCATACTCCTCCAGTGATGAAAACATGGCTCTCCCGGTATTCAATCTGGACACTTCAGACATGCAGAACACTTCAAGCTGTTTTAGGGATAGGAATGTTCCCCTCCCAAGGAATGATCAACACCCTAAAAAACAATGAGCTCCCATTAATGGCAACCTGCCCAACTGAACATTCCAAGTCCTCAAGGTCAAAATGGCCTGGTAAGGGAGGCTGGAATGAGAAGCCCTGTTAAAAGCTGAACTTTCTGGTCACACATGAGTCATTCTTGCAGCTTTAGAGTTTCATTACCACCACACAATTGTGGCACTAAGGAGGTGACCATTTTCAAATCTGACCTGACATCAGAATGTAGATAAACCTGGGATGTGGCCAAAATAAGTAGCATTTGGAAAACCAGAGCCAATGAATACCAACATTTTTCTGTGAAACTCTATGAACAGATGTGAAGAAATAAAGGCCTATGTTATTTTAAAGGGCAGGGAAGACTAGAAGTTTTTTGCTGCAGACAGTTACAAAATTTTCCACCGTGGGTTCTCCAAAGAAGACAGGAATGAGTGGCTTTGGGGGTTGGGTGTGGTAGGCATTACTTGGAAATAAAGAATTCAGCAGATCCTGGACAGAGTACACTAATGTGGCTACATTTGTTGTGGAGCTGCAAACACACTATTTAGTCCCTTATACTGTGGGTTGACTTGTTATGATATATTCTATTTCTTTACGCCTTGAAATCACAGCATTCTATTCCACGCAAAGCATGGATAGTTATGGCACCCACTCACAAACAGCCAAATCTAATTTTGGGTAGTAATTTTACATGGAGGCTTAGGGGGAAAAAGTCTTTCAAAACAAAACAATCTCAAAAAATTTCTCTCTTTGTGCATATATTTGCCCGTGATATTTACCATCTGGGATGGGGTTTTTGTATCCTCTGCGTAGATTTTTTTTTTTAATATCTCATTCATTGTACTTTTTTTTTTTTAAAGATTTTATTCATTTTATTACAGCTAGATATACAGAGAGGAGGAGAGACAGAGAGGAAGATCTTCCGTCCGATGTTTCACTCCCCAAGTGAGCCGCAACGGGCCGGTGCGCGCCGATCCGAAGCCGGGAACCTGGAACCTCTTCCTGGTCTCCCACGCGGGTGCAGGGTCCCAATGCATTGGGCCGTCCTCAACTGCTTTCCCAGGCCACAAGCAGGGAGCTGGATGGGAAGTGGAGCTGCCGGGATTAGAACCGGCGCCCATATGGGATCCCGGGGCTTTCAAGGCGAGGACTTTAGCCGCTAGGTCACGCCGCCGGGCCCCATTCATTGTACTTTTAAAGGCTCTCTTTCCTCTTAGTCCCCTTACCTAACAGCAGTGGGCTTTGGGCTGCAGCATGAGGAGTCCCCGTTCAACAGCTACACTGGTTGTCATTACTCTAGAGACAGCATTTTAGCTTGTCAGTTTTCATTTTATTGATGATAGTGCTCGCCATGTCTCCCTCCACAAGCAGAGATGACTTAGATCAGTGGCCTGATGAATAAGCACGAAAATCTGATTCAGAAAGGGAGACTACCCTGAGACTCACGGGGAGAGAAAAGGAACTTAGAGCTCTACTATACACACTTGCAAGGACAAAGCAAAGGGGCCGCATTGTCTTTTAAACGGCAACCTCTCACGAAATAGCAACGCTCCCTGAGGTTAGGGAACCGAGGTGATAGTTAAAGGAAAGTGGTGGTGGCGGGATCCCGTATTACTACTCCTTCATATGACCTTGAGGCAGACTTCCCCTCCCCTCCCCCTCAAAAACAAAACAAAACAAACAAACAAAACAAAAAAGCAGTCTGAGACTGAGGGGAAAGTGATGCGCGGGAGGCAGAAGGGCACTGTCCTGTTTGGGCGAGGGCGAGGAGGCCAGCAGTCTGGCAACCTCGCTTGCCCCAAAGCCTGAAGTTCTGTGGCTGGACCGGTAGGAGTGGGAAGCGACAAAGAACCGTCAAGTGGGCAGGCTGCCCAGCAGACGTCAGGGATCACAGAAGACACAGGAAATTCGAGTCTCCTATGGAGGGAACTCCGATGAACACCGTTGAGTTCCAGAATCAGAAGCCGCGCACCGGGGTCGGGAACCGACTCGGTCAGAAGCTCCTGGGACTCTCGCCAGAAGAAAGAATGGAAAGGCATGGGGGTTCCACAGAGAAAGAGAGGCGGGCGGCGGCGGGGACTAGCTTTTCTCCCACCCCGATTCTTCCTCAACAGATCACTTACGTAACTTGCCTGCAAGGTATTCCTGGCATCCCCGGCTGCCCCCCAAAAAGGGGAGAAGCCCCCTCGCCACTTTCCACCCCGCCGGCGCGCGAGCGCCCCCGAGCACAGTGCAGGAGGCAGATTTGTTCGAGAACAAAAGAACGCTTGCCAATCGGGACGCGCTCCCGAGAACAAGGGGGAACCCCTCTTCGGGGATTTGGAAAGACTTTTTTTCTTCCCTTGAGCGATCGCCCTGGTGTCTGACACATGCATGGCAACTTTTCTGAGCAGATTTCAAATGCAGAATCAGACTCTTCTGCAACGAAACGGGCTCCCAAAAGGCCGCAGGCCCGCAGAAGTTAAGGGGAACGGGGCCACCTCAGAGGCTCTGGGAGGCGGTGCGGGGTGTTCCGAGCGCTCGGGCTCAGGTTACTTTCATGACCGCCCCCCATCGCCGTCTCGGTCTCCTTCAGCCGCGCTCCGGCCACATTAGCGCGGCAGACGCTGGGCCCGGCCGCGCGTGCGGGCGGAGCGGCCTAGGACCCGGGGCCCCCCTTCCCGGCTCTCTCCAGGAGGGTCTGCACTTCCTGCTGCCTTCCCGCGGCCCCCCTCGACCGACTCCGGTTTCTCCTCTGAGGCCGCCCCTCCTCCTCTCCACAACTCTGAGAGGAGGAGGGGAGAGGGGACCACGGCCTCACGCGGTCTGTTTGGGTCTGGGTGGGGCGGGGTGGGGGCTGAAAAGCCATTCTCAAGACGCTCCCCCTTAAAATCCCGTCCCGAACCGCACCCTTAGGATTCCGCTGCCCCAAGCCCCCCTCGGCCAAAGCCCACTTTTTCAGCCGGGACCGGGACTGAGGTGACTCCGGGTTCCAGTAGTTCCCCGACCCAGGCGCGGCGTTCTTCTCAGCTCTCCCGGCAAAAAGCCAGTGGCGAACGATCCCTTCTGCCCAGGACTGTGTATTTAGTGCACTTAAAAGAGGGACAAATCTTTCACGTAAACTCTCCTTCTGGTCCGTTTTTCTCCCCCTGAGTGAATTCAGGGTAAAAGTTTTTTTCCAACTTTTCCCTCCCGGTCCCCCGCCCCTCCCCTCAGGAATCCGCCCAGAGCACCGCAGTCACCGCCCCCACCCCGTTCCCTCGCCCGCCCCTTCCGACTTCCACCCAATGCGGAGGCGACTCCAGAGAAAACAAAGACTGCCATTGGACTTCTCGGGGGCGCGGGCACCGCCCCCGGAGTGGTTTGTGAATGGGGGGAGGGGAGGGGGCGGGTCAGCCCGAGTCCCGCGAGCCCGAACGCTTCTTCAGGCCACCGGCGCGGCTCCCAGGCGTTACTCTGCGCTCCCTCTCGGCGGCCGGCGGCGGCGGCGGGCGGGCGCCGGGACTCCCGAGGGCCAGGGCTGCGCGAGGCCGGAGAGGCCGAGCTCAGGCTGCGGGCGCAGGGGCCCTCGCTGCTTCAGACGCCTACTGACTGCGCTCCCCCACACAAATCGCCGGGCTCCAGGCTCTGAGGCGCCGGTGGGACTCCGCGAGAGCCAGCCGGTGGGGCTGAAACTTGGGGCCGAAGAAGGGCGCGGGGCGTGGAGGAGGAGGCGGCGGGGAGTCGAGCCTCGAGGCGAGGAGGCGGAGCAGCACCTCCGAGGCGGCGGCGGAGACGGCGGCGGCGCCGGCCCGGGCCTGGTGGGGGCCGGACTTGGTGCGGGGGGCGTGCGCGTCACTGTGCACTGGGGAGGGTGGGTCGAGTGACTTGGGCAAACTTTGAAGGGGTGCCGGAGACGCTTGTTGCTCCTCGTCGTAGAGAAAGAAGCCGCACCGTTACGTCTCAGCAGAGAAGGCCGGGCCGCCCCCTCCTGCTCCGCGCCCCCCCGCCCAAACCGACGAGTTTGGGGGACCCCCGGCGTCGCGCGACTGCCGGGCGGAGGCGGCTGCGGCGTCCCCGCGGCTGGCGGGCCTCGCCCCCGCGACGCAGGCACCCCAGCGGCAGCGCCCTCGGCTCCGCGCCGCCCACGGCCCGGCCCCGGCGCCTGGAGGACTCTCATGCGCCGGGCGCGGCGGCGCCTCTCCGCAGCCAAACCTCTCCCAGCCGCCTCGTCTCACTCCCTAGGCTGAGAGCGTTGCTGCACTCGGGGCCGGCGATGCGGGGCTCCGGCGCGGCCGTGTCACGTTCGTCCCCTGGCCTATGCGCCCTGCTTCTGGCGCTGCTGGGCGCTTTGCCCGCGGGCGCCGGGGCGCAGCCCTACCACGGCGAGAAGGGCATCTCGGTGCCGGACCACGGTTTCTGCCAGCCCATCTCCATCCCGCTGTGCACGGACATCGCCTACAACCAGACCATCCTGCCCAACCTGCTGGGCCACACGAACCAAGAGGACGCGGGCCTCGAGGTGCACCAGTTCTACCCGCTGGTGAAGGTGCAATGCTCGCCCGAGCTGCGCTTCTTTCTGTGCTCCATGTACGCTCCCGTGTGCACCGTGCTCGACCAGGCCATCCCGCCATGCCGCTCTCTGTGCGAGCGTGCTCGCCAGGGCTGCGAGGCGCTCATGAACAAGTTCGGCTTCCAGTGGCCCGAGCGGCTGCGCTGCGAGAACTTCCCGGTGCACGGCGCCGGCGAGATCTGCGTGGGCCAGAACACGTCGGACGGCTCCGGGGGCCCGGGCGGCGGCCCCACCGCCTATCCTACCGCACCCTACCTGCCAGACCTGCCCTTAACCGCGCTGCCCCCAGGGGCTGCGGACGGCAGGGGCCGCTCCTCCTTCCCTTTCTCGTGCCCCCGCCAGCTCAAGGTGCCGCCCTACCTGGGCTACCGCTTCCTGGGTGAGCGCGACTGTGGCGCCCCGTGCGAGCCGGGCCGTGCCAACGGCCTCATGTACTTCAAGGAGGAGGAGAGGCGCTTCGCCCGCCTTTGGGTGGGCGTGTGGTCCGTTCTATGCTGCGCCTCAACGCTCTTCACCGTGCTCACCTACCTAGTGGACATGCGGCGCTTCAGCTACCCAGAGCGGCCCATTATCTTCCTGTCGGGCTGCTACTTCATGGTGGCCGTGGCGCACGTGGCGGGCTTCTTGCTGGAGGACCGCGCCGTGTGCGTGGAGCGCTTCTCGGACGATGGCTACCGCACGGTGGCGCAGGGCACCAAGAAGGAGGGCTGCACCATCCTCTTCATGGTGCTCTACTTCTTCGGCATGGCCAGCTCCATCTGGTGGGTCATCCTGTCCCTCACCTGGTTCCTAGCGGCCGGCATGAAGTGGGGCCACGAGGCCATCGAGGCCAACTCGCAGTACTTCCACTTGGCCGCGTGGGCCGTGCCTGCCATCAAGACCATCACCATCCTGGCCATGGGACAGGTGGACGGGGACCTGCTCAGCGGGGTGTGCTACGTGGGCCTGTCGAGCGTGGACGCACTGCGGGGTTTTGTGCTGGCGCCGCTCTTCGTCTACCTGTTCATTGGCACGTCCTTCCTGCTGGCGGGCTTCGTGTCGCTCTTCCGCATCCGCACCATCATGAAGCACGACGGCACCAAGACCGAGAAGCTGGAGAAGCTCATGGTGCGCATCGGCGTGTTCAGCGTGCTCTACACCGTGCCCGCCACCATCGTGCTCGCTTGCTACTTCTATGAGCAGGCCTTCCGCGAGCACTGGGAGCGCACCTGGCTCCTGCAGACGTGCAAGAGCTACGCCGTGCCCTGCCCGCCCGGCCACTTCCCGCCCATGAGCCCCGACTTCACGGTCTTCATGATCAAGTACCTGATGACCATGATCGTAGGAATCACCACCGGCTTCTGGATCTGGTCGGGCAAAACCCTGCAGTCGTGGCGCCGCTTCTACCACAGACTCAGCCACAGCAGCAAGGGGGAGACTGCGGTATGAGCCCCGGCCCCTCCCCCACCCGCCTCCCCCCGGAGGGGGAGGGAGACTGCTGCTGGGGGCTTGATTGGGTCACCCCTCGCCCCTAAACCCCCAGCCCAGAGAAGTGACCTGGGTGGGAGTTATTTACAGATTTTGGGGAAGGGAGTTTGGAGGGGTTGGGGTTAGGAGTAGGAGTTGGAAGGGAGACCTTGGTGGAAAGTGGTTTGGACAAAACAAAAAAAAAAACTTGTGGCCAAGACTGAGGACGAGGATGATGATGGCGATGAGGCCTATGATGCTGTGAATTGTGAACGGTATGGCCGGCCTGGGCCGCAGCAGACTGAGACCAGTAGAGACTGTTGTGGGGTTCCCGGCTGCGGACCCAGCGGGGCCCAGGGCCGTCCCCCGCTGCAAGGCAAGTGGCCTGTCCTCACTGCGGTGAGGCCTCGGGGAGAGGCACAGCCCCGGCCCTGGCCGGCTGCTTTGTTGGGAAGAGGGAGGGCCTCCTGCCGCGTTCTTGTCAGGCGGTGGTCAAACCATAATCTCTTTTCACTGGGGCCAAACTGGAGCCCAGATGGGTTAATTTCCAGGGTCAGGCATTACCCTCTGTCCCTCCCCGCCCCCTCCCGCCTGTCTGTGCTCCCCGACTCCTTTCAAGTCTTGTAAACCGAGAATGTGGAAGTGCTGGGAGGCCTGCCTGGCGGAATCCTAATGTGAAGATGCTAAGGAAATGACAAGGAGGTCTCATGACGAGGCCGGGGGGAACGGAGTGCTGGGGACGTTCTGCTACTTTGTCATCTTTTGGGGAAAGGCAGGAGGCTGAAAAGAGGGTGTTTTATTTCCTTTAGGACCCTGAAAAGATGTGGTGACTTGTTGCTTTTCAAAACAGGAATGCATTTCTCCCCCCAACCCCCACTCCTGTCTTTGTTGTAAGAGACAAAAGAGGAAACCAAAGTGTCTCCCTGTGGAAAGGCGTAACTGTGAAGACCGCAACTTTTACAGGCAAAGCAGCGCAAACCTGAGGTTTCCCTTTGGTTGTTAATTTGGTTGAGATAAACATTCCTTTTTAAGGAAAAGTGAAGGACGGTGTGCGTCCACACCCGGTTCAGCCAGAGGTTCTGACTTGGCTGAAGGAAACCTAAGGACGTTTTATTGTTTGTTTTAAGTCAGTTTAATTCAGAACACATGATCCAACAAGCTCTGCTCACATGTTCAGGGAAATCTGCCCCTTCATTTCTTCCTGCTATAAGCCTACGTGTAGGTTTTCTCATTTTCCCCCCCTTTCTGATTTGGATCCTTCAAGATAAAAGGAAAAGCATGCCCTTCAGCTTCATAATAAAAGAAAGATTTCCTTAAAAAAAAAAAAAGCTAGGGAATCAGTTTATCTATTTTATCCTGGTTTCATAAATCTGTTTATAGAACATCGGATGTGTGTGAGTGTGTGTGTGTGTGTGTGTGTGTGTTGACCCCACCTGCCCCTGAAGTTGGGTGGAGGTAACTGCTGCAGAAATGCTGGTAAACAGAGACGAAAGTTTGAACCCGGGACCCGTTTTTTATAAAAAGTCATTAGAAGAAGGTAGACTTCAAAGTGATCCTAGAGTTCTTTGAAATGTGCTGGGAGACTTAAAATTTATTCATCTTAAATCATGTACTTTCTTTCTTGGTAGTAGAACTCAGATTCTTTTGCATAATGGTGTCAATCTGAGCAGAGAATCATGGGAGCTAACCTTCCCCCCACCTTTGACACTACCCTCCAATCTTGCAGGGCTATCCTGTTTCTTAAATGCCAAATCAGAGGGTACTGCCTACAGAACAAGTTACTTGCAGTATGGAGCGCTCAGTTGAGTGGAGCTGCTTCCACATTCAGCAGAGAAAATGGTCTTGTGTTTCAAAGATTTTCATAACTGTCTCGTGTCAGAATTTTTAAACTTCCACTACACCATTTTTTATCAGCTTTTGCGTTACATCTCTTAAGGTGCATGTGAAATTTGTAAAATAGAGACAAGTGCAGTATGTATATTTTGTAAATCTCCCATTTTTGTAAGAAGATATATATTGTATTTATACGTTTTTACTTTGGAGTTTTGTTTTGCCTTTGAAAGTCTACAATGAAGCCCCACTTTATCACGTGTACAGATCACAAATAAAAATTTTTTAAATACAAAGTGACTGTTTATGCAGTTCATTAGTGAACCGAACTTGTGTTCTGGAAAGAAGGCATGGAAGGACACTACTGGGTGTGTCCCCCAAGAAAAGGACATAAAAGGATAGTATTGATTGTTGAGGTCTTTTCTCTCTGCCTCTTAAAACTCGGAGCTTAATGAATGCCTTGACTGTCCTTTATTTTATTTTACTTTTTATGTTGTGGATGTTTCCTGTCTCCCTGCACACCACCCCACCACACACACCCCTAACACCCCTAAGCCTTTTCACATCCTGCCTATTGAAAGTACTGAATAAGCATCCCTTTTAGATGCTGTCTGATCTGCGTGTTTACCACCCTTAGGAGAGGGAGTCTGTATTTGAAAGATGTTTTTGCTATTTTCTGCCTTTCAGGTGTTGTTTTTTTCCTTGGGGAGAATTCTGTGGGTTTTTTGTTTTGTTTTGTGACTGACTGTTTTTCTATCCTATCATGCCTTATCTAAATCATTAATTCAGGTTCAAGTGATGGTAGAGGTTTCCCAAGAAGCATTTTTAGCTCAAGGCTTCACTCTACCTTCTAGGTAAGCTGAACCAGAGGGCAGGCAGCTCCCCGGGATGGCAGTGACTCAGCAGCTAGGCAGGAATAGACTCCACGCCTGACCCTGGCGTGGCCTCAGAAGCCACTGACACTGCCATGCCCTCTTGTAGAAGAGGCTAACTTTGGAATCAGATTGGGCAGGGAACCATGGCACTGTCCAGGCGTCTGATACTAAAGCCGTCCCTCGGGGAACTGCTCAAGGCATTTGAATACTGGGCAATTTTCTGTCAGCCTTAGGAGCACAGTATTCACCCAGGAGCCTATGTGTCCCACAGCCTCTTGCCATGGTTTCCCTTGCGCCACGTCAACTGGAAGTTTCTGGAATTTTAAAGCACAGCAGAACATAGTCCTGGTTTTGTTTTAATTAACCGGCACACAAACCCGGCTGGCATGTTTCACAACCGCGTGCAAAGAAAACCAGCAGCCCTGCACTTCTCTCCAGGAGGGGGAAGTCACAGGGCCAAGAGGCAGCTTTTCTTGAAGATTCCCTGGGTTTCCAACATCACAAAGGCTGAGAAGTCATCGTACCCTAGCAAGAGTCTGGCATCGTGCTCGCTTCGGCAGCACATATACCAAAAAGTCTGGCATCAAGGAAGGGAGGGGGAAAAAACCCCCAATAACCTCACTTTGGGTTTTGTGGGGTTTATTCAGTTTTTGCTCATAAAATTACACCTTTTAGCCCAGGAACACTGTTTATGCTTGCTTTTAGAGCAGGTGGAAAGTTCCCAAAGGGTTGCTGTTGTTTTATTTTCTTGCAAAAGAACTGCTGAAGGCACTTAGGCCCTTCCTCTGGGAGCTGCAGGGTGCTCACTCAGACAGCAGGTTGGTATGCCGCAGGCGGAACAAAGCCAGCCTCTGAATCAATTGCTATCCCCTGTGTTTGTAAGAGAAAAGTGACCAGTGTTAATTCCCTTCCCGTTGGGGTGAGCTCTCAGACCGGCAATCCTCACCTAAGCATTCTAGAAGTTCTGGGAATTTTTTTTTTTTCTGAAGCACTTGCATCTCCGCAGAAAATAGGTGCGGGACAGTGTTTGTGAAAGGGCATGTGTAGAGTTTAAGAAAAACATTGGCAAGAGTTTGGTGTTAATCCCCAGATAAGGAGCTGAAACACTTGTGAAAATTTTCTGCAGTTTACAAAACAAAAGCAGTCTACACAGCAACCCCCTATGGGACACCTAATCTTTTTAAGTTAGGTAGGTGAGAAATCTTGGCAAAAAAAAAAAGAGAATGTCCTGTTAACATCTTATCATGAAACAAATAGCTTTTCGGAATGTGCTTGATATACACAGTGATATTAGAACTCCTCTGGGTTGGACCACAGTAGTCTAACAGCTGTAGGTTTGAGTCCTGTAATTATGCTGGGAAAAATCTAACTGCCATCTTTAATTTTACTGAAAAGGCAGGTAGCTATTTATAGATGGTATATTTTTATATATGCATATGTGGATGGTGAATAGCAGTCCACAGGGCTCCAGGAAATCCTAGAAGGGACCCAAACCACACCAGTGTGGATTTAAATAAACAAGTCCAGGTCTGTTCTCTTATTTTCCCCTTAGCGGCATTGAACTGATTTCATAAAAACTTGATTTTTCAGCTCTTCTCTGTTTGTGACATTTCTTACATCTGAACCTGTATTCCTCACATTTCATGCAAAGCCAACTAGTTTTAAAGAGTAGGTTTAGAATGGTAGCTCTTTGATAAACCACACTCTATGCCTCCTATTAATATGTGTGTGTTGGGAGAGGCATACAGCCATGCAGAATTTTCTCAATTAGTGCTTCAATGATGGGAAATGGGGAAGTTGGACCAAGATAACGCTGGCTTATTCTAAGTGAACCTGTTCAACAAGATCAAGGCGCCACTACACAGAAGGCCCTCTGAAAGGGAGGGACCCAAAGGACGACAGATGAAAGGAAAGAGACCAAATCCATGAAGTAACTCTCGTAACTCTCATCATAGTTCAGAGTGAGGAAGGCATTCCCTGGGGAGGAAAAAAGCAAGTACCTCCACCGCAAGACAGAACCTGGCAAGTATCATATTCAAGCACACACACCCCCATTGGCATAATATTCCCAGGTACTGGGTGGCATTTATTGTTTTTCAAAACCCCTTTCACAATCTGTTTTCCTCTAGCCTCACAGTTATCCTAAGCCTGAAATGGGGAGTCATCTGTGCTTTAAAGATGACCGGGCTGTGAGAGGCAGAGGCACAGTGGCGCAGGTGGAGGCAACAGTGAGCCTCCTGCCCTGGGTCTGAATCCAGGGTAGGGCCTGGAATCTGCGGGCCAGGGCTCCTGCCCAAGCTGCTGGAAAGGTGCAGCAAATGGGACAACCCATCCAGCAATGAAGAGAAGGTGTCTAGCAAGAAGGTGCTCCCAAGATCCCAGATTCTAGGAATCCAGTAGGTTCTACGCCCTGGTAAGGCAAAGGCCTCCCGTGGACCCCAGCACCAGTGTTGTAGGCAGTCCCAAGTGGGGGGCCTCCAGCTCTTGGCAAATCCCTGTCCAAAGCTCTCATCAAATCCCTGCTTGCTTGTCTTCTTCCCCCTGTATAGGTCAGTAAGGTCCACTCTCTAGTTGGTCAATCCAGTGGATGCTCAGTGAAGGAAAAGGAACTTCACTACTGGCCTCTGCAAGTCCAGCTCAAGGGCAAAGTCACCACTGGGCTACTGTCTGCTGAAGCCAAAGCTTGGTATGTGGCCCTGTCTGCCTGCCTACACCTCCCTCTGCCAGCTCTTGCAGCAAGTGTACTCCCCCAGCTGATAGCTCATGTCCCTCAAAACCCAGGGCCTCTCACTACCAGGGATCTTCTCAGGTTGTCTCCAGGACTGTGGCTGTATCTTAGCATCTCTGTTGCTAGGGGTTTTAGCACCAAATCTGCACTTGTAGTAGCCGAAGTGATAGCACAGAGGTTTGGGGTTGGGAGCAGTGATTCTCTCTCGCTCTCCCTCTTTAAAAGATGTACTTACTTTTATTGGATAGTCAGATTTACAGAGAGAAGGAGAGACAGAGAAAGATCCTCCTGGTTCACTCCCCAAGTGGCCACAATGGCCAGTGCTGAGCCAATCCGAAGCCAGGAGTCAGGAGCCTCCTCCAGGTCTCCCATGCGGGTGCAGGGTCCCAAGGCCATGAGCCATCCTCTACTGCCCTCCCAGGCTTTAAGCAGAGAGCTGGAACGGAAGTGAGCAGCCGGGATTAGAATCAGCACCCACATGGGACTCTAGCGCATGCAAGGCAAGGACCCCAGCCACTAGGACTACCATGTGGAGCCCAGGAGCAGTGATTCTCAAAGCAAGAGCTTTTCTAGGACCCTAAAGCTTTTTTTCTAAGACTTCCTGGCCACAAAGTGGATATTGTGCTGGGAGCTCTAAGGGTGGTTCTGCTTCACTTTTGGAGAATCCTTTAGGGAGCCCAAGTTCACCTCTTCAGCTGGCTTCTAACACTCCCACCTGCAATGCTCCTTACACTGCGGTTCTGGTACCAGCTTCAGCCCAGAATTTGAGCAGGGGTCTCTGCGAGGTTAATGAATCAGGAGCCAGAAAGGACATTTAGGAGGCAGGGATAGAAAAGGATGAGGAACTAATGTTCCCTGCAGCCCACAGGTAAAGACAGGTGTTCAAGTGATCCCACCCAATGCTGCCCAATGTCCTTAGGAAGGGTGATCCCAAGAATTCAGCTGGGCCTTGCAGATTCTAGGAGACAAATTAATCAAAGGGAAAAGTGGGTGGGGTACTGTATGGTGGGACAGGGAATAGGAATTATTAGCAACAATGGAAGCATGGTGGCATAACCAAGTGTCAATTTTACTTTTCTAATTTCCAAGGGGAACACAAATGACACCCAGCATTTCATTTTAGGTTCCAGGAGTGGAGTAGCCGCAAAGAGGGGTGGTTGGCTCCCTGAATGACTGGCTTGCTGTTTTTTTTGTGTGTGTGTGTTGTTTTAACTTGCTTACTTTTTAAAAGTTTTGAATGGCTTTGCAAT
Organism: Ochotona princeps; assembly: GCF_030435755.1. Classification (NCBI taxonomy): domain Eukaryota; kingdom Metazoa; phylum Chordata; class Mammalia; order Lagomorpha; family Ochotonidae; genus Ochotona; species Ochotona princeps. The sequence goes on from NC_080836.1 coordinate 77,038,700, forward strand.
GGCTATAGACAAGTCTTAGAGCTAAAATCCTGAATTACCTCCAGCTCCAGCAGGTGGATTCTGAGGCTCTGCAATGAGCCAGATGCCAAGTAAGTCCTGTCTTGAGCACAGTGGCTGCTGGGACCTGGTGTCCTGGGATTTGGCCAGGACTGCAGACAACAAACAGTGCACCTTGCTGGGCTCACAAGGGATGCGTGAGGAGGGTACAGTAACTTGGTGCTTCACAAAGTCTCTTTCTTCACAGCATTCTCAGGAACTGGCAAATGGGCAAACAAGGCCTCTGTCACATCTCAACAATGAGGAAACCAGGTCCGGGAGGCTAAAAGCAGCACTGTTCTGTCACAAGGACCCTGGCCAAGCCACAGGGAGGGATCCACCCAGGTGTTTGGTCATCTTTTCCTGCAGAGCAGCAGGATTTGAAGATGTGTCAGAGGCACCTCCAGGGACACTCCAGCTACACAAGGTGACCTGGAAAGCAGCAAACTCTAGCCTGTGCCCCTAATCACCATGCCACAAACATTTGCTGAGGTCTTAATGTCTTCCATTCTCTATTATTCTTTTTAATTTACCCTAGAACCATTCCAAAAAGATGGAAATGATTTACATCAGAACAGAGTGGAGTTCACGAGGAAATTTTCAGTGCTAGTCCCCAGGAAGTATTTTGGGTTTTTTGCTTGTTTTTTTCTTAGTGAGAAGCACAAGCCTCACAAACGCTGTTTAAATTCTGAGACCCAAACATGGCTTGTTGCTTAGCTGGCTCCCAAGGTCTGGTAGTAGAACGAGCTTGGGGAGATGATTCCCAGATGCCCCCGCCATTTCTTGGGGATTGGCCTAGAGTTCCTGGGAATCTTCCTCCCTGCTCCTCTGGTTCCGTCCCTGTCAGTCACTGCCCTAAAGCCCAAGGCGGTCTCCCAAGGCTGGGCCAGGGGCTCAGCAGGAAAGCTCAGGCTGCTGGCACATCAGGGCAGGCTGCCTTCCCCCTGGAGGATCAATGAGTGGGAACAGGAGGCAAATGAACCCCAGCCCCACAGAAACCTCCGTCTCCAGTGCATAACAGAAGCCATTACTGTACTCACTTCACAAGCTCTCAAGCTCTCAGGAGGAACTACTGGGATCCTAACCGTCCTGTGAGTCAGACATTGGCGTAACAGCTCAAGAGGGAGCTTTGTGAGTGGCCTGCCCTATACACCCTTCTATTCAGCCCCAGTTTACAGAATTTGCCACTGAGGCACAGAGAAATTTGTGTGGCCTTTAGGAAGTGGAATGAGGAAGGGGAACTGTTTTAGGTCTGCATCCCTTCTTTAGTCAACAAGGAAACCCTTTTGGGGAAAGAGTTTTAAGAGCAGAGTTAAATCTACCTGTTCTGCCACTCCTACTCTAAGAATTCATACTCCCTGAAGACCACACTTTCTAATGTTATCTCAAAAATAATAACAAATCAGGAAATAATTTCATGCAACTCGACCAGAAATCCAGTGCATTTGCAGAGAGACAGGAGGAACATCATCTTTTCTCCTGAGGCCATGGTGACACAGCATCTTGCCCCCAGGCCCTCAGCATGTCCCCCTTCCGCATTTATGCTTTTGCAGGCTTATGGATGTTCACTACATGGTAACTGGGCTTCCAAGAGAGGGAAATTTTCAGGCACAGGGGACTCACAGCAGAAACTGGTAAGCAAGAAACCAAAAGGTCTTGCCTGGTTCAGCTGTCTACTGATTTGCTGATTAAAGACTGATGTTGGCTAGTCATCATGGGGAACTAGACTCTGCTCTTCAGTTCATCCAGAGCTGAAGGGAGCAGTGTCAGCTTAGGAACTCTAGATCCACACAAATCAAATCATGCACAGAAGAAGTGGAAATCTGGTGGGGTGTGTAGTGTGTCTGCATATCCATGTGTGTGCAGACTGTTTTAAACACAAAAAGATGTTCCCAGTGCAATAGCCTAATGACCAAATCCTTACTTTGCATATGTCAGGATCTCATATGGGTGCCAGTGCATATCCCAGCTGCCCCACTTCCCATTCAGTTCCCTGCTTGTGGCCTGGGAAAGCAGCAGAGGATGGACGGTCCAAAGCCTTAGGACCTATACCCATATGGGAGACTCAGAAGTTCCTGGATCCTGGCTTCAGATCACCTCAGCTCTGGCCATTGAGGCCACTTGGGGAGTGAACCAGCAGACAGAAGATCTTTTTCTCCGTCTCTCATTCTCTGTGTAAATCTGACTTTCCAATAAAGATAAGTAAATAAACAAATAAATCTTTAAAATAAGTGAGTAAATACTAGGAGTCTTGGGTGTGTAGTTCAAGCCGAATTTTGCTGATCTCACAGGGGTAAAAGGGGAGAATGCAAAGAAGCAAAAATTTAATTTTAACATCTTTCTTGTTTCATACAAGATTCTTACACAAGCATGCATCAGTCCATTCTGTCAGTTCCCCTATCAACACTGAAATGAAATTGCACAGTTACAGCTGCACTTTTTAAAGAGTTACTATTTGAAAGACAAAGTGACAGAAGGAAAGAAAGAGGCAGAGAGAAAAGAGGGGATAGAGGGAGCGAGAGAGAGAAAGAGAGAGATGACTTATCACTGGTTCACTCCCCAAATTCTTGCAGCAGCCAGGGCTGGGCCAGGTTTAAGCCAGGAGCCAGGATCTTCGTCAGCCACAAGGGTGGCGGGGACCCAAGCACCTGAGCCATCTTTTGTTGCTTTCCCAGGTGCATTAGCAGGAAGCTGCAGAAGTCAGGACTTGAACCAGCACTCTGATATGGGGTGCCAGCATCACAAGCGGTGGCTTAAATAGCTGCACTGCAACAGCAGCCCCTGCATTTCTTCTTCTTACCTATTTGATTTGTAAAAAATGAGAAAACTTAAGCCAGGTACAGCTATTCTCACTATTATTTGCGTTTTCCATTTCCAAAGAGATTTGAATTAGTAAACAGCACTCTGTTCAGGAAACTCAATGCCACACTAATTTGCCACCAGCACGGCTAGTGTTCAGACTAGCATGCATACGCCAGAGCTTCTTGTAGCGATCTCCAGAAACCAAATGGCTTGATAAAGCCAGACGGGCCTCAGGAAAGGAGAACAAATGTTTTCGACCAAACCATCCTCTCCAGTCACAGAGAAGCATCATTTTACTGTCACCCTAAGGGACTGAAAAAAAAAAGACTAACAGCTTCACTTGGTGAATTCCCCACCTGGAGTCCACTGAGGAGAGTTCCCTCTACAGAGTAGATTCATGTTTCAGTTAAGGGAGGAATCATTTCACTGTAGGAGTTAAGTGAGGAATGAAGGAAATTCAGTTAGTCCACCTCTGATGAGAGGAAGGCAACATACAATTCCCCCATTCACCTAGTGGTTTTTGGTCTACAAGTGTACAAAATATTTGCTTCAGATAACCAAGTCCCCTTTCAGTGCAAGTCCTCCTATTAGACATTTATAACTGCCCAAGTTGGTCTCCCAGGATTACAGAAATCTGTCTGAGCAATTGAAGTATTTACCAAAAAAGAATCAAAAATGTTACCACTGCTGTTCAATCAGAATGCTACCTATATGGCCTTATATTATCTTTAATGCCAAGACACCATTTCTCCTAGACAGAACACCAGATTTGGATAACTTGTTATATGAAGAGGAACATTTAACAGTTTCTGCCTCTAAGACAGTGATTGCAAGGGTCTGTCTCTTAATCCTGGCTTTTGATTTGTAAAATGAAAGAACTAAACCTACCTACAGTCTTTTGCCTAGGATCAGCCTTCAAGAAACATAGTAGAGCCAGCCTCACCTTCCTTGGGAACATCTCTTTTCACCTAAAGATTCTGGAGATATTTCCTCTAACCTAGGCATCTTTCTTAACCTGTTCCTGTGAACCAAGAAAAAGGAAGCACAACGAAGGAATGTGGTTTTTAAAAAAAATCAAAGAAAAACCCCAGTGAGGAAATAAAGCACACATGATAGTAACAGACAGCTGAATAGAGCTTTGTTCCAGAGCACTTTTATTCAATCATTCTTTTGACAACTATTAATTGACTTCCCATAATTCCTCTTATTCCCTGGACCACAGAGTTACAGTAAGTGGCAGCATTCATAGGCAGTTCTGATGTACCAGAAACATCTGTAATGTGTGTGCTAAGCACATTGCACAACTTATTTATTTCTCTCAACCACTAAGAGATAATATGGTTCTTAATACTGTTCTGCCCCTTCTAAAGATTGGGAAACCTTGGTCCAGTGTGATGGCTCAATGGCTAAATCCTCACCTTACAAGCGCCAGCATCTCATATGTGTACCAGTTTGTGTCCCAGACGCTCCACTTTCCCATCCAGCTTCCTGCTTATGGCCTGTGAAAGCACTGGAAGATGGTCCAAAGCCTTCAGACCCTGCACTGTGGGATCAGCTCAACTCTGGTTGTTGCAGCCACTTGGGGAATGAACCAGCAAATGATTTTTCTATGTCTCCTTCTCTCTGTAAATCTGCCTTTCCAATAAAAATAATTTTAAAAGAGAGACACCAACACATTAAGTAACCTGTCCAGGACTCCTTGATTTCAACACTGTACAGCAACGCTATTCTTGATAATTCTTCCCAACTATGACTACTGAATTGGTGGTATCCAAAGAATGACCTTGTGTCAGTGATCAGTTCTCCTTGTGATTCAGATCTGTTTATTCCAAGTCATGTGTTACTTGTTAGTCGAGAATTAGATCCTGCTTTTTCCTGACCTATGTTTAAAGTGTGCTAGTCAGAACATCAGGGCATAGTGTTTTACCGCAGGGGTGACAGAGTGTCAGCCACTACTGACAGACACGTGGATCTCAAGATGGTTCGGGTTTGGTTTCTTTCCTATTTCTTTCTCAGGAGTCCCAGGGGAGCCTGATAGAAGACCTTCACTCCAACCCTGGGGCAAACTGACTCCAGAAGGTCAGGGGCCAAGTCCAGATGACTCACTTGTCTGTGCTCTCCCACTGTATCCCTCCCCAAGTCCAGTCTCTAATTGGCCCCTGAAGATGAAGGAATGGGCAAGATGACAGATACCCTAAGGAGGTTGGGGGTTGCTTGGAAACACTTCCTCCAAGAGTGAAACAAGAGATCACTTGCAGCTGGGGAGACATCTTCAACTCAGCTGTGGAGTTGACGGTGCTAAGCTGGTCAAAGAACATCCCACAGTCTATTTGGGCTCCTGCATTCCACAACTTGGGTGCAAGAACAGGGATGCTGAAAACTCTGTTGGGGCTGTGGGAAGGAAGGACAGCCAAGGCAGGCAGCTCACCAACAGAGCTAGAAAAGGTGGTTCCTTCTAAGACACTTGTATCAGGGGACAGGAGGCGAGGCAGGTTCTGAGCCAAAAAGACAGCCATGCTATTCCCAATCCTGTTAAGAGTGTGCTGGTTAGTTCCCCGTGTCCCTTGCAACCCTGCAAGCTCTTGGTGTTTAACAGGCATGGACTGCTGGAACAAGGTGAATGGTGTGGGATCTGACAGCTTGGTGCAATCTACTTTCTCTGCCAGAAAAAATCATTCATCCTTGACTCTATTTGCGCTCTCTACTCCTACCTTCAGTCAACCACATTAGAGTCTGGACTCTGTCCCCCCAAATCCCCTCCTGTTTAGATCACTGTCATGGTCCCTAACTGATCTTGCTCCTTCTATTTAAGTTCCTTCTCTAATTCATCCTATACTCATGCAGAAAGAGATCATGAAAATGTGACTAGGACCAAATTTCCTCCATGTTTAAAATCTCAAAACATGGAAGCTAGCATGGTTGGCTCAGCAAGCTAATCCTTCATCTGCATGCACTGGCATATCATATAGGCACTTGTTTGTATCCTGGCTACTACAATAGAGCTCTCTGCTTATGGCCTGGGAACAGTGGTGGGTGGTCCAGGTCCTTGGGCCTCTGCACCTATGTGGGAGACTCAGATGAAGCTCCTGGCTTGAGATTTGCTCAGTTCCAGCCATTGTGGCCATTTAGAGAGCAAACCAGTAGATGGGAGATTCTCCTCTCTCTCTCTTTCTCTCTCTTTCTCTCTCTCTCTGTGTTTTTCCTTCTCTCTGTTTGCCATTCAAATAAAAAAGTCTTATAAAAAAACCCTTAAGCATGGCCCATAAATCTTCCATGATTTCTCTCTAGTCATCCAGCCTCCTCTTCTATAATCTGTCCAAGGTGGAAAGCACTCTCAATGCTGATCAGTTACAGTTGCCCTTCTCTTCATGGGTCACACAAGCTCATTTTTTTTTTTTTTTTTTGATGAAAGGGAGAATTTGTAGCTATTTTAACTGTGTAAGAACTAATTAAGCTCCTTGCTGGATGTACTCCAGCTCTCTTGCTCCTTATGGAAATGGGTGAGAATTTAAGTCCAAAAGCAAATCAAAGAGAAATCTAGGCCTCCAATCCTCTTGCATCATTATAGGAAAACTAAAGGGTTTCAAGAAGGGGCACTACTGGACATACAAACTCCAAAGTGAAACCAAAAGATTAAGTTTTATTTGTGCCTAGAGAGCAGTGATTGGTCTCATGATTAGTTTTGATGGATTCTCCCCAAATTTCATGTCCATTCCAGAACCTTGGAATGTGACCTGGTACAGAAAAAGGAACACTGAAGATATAATCATGTGAGTTGAGGTTATATGGAAGCAAAGTGGCCGTTAATCCCATGCCCTTGCACTGGAAGGACACCACATGACAACAGAGATAGTCTGGAGTGATGCCTCTATATGGCAGGGGGCACCAAGCAACCACAGGAAACAAGGAAGAGACAGGCATGCTTTTCGCCTGCTTTCAGCAACAGCAGGGTCCCACTGACACCCTGGCTCCAGACCCCCTGGACTGTCACAGAATAAATGTGCATGGCCTGTAATTACCCTCACTTGTGGTAATTTGTTACATCAGTCCCAGGAAAGTAATACATTCAGTACATTTTTGGAGGGGGTGGATACATAAGGGAGTAAATGGGTCATCTGTGCAAAATTATTTGGAACCAAGTATTAGCACTCTTAGACATGTGATGTATAGATAAATATGATTTAAAGCTAAAATCACTCTCTCCAGCCCCAGAATCCCATAACTGTATTAGAGCTGAACACACAGTTAAAACTCTAAATACCAGCAGAGAAGGTAGAAGCTCTGCTATCCACGGAACTGGGGAACAGAACAAAAGCCCAGGGATTCTTCTCACGAAATCCTAGATCCTTTGGGATCAGTCCCCAGGGGAAAAAAGTAGTAAGTACTGGCACCCTCAACCCCATACCCAGTATTTGTAGGGGGGTTGATTCCAGGTTGATCTTCAAGATCTGAAGATGCTCTGGGCCTGGTACAATGCCTTAATTAGCTAATCCTACCCTTGCAAACACCAAGATCCCATATGGGCACTGGTTCCTGTCCTGGCTACTCCACTTCCTATCTACCTCCATGCTTGGCCTGGGAAATCTGTAGAGGATGGCCCAAAGCCCTGGAACCCTGCACCCTCATGGGAAACTCAGAAGAAACTCCTGGATCCTGGCTCTGGATTGGCTCTGCTCTGGCTGCTGCAGCTATTTGGGGAATGAACCGGCAGATGGAGTGTATTTCTGTATTTCTCTTTGTCTCTCCTTCTCTTGTAAATCTGTCTTTCCAATAAAAAATGATAAAATAAATCTTTTAAGAAAAATTTGAAGCTGTTCAATCCTTATACAAAATATAAATACCCTATATAAAATAGGATAGTATTTGCATGTAACCTACATACATCCTCTCTTACACTCTACATCATTACAGATGACTTTTAATACCTGACACAATATAATTGCTACGTAAACAGCCATTATACTATATTGTTTAGGGACTGACATTCAAAAGCCCAAATATGGTCAATTACAGATGCAATTTTTTTTTCAATTATTTTTAGTCCAAGGTTTGTTAAACTCATAGAGGTGGTGGAACTCACACAGAGCTGATATTGTGAGTAGAGTGAAATGAGCAGACTGTATCTAACAGTTTCTGCCTCTCACTCCCACCACACACAACCCACTGAATCAAGATTCAGAATTCCCAAATTTGAGGACAGATTTTTGGTGCAGTAGGTTAAGCTATTGTTCATGACACCAGCATTCCATAAGGGCAACAATTAGAATCCCAGCTGCTTTACTTCGGATCCAATTCTGCTAATGTGCCCGGGAAAGCAGCTGCAAAGGGCCCAAGTGGGTTTCCTAAAGGATCTAGGGTTCTTTGAGAAGAATCCCTGCGCTTTTTGTTCTGTTCCCCAGCTCTGTGGATAACAGAGCTTCTACCTTCTCTGCTGGTATTTAGAGTTTCAACTGTGGGTTCAGCTCTAATACAGTTATGGGATCTTGGGACTGGAGAGAGTGATTTTAGCTTTAAATCATACTAATCTATACATCATATTTCTAAGAATGCTAATACTTGGTTCCAAATAATTTTGCACACATGACCCATTCATTTATTCCCGCCAGCATGGGAGACCCAGATAGAGTTTCAGGCTCCCAGCTTTGGTTTTGACCAGCCCTGGGCTTTGAGGCCATTTGGGGAATGAACCAGTTGTTGACGATCTCTGTCTCTCCCCACCTCCTTCTATAACTCTGCCTTTCAAATAAATAAATCTTAAACAAGATTTAAAAAGAATTGGTGGATTACAAGATAACAGGCAGAATATTGCATATTTTTACCTTTTCTATACACTTCCTAAAAACAGAAAATAGCAATCAAGTTGTTTCTTTTTTTGAACTCCGGCCACATTACATCATGAAGCCCTCATGCTTTGGAATAAGCTCCAACGGTTCACCAGGGAATGATGCTGAATGACGAGGGGACCCAGGCCTAGACACGCAGGGGCTTGAATTCCAAATCCTGCTTCCCATTTAATTCTTTTGTTCTTTCTCTGTGTTCTATTCACTCCAAGCCCATCAAATGTGGACGCTTTTAGGGTCAGAGGGTAGGTTAATGAGATAATGCCAGTAAAGCACTTTGCCCCAAGGAAAGGGCTCCTATGTAAACATGAGATATGATTGGACATTGTCAGGCTTCAGCTGTGCCTAAACCCAGTCATGGTAGTGAGTCCTCTTCCTTATCTCCTGTTTGGCCAAATTGGGCCCTTTTTCTAAGACAGAGAGTGTGGGAGGTCTTCTGTTGGCTGGTGTGGGGACTCTGATAAGTGGCCCCTATCACCTCCCCTTGAGCAGTGCAAACAGATAATTTGACTGCGTTTGATGAAAGGCGGGTCCTTTGCTAACAGTGGGTCTCCAGGCACTTTGTGTGTATATATTGAGCCAGTAATCTTCAGGGAAGGCTTTCTTTACTAGGTGTGTTCACTTCAATGTAAATTCAATATGAAAATTTATCAACAGTAAATCAAGCTCACATCAGGTTTGAGCACTGTGCCTTCCTATTAGCTCTTAGGAATGATTTCCCCTCTATTTCTGGTATTCTTGGCCAATTAAAAAAAAGGAAGGAAAATATGATACCACTGATCTCTAAAGACATTGGTTTCAGAACTTATTAAAAGAAACAAAAGGAAAAAATTAACTTCTGTAAATAATAAATGGCCAACATACCATCAAACAGAAATGTTTCAAACCAAGATACCCTCTTTTAAGAAAGGCAAAAACCAAATAAACAAAAACAACAACAAAATAATTGCTTGAATTGTATACCAATTTACGGATATTTTTTAAACTTCAAAGCAATGTTTTTTTCATTGTCACTGTTGACAAGGACAGAGTAAACTGAGAGAAGCCACAAGCAGCAACAATAATTCTAATCAGGGTGGAGATGACCTAGAATCGCCAGCCAGCCCCTCAAGGAATCCTACTGCAAGGGAGAATTCAGCCACAATTACGCACCCTCGAGCCCCACAAGGGTAGCTGACATAGATGCTGGTTAGCACTCAGCAATAACTCAAACCATGTTTCCTGTTTCACCAAGTTTCAGCAATCACTCTTTCTAACCCAAAGGCTGGCCTTTCTGAGACTGTTGTATCCTAATCATGTCAAGTATGAAAACTCACTTCCTTCCTTCCTAAACATAGATAGACCAACTGTTGTATGAGTAACACATTCTATTATTGGCAGAATCTGTATCTACACCCTTTTGTGGCAGATCTCCATACTGCCGGAAGATGAACTGCACCTTGGGAAGAAGAAATGGTTTTTGAAGTGTGAAAGAGAGAGGGAAGGAGGTGGATAATTGTAGGTGATTACATTTGGAAGATCCTACTTCAGACAAGATTGGAAGGCATAGGTATGATCCACTCACAGTCTTGCCACTTCTCTTTCTCCCTCCAGTGGACCAAATATTTAACAGCTACTCAGAACCACTTTAAATGACCCCCAAGTCTAGCCTTTATGTTCTGTGTATTTATATCACAAAATAAAGGTGATATTGTTTTTTAAGATTTATTTATTTGAGAGGCTGAGTTACAGAGAGAGACAGAGAGAAGTCTTCTATCTTCTGGTTCACTCTTCAAATGGCCACAATGCTGAGGTTGGACCAGGCCAAAGTCAGGATCCAGGAGTTTTTTCTGGGTCTCTCAGGTGTGTGCAGGGTTGCAAGGACTTTGCCCATTCTCTGTTACTTTTCCTAGCATTTGCAGAAAGCTGGATCAGAAGTGGAGCAGCCAAGTCTGGAACCTGCAACTATATGGGAAGCCAGTAGCACAGGTGAAGGCTTAGCCACTGGAGCCATGGTGAGATGTTTCAAATCTTTTCCTCTTTAAGTACTGTGTACTAGCAACACCCATGCCTCATGAAAATGGAGTAAGGATGAAGGAAAACCACTCCAGGAGGCTTCAAAAATGACGTACATTGATGTTTAAATATGCCTTTAACATGTACCAAAAATTTTTCTGATTGAAGGAGAAAATTAATTAAAGTAGATGAAAAGATTCTAATCAGATTTATTCTATCTGATCGTGTAATGAGATCTGGCTTTTAGGCCATTCTAACACATTTGTTTGAAAAGGAAGAGAGATCATTGTTTATTGGAATGGCAACAATTTAGGTCTCTTTAATTGACTCCTGGTGTGAGTACCTTGATGCCTGCTGTTCTCTAAGAGGCCTTATAGAAAGTTTCCAGAAAAAGTTCACATTCCAGGGCCAGCTTTGGAATCTACTTTCCATTGCAACTCAAGTCAGTCATCACCCCTATTAACAGCTGCCAGTTTCCACAGGGAGCCTCACCAGCCAGGTATGGATTTCAGCACTGAGCTGGCACATCATGATAATGGAGCGTATTTCTAAAATCCTACCTTTCCAAGGTCACCAAAGATTGTGACTCTAACAGTGATGGCTTGGAAACAGCATTGACATTCTGAAATTAAGTGAGCCAGAGAGCGGCAGCAACAAAGAGGGAGGAGCTCAAAATATGTCTCCTCCCGGTGCTCCCAAATGCCCCAAAGTAGTATTGCAGTTGCCTGCAAAAATTAGGTACATTCCGTAGGAACTTAGTAAGGTATAAAGTAAAACCATCCACAACCTCCTGTTTTGAAGTTTTGAAGTTCCTCAATACTCTAAGTTCCAATAAACTGACATTTTCTTTATGGGAAACTTTAGGGGATCAGACAGGTAGAGACTGAAAGTCCTGAACAGAAAGTGGAGATTTTAAAAGTCTGATTCGATCCTGAAATCCTAACTGATGTGTGCTTGATTGTGCCTTCTCCTTGTCTCCCCCTTTCTTTGGTGTGTAATTGTGACTGAATTCTCCTTTGTAGTGGGGTTTCCTTAAGGATCTGGGTGATAATTCTGGTTTATCTTCACCCTGATGAGGATTATTGCTGCTGCTGTTTGCAGCTCCTATCAGCACACTTTGTCAGTGGTGAGAATGAAAAAAAATAGATTGGTAGATGAGAATTTCAAAAAGTTCATGTGAAAATGTGATTAAGGGCCTGCCACAGTAGCCTAGTGGCTGAAGTCCTCACCTTGCATGCGCTGTAATCACGTATGGGCACCTATTCTAATCCCGGCAGCCCTGCTTCCCATCCAGCTCCCTCCTTGTGGCCTGGGAAAGTAGTGAAGGATGACCCAAAACCTTGAGATTCTATACCCATATAGGAGACCCAGAAGAAGCTCCTGGCTCCTGGCTTCAAATCTGCACAGCTCTGGTCACTGCTGCCACTTGGGGAGTGAATCATCAGATGGAAGATCTTCCTCTCTGTCTCTCCTCTCTGTATATCTGATAAAATAAAATAAATTTTTAAAAAAGAAAATGCAATTAAAACATAAATTTTATTTTTCAGCATAAGTTTTTGTCAAGTTCAAGATGTATGGGGGTTTATTTTTTAATATTTAAAAAAATTTTATTTCAAAGTCAGATTTTACAAAAAGAGAAGCAGAGATAGAGAAGGTCTTCCATCTGCTAATTCACTCTCCAAATGGCCACAATGGCCAGAGCTGAGCTGATCTGAAGGTGGGAGCCAGGAGCGTCTTCTGGGTCTGCCATGTGGGTGCAGGGTCCCAAGGACCTGGACCATCCTCTGCTGCTTTTCCCAGGTCATAAGTAGAGTCAGGACACAAACTGGTGCCTATATGGGATGCTGGCACCACAGGGTGGAGGATTAACTTCCTGCACCATGATGCCATCCCCAAGATGTTTTTGTGAGCTATAACATCAGTCACTTTATCCATTCATAAAGAATGGAGGCTTCTGGGCCTGGCGTGGTAGCCTAGCAGCTGAAGTCATCACTTTACTTGTGCTGGGATCCCATATGACACCGGTTCTAAGCCCGGAAACCCCACTTCCCATCCAGCTCCCTGCTTGTGGCCTGGGAAGGCAGTCGAGGACGGCCCATGGCCTTTGGGACCCTGCACCCTTGTGGGAGCCCAGTAAGAGGCTCCAGGTTCCTGGCCTCAGATCAGACAACTCTGGCCATTGCAGCCACTTGGGCAGTGAATCAGTGGATGGAAGATATTCCTCTTTGTCTCTCCTACTCTCTGCATATTCAACTTTTCAATAAAAACAAAATAAATCTTTAAAAAATATACCATAAAATACAAAATTTCAAAATAAGAATTTAACAACAACAACAACAAAAAATTGCCTCTGATTTTTTAAAGATACAGAATCAAAAGGAAGCCAAAGGAGCCAAATCAGGATCATAATGTAAATGCCTCATTATTTCCTATAGAAACCCTCACATATTACCCTTGTTTGAGGAATGAGCAGGCACCATCATGGTGAAGAAGGACTCTCTGGTGACACTTACCTAGATGTATTACTGCTAAGCTTTGTCTAACATTCTCAAAACATTCTCTCTAAAAAACCAATGTTATCATTCTTTGGCCTTGTGGAAAGTTAACAAGCAAAATGCCTTGAGTCCACCAAAGCCTGTTGCCATGACCTCTGCTCTTGACCATTTTACTTTGGCTTGGATTGCACCATCCCACCTCTTGGTAGCCATTGGTTTGATTGTGCATCATCTTCAGGATTGCACTGATAAAGCCATGCATCCTCTCCTGTGACAACTTTGAAAAATTCATTCAGGGTCTTGAGCCCATCTGCTGAAACTTTCCATGGAAAGTGCTCCTGTGCACTGCAGCTGATGTGAGTGCTACAACACTGGTACCCATGAAACAGAAAGCTTAACCCACTTTAATTTTTCATACACAACTCTGCAAGCTGAATCAAGTGAAATGTCTGTGGTGTTGGTTATTGTTTCCTCTGTAAATCATGATTTCCACACCATTCCCATGGATCAGTCAAACCAATTGGGGACCGCAGTGGCAGCCAATTATTCCAGACATTAGGTTGTGATATTTCCCTCTCAAAATCATTCTCTATTTCCTATTGCTCACTCACTCACTCTTTACTCACTCTCTTACTCTTCTCTCTCAGGGACCTCCTCTTCCTTGCTTTGTTTTGTTTTCTTTTTCCTCTACAAGTCACCACCAAACAACTGTCAGAACACACATCCCTAGGTTTCCCACTTCCATCAGTTAAAGATGAAATAGGACTCCCCAAAATTTTTTTGAAAGAGAGAAAGCAAAGTCTTCTATACACTGGTTCACTCCACAAATGTCTACAACAGCAAGGCTGGGCCAGGTCAAAGTCAGAAGCTAGGAACTCAAAACTGGGTCTCCCAGGTGAGTGGCACGGGCCTAACCACCTGAGTCATGACTTGCTGCCTGACAGGTGCGCATTAGTAAGAAGCCTGAATAAACAATGGAGCCAGGACTCAAACCGAGGCCCTCCAGCATGGGATACGGACATCCCAAGCAGCACCTGAACCGTGAGGCCAAATGCCCACCTCCACTACCTTCTTAAAGCCCATTTCATAGTTCTCATACTGGCTCACAAGCTACAATTCCTCTGGTTTCTATCTACTCACATACTCATCTCTCCCTACCTTCCCTGGCCTATGTCCTCCAGCCACACTGCCCTCCATCCAGCAATCAAATTCACCAGGCTCTCCCTCATCTTGAGGATTCATTCTGGGAATGCTGTTCCCACTGTCTTCCTTCCCCTAACCACACAGGTTTCTTATCTGTGTATGGGTCTTAGTTGGAATGGCACATATATAATGAAAGATGTATTTATTTTATTGGAAAGGCAGATTTAGAGAGAAGGAGAGACAGAGAGAAAGCTCTTTCATCTGCTGCTTCACTTCCCAAATAGCCACAATGATTGGAGCTGAGCCAATCCAAAGCCAGGTATCAAGAACCCCTTATGGGTCTCCTAAACTTGTGCACAGTCCCAAAGCTTTAGGCCGTCCTCCACTGCTTTCCCAGGCCATAAACAAGGAGTTGGATGTGAAGTGGAGCAGCTCAGACATGAACTGGCAGCCATATGGAATGCTGGTGCATGCAGGTAGAGGATTAGCCAACTGAACCATCGTGCCAGCTCTAATTCCACATATTTATTTTTTCTTTGTATACTGTCTGTTACTCTATCCAGGCTCCAAACATAGAACCCAGAACATACTACATGTCCCAAAAATATTTGTCAAATGACAGCATGTTAATGAATCATTTTATTTCTCTTGACAATATGGCTACAACAACCAAAATTAAGCATATCTGATGTATTCTTTGAAAAAGAACTGGAAGATGCCAATATACAGAAAGGCCAATATGTAATTAAAGGAAAAAAAACTCATGTCTGGTGACAGAAAGTAGAAATTACAGAAATATACTTGCTTGGGACCAGCATTGTTCCTGTAATGTTTTAATGATGAGCTTGTGTCAAGTAGCCCTGGGGACTCTGAACTCTTGCAGAGCTGTAAAAAGGTTTTGCTTATATTTGCTTATATTTTATGTCCAAAACACAGCACCAATGCCTGATATGACCTGATCCATAAATGTTAGGAAGGCAGGGAAGGACAGAAAGGAGAAAAGAAAGAAGGCAGAGAGCGTGGGAGAAATCTCCAATAGTGCCATCTTCTAAAAAGCGGTGGTAATTGGGAATGGGTAACAAATAATAAACAAAAGTGCAGATCTGGGATATTTGCTTTGCATCTCTACAAGGATTGGGATCCAGGAAGCAAATACCAAGACAGAAACAGACGTGCACAAGATTTACTGGGGGATGGGCCCGGCGGCGTGGCTTAGTGGCTAAAGTCCTCGCCTTGAAAGCCCCGGGATCCCATATGGGTGCCGGTTCTAATCCCGGCAGCTCCACTTCCCATCCAGCTCCCTGCTTGTGGCCTGGGAAAGCGGTTGAGGACAGCCCATAGCTCTGGGACCCTGCACCCGCGTGGGAGACCCGGAAGACGATCCAGGTACCCGGCATCGGATCGGCGCGCACTGGCTCATTGCGGCTCACTTGGGGAGTGAATCATCGGATGGAAGATCTTCCTCTCTGTCTCTCCTCCTCTGTGTATATCTGGCTGTAATAAAATGAATAAATAAAAAAAAGATTTACTGGGGGAAAACACCTGTAGAGAAAACAGGGAGGGAAGCAGGGAGAGCATCTGGCTGGACACAGTTTGACCCACACAGGAAGGAAGGCAGGAACCACGGTCAGCTGGAAGTCTCTGAGATGGCAATGTACATGGTCCTAATGAAGTCTTACAAGGCCACCAGGAGTCCTTGAACCATCACCCATCAGAGGAGTCCCACATCCAAGGCATCTCCAAAGACAGCACCTGCCTGCTGCAGTACCTCAGTCATCTGCCAGGTGCAGCCCAGTGGAAAGCTTCCTCTCAGGACAAATGCCTTGATAAATTTCAGGCCCCAGCACTCCAGTCAATTCTGTTCCTCACATCTGGAGACCTATGAGGTGCTTTTTCATGGCCACACACCCTGTCTCTTCTCTTTGCCTATCCCCATGTCATTCCTTTTTCTTTAGCATCCATCAGAAGGCCACATGCTCCTCTGCTCTGTTCTGCACAATCTTTAAGCGATCCATCACCCCTGAATTCTCAGAGTATTTCCCTCCACCCCTTTATCCCACATCTGCACACCGGAGCACTATAATTTGAGCCTGAATACTCAGGTTGGGCCTCATTTAGAGATCTGCTTTATTCCTTTTATTCTCAGACCTTTATTTGTTTACATTTCAACATTTCTAAAATTGGAATGCTGCTTATAACTTATGTCAAAAGAAATTTGCCACCTGCTGGCAAGAGAGTAAGTTGAGACAGAGTTATTGTTATCTGCCCATGGGAGGACTTAGCAAGGCATATTTACAATAAGTGAGGCAAATATTTATTGCTGAAGGCATGACTGCCCTTTCATGTCTTCTAGCAAAACAACAGCAAAGCACATCAGGGGACACTGGAGAAGAACTGTCAGACCATAAAATGGGCACTGTAATTATGTGCAATAAAAATTGACGGCTATCAGGGCCCAGCGGCGTGGCCTAGCGGCTAAAGTCCTCGCCTTCAATGCCCCGGGATCCCATGTGGGTGCCAGTTCTAATCCCGGCAGCTCCACTTCCCATCCAGCTCCCTGCTTGTGGCCTGGGAAAGCAGTTGAGGACGGCCCACGTGGGAGACCCGGAAGAGGTTCCTGGATTCCGGCATCGGATTGGTGCGCACCGGTCGTTGCGGCTCACTTGGGGAGTGAATCATTGGATGGAAGATCTTCCTCTCTGTCTCTCCTCCTCTCTGTATATCCGGCTTTCCAATAATAATAAAATCTTTTTAAAAAAATATTGACAGCTATCTCAGGAGAAATTGCAGAATTTTAAAAATTTGGTATGATCAACTCACTCATTTGCAAAGTCACCTTCGGGTACCAAATATTATTCAGAAGCTTTCTGGGTGACTTTAGAAAGAAGCTGTTTGCCTTCTAGAAATGAATAATCTAATTAAGGGAAGGACAGAACTTTGAGTTTCAGAAAAGGAGAAATACAAATACAACCCCGGGATCTCACAATTGGCCTAACAATTAGACTGCCTTACCCAGAACTCTCAGGCAGTACAGATCACTAGCCCTGGGGATGAAAGGCAGACTCCCCAGGATGCTCTGCCACTGGCCACAAACTATTCCCAAGAATTCACAGGCTGAAACTGAAACAGGCTGATTCTCAAACACTGGATGAAGGGATGAGAAAGATATACGGGTAAAGATGTTTAGAAGGAAGACATTTGGCGTAGAGGTTAAGATGCTGCTAGGAACACACACATACCACATCAGAGTGCCTGGATTCAAATCCTGGCTCTGCTCCCAATTCCAGCTTCCTTCTGATGTGCCTACTAAGAGGCAGCAGGTAATGGTGAAAGTGAGTATGTCCCAGTCACCCATGTGGGAGACTTAGACTAAGTTCCAGGCTCCTAGTTATGGCCTGGCCCAATCTCAGCTGCTGTGGGCATTTAAGAAATCCAGCAAGTGGAGGAAGCTCTATGTCTTCTCTGCCCTTCAAATAAACAGAAATAAAAATTTTAATATAACATTTTCAGTCTTCCTATTTATTGTAATGGTGGGCCTCCCCTTCAAAAATGTTATTAAAATAGCATATATTTAAAAATCAGTAACAATTTCAAAATTAAGGAACTAGGGTGAATTAGTTTTTCAAGTTTTGATTTTAGGTTGATTCCAAAAGGATTTGTTAAGAATAATGAAATCTGGCCCTGCGCCATAGCCTAGTGGCTAAAGTCCTTACTTTGCATGTGCTGGAATCCCATATGGGCACTGGTTCGTATCCCAGCTGCTCCACTTTCCATCCAGCTCCCTGTTTGTGGCCTGGGAAGGCAGTTAAGGACAGCCCAAAACCTTGGGGCCCTACACCCGAGTGAGAGACCTGAAGGAAGCTCCTGGCACCTGGCTCCAAATCAGCTCAGCTTCAGCTGTTGTAAATTCTTTGTCATTTATAGCATTGACTTGCCAACACTCAGTGTATGTATCACAGTCCCATCTTCCTGCCCTGCCTGTAGAAGGCATCACTAATCATCCATGGAACTCTGCAGGCTAGGACCCCACAAACTGATTCCCAACCATTCAAGGCAGCCACTGCCATCAGGCAGGATTCAGTGAATCCGAAGTCTATTTGCCATTGCTATGCCATATTTTTAAATAGACTTTAATCCCAAGGAATATATAAGGGGTTCTAACATTTAGGGTTTTTTATCACCCCCCAAAATTAGTGAAAAGTCATAGTAGTACAGCCAAAAGAACAGTTTGGGGATCAATCTGGAATTCTTTCGGCAGAATCTGGAATTTAGAAGTCTATTATTTTACATTACTCCATCATGTTAGTAACCACAAAAAGTTCCTTGTTTATATACTTATGTAAACTTAAAGCACCATGACTTTTTCCATTGATATATTCAGGAGATGTTCTGTTGTTGACTATTTTACTAATGAAAATGGCTGTGATATTTCATAAAATTTAATGCTCTAACCAAGAGTTCTGTCTTTATTCTCTTGATCTTTAAACAGCATGCTATCCTTTGTTGGGAAAGATAAGAATCACTTTCTTCTTAGAGACCAAGCTAAAAATGAGTCCCCCATTACAGAATAGATTGAAATTTGCTGTGTTACATCATCAAGCTTCCCCTGTGAGAGAAGTACAAAGTATTCTTGTGATCATGCCACACCCTCTGTTACATGGGTTCAAGCTGCCATTGTCTTATTTCACCTTGCCAGACTGAGAGCTTCTTGAGCCATTATTTATTGATTGATCCATTTTTTGAAGATTTATTATTTTTTTTTGTAGTAAACTCAGATACACAGAAAGAAGGACAGAGAGGAAGATCTTCTATCCGATGATTCATTCCTCAAGTGATCGCAATGGCTGGTACTGTGCTGATCTGAAGCCAGGAGCCAGAAACAACTTCTTCTTTTTTTTTTTTTTTAAAAGATAAGATTTATTCATTTTATTACAGCCAGATATACACAGAGGAGGAGAGACAGAGAGGAAGATCTTCCGTTCAATGATTCACTCCCCAAGTGAGCCGCAACGGCTGGTGCGCGCCAATCCGATGCCGGGAACCTGGAACCTCTTCCAGGTCTCCCACGCGGTGCAGGGTCCCACAGCTATGGGCTGTCCTCAACCACTTTCCCAGGCCACAAGCAGGGAGCTGGATGGGAAGTGGAGCTGCCGGGATTAGAACCGGCACCCATATGGGATCCCGGGGCTTTCAAGGCGAGGACTTCAGCCGCTAGGCCACGCCGCCGCTGAGCCAGGAACTTCTTTCAGGTCCCCCATGTGGGTGCAGGGTCCCAAGGCATTGGGCTGTCCTCGACTGCTTTCCCAGGCCACAAGCAGGGAGCTGGATGGGAAGCAGGGCTGCTGGGATTAGAACTGGCACGCATATGGGATCTTGGCGCTTTCAAGGTGAGGACTTTAGCCACTAGGCCATCACACCGGGCCCTTATAGATCCATTTTTAGTAATAATTTCAAAAATTTGATTAAGACTCACTTGGAAAGGACTCGAAGGGGAAACAGAATGCTCCCCAGGCCCCAAAAGCTCTCATAGTGATGCTACTTTGTGAATCGGCTCCTGTAACATATCTGACCAGCCTGTGATGGTGCACCAACACCAGCCTTTACCCTGTTACACAGACAAACTCAGTGGTAAAACTCAGAGACACTCATTCCTGGCAATGGGAATGAGTCTCTGCTTGCTTCCACAGCTCAGCTTCCCTAGCAAAGCAGTCACAAGCCCTGTCTCTCAACTGTTGACTTTCTCATGGCATCTCAGCACCACAGCCCAGCTCTTGGGAAGCAGAAAGCTACAGCGCACCCACCCAGGGCAGCACCCACCTACCAATGGGACCATGAACAGCCAGGCCCAAAGCCAAGAGCTCCTACCAATGGGACCATGGACAGCCAGACCCAAAGTCAAGAGCTCCTTCTAATGGGATCGTGGATAGCCAGGCCCAAAGTCAAAATTCCTATTAATGGGACATTTTCATTTCCTCACTATACTCTACACTTAGATTTTTGTTAATACAAGCACATGAGATAAAACTTTTCTTTTTTAAAAAATGACAAGGAGTGGTTGTTTCGCTGAGAAGTGAAAACACCTGCATCCCATATTAGAGTGGTGTGTTTGTCACTGAGATCTGGCTTCTGAACTCTGGCTTCTTGCTAACAGATCCTGGGAGGCAGTGGTGATGGCTCAAGTAATCGGGTGGGAGACTTAAACTCACTTCCTAGCTCCTGGCTTCAGCCCCAGCCCTGTCCCAGCCACTGCTCAGAATTGTAGACTGAATCAATGAATGTGAGTATTCTTTCTCTCAAGTAAGTTTTTGAAAATTCAATACAATTAAATTTAAAAGGCAGACTGAATTAAATGGGTTGACACAGGTGAAGTGAGAGTGAAGCTTGCTTCTTCCTCACTTCTGCTTGGTTGCTCTCCAATTATTCCCCCGGACAAAACAAGAAAACTCAGAGAGATTCCCAGTAAGAGACTTCCCAGTGAGAGACTTTTCCCGCAATTCTCAGCCAATCTGGAGCTGCTGAAACTTCTCGGGGAAGGCTGGAGCAGCCGCCAGACTCCTGAAGTCTTAAGGCAGGCCAGCTCCTTCCTCGGCTTGTTGCTGAGTGCAGACAAGCCTTCCACAATATGGATTTCCTTGTCAGAACTCTGAGCTCAGCACCGCCCCTTGTCAGAGCACACAGCCACAGTTCTATCAGAGATCGGCCCAGGACACAGACAGTCATGAATCACAGATACTCATGGATTTCTGCCAAACAAAGAACTCCAACTCTAGGAAACTTTCTGGCCCCAGTCTTAACTCTTATCCCAGTGGAAAAGCAGGTAATTTCCCAGTAGCCTTGTTAAAAAAAAAAAAAAAAGCAACAAAAAAATAACAGTGCAAGGATCACACAAGGCAGGTGTTTTCAACCAACCTCACTTGATCTTCTTACGTCCACGAAATGCTATTTTTCATACCAGCTGCATCTTGAACACCGAGTTAAGATGGTGATTAGTAGTGGTGGTGGGCATCTCAGTAGGAGCTTTCTTAAGAAGAAAGGGCTTTGATTGAGCCAATGAAAGCTGTTGCCAGGGAACCAGATGCCATGAACAGGCCACTCCAGCAGCGCAAGAATACAAGCCGGGAGTGCTGGACTGAGCATTAAGTGTACTTGGCAGCTGAGTCCTACAAGGCCTGTTAACCCTTTGTGCACCTAGCTATGTCTAGACAGTGAGTCAAGAGAAGGATTATCGTAAAAATCTGAAAAGTTACGCACACTCTTGCTTTGGTTGCTACCCCTGGAACACACCATTTCAATGACAGCCTCCCTGCTTGACTAATATGTCCCCTGGGCACCTGCTTATTGGTAGGCTGGCATGCAAAGTGAGTATGAGCCAGGGCTAGCTGGGGGCTCAAGGCTCTAAGAAGGGCGCTGTTTGTGTCTGACCACACTTGCAGTGACAACTTATGGCTGAGTATTATCTGGTCTTTTGGCCCCTAGTTGATCCAGGTAGTTCTGCTCTGTGACATAAGGGGCAAATACTTTTCATTTTTGTTAAAACAAACAAACAAACAGACAAATTTATCTGTTCCAGAGGTAAAGTTACAGCAAGAAAGAGGCATCTTTCATTCACTGGTTCACTTTCCAAATGGCCACAACAGCCAGAGCTGTTTGAAGCCAGGAGCCAGGTCTCCCAAGAGTTCAAGCTCTTGAGCAATCCTCCACTGCTTCCCCAGGTCATTACCAGGGAACTGGATTAGGAGTGGAGCAGGCAGCTATAAACCAGAGCCTACATAGGATTCTGGCTTTGCAGGTGGTGGCTTAATCAGCTATGCCACAGCACCAGCCCAAATATTTCCTTTTTCCTAGAATATGTACTTTTAAAAATCATCTTTTAAAATACAAAAGCAGAATTACAGAGGGAATCAGAGGGAGAAGGAGAGAAGAAGGGAGAAAGAGAAAATTTTCATTTTCTGGTTCACTCCTCAAATGGCCACAGTGACCAGGGCTGAGTCAGGCCAAAGCCAAGAACTTTTTCCAGGTCTGCCATGTGGGTACAGCATTCTAAGCACTTGAGTCATCCTTCACTGCTCTCCCAGGCCACACAAAGGGAAGTGGATCAGAAGTAGAAAAGCTGGGACTTGAACTGGCACTGTAGGCAGAGACTTAGCTTACTATTCCAAGGTGTTGACAAGCTCCTGGCTTCTCTGTCATGGATATACCTGGTGGCTATTATGCTAAGAGAAACAAACCAAAATAGAAATACAAATATGGTCTCACTTATACGTGGAATGCAAAAAGTTGATCTGGGACTGGTATCGTGAGGTGGTGGGTTAAATCACTCTTGTGACTCTGACATCACACAAGGAACTTCAGTTTGAGTCCCAGTTGCTCCACTTCCCATCCAGCTCCCCGGTGATAAGTGGAAGATGGCTCCAGTGCTTGGGCCGCCGCCACCCATGTGGGAGACCAAAATGGAGTTGCTAGCTCCTGGAAAGTTAACCAATAGATGAAAGATCTCTCTCCCCCTCTCTTTGATGAGTGAATAAGTGCATTTTTTCCTGAAGTTTAAAAATTGGATCTTTTCAAAGCTGAGAGTAGAATAGTGGTGGGGGCAGCACTGTGGCACGAGTTAAGCTGCTGCCTACAGTGCCGGTATCCCCTATAGGTGCCAGCTCATGTCTTGGCTGCTCCACTTCCAATCCTGCTCCCTGCTAATGCACCTGGGAAAGCAATAAAGATGGTCCAAGTCCTTGGACCCCTGCACCCACATGGGAGACCTGGATGAAGCTCCTGCCTGTCTCCTGGCTTTGAACTGGCTCAGTTGTGGCCATTGCAACCATCTAGGGAGTAAACCAGTAGACAGAAGACCTCTCTCTGTCTTTCTTTCTCTTTGTAATTCTTTCAAATAAGTAAACAAATCTTAAGAGACAGAGATTGAGAAAGAAAATGATGCTTATCAGAGGCTGGAGAAAGTAGACGGGAGGGCAAGATAAAACAAAATAGATTAATGAGCACTGAGATATACTTTGATAGGAGAAAGTTCTGGCATTCTAAGGTACAGTACGATGACTATAGATAACAATAATGTTCTGTATTTTTTAAAAGAAAGCAAAAGATTATTTGAATATTTTCAATATAAAGAGATAACTGATTGAGGAGCTAGATATCACTGGTTTAAACATCACACCATATATACAAATATCAAAGTACCACATGGGCCCAGCACGATGGCTCAAGTAGCTAAAAACCTCTCCTTGCACACATCAGGATCCTATCTGGGTGCCAGTTTGGATCCTGGATGCTCCACTCACTTCCAAATCTGTACTTGTGGCCTGAGAAAGCAGTCAAGAACAGCCCAAAGCCTTGGGACCCTGCACCCACGTGCAAGACCCAAAAGAAACTCCAGGCTCCTGGCTTCGGATTGGCTCAACTCCAGACGCAACAACCACTTGGGAAGCGAGCCGGCAGATGCATGATCTTTCTCTGTCTCTCCTTCTCTGTGAGAATCTGCCTTTCCAAAAAAAGAAGCCTTACAGAAAGAAAAAAGATAACACATACTATCCCAAATACATATAATTTTCATGTAGCAGTTTATTTTTTTAAGATTTCTTTAATTTTTTTATTGGAAAGTTAGCTATACAGAGAGGAGGAAAGACAGACCAGAAGATCTTCCGTCCACTGATTTACTTCCCAAGTGGCCCCAACAGCCAGAGCTGAACTGATCTGAAGCCAGGAGCCAGGAGCTTCCTCCAGGTCTCCCACACAGGTGCAGGTTCCCAAGGATTTGAGCCATCTTCTACTGCTTTCCCAGGCCACAAGCAGGGAGCTGGATAGGAAGTGGAGCAGACAGGATGCAAACCAGTGCCCATATGAGATGCTGTAGCTTACAGGCAGAGGATTAGCCAGTTGAGGTATTACTCCAGCCCATATTAAGTTTATTTTTTTTAAAAAAAGAATCTATGTAAGCCTGGCATGGTAGCCTAGTGGCTAAAGTCTTCACTTTGCATGCAATGGGATCCCATATGGGCACAAGTTTGTGTCCAGATGTTCCACTTCCCATCCAGCTCCCTGCTTGTGGCCTGGGAAAGCAGTAGAGGATGGCCCAAAGCCTTGGGACCTGAACCTGTACAGGAGACCTGGAAGAAGCTTCTGGCTCCTGGCTTCAGTTCGACTAGTTCAGTTCCAGCTGTTGCAACCACTTGGGGAGTGAATCAGGGGATAGAAGATCTTCCTCTCTGTCTCTCCTCTCTGTAAATCTGACTTTCCAATTTAAATAAATCTTAAAAAAAAATCCATGTAGTTGCAATGAATGACATCTGCTTGGACAGCCCTGACTTCCTCCATCAGTTGGTGCCTATACAAGTTTGCCACTTTTACCAGCCAGATGGTGATTAATTTTCCCTGTGTTATGAGAGAGCCAAGAATTCCAACTTTCAAGAGAGCCAACTTTCATTTCTCCTACAAACTCTCTCTCCACTGTAAATTTAAAGGTTTGCAATTACGGTGAGTGCTCTACTAATACAATGAAGTGTTCAGCAAAGGCATAATTAAATATTTTAGATTCCCAAAGCAAATCCTTCAGAAAGATCTAAAATAAAGAAACTTCCAGTTCCGCCCTGAATGAGACAGGCCATGCGGCCATAATCTACACATAAGGAGAAAAATTAAACAGGGAGTAAAGGCTGACATTTTTCCTGTGCTATGATTCTAGAATATTCCTTATTGTTTTTTGCATTTTCTTTCCTTACACTTGATTTGGGCCACATGAAAAGCTACCAGTACTTTCTAAATAGACCACATACTTATCTTTAGCAAATCTATGTTTCTTTCAACAAGTTAAAAGGCTTGTATCTTCCTCATTTTTAGTATTGGCATCTTTTGAATCTTTGTATGTTGAGCCTTGGATTGGTGGCAGTCTTTAGTTTATGGCTGAAAATTTTGTATTAGAGGCAAACTACTAACTACTAAAATGGGCCTTAACTTAATTCTCTTCTTCCAAGCATTTTTTTTCTTCTGTCTCTCTCTAATTACTTTATATATCTAGTTATTTATTTTTTATACTCAAGAGGCAAAGCAAGAGAAAGAGAGAGAGTGACACAGAGAGAAGGAGAGAGAATCTTTCATCCATTGGCCCACAGCAGCCAGAACTGAGCCAGGTCAAAGCCAGACCCTGGAATTCCATGCAGATCTCCCATGTGGGTAGCTGGGGCCCCACAACTTGAGCCATCATCCGCTGCCTCTCAGGCACATTAGCAGGAAACTGGATGGGAAGCAGCGGAGCTGAAAAGGGGCCCTGATTTGGGGTGCAGGTGGGCATCAGGAATGCTCCAAGTAGCAGCTCAATCTGTTGCACCCACCCATTCATAGATCTTTCACTCCATCTCAAACACAATTATGTGCCTCTCTAGATGTGCTAAAAAGCAAACAGTAAATATTCATTCAGTTGTTACTTCTGCAAAGGGTGCAATAGGGAGATACCAAGAATTATAAACCACAGTCCCTACCTTCCATGTAATTGGAGGGTATAATACACAAGCAAATGCAAAGACTCAAGATGCTACAGCTTATTATACCCATGTCTCGTATTTTAAAATGGTTATGCTTTAGGCCTGGCATGCTAGTCTAGCATCTAAAGTACTCACCTTGCACGTGCCAGGATCCCATATGGTTCTTTTTTTTTTTTTTAAGATTTATTTTTTTTAAGATTTATTTTATTTTTATTACAAAGTCAGATATACAGAGAGGAGGAGAGACAAGAGGAAGTGGAGCTGCCGGAATTAGAACTGGCAACCACATGGGATCCCAGCGCATTTAAGGCAAGGACCTTAGCCACTAGGCAACACTGTCGGGCCCTCCCATATGGTTCTAATCCCGGCAGCCCTGCTTCCCATCCAGCTCCCTGCTTGGAGCTGGGAAAGTAGTCGAGAAAGGCCCAAACCCTTGGGACACTGCATCCATGTGGGAGACCCAGAAGCTCCTGGTTCCTGGCTTCAGATCAGTTCAGCCCTGGCTTTTGAGGCCACTTGTGAAGTGAATCAGTGGACAGATCTTTCTCTCTGCCTCTCTTCCTCTCTGTAAATCTACCTTTTCCAATAAAAATAAATAAATCTTAAAAAAAAAAGGTCATGTTTTGACTCTCCCATGCAACTTGTCTTTATATGAGATAACTACTAGTCTCACTCTACTTTTCCTGTAACACAACAGGATAGATGAATACAGGAGCAGGCACTGTGATATGCTAGGTTGATCCTACTTGAAATACCCACATCCCATATTGGGATGTTGGTTGGAGTTCTGGCTCTTCCACTTTGAATCCGGCTTCGAGTTAATGTATCCTGAGAAGCAGTAGATGATGGCTCAAGAGGTTGGGCCTGTGTTACTCATGTGGCAGACCCAGATGCAGTTCCAGGTTCTTGTCTTCTACCTTGTCCAGGCCTGGCTATGGTGTATCTTTCTCTCTCTATCGCTCTCTCTCTCTCTCCCTCCTCTTGCTCTACCTCTCAAGTAGATGCAAATAAGCAAAATATACTTTTTTTGAAAAAAAAGATAAAAACCTTTTCTGGGCTTCCCTTGTAATAAGATTTTGCAAGGTAAAATGAAGCGACACAATATGGGGAGATGGAGTATTTGGAAGTGGCGACATAACTAGGTCAAGGAACCAGTGCCCCGTGACCAGATTAGAGACTGAAAATGGTGCCGTGGTAGCCAGTTATGGCTGCCTTCTGACATCAGAGGAGCAGCCATAATGGAGCTCCTTATGGAAGGTCACTGCTCTACTGTAGATGTGTACTGGGCAACAGGCTGGAAGTAGAAGCAGGATGTGATTAGGTCCCTTTCCGTCTCCAGTCCCCTGAGTGATTTTGTATAAATCAATTAAACCTTCTAGGCACTGATCTTTGGGTAGCTAAAGCAACATGAATGACTCCTGTTAAAGATTTTCCCCCAAAATAATAGGATTACTAGAAAATAGGATCACACTTTTTCTTAAAGGGGGAAGAGAATATGACACCTGCCCAAGGACCCCTTCTACAGAGTGGTATCCAGTTACCAAGCAAGGGGAAACAAGGGGAAAATTCCAGAATGCACTAGGGATGTGCCCATTGAATAGCATCAATTTTTTGTGCCTGTTTCATGTGGTTTCTATTTATTTACAGACTGCCATGGTTATTCATGATGCTCTACAAACCATGAAAGCAAGGTCTCCACCCTATAGAATTTACAGTGCAATTTAAACAGACACACTGCATGGGCTGACAGGTCAGACATGCCAGGGGATGGTGTTGGTGTTGTATAACATGGGTGTGGAGGGTTTTTTCTTGAGTTATAAATACTTTCCAGTTACAAGCGCCTTTCATCTGGGCTCCCCAAGCACTTTAGAATAGCAATAATCTCGATTGCTTTCTAAATGCACTTTCCATAAACTGTTGTGGCGACTGAGTAAATGCTTTTAAATGTCTATTAATTGATCTGTGGATCTGTTCATTGTCTGTATTAAACAGCAAGGATGTAAACACGATGGCTGTCCAGAGATTACAACGCCACAGAGGCTGGGTAGCCTGGCCACAGTCTTGGGAGGTTCAGAGGGATGCCCGGGTATTTTCCCAGGAGAGATGCTCACTTAGAATGATCACTTCCAGGGGCCCTGCCTCCCCACTTATGGGAAAGTTAACATTTCAAAGTCAAGTGAGCTCAGGGAAAGAATTTCCAGCCAAGACACTGGAGTCATTCCTCAGCTAATGGTTCTCATTCAGATCCAGTCACTTCATCAAGTTCTTAGGCTGCTTTACTCTCTTAAGCACCATCTTCTTTCTGTCTTCCTCTCTTCTTTCTTCTTTCCTTTTTTTTTTATGAAAAAAAACGTTGTAATGTTCATTTTCTTTGAAAGGCATAGAGACAAAGACAGATCTCCTATCATCTGGTTCACTCCCCAGTTGCATATTACAGCCAGGACTGAGCCATTGCCAAAGCCAGGGAACTCAATCTGAGTCTCCCACATGGGTGGTAGGGATCCAAGGGCTTGAGTACATATTAGTGGGAAGCTGGATCAGAAGCAGGGGTTCTGAGACTGCATCCTAGGGAATCCACTAAGGGAAACAGGTGTCTCAAGAAGTGGTTCAGCCTACTACACAGTAACACTTATCCTTTGGGCAGCATCTTAACCACTCTGAGCAGTGGCATTTTCTTTTCTTTTCTTTTCTTTTCCTTTCTTTTCTTTTTTTTTTTTTTTTTTTTTTTTTTTTTTTTTTTGAGCAGTGGCATTTTTAAAATGGCAATATTTATACCTCCTTATAGTTGGTGTGGAGTTTTCACTTATATGTCTCACCCAAAGCAAATTATTATTTTTAATCCATTTGACAAACTGGTTCAAGTCTGGCCCAAGCTGCAAATCCAGGGAGTTTACCCTGAGGTTTTGAGATGAGCATCTTACCTATCCCACATCCATCAGCTTCCAACCTGGAGGGGCCAATGTGGTGGTGCAGCAAGGTTCAAGTCTCCACTCGCAGCACTGGCATCCCGTATGGGCACTGATTCATGTCCTGGTTGCCCTACTTCTGATCCTGCTCCCTACTACTGGGCTGGGAAAGTAGCAAAGGATGGTTCAAGACCTTGGGTTCTCTCAACCTGCATGGGAGACCCAGACCGTTTCTGGCTTTGAATTGGCTCAGCTCTGGCCATTGAGTTCTTCTGGGGAGTGAAAAAATAGATGAAGATTTCTCTCAATCTCTCTCTCTTTGTAAATCGGCCTTTTCAATAAAAATAAATCTTAAAAACATAAAAAAAAAAACCCTTTAAACAAATATCTAGAATCTCATCACTCTTCTGCTTAAAAGATCCCTCCTGAAGAGGAACATCCCCGATGCTTCAACAGGGGAGATGTGATCTCTGGGTTCTTGGCCAACCCACCTGTCTCTCTCTTCCCGTCTCTGTCCATATGATCCATGGTGACCATATCAGAAGACCCTGGGAAGTGATTTGGACTATACATTTATGGAATTTGGTCTCATCTGCTGTGAGGAAGTCATTCAATGATAATGCTGTGGTTCTGAAGTACTAAGTTTAGTTTTTTGCTATATTATTTGTGGAAATGTTTCCTGGATGATGTGTGTGTGTGTGTGTGTGTGTGTAAAGTTACTGTCCAGTGGTAGGCATTGCAGGCAGCAGATTAAGCCACTGCTTGTAACCCCTGCAACCCATAACTGGAGTGCCAGTTTTTGAGTCCCAGGTATTCTGCTTTCAATCCAATTTCTTGCTAATGCGTCTGGGAAGCGGCAGATGATGGCTTGAGTGTTTGAGTTCCTGCCACCCACAGGGGAAACCTGGATGGAGTTCAGGCCTCCTGGCTTCAGCCTGGCCCAGCCCTAAGCCACTTGGGGGAGTGAACCAGAAGAAGAAAGATCTCTCTCCTGTCACTCTGCCTTTCACATATTTTTTTAAATACCATTTCAATCATTTCAAGGTCACAGTTTAATTGGCATTAAGTGCATTCACATTGTTGTGAATCCATCTCTCAAACTTGTTCATCTTCCCAAATCAAAACTACCAGTGAAACACTGTCAAATATGCCCTGCCCCCAGTCCCTGGCAACCAGCAATCTACTTTCTCTCTTGATGAATTTGACTTCTTAAAGTACCTCACATAAGTGGAATCACACAGTATCTGTCTTTTTGTGTCTGGCTTATTTCTCTGAGCATATTGACTTCAAGGTTCAGCCACGCTACAGCACCTGTCTGAATTCCCTTCTATTCTTCAAGCTGAATGATATTCTATTGGAGGCAGGTACATTTTACTCATTTGTCAGTGGACTTGCATGTTGGTTCCACATCTTAGCTCTTGTGAGTGATGTGCTGCTAGACATCTATTTTTTTAAATATTTTTATTAATATTTTGCATTATGTGACAGTTTCATAGGCTCTGGGAATCCCCCCACCCCTACCCCTCCCCTCTCCCCTGGTTGATTCCTCCACCTTGATGCAGCATTACAGTTCAAATTCAATCAAGATTCTTTCCTTGCAAACATATACCAAGCATGGAGTCCAGCTACTTATTGTCCAGATGGGTTGAACAGTTTCTTGGGGAGACCATTTCTGGTCCAAAGTCAGAGCTGGTATAATATCATCACAGTCAATTAAGAGTCCCAATATAACATCAACAGCAATTTGCAATATTATGGAATTGACATGGTTTTGAGTAACCAGTATGTTAAAAAAAAAAAAAAAGTCCTAACCACAACCTATGATTAGCATATTGACATCTCAATTTTAGTTTATATACAGGACCGGACCGGCTGCTATATACCTTAAAATGGCTATAGGGTACCATTCAGCTGTCTCATGTCTATTTCATTTTAGTATTTAGCCATTTGTTGTGTTGAAGTATAATTTTGTTGATCTTGGCAGATTTGGGGATAATCTAGACTGGCTTGTAACTCTAACAAGATATTTGTCCACATTTAAGGCGCAGAACATTTTTTTTGGGGGGGGGGCGGGGTGTGCAGGAAAATCCTCAACACCATGGTGAGGAGTGACTAATCTTTGTGTCCCACCCAGCAAGGCATGAGCCAATCCACGCCAGCTCTTTCCTGTCAGATTTCAAGCTCTACTTTCTGTTGTTTGTCTATTTATTTTAGGTTTTTTTTTTTTTAGTTTGTATGATTGTTTGTTTGCTGTGAGGGGTTTTCAAAGCGATCCCGATGGTCACTGCGAGGGAGGGCGGGGGTCCAGAAGTGGAGCCAGGCTCGGACCAGAGAAAGCTCTCCTCCCTGGTCCCGAAGGACATTTATTGTTCTTCTGTGTCTGCGGACCGCTCAGGGCTTCTGGTTGTCTTTCCGATGACGTTGGTTTCTGTGCGGTAGTGTTTGGACTTCTTCCATCCCCTGGGGAAGCTCCGGTTGGGGGTGGGTGACCTCAGAGTACTCAGCCTCCGAGGGCATCCAATTCCCTGTGGCCTCCTTGGCAGTTGGGGTATAGTCCTTGTTGCTCGTCTTAATAGTTTGTGGTGAAGGTCTGGGAGTCTTCGTGGTTGGGATCCAAGCTTCCTCCTTACCACCTGCTCTACTCTGGAGTGCTCCCCCTGCTCCACGCACATGACCTCCTGTTAAGAGGTTGTCAGGATCGCACCCGATTCCCCCCTCATGCCTTGGTATAGTATAACGCGATATAATCTATAGTATAGTATAACGCGATATAATCTATAAAACAACAATTAATGTCAGAATATTTAAGATCTACATCGTAAAACTGTAAGGCCCTCAATACACTATGTTAACCGGTAATGGGGAGGGAGTGCAGGGAAATCTTTCAGGACCATAAAAAGAGTGAGGAAAAAGTACAATATACCCTATAAAGATCAAATCTGGTAATTCATAGACAACAGACTCAAAGCGACACTAAACAACAATAGACATCTATTTTTATTAGAAAGTCAGATTTACAGAGAGAAGGAGATACAGAAAGATCTTCCATCCACTGGTTCACTCCCCAAGTGGCTGTAATGACCAGAATTGAGCCAGTCAATCGAAAGCCAGGAGCCTGGAGCCTCTTTCAGGTCTCTCACATGGGTGCAGGGTCCCAAGGCTTTGGGCCATCCTCCACTGCTTTCCCAGGCCACAAGCAGGGAGCTGGTTGGAAAGTGGAACATCTGGACACAAACTTGTGTCCATATGGGATCCTGTCACATACAAGGCGAAGACTTTAGCCCCTAGGCTACTGTGCTGGGTCCTCTGCTTTCCGTTCTTTCTGGAGAGCAGTCAGAAGCAGAACAACCAGATCATACAACTCTACACCTAATTTTTCAGCAACTGCCATGCATGTGCTAAGGAAGCTCCACCACTTTACAACCCCGCCAAGAGTGCCCAGGGTCTCCCATTCCTTCACATCCTAAGTGACACTTGGGTTTCCTTTTAGCCATCTTCACTGCTGGGAAGCAGTATCTCATGGGGCCTCTGCATTTTCTGTGTGGATTTCCACAACAAATGCAATGTCATTTTACAGTGTGATCTCTGTCTTTTCTCAGGATTGAGCCTGCCCCTCAGCAAATGGACCCATAAGCAGCCTGACGTACTTCCTCACAGGGGCCAACAGGGAGCACTCTCATGAGACTGCCATAGTAGATGAACTTGACAGGTAGGGGAGTTCACTTTTCCAGGTCAAAGGAGGGTCCTGGGATCACTGACCTTCTCTGTGCCTCTCACAGAGTCCTCATCAAAGAGGACCACAGAGCCTAGGCCACAGCAGTAGACAACACAGAGGATGATTTCATGAATTACATATAGCAGCCTGGGCCTCTATTAGAGGACAGCTTAAATTCTAACAACCCAAACACCACCCACCTGCACTTCCAAGGTGCCCTCCTCCAAGCTTTCTCCCTTCCCCCACAATCTGGGGATGAGAGCTGCTCAATAGAGAACCAAAGAGAACTGGAGATCTCCAGGATCCTCCACTCAACTCAGGTAAAGCAACAGTGACATAATGAAGCATTACTGAAGACTGGTATCCAGACCAATGGGGGTGAAACTGGGAATGCCCAGCTGAGGGAGACACCACAGGGGATCTGAGGTGATCCACCTGGCAATGACAATAGAGAAGGCAAGGCATTCTAAAAGCAAGGTGAGCACAAGAATAGAACCCCACTCCCACACCCCTGGGCTGCTTTGGCCTGGCTTTGGCTGGGTTGCGTGCCTTGGTGGCCCTGGGCTGCCATAGCAACCAGGAAACAACCACCTCTCACAATGAAGAGGTTGGTGCTGTGGCACCGGATCTGTAGACACACGCGGCCCCGTAGCAGAGCAACCAGTGCCCAGAAACAACAAGGGCCCATGGGTGGGGAGCGAGGGGCCGCTCCAGAGTAGCCTCTGTGGGGCTCAGGGAGGCCAGGGATGTGGTTTCTGTTTTCTCTCCACAAAGATCCACACTGTCTAAGTTGTGAGGCTGGTTGTTTTTTAGAAATTGCTGTCAGGTGTGTATGTGTGTATGCGTGTGTGTCGGGGGACAGAAGGGGGGATGTCTTCCATAAAAAAGGCCCAGTGTTTGTGGTCTCCTCAAGCTTGCTGCTGAGTTGTGCAAACCTTGAGGTGTGACCAGTGTTCAGCTGTCAGGACCAAGATGAAGTATCCTTGACAAGGGGTGGTCGCAGGCGAAGCATGTTGCCACTCTCCCTCCTGAGCCGGGGACATGGGAAGTTGGTCCAGAACAAACAGAAGCTAGAAGTCTACTTGGAACCAGAGGTGAGTCTTACAGCCGACTAAAGGCATGCTTTGTGGGTGGGGGTGTGGGAATCATCTGTTTTTTTCCCACTTGGGGATCAGCCTATGTGTCTTGGTTTGTGCTGTTAGGGAGCAACAAGGCTCTCTCGTAGCTTTTCTGTCTTCTTTCATGAAATTGCTACCTACCTTCTTTCTTCCTCTGGTTGCTAACTTCTGTGGACCTCTGCTGGGACAGAAGGAGACTTCAGATTGTCTGGAATTGGGACGGTTTGGTTCAAGACCAGAATTCCCACCTGGGTTCTGGGCAAGCAAACGGCTGTTTGGCTTGCTGAAGTCGTGTTCTGTGGTTGAAATGCTGTGTGTGTTCGTGCCATTTCGATGGCTTCCTTGAACTTTCTGGAATTCAACCCACAGGACTCATATTTTATATAGGCCAAAGAAAATCTCCTTCTAGAAGATTTTAAAGAGGTGGCAAAATTACCTTGCTGTACTGGAATTTTATTTCTTTGACTCCTGCCAGGAATAAGAAATCCACTGGGGGTATTTTGCAAATTTGGGGGTCATACAGAGATTTCCATTGTCATGGTAGTTTGTAGTGATATTTGACCTTTTCTGTGTTAAAAGATACATAAAGTTTCAAAGGCGTTCTTTGGCCAATGGCATTTACTTACTTATAAGATATGTAGTTACTTTATAGGGTCCCAAATAGCCAAATTAGGTAATGTTACATAGCATGTGGAATGTATAGAAATTTTCCCTGTGTTCAGCTAAAGTCGTGGTGGGCTGGAATAGTTTCCCTCTATTTAAACTGCCAGCTAGTTCGGGTCTAATTTCAAAGTTATCAGCTGCCCTTGATAATTCTGATTACTTACTTGCATACCAGCACACTTTAACTGGCCTGTAACCGCACTCCACCCCAGCTGAGCCTCAGGCACGAATGGCTCTCCAGAAAGCTGTAACCAGCCAAATAGAACTGTGCCATGGGTTCTATGAATTTTGAGATGTGGAGACAAAAGTTAACTGCATGAGTAGAGCCGTTATGTTCCATCACACCTTGTGAACAACTCAGAGAAAACCAGGAGCTAAAAAAAAAAAAAAAAAAAAAGGCATCCAACACTTCGCACAAGCAGACTTTGCTCTGGCAGTCTCTGGAGGGGGCTCAGTCCAAGTGGTGTCTCCTCCTTACAGGATTACTTGAATTGGAAATCCCCAGAAGACTATGTCCTGGCCAGCAGACCTCAGGATGAGGACCATGCCAGCCAGCACTGCTGGAGCCTCTTTCTTCCTAAAACATTCAGCACTAGGAAGGGGGCCTTGATCCTCTATTCAGAAGGGTTGGCCCTGTCCGCATGGACACCCAACGTAAGGGGCAGAGGACTCACCCACCCCAAAGGCCCCAGGAAGAGGCCTGATCTTGAACTGCACACACTCCACGACCTCAAAGAGGCCATCCTGGCATATGGAAGAAAACAGGTAAGCAGAGCAGGGTCTCGGGTTTGGAGGAAGCATGGGCCTGTGTCTGCATATCCACTTGTGACTTGGGTACAACTTGTTAGACCTAGCCCTTTATTTCTTCCACAGGGTCCTTCTTTTGGCCATATATGCCACACACCCTTGTCACCAGGATTAAATGAGACAGTGAATGTCAAGGGGGCTCTGAAAAGCATCAAGCACTGGGTCATCACCACCTTGTGTTTTTCCTTCAGTCTCCAGACAGATTTAGGCCAGCAAACGTTTCCTCAGAACCCTGAAATCCTGCCTCCCAGCCACAAACATCACCATGCACCTCTGGTGGTCTTGGCTTTGTGGAGAGGAGGGAGACATCATTTTAAATATTTACCTCAAGATTGTCAATGTCTGCAAGATAAGCTAATGACTTTTCCCACTCTGAATTTAATGCAAAGGACAAACTCCTGTGTTCGTTTTTCCGACTCACGCTTCCTGTGCCTCATGAGATGGGAGTGATCCCTCCCACTGTCACTTAGTGTAACTGCTTGTTCTAGCTTCCCCAGAGGCCACAAAACCATCTAGGAAGATAGGTCACTCTAAATCTAGGTTAGAGATGGAAAGTCATTCCCTAGTTTGAAACTGTCTGCTGCCTATTCATTCTGCCCAGGATAAAGCCACAAGCTTCTGACCCCCAGCCGTTCATACACTGGCTTTCTCCTCCACATCTAGTCACATGTGCCACTGCTGCCAACACCACTTCAACCATGGACTCCTCCAGCTTTTTGCATGTGACTAGTTCATTCCCTGATATCCCACACCCTTTCCTGACCATCCTCTTTCATAACTTCATATGGTTGTCAAACTCTTGTTCACCCTTCAAAACACAGCTCAAACATCATCTCCTCATTGAAGCTTTCTGCATTTCCCAAGTTCCCTCCTCTGCGCCAGTTCCATGTTATCATGCATTCAGATTTAGTTCTTCACTCATGTTTTTCACAATGGAATAACATCACCTTCAGGGCAGGGAGCATGTCTAAATCATTGACAGAAAATAGTGGGTACACATGGATGTCTATAGAATAAATGAACTAATCCTACAGGATACCTCCAATGTTTCTTTATTTTTACAGACATTTTAAAATATTTATTTATTTTCCTTTTATTGGAAAAGCAAAAATGGAGATACAGATGGAGAGAGATCCACCATCTACTGGTCCACATCACAAATGCCTATAACAGCTAAGGCTAGACCAGGTTTAAGACAGGCAAACAGAACTCCACATGGATCTTTCATGTGGGTGTCAGGGACCCAAGTACGTGAATCACCATATTTTACCTTCTAGGGTGCACATTAGCAGGAAACCAGACTGAAAGTGGGGTAGACAGGACTACAACTAAAGGATTCCAATATGGGACGTTGGCATCACAAGCACTAATTTAAGCAATGGATCACACACTTGCTTCTCCGTGCTTCTTAGATTGTGTTCCAGTATGCTTATGGAGAAATTTATCATCTACTCTCACCCTAGGCAAAAGTTTCCATATTTCAAAATAGAGACACTTGAGACCACAACAAAATGCCTAGTTGTCTTTTGTCTTAAAAATCAAATATTCTTTTTTGTTTTTTAATTCAGGACCACTGCTGTGGCAAAGCACATTAAGATGCTGTCTGCGGTGCTAGCATCCCATATAGGTGCTGGCTCAAGTCCCAGCTGCTCCACTCTTGATCCAGGTTCCTACTAACATTTCCTAGGAAAGCAATGAAGATGGACTAAGTCCTTCGGGCCATCCAGAAGAATCTCCCGGCTCCTAGCTTCAGCCTGGCACAGCCCCTTCTGCTGTGCTCAAACGCCAGGGCTGGGCTAAACTGAAGCTAGATCTCCCAGGTGGTTGCAGGGGCCCAAGCACTTGCACTACCTTCCACTGCCTTTCTAGAAGCATAAATAGCTCTGGCTTGAAATAGGTTTGGTTGTTTGGTTGTTTGTTTGTTTGTTTGTTTGTTTGTTGTTTGCTCCTTCTGCAGAAGCAGGGGTGCTAAGTGACTTGCCCTAGGCCAAAATAGCTGGTAAATGCCAGGATTCAAACCTGGAACCTAGCATCCCTTGCATTTTACCTTATTGTTGCTGGACTTGAAGTGGTTCTAATGGCTTCAGATCACTCTGACTGATCTCAGTCTGTCAGCTCTCAGAGCCTTCCTGTGCTCGCTAGTGGGGCTAACCACAGCTACATACAATTCCACAAATCCGCGTGCCAACTACCTTGAGACTGAATTTATCAACGGGACCTATAGGGAGACTGGAGAAGGAAAAGGAGAAAACCAGAATGTTTCCCCTTCTTACTCCGCTGCAAGTGACAAGTGCATCCACCTCTCTTCTGAGGTCCAGGTCCCCACAGACAGACCCAGTATGTCCCCAGAATCTTCCCTCTGTCCTCAGGGGAGACTCCAGCTCCCCAGTGTTATAGATCTCAGTGTTGCTTCACCCTCTGGTGCCTGAATATGCCAATCCCCAGTGTAACCAATTCGCTGAATACCTTCCGTGTTTCAACATGTAGAGTGGTTTTTGTTTTCCTGCTGGACACTGACTGATAGGTAAGTTTACTTCCTGCTCAGTGTAGGAGTGTCTTCCACAACTCTCAGATACTTGTCTCAGTGCCTACAGGCTTTGGACAATAAGGATCTTACTTGTTTATAAAGTAGATGAGTCCATTTTTTAGAACAGCTTCATTTTTGGTTTGCTTTAGTTTCCATGAAAGTAAGTTCTTCTCTTCCCTTGGTTCCACCCATTAGATTATTAGCTCAAATTTATATAAAACAAATGCCATAGTCTAAGGGTATGGGGAGTGAAATGGCATCGAACCAGAAAGGAAATGTTTGTAACTGTAACAGTAACAGGATAGGCCTTTAAAACTAGGGGGGTATAGATTAAAAGAGAGGGACAGGAATTTAGTAACAGCAGTCAGGTCACTGTTTGGGACAGCTGCATCGAACAGTGGAATCCCTGGGTTGAAGTCCCTGCTCTATTTCCTATTCTAACTTCCTAC
This sequence comes from Ochotona princeps, assembly GCF_030435755.1. Taxonomy (NCBI): domain Eukaryota; kingdom Metazoa; phylum Chordata; class Mammalia; order Lagomorpha; family Ochotonidae; genus Ochotona; species Ochotona princeps. The sequence continues at coordinate 77,076,682 of NC_080836.1, forward strand.
TAATATGCTAATACACTGGATCTAGCCCACCTCTGGCTTTGCTGAGCATCTGGGGGCTGAATCAGCTGATGAAAGATTAATAGTCCGTCTCTCTCTCTCTCTCTTTCTGTCTTTCACTAAATAAATAAGCAGGCAAAGCAACTCAAAAGGAGTGGAAAGCATCAGGTAGTTTGTGAAGATGAAAATCACAGACTGGCAAAGAATTTTTAAAATCCTAACACTCAGAGCTGGGAGGGCAGTGGGGAAAGCCAAGATTCACAGATTAAAAGCACAAAATCACATGATGTTTCTGGAGGGCGGTTTGGCAAAATCCTAAGAAGGGCTGGTGCTCTTTGATTTAGCATTCAACTGCTGTGAGCTTGCCTTAGGAAACAGATTTATGCCCAGGAACATTCACTAGAGGATTATTTATTACTATGCAAAACACTGAAAACAATAAAGGTCCAACAATGGAACACCAATTAAATGAATTGCTCACATAATAGATTTTGGGTCAGGCAATAAAGTCATGTATTAGTCATAAGTAATGCAAGAAAATATACAGAATGTATTTTCTTAATCCAGTTACAAAAGAGTATTCATATAATGAAAATACCATTGTTCACTAGCAGTTTTTGAGCAGTTAATATATTTCTGCCACTTTTCTGGTGTTTACCAAATATAATTCATTTATATTTTCCCACAATCATGGGGAACATTTACTGTTAAAAGTCCCATTATAAACCTAAGGCAACTCGAACACAGATAGGTTGAGTAACTCACTTAAGATTACCCAGCCAAGTAGATCATTGCGTCAGAATTCAAGACTATATATCATAGAAAACATCACCTCTTAATACAATTTCAATTTTTAAAAAATTAAACATTTTACTAACGATACATACCTATATTTTAACTGTGGTTTAAACCATGGTGGTTGGGATTATAAATCATGTTTTTACTTACATATTTATTTGTTATCAAACATAAATTATTAAAGCCAAGGGATTTAATTTTTTTATTTACTTGAGAGGTAGAGAGAAAAAGGGGGGAGGAAGAAAAAGAGAGGCAGACCTCCCACACACTGATTCACTCTCCAATTGCCCACAAGGGACCAGGAACTAAGTACAGGTCTCCCACATGGATGGCAGAGACCCAAGTACTTAATCCATCATCTGCCTCCTCCCAAGGAGTGCCTTAGCAGGAAGTTGGAATTGGGAGTGGAGCTGAGACTCAAACCCATCCATTCCATTATGGGGTGTGGGCCTCCCAAGTGGCAGCTCAACCACTCCATACCTTGTTCACCTAAGCTATGGGATTTTAAAAATAAAATAAAATCACACCTCTTTGAAGAAGATAGAGTGAACGGTAAAAACATGAGGAAGGAAAACAGAATAACAAACAGTATGAAATGGAGCCTACCAAAAAACAACACCATCTGTTTCTCAAAGCCAATATTTCTTTGTCCCAAAAGCATAGTGCAAGTGTTAAAAAGTTCCCTAGTGAAACTATGGAGGGAGGAAGGGAAATATATCATGGAAAATAATAGTTAAAAATAATAATTCTTAAAAGTCCTCTTACCCACAGTAAAAAACTAACAAACAAAAAGGCCAAAATGGGAAGGAGAAGCCAGAAAGCCAAAGCAGAGGAGGGCCAACCAACATGGTAGTGCTGCTCTGGCTGGATGGTGAAGCAGGAAGCAGGAATCATGCTGAACTCAGGCCTGGGTCCGACCTGGGAGAGCACAGGCTGCCACAAAGAGAGGCAAGTCAGTGTTCCCCACGTCCCACAGCACCTCCAGACACCTGTGTGGACCTGGCAGCATGTGTCTGGCCACTCTTAAACTCACTTCTTCTTAATGAGCAGATACATGTCGAGTTTAGAGATCAGATGTCAGACTTGTCAGACTTCTAGACAGATAGGTTGATGGTTGTGGGTCAATTTTTTAGGGAAAAAGGAACTCTTTTTCAACACTGTCAAAGTTATTATCCTTCTTGTTGAGGCCCTTAGTTCACTCACCTTCCCATTAGTGAGAAGTCAAATGGCTATAAAACCTGGATAGTCATCCTATGGGTTCTTTTCTAAGGGAGAGTCACAGTCATACTCTTAAAGTATAGCAGAAAGATAATGTGTTTCTCAATCAGAAACACCAAATAATGTTCACATTGTTACAGTATTTATTACTCTCATATTTTTGTTTTTAAAACTAATTGTTTATTTGAAAGAGACAAGAGAGAGAGGGAGATAGAGAGGTTGATCTTCCACTAGCTCAGTCCAAAATGCCTACAACAGCTGGGGCTCAGCCCAGCCAAAACCAGAAGCTAAGATCTTCATTATCTACTGCTTCCCAAGCACATTAGCAGGAGGCTGGATCAGAACAGAAGGCTGATTCCCTCTAGACACTCTGATGTGGATGCTGGCATGCCTAGCAAGAGCTTAACCAGCTGCCTCATAATGCCAACCCCTGTTGATCTTAGAATTTCATAAATATAGTAGTAGTTCCTAAATGTCTTTCTTAATCCACTTGATGCTACTGCAACTGAATACCACAGTTTGAGGTAATTTTTAAAGGACAGACATTTGTTTAGCTCACAGTTTCAGAGACTGGGGAGTCCAGGGTCGTGGCACGGCATCTGCTAAGCATCTGGCAAGGCCTTCTTGCTGGATCATAACACAGTGGAGGGTGTCACACAGCAAAGCAAAGGAAGTATATCACCTCAGGTCTCTGTTTTTCTTCCTGTAAAGGCATGAAAGTCATCATGGGATTCCTATCCCCATGACCTCATCTAACCCTAATGGCCCCCCAAAGACTCTATCTACAAATGTCGTTAACATATGAATTTGGGAATTGAGTTTCCAACACATGAACTTGTGAGGCACACATTCAAACCATAAGTTCAACATTGATAAAATACTACATTAAAAATACTTTGTTTTAAAATTCAACTAATAAGGCATGCCACTTCTCTATTCTGTTGAAGAAGAAACAGGGTTTAGGTAACTATAGTGGATATCAACCCAGGTTGTATTGCTACTGCCATCGTCATTATAAACTAGGCCACATTTAAGAACTGCGTTAGCTTGTTTCATAGAATAGTTCCCCACTCATTCTGCACTGTCTAATTTCTCCCCACATCTTAATACTAAACACATTTACCCTTTTGGTTGATGTTTTGAGCCAAGATCCTCAAGTTATTATTTTATCAAAAAATATTATCAGAAGTATAAAGTATATCTTTTGAATCTAGCTCATTTTTCCAACCTAAATATAGATTCACCACACAAAATAGAAAATACAGAAATGTATGAAAAACAACAAATTAACAAATTATCAATTATGTTTACAAAGATTAGGAGGAATAAGTTTCTTTGAAAGTATTTCTCAAATTGCCCCCTATTCAGCAGTGTTCCTAAGACATGAGAAATGCTATGGCAACCATTAACCAAGGGTTAAGTAGGTGCCAAGGTAGCAAAGAGGAGAAAGAGTGACTCCATCAGGTCAAAGGCAATGTCACTAATTGCTAATGCTGGTAAATGCCAGGCATTTCTGTGCACCTCATGCAGTCTGCATGGGCCTATGAGCTAGGTGCAGGCACTACCTCCACTCTATAGCACAAACTGGGGCCTGACAAGAACTCATTTGCCCCAAGTGCACACACAGGCAGTGCAGCAGGAATTAGAATGCAGGCAAATGACTCCCAAGTTCCATGCTCAACCCCTAGGGGGTATGGTTGTGAAGACCCTAAATGCCTTAGAGAATAAAAAAGTATTTCTCCACTCCCAGTAACACATGTTTTTTTTTTTTTTATATTTATTTATTTTTATTGGAAAGGCGGATATACAGAGAGGAGGAGAGACAGAGAGGAAGATCTTCTGTCCGATGGTTCACTCCCTTAGCGGCCTCAACAGCCAGAGCTGAGCCAATCCGAAGCCAGGAGCCAGGAACTTCCTCCAGGTCTCCCACGCAGGTGTAGGGTCCCAAGGCTTTGGGCTGACCTCGACTGCTTTCCCAGGCCACAAGCAGGGAGCTGGATGGGAAGTGGAGCTGCTGGGATTAGAACCGGTGCCCATATGGGATCCTGGTGTGTGCAAGGTGAGAACCTTAACCACTACACTATTGCGCCGGGCCCAGTAACACATGTTTTTACAAAGTGGACTAGGGTCTTCCAACGTATCTCTTAAAGACTTTACAATTCTAAAAAAAGCAAATCAGGTTTTCATTAAGATCAATCTGGGTTATGGCAGCATTTGCATGGTAAGCTGTATATATGATCCGGCAGGCTTGATTTTGAAGGCTTTGTGTTCTTTATCTATTGGTTTCCTGGTATAACTAACAGATAATAATTTCAATAATGGCTAACATATATGTAGAATTTTCCATGTATTATTATATCAGTGGTCTAAGCTCTTCAATGTATTGGTTCATTTAATCCTCATGTCAGCTTTATAAGCATGTACTTTTAAAATTATCATTGCAAGCACACCGTATGTTGGCATTAAGAATGTTCACAATGTTGCACAACCTTTACCACCAGCCACTTGCAGACATTTTTCATTTTCCAGAACCAAGAGTCTCTACCCATTAAACTCTAACTTCCAAATTCCCCTTCCTCCCAGGCTCTGGCAACCACTTTTCTGTGCCTGTGCATCTGACTGCTCTAAATACTTGACATGAGTGGACTCACACAGTGTTTATTCTTTGGAGACTGGCTTATGTCTCTAAAGTATCTGTCTTCAAAGTTCATTCATGCTGCACCATATTTCAGAATGTCTTTCCTTTTTAAAGCTGAATAATATTCCGATGTGTGTAAATTGGGCTGCTTTAACTTTTTGGCTCTTGTGACTTAATACCCTAGGAACGTGGGTGGACAGGTATCAGTTGGCATCCTTACTCTTAGTTCTTTTGTATTTTTCTGCAGGAGTGAAGTGACTAGATCACAGGGCAATTCTATTTTTAAGACTTTCAGGAACCACTAAGTTGCTTTCAAAGCAGTTTTACTATCTTGCATCCCCACCAGCAATACACAGGGGCTCCAATTTTTCCACATCCTCATACTTGTTATTTTCTGAGTTCTTTCTTGCTTTAAATTTTGCAGTAGCCAACCTACGGGTGTGAAGTGGTCTCTCATCATGGTTTTGATTTGCATTTCCCTATTGACAAATGACAATCACCATCTTTTCATGTGCTTATTGGTCATTTATGTCTGCATTTTTTGAGAAATATTGGTTCAAAATCTTTTTTTTTTTAAGATTTATTTATTTTTATTGCAAAGTCAGATACAGAGAGGAGGAGAGACAGAGAGAAATATCTTCCATCCAATGATTCACTCTCCAGGTGACCTCAACAGCCGGTGCTGCGCCGATCCAAAACCAGGAGCCAGGAGCCAGGAACTTTCTTCTCCAGGTCTCCCACGCGGGTGCAGGGTCCCAAGGCTTTGGGCTGTCCTCGATTGCTTTCCCAGGCCACAAGCAGAGAGCTGGATGGGAAGTGGAGCTGCTGGGATTAGAACCGGTGCCCATATGGGATCCTGGCGCGTTCAAGGCGAGGACTTTAGCTGCTAGGCTATGCCACTGGGCCCTCCATTTGTTTTTAAATTAGATTGTTTTGTTGCTCTTAAAACCAGTGCACAATATGGAATGCCAAGGTGAGGTTGCCTGTACCGGATATGACCGCAGCACCCAACCAGCATGCATGAGAACCAGGAAGAGAGGGGGCAGAGATAGCAGGGGAATAAGGGGTAGTTCCTGTCACTGTCCTGCAGCGATGGACTTGGTGCACAGAGCCGATAATAACACGCATGGACTACTGATTGATGATCAATAGCCAAAATTTATTAGGGGCAACAGACTTTATATGCTGAGGGTCATACAGGATTAGGGTAGAGATACTCAGTTCATCAACAGAACCATCAACTGTTTCTACGCCTTAGTGTGGAAGTCCTTTTGCCTTGTATATTACTTCCCACTCAACTGTTCTTACACAAATGATATCTCATCAGGTATACAAAAGGTAGCCATTCAGTTGTTCTCATGCAAAGGATATCCAATCAGTCACACACAAGACATCCATTCAGTTGTTCATCATACAAATATTGTCCAATCAACTGTAATCCTGTGCTCACTGACCTTCTAGGGTCACAATGTCCTCCTACAGGTTCCCTTCCTGGACAGCTACTCCCACTGGAGAGCATGAGCTCGGATGGGGGCAGACCAGACTGGGCAGGGCTACAACACCTGTGCGCCTCATGTGGACCAGATCAGGGAAAAGCCAGGCTGGGCAGATTATTCCTACTGGTGCAAACACCAAAATTAAAGTGGGTGAGGGTTGTTTGGGCTTAGCTGCAGCATGAGCTGCAACAGAAGCTGGCACTGGGGGCTAATTCTGTCAAGTCAAACCACAGAATCACCTGGAGACTGCATAATCTGGGAGTGAGAGAGACCTGGGAGGGAAATAGTGGGCTCCTCCCTCTTGGGTTACCACTTCCACGGGAACGCATGAAAACTAGGAGAGGGGCTGGAGTGGCTAGACAGACACTCAACAGCATCTGTGTGGGCTGCATAGTGGAACTGGTTAGATGGAACTAAGCTTTAATACCCATTGGCATGTACAAGAGCCGAATGGGGTGTGGGACAGACTGGACTGCTGTTGCACATACTGGCAAACCAGGGTGGGGGCAGGCCTGGTGGGGGTTATTGTGGGTTTCTCTGATTGGGCTGTAGCTCCCACTGGTTTATGTGAGGGCCGAATATGTGCTGGGCAGAACCAGGCAGGACTGCAACACCCACTGGTTCCAGTGGAGGTCGGGGCTGAAAACAGAACCAACCCAGCAATTGCAACCACCAGCTGATCAGGGCGATGGACTGTGCTGGGCCCTGTGCTTGCTAGTACATACAAGAATCTGGCCTGAGAACACCTCAGACAAAGTTTCTTTGGAGATCTCCCCAGTCAAAATGGCAGACTCAGAACCCTAACCAAGAAAAGACAGAAGACAGAATAGGTCAATCCATCACCTCAGCTATATGTTGGCAGCGAAATATGAGGCAAACAGAGACTCTATGATGGACTATGTCAATCAGTGGATTCTTCAACAACCTCATCGTGCTTGGAGTGGCAAGATTGGCAGCGATTCATAATTGGTGAACCATCAAAACCACTTGAGCAAGAACCTCGGAGCATGCCCTACATCTGGGACCTGAGGAGGGTGGAAAATTGGATGGGCCTTCTCCCTTAAAACCCCCCTTTAAACCTGAAGGAAACAATATGGAAATAATAGTCTTACCCACTTCCCTATAGCCCTTGAACCTTTTTTACCCTAATTAACTATGTAAAGATTGTCAAAAATATAATTAAAAAATGTTTAGGGCCCGGCGGCGTGGTCTAGCGGCTAAAGTCCTCGCCTTGAAAGCCCCGGGATCCCATATGGGCGCCGGTTCTAATCCCTGCAGCTCCACTTCCCATCCAGCTCCCTGCTTGTGGCCTGGGAAAGCAGTTGAGGACGGCCCAATGCATTGGGACACTGTACCCACGTGGGAGACCCGGAAGAGGTTCCAGGTTCCCGGCATCGGATCGGCGCGCATCGGCCCGTTGCGGCTCACTTGGGGAGTGAATCATAGGACGGAAGATCTTCCTCTCTGTCTCTCCTCCTCTGTGTATATCTGGCTGTAATAAAATGAATAAATCTTTAAAAAAAAAATGTTTAAGATTGTTTTGTTGCTCTTGAGTTATAGGAATTTTGAACTATTATAAATATTAATCTTTTAAATGTTTTATTTTCATTTTTATAAAAAAGAGACAGAGAAAGATATTTTTCAACTTCTGGTTTACTCCCCAAATATTCATCAGCAACCAGGTCTGAACTAGGTGGAAGCCAATAGCCTGGAATTCTGTCCGTTTTCCATGTGAGTGACAGGGACCTAAGTAATTAAGCTATCACCTGATGCCTTCCAGAACTCAAACCCATGCACCCCTATACGGAATGCAGTCACCCCAGAGGCATCGTAACATTGTATCAAATGTCTACCTCTTAAATATTAATCTTTTATAGATATAGACTTTCAAATAGCTTTACCCCTTCTACAGGTTATCATTTTACTCTGTTGACTATATTCTTTGAAACAGAAAAGTTTATAATTTTTATGAATTTCACTTTTTTCTGCTTGTTGTTTTGGTGTCAACCCAAGAAATCATTACCAAATCTAATGTCAAGAAGCTTTGCCCTTAAGTTTTCTATTCTAGCTCTTACATTTAGTTCTTTGCTCCACTTTGAGCTAATTTTTTAAAGAGTTATTTAGTTGAAAGAGTTCCACAGAGAGGGAGAGATCTATCATCTACTGCTTTAATCCTTAAATTAAGGGCCAGAACTGAGCAAGGCTGAAGCCAGGAGCCTCATCTGATTCTCCCACATGGGTCTAGAGGCCCAAGCCCTTGAGCCATCTTCTGCCGCTCTTCCCAGACCATTAGCAGGGAGTTGCATTAGAAGTGGAACAGCTGGGATACAAACCAGTGCTCATATGGAATACTGGAGGTGGCTGTACCCACTACACCATAATGCCAGCCCCCCATATTTTGAATTAATTTGTATGTATGCTGTAAGGGTCTAACTTCATATTTTACATATAAGGAATATACTCCTGTCAACCTCGTATGACAGAAACAGACATTGAGGTATGTATGGGTGAAGTGATTTCACCATTGTCACACAGCTATAAGCCATAAAGACAAACTCAGGCCGACCGTGTTCTTAAAGGAAACGGGGTTTCATTTCAGCTATTGGCAATTCTGGCCCTTGAGCCTTTATGTCTGTGACACACAGCGGTTCAAGTCTTTGAAGCTGAAGGGTTTAGTCAGGAATCAAGCCTCATTACAACATTGCCTTAACGAGACAAATGCAAGCCACTTGGTGAGGCACTTCTTTATGGCCCGGATCCAGGAGTACACGGTCGCCAAGGATATCTCGTAGGAGAGGGAGCCTCTTTCACAGACATGAAGTCCATGAGGAAAGGCTGGCTGGGAGCTGCCATGTTGGCATAATGCTGAACCTCCTCAGGAGGAAGCCTTTTCTGGCTCCACCGCTGCCAGCGGCCTCACAACAACCCCCTCACTCCCTGCCCCCACTCTACTCCAATTACACTCACCTGGCAGACACCAGGGCTGGCTCCTGTCACACCCGCACAGGTGTGACAACAATGAGCCGTCCCTCTCAGTTCTGAGGCCTTTGGCAGAGCACGCTGACCCCAGGAAGCCCGCCAGCTCTCTGCTCCCTGGCTTCCCAGTGGCAACAAGCCCCTCTGGGCGGGTGGAGAGAGGCCCCGCCCCGACGGGGTCCTCCTCTCCACAGAGGAGCCGCAAGGGGCAACAGCCAGCGGGGACAGGAACCGCCAGGAGGCTCCCACCTCTCCTGGCCGGAGCGCAGTCTAGCGATGGAGGCGGGAAGATGTCCCTACGCACTTGACTCGAGGAGCCTCGGCCTGTGAGAGGAGCTGGGCTGCCATCTTGGAACACGCCGTGCGAGTGTAGAGAAGGTGAGAGCTTGTGAATGCTTCTGACCCCCCCAAAAAAAATAAAAAATAAAAAATAAAAAATAAGAATCTAAAGCGGCTTCCAGGAGGGGGTACGTGAGGCATGGACAGCAGGTCAGGGTGATTAGGCACCACGGGGGGGGGGGGAGGAGGGTGGAGCTGCCACTGAAAACACGTCAAGAAGCAGCTGAGGGGTGATTGCATGTCCTGGAATTTGTGGGTGTCTCTATGTCCACCTCTCTGCTTGACTCCTGTGCACAAAGCCTGTGCCAACCTCTGCAGTCAGGGGACAGCTGGTCGTCCAGGCCTTCCTGGGCACTCTGGCACAGGGCCACTCCCTGTCTGCTGGGAGTGAACGCAGTGCCACCGCCCCTTCCATCCTGCCAGTTCCCTGGGCAGAGAATGATATTGGAGACCCCCTAAGGCAGCACATACGGTGGAGTGTGGCTCCCAGGTCACTCTCCAGGCTAATTACTCCGGCGAATAATCCAAGAAGAAACCTGTAGCTGGAGGTGACTGACAAAGGCCAAGGTGAGCCTGAGCAGTTCGCGGTCATCCACTTCAGTCGGCCTCCTGCAGTCTGTTGGACTTCCCTGTTCTAGAAACTGTCCTCCTGGCTCTCCTCTGTCTCATTTTATGTTTTAGAGTAACATTCGAGCAGAGGGTTTTGTGCAATGAAACCAGGTGGTTGTGAACATGTTTTCTGTTGATAAAGGTAACCTTAGCTGTGTTGCTGAAATCTAATTTCGTAACAAAGAATCACCTGTAATCTTATATCCAGTGTCGGCACTTTGTTTTTTCCCAGTGTTTCCACTGTGGTTATGCATATGTAAGACACACTTTTGTGAGGTTGTGACTGTAACATACATGCCCTCTTAGAGCTGTTCTTTTTCCACTTGAAATATCACTTAACAGGTTAGAATGAATAAATATGTTTCCCCCTGATTGATCTCCTGGGCTTTCCCAAGAGCTTTGCCTTCTCCAATGCAATGTGTCTCTATTTACCAATTTCACAAGCAGTTTTTGAATTGAGAGAAACCTTGAGACTGGAGAAAAATGAGAAAGTATAAAACAAGGAAAAAGAAGCCATAATGGGCAGAATAATGTATCACTACCACCACAATTACCTACTTCTTAATCCTTGGAATTTGACTGTTAGTTACATGGCAAAGGAAAGGTCCATGGAAGATGAATTTAAGGCTGTCAATTAGAGGCCTGAACCTGGAGCAATGATCTGAGTTTATTTGGATGACAGGGATCCTTTAAAGTAGAAGAACCAAAGAGAGGGCATCATGAGAAGCTTCAACCCAATGTTGCCAGCTGTGGAGATGGGGGCTGAGGCCGAGCAGCACAGACTGCCTGTGAACGCTGCAGGAGGGCAGGGACCGACATTTCCCCTGGAAGGAAGGAAGGAACGCAGATCTACCAATACCTCAGTTCTAGCCCAGTGAGACCCACTCCAAATACCAAGTATGTAGTACACTTCAATTACTGTCCATGGGGAATGGTTGCCCAAGACTGATACCCAGGGATGTCCAAGTCCCTTCTATCAGATGGCACTGCATTTGCATAGAACCTAGGCAAGTGTTCCCATTTATGTGAAAGCATTTCTGGATCACTTATAATGCCTGGTATAAATACTCTGGAACAGACACAATTGTTAAAACAAAATATTTCCCACCTGTGTTTGGATGAATTTCCAAATACAAAACCCATGGGTATGGAAGCCTGAGCAACTGGTTTGTTACAGCTGTGACAGGAAGTGAATATGAGTAAACTTCTGAAAGTTCATGGAAAATGTACATTATTAAGGAAGCATTTTTGAGTTTCCTTTTTTTTTAATACCAAAATAAGCTTATCATTTTTATTCATTTTTCCATGAGCTGGCTAAAGCACCCTTGTAGAGAAGACAAAATCAGCTTTCAGACTCAGCAACAACATATGGACAAAGCCCAAACTCCAGACCAAGAGATTCTTTAGCTCTGAATGAACACCGCCTGCACTATTGAATAAGTCACCCAGTCAAGCTGCAGGACCAAGCTGACACTTCTGGAATGCCTGACAGTGGAGGCAAGTTGGCTGTGGAGCTGACTCAAGCACCATACTGCAAGCACAGGGACCCTAGTGCGGTGGAAGAGCTGGGATTGCCATATGCAGAGACAGGTCAGTTGAAAAAAGCTTGGCAGGGAAGAAACAAGATTCTGCTTCACCTAGAAGAGGTCTTAGGGGATCTTAGTCCTCAGCTTAGTCCCAGGGCCTAATGCGATGCCTGATGAACAGAAAGCTCCTGCCAAATATTTATTGCGTGAAAAAGGGAAGGCTATGGAAGTGTCACTTAGCTTCCTTGTCCTCTCTACAGTCCTCACTTTTATTTCCTCTGGAAAAAATTCAAGACTATGTGGGGGCCAAATTTTCCAATTCTTTGCCCTTGAAGTGCTTGCCACATAAATTGTCAAGATAGTAACAGAGGTTCCATGTTTGAATATCAAGTATTCACTTAATTTATAAATTCCTAAAGAGCAAACCCCATTGAAAAATAAGTTTTGTGTTCTTTTATCTGATACTCATTTCTTAATTATTCCTCTGTCTCCATCACTTTTTTTTTAGTATTTTTATTACTTTTACTCCAAATATGTAGGATTATATTTTTTTTTTCTTTCCTTTCCTTTTTTTTTTATTATTAATTACATTGCATTATGTGACAGTTTCATAGGCTCTGGGAATCCCCCAACCCCTCCCCGTGCCCTTCCCCCATGGTGGATTCTTCCACCTTGTTGCAGCATTACAGTTCAAATTCAATCAAGATTCTTTCTTTGCAAACATATACCAAGCATAGAGTCCAGCATCTTATTGTCCAGATGAATTGAACAGTTTCTTGGGTCCTTCATCACTTTTTATCCAGTGCTTCTTCCCCAGCTCTTCTCAAGTCTTCAGATTCACATGCTGCAGTTCAAGGCAAGAGGCTTCATGACTGTCAGCGATTACTGGTGGCTTAAGTCAGCACATAACTTCCTGGCCAAATCTTGCTCACCATTTTTTTGTGCAAATAGTTTTACTGGAATACAAGCATGACTATTTATTTACACATTATTTATAAGTATTGTTGCACTACAGGGATAGGTTGAGTAGTTAGAATAAAAGTCATAAGGCCTACAAAACCCGAAGTATTCATTATTGAGGCAGATGTTGTGGTACAGCAAATTAAGCCACAACTTGTGATTCTAGCATCCCATACTGAAATGTGAATTTGAGTCCCAGCTACTCCATTTCCAATCTAACTTCCTGCTGATATGCCTAGGAAGGCAGTGGAAGATGGTCCAAGGACTTGGGCCTCTTCCAGGGGGAATACCAGGATGGAGTTCCTGGCTCCTACTCCAATCTTGGGTATTGTGTGGCCACTTGGGGACAGAACCAATGAATGAAAAATTTCTCTTTCTCATTCTGTCTCTCCTCTCTGTGTTAACATGTCTTGAGTAAATAAATCTTTAAGTAATATTACCTAGTTCCTAAAGATCACCAAACCCTGATTTATACAATGAAGAGATTTAATTATCTGCAGGGTAGTAGTCTCTTTTTTCTTGTTACTATAACAAAATGCACAAAACAAATTAACTTTATAGGGCAAAGAGGTTTGTTTAGTAGCTCACCATTTCTAGATCCAAGGGCACAATGCCAGCATCAGCTCAACTCTGGTGAGACCTTCATGATAAATGACAGGACAGCATGACAGAGAATGGTCACTGTGCCTAACAAGAGGCCTGAGAAGCTTGGAAGCTAAAGTACCCTATGTCTCCCATTGACCTGATGGCTTCACATTGGGATCCCTTTCATAAAGATCCTCCCACCACTGCCACTCTGAGGACCAGACCTGAGGACCTGCCACATCCATCCCAGCTACAGCATCAAGTGACAGAGTTTAGAGACAGGACTTCCATGCTTGACCAGGTGGCATCCAAAGTCATGGAAGACTTGAGTTCTGTCCATTTCCTCCACCATCCTTGGAATGTTGTAATTTTTCCCTGGAGTCTTAGTGCATGCTTGCACGATGGCTCCCAGGCTTTCGGAGACCCTGTTTGGGTTCAGAGCAGGAAGGAGCTAGCAAGCCATCCTTGTACAGCCGCCCCTTGTCAAAGAAGCAAAGACACCCCAGCATCTCCTTAAGTCTCATGGGTCACAACTAGGTCATGTTGTCCCTTCCAGCAACCATGAAGTCTGGGAATGCCAGTGTCTGGGATATCACAAAACTGGGGGATCTGTTAGCAAAAGGAAGTGAGGATAAGGCATGTTGTGGCAGTAACATAGTCTCCCACGCACTGACTAGGGGGATAGAGAAAAATTCTAACATCTGTTGACCACCTCCTATGTGCTAAGTATTGAATATGCGTTTTACATCCCTTAGCTCATTGAATTCATCCACTGTGGACATTAAGTGAAATTGGAGAGTAATGAAGTTGCTTAAAGACACGTACCCCACCAGGGTGGGATTGATCTCACAGCCTCTGCTCAGTCTTCTCACTGGGTTCTCCCGGCTTCTCACTGGGAGCATGGGAAATGAGAAAACACTTCCATGTGTATGAGAAAGATAGGGAGGGAAGGCCAGAAGGAGTGAAAGACAGATTGAAAAGGGGGTTTAAAGGGCTTGGGGAACATTAAACTTATTTTGGTGCAAGAATTTGATATCTATACATAGCTTCTTTTTTGTAATAGGCGTTTCTGTGAACTTTTTGAAGACCTCTCATATTTCATGTATATAATCAAAAAGCACTACGAAGCAGGTAGTCTGTAGTGCAGAAAGTACTATCATTTGGGCAGTTGACAAAGGATGGGGCTAGCATTAGAGCTACTCATTCATTAGGGCATGGAGTTCTGAGTGATGCCCAAACCCTATTCTATGTTGGGCTCTATGAAATCAGACTCTTCTGGTTTTTATTACAAAATTCACAGATTTCCCCCACCTTAGCTGCTTTTTTAGAGAGAGATTCTGAAAGGTCCCAAGGCTCATCCCAGATCCTGAAGTCTCTATGAGGCAGAACAGGCCTCAAATCCAAACACCCGGGTCCTTTCCAGGCTTTCTTACCAGACTTCCTACTTCTCTCTCTTGCTCACACATTCTGGATGCAGTTGGTGTTCCTGCTCTGTGCACTTTTAGGCTCCGCAGGCCTTTAAGCCAGCATAGATTTGATGACTATGGATTGATGTCAGAGCCATCAAAGCCCTGAATTAACCAATCCCGGTACTCACTATACTTTGGTCCTCCTGCTATAGCTCATAATCAATCACCTTTTTCATTGCTTCAGCTTGTTGATTCATGTCTTACTGCATCCCAGGATGTGAGAAAATGCTGGCCTCTCTAGCCTTATAGTTAATCTGGGTCACCTTACTGAGGTCCATGCTTTGAAATCATTTTTGCTTCTGGCTCTGATGTCAAGCTGGTTCATGGGGTGAAGTCCTGGGGTCCATTGATGGAATGACAAGTTCTGGAAGGATAGGAAGGCTTACACTAATACGGATTTTGAAGCCCTGGATTCCAGTTCCAACCCCTCAACTGACCAGCTGAGCCTTCTACTCTGTTATGCTTTGAATGTGTCCTCCCAAGTTCATGTGCTGGAATTTAATCCCAACACAGCAGAGGACCTTTGCAAAGGTGTTTGGTCCATGAGAGCTTTGCTCTCATAACTGAAGAATGCTGTTGCTATAGGAGTAGTTTCTGATGGAAGGATGTGCTTAGCCCACTCCTTGTGTAAGTGTGTGTATATGTGTGTGCATATGTACACTCTTGTCCTGCCTCCTACCATTGGACAACACAGTCCAAAGGCCCCCCCTTCATTCAGACCCCTTGATCTTGGACTGTCCAGTCTACAAAATCCAAGAGGAAATCAATCTGTGTTCATTCTGCTATAGAGCAAATAACAGACTAAGCTCTCCTGTATATTCCCAGTCTATGTTTTTGCCTTGGGGGAGCTGCTTAACCAAGCATAGAGAAAATGGGTTTTAGCTCTTGTACCAGTTCCTGCTTGCAGATCGCTTCCATGGAGTTTCAGAGAATGTGTGCTGCATGTTTCCATTATGTGAAGTGCAAAAACAGAAAAAGTAGTCCATGGTGCTAGAAACCCAGATAGTGACTGTGAGGTGGCTGCGAGAACACTGGAAGGGGCACGAGGGGGATTCTGGGCTGAGAAAGTGTTTTCTGTGCTGGTTAAAAAACTATATGCAATTGTTCATCATTTATCAAACTTACCTCTAAGCTCTGTGCATGTTCTGATTTATAAATTATGCCTTAATTTAAAAATTAGGAGCTGGCACTGTGTTGTAACATGTTAAGCTGTTGTCTGTATTACAGGTGTTCCAGTTCAAGTGCTAGCTGCTCCACTTTTGATCCATTTCCCTGCTAATGTGCCTAGGGAGGCATCAGAACATGGCTTAAGTCCTTGGGCCCCTGCACCCATGTGGGGGACCCAGAAGAAGGTCTTGGCTCTTAGCTTCAGATTGTCCCAGCTTTGGCTATTGAAGCCATTTGGGGAGTGAACCAGTAGACTCTGCCTTTCAAACAAAAATAAATAAATCTTAACCCCATTCCTAAATAGCTGCAACAGCCAGAGCTGTGCTGATCCAAAACCAAGAGCCAGGAGCTTCTTCTGGATCTCCCACATGGGTGCAGGGGCCCAAGGATCTGAACCATCCTCAACCACTTTCACAGGCCACAAGAAGAGAGCTGAGCTGAAAGTGGGACAACCAGGACACAAACCAGCACCCCCCACATGACATACCGGCTCTTTAGCAGAAGATTAGCTTGCTGCACCACCACACTTGCCCCTAAAAGTTTTACAGGGAAAAGAGATTCAGATCATGTTTCATTCAGCAGCCAAGAATGCTATGATGGATTAGTGATGTCTGCCATTAGCAAGCAGAAAGGTGAGAGGTGTCAACATAGGTACTGTATGCTTGCCATTTTTATGCTTAGCCAATCAACCCATGGGTTTCTGCGTCACTTAAGTGGCGGTATTAATTCAGTCCATCCTATGGGATTACAAGGAGGTGTAGGTTCTGTGGATAGTGTAAATCCTTAGACACGTGTAAAATGTTATTATTCATAATGACTCCCCACAATGTCATGGCCAGTGGGGTAGGGTCCCCCAAAATTCTCTGCAGCTGAAATGAAGAGCAGCAGGGCCAGATAGTCTCAACATGCCAGGTTTCCCCTGAACACAGACATGGTTGTCCTGTCATGTTGTTATTCATCTTACAAACATTTGAGTGCCAACATGCATACTGGCTTTCCCATTGCCCTCCAGGGCCATCTTTGAGGGCACTAAAATCATTTCCACAGGCATTTATCCTGCCTTAAGGCTTTATCTCAAGATGGGGGTCTGGAATTTGTCATTTCTCCTTCTCCTTCCAATTACAAATCTGTAGGGGCCTTTTGGAGCTTCACTCTGTAAACTCTTGGTTTATGTCTGTTAGCTGAGACTGTTTTTGGTGCCTTCTGGCACCTTCTGGGACTTTCTGGGTTACTGTTGAGGATTGTGCTACCACCCGCCCCCGTGTCATTGGGACACTCAAGGCTCAGCAGTGATGCTGTTTCCTGACTGATGTCCCAACAGAGGGAGCAGGACAGAGCCTGGCGACCTCACCTCTACTTCCAAAGCCAGCCAGAGAGCCAGGCCCAGCAGCAGATCCAACCTGGGTATTCAGCCAAGAGATACCTCCGAGACCTCTTGCGGGCATGGCCCCCAGACACCATGTACAAGTTCCAGTGTGCAGGTCAGTGGGGAAAGCAGGGCAGGGGGGCCCTGAGCCATCCTACCTCACATTCTGGTATGAGACAATACTTCCTACCAAGGAATGAAACATCAGGATTTCAGACCCAGTTTGGGGTTAAAGCAAGGGGAAGGTCGCCATACCTGGTCACTTCATAAACCTCTATCACTGTTCTTGCCCCTCTTCCATTCCCAATCCGTGGGGAAGAAGGACAGTCTAGCATCTTGTCTTCACTCCCTCCTTCCAGACTCCACACCTGAACCTTAGAGTATTCTTCCCATCATCCTTCCCCATTCAGAGGCTTCAGGGGTCTTTCAGATCAGCCCCACCTTTTAGGAGATGAAAGAAAAAGAGGTCCAGTGAAGCAAAGTGAATTGTGTCCAGGGTCATCCAGCCAAAAGTAAAACTGGAACCAAAACCCAGAGCCCTCCCACACCCACAGCTCAACATCACCGCAGCATTCCCTAGTTCTCTCCATTCAAGGTGATCTCAGGTCTTCCAGGAAGTGGCAGTGTTAACATTTCCTGCTAGGGACTCTGCAGCACAACCCACATGGGAAATGGACGCCCCTCTGCTGAACGGAGACCCCAGATGCTCTCTGCAAAGGCTTGGAAATGAAAACAGGAAGTGGTTGGGAATTAGAGCTGCCAGATTTAGCACAGGTACACCCACACCCACCCCCAGTAACACTTGCAATGTTTAGAACATACTTCTACCAGAAAAGTATTCATTGTTGACCTGGAATTCAAATGTAACTGGGCACCCTGTGTTTTATTTGGCAAACCTACTGGGGATGAGAGCAGGGGGAGAAGTAAGGTTTTCCAGTACTGGCTTGGTTGCTTGCCGTTTCTTCAGCACCAACAAATAGGCAGGACCAGAAGAAATAGATAACCCTTCCCCAGTCACTGGTGACTTGAAACAAAATGAGACATGGGCATGTCTGTTAGTCCCACAGTGGTCAGCAGCTCCATTTATTTAACCCTTGTGAAGGAGAGCCTCTTAAGCAAACGTGCTTATCTTCGGTGTGGTAAGTGGTGGATGGGCCACTGCTCCCACAGACTGGGCCCAATGACTTCAACAATGGAGGCCCTTAATAGCATCAGTAAAATCTCAGACCCCCTCCATGAGAATCTTGTGGCCCCTTCCATAGAAAACATGTATCCTAATGCATGGTTTAAAAGAAGACTTGCATGTGTGCTTTCTTAGCCTTCTTAACATCCTTCTTCTCCAGAGCCCCTCTTGAAAGTGAGGTCCTCAAGTTGGGGTAACAGCAGTGACACTCAGGCAAGAGCCCAGTGGCCCTTGCCTCCCTCTCCCCCCACACCTCAGAGCTCACCACCTTGTGATGCTATTGTGTTCCCTGAGTCTCCTTTTCATTCCCAGGGTGAGTCCTTCCCAACCTTCAAGGCCACCATGTCTTTGACAAGGGCTTCTCTGACAACACCAGTCTACAATGAGCTTCTGTTTCCTGGCTCTATATCATGCAGATGTTTAGGGTCACATAGTTGAGCCTGGTGTTTTGTCTCTGTAGTAGACTATGAGTGTGTTGTATCTCTCCTACTGCCTATAGCAGAGAGACCAATTGATAAGTCCTCAGCAAATACCTGGAAGATGGCTCAATTGAAAAGACTGTTGACTGGGAGCCAAGAAAAAAAGCGGATCCACCTGCCCTCACTGGTGTCTCCTGTGAGGTGGGTGAGCCTCTCTCCCACCCCACATGGAGCAGCTATGTGTCTTCCTCCAGGAAGAGCCACTGCTCAGAAATGGTGATGTAGGAGCAGCACGCAAGTGGCACAGGACCAGAAACGTCCAAGGTGGTAGAGGGAGAAGCATCTATGGGTTCTATTTGATTTTTTCCCATCCCTCCCATATTCTAATTGTCTCCCTTACTGGGTGCTGCCCAAAGCCAAGGCTAGTACAGGTGGGAATCCTTGTCATTATTGCCAAGACCTCTAGGTTAGTAGCCAGTATTTCTCCAAGTAACTCCTGACATACCTCTTCAGGATACATCAAGGACTCTGTGCTGCTCCAGGACAGTCAACCTAATGTACCAAAGAATCTCAGACCTCAACAAGATCTTTCAGGTGTACCCCCAAAATACCACCTCCTGCCTGTCTTCCCTCCACTTTGGAGCCAACAAGGAAAATCTCTTGAACAAGGTACATGTAGATCTTATGACAAGTTCTCAAATATTTGTATTATTTTTAACAATGTATGTATTTATTTGAAAGAGTCAGAGAGAGAGAGAGAGAGAGAGAGAGAGAGAGAGACGAGAAGAGAAGAGAAAGAGAAAGAGTCAGAGAGAGAGAGAGAGAGAATCTTCCATCTGTGATTCATCACTAATGGCCAGGCCTGGGCCAGGCGGAGGCTGGGAGCCTGAAGCTTCTTCGGAGTATCCCAGTAACTCAGAAGCGCAGCCATTTAGGCATCTGCTGCTGCTTTCCCAGGTGCATTAGCAGGAAGCTGAATCTGGAGTGGCTGGATTCCAGCTGCCACCCATATGGGATGCCGGTACCATTGGCAGCAGCTTTATACACTATGCCACAGTACTGGTCCCTGGATTTTAAAAAGTTAATATTTTTTATGTTTATTACAGAGGTGGGGAGGTCGCAGACCCATGTGGGCCTCTGATTAGGGTGGAAAGGGTTGGAAGAGGGGAAGATGAGTAAGATAAATGTTTCTGTCTTCCCTGCTATGTCCGTGGGATGGGGGTGTTGGAGGACAGAAGAAGTTGTGCTGCTCCTTGTTGTCAGACTACAGTAATGCCAGGTGTTCCCTGGATTTTTTTTTAAGTTTTATTTATTCAAATGAAAGGCAGAGTGACAAAGGGAAACAGGTTTTTCCATTTGCTGAATCACTCCCTGAATGGCCATAGCCAGTATCAGACTAGGCGGGATCCTAGCAGGATCCCAGAATTCCTTGTGGGTCTTCCACATGAATAGCAGGAACCCAAGCTATTGGACCACCCTCTACTCCCTTTGCAGGCACATTACCTGGAAGCTGGATGGGAAGTAGACTCAAACCAACACTCTAATATGAAATGTGAGCATAGCAAGCAGCAACTTAACCAGATATGCCACAACACCTGCTCTGGAGTTTGCATTTTTAATATCTTAAATAGGAGTTCCCCCAAATTAGGTCAAATCTGGATTTCATGTTCCTCATCTGTAAAGTGAGAGGATTGGTTAGTCTAGCACTGTCCAATAGTACTTTCTGCAATGATGGAATATTTTATCATTACCATCCAGTATGGTAGGAATTTAGCTCCGCTTAGCTTTTGAACACTTGGAATATAGCTTGTACAACTAACTGTGAAACTGGATTTTTAAATTAATTTGTATTTAAATAGCCACATGAGGCTAATGGTACTCTGCCAGGACAGCTCTGGTCTAGATGAGATGCTAGATAATTTCTTAGTCTGTTCCTCTTCATTATTCTTTAATCCTGTGATTTTTATGGCAATATTATGTGAAAAGTTTTCTGACTTTGAAGCCAGATATCTGTAGCAATGGCATTCTCTCATTTACAAAATGTAAGATCTTGAGGAAGTCATTGAACCATGTTAAGTTTCTGGTTATCTACTGTGTCAATCTTGGGAACTTGTAACATTAAAA
Source organism: Ochotona princeps (assembly GCF_030435755.1). Lineage (NCBI taxonomy): Eukaryota > Metazoa > Chordata > Mammalia > Lagomorpha > Ochotonidae > Ochotona > Ochotona princeps. Next base: position 77,097,552 of record NC_080836.1, read on the forward strand.
GCCAGAGTTGCTTTGGGGAAAGAGAGGGGGAAATCACTGGAAAGGACAAAGCTGAAAACATTTGCTGTTAGCATAGCCTTGAGAAAAGAAAAAAACAGGGATTAGCATAATGTAGAAGTAATCTTTATGGAATGAATAAGGAATTTTCTAAAAACCATGGTAGTGCCTGATCAAGCCTAGTCTTTGGTGGGGAGAGTCAGGTCAGAATTAGGAGAGGATCTGGCTAGTTGAAGGAATGGAGAACATGGCAAGTCCTCAGAGCTTGGTGCCAGCAAGCACTCCAGGCAACATGTGTGGTGTGAATCATGACTCTGGCCCCAGCACTGTCTGTCCATGTGAAGGATGCTGGTCAGGCAGTCATAGTTCTCTTTCTAAGTTAATACTCCCATCTGTACATCCGTCTTTATGCACTTGGCCGGTGTGGATCAACAGCTCTTGAAGCCAGTTGATGCTGGACCCCTAAAGAAATCAAATGGCCTCACTGGGTTGTCCCTGTGTGAGAAGCTGCTGCCCTTCCCCAGATGGCACACTGTCTCCCCGTTGCCTTATCTCCTCTTTCTTTGCAAAACTACTGTCTCCGGTTAATATCCTTAAATGTTGATGCCTTAGGATTCCAACACACCATTGAGGCTAGCACTGCCTATGTTTCTGCAGCTGGTCAAACACTGCCTGTTTCATGGACCAAGTAGTGCCATATACCAAGGTCACAATCAGGCCGTAGACAGCCATGGTGAAACCTATGGTCGCCAACACAGGAGCCTGGGTTATGTGACCTCCCTAAGCCTCAGTCGCCTTGTCTATAAAATAAAACGAACACTCCCACCTTTACCTCAAGGGCTATATGTGGGAGTAAAGCAGAATGATGTGCCATACCTGGCACATAGTAAGTGCTCAATAAACAGTAATTACAGACCTTCCTAGCTTGTGGCTTATAAGAATAATTACTAGCTAATTGCAGTGCCCAATTGTCCATGATCACAGGGGCCAAAGACATGAAGTTTTGAAGAAGTAAAAGGAGCTGAACCAAGAAGCTGTAACTGGAACCCTGTCTGATTGGCATTGATTTTTAACTTTATAGCCCCTTGACTTCTCTCTCCTTTCCAGATACTTAATCTAGAGAAGTAGCAAGAGTCCTGGCTTCAAATCCCAGATCTCCTAACCATGTGATGTTGGCCAGGTCACTTCGGTTCCACTCTGTACACCTGCAAAATGTCAGTAATGGGATCTGCATTCCTTATTTGGATGATCTGAATCCATATTTGAGATAGAAAGAAACTGTTTTATGGTCCTCTTTCTACAACCCTGTTTCTATGAAGCGTGATTAAATGAGCCCAGTGATGTTTACTGATGAAAAAAACTATCAAAGTTTGAGAAGTCTATCTCCTGTGGGCTAGAGCCAAAGAGCAAATTGTTTCTCCACTTCCCCCTGCTTCTAACACCCCCTTCCTCCAGCCTGAGATGCATTTGGTTCCCAATGCATTTGTCAAGGAATGGTGGACCTGGAGTCTGATGGACCCCAAAGGATCATTATGTAGTACCCTACAAGGTCTTTAGTGCTGCACACAGGACTTGGAGCCCTTGTGGGGGCAGGCCCAATGTGACCCTGGGCCAGCTCAGATTAAGGGATTCCCCATGCCTACATCTCTCCTACCAGTTCTGTTGGCATCTCTTCCAACCCAGAGAAACCTTGAGCAGCCAGCGGGGGGATGGGGAGAGAAGGGGTGAGAAGGAGGAAGAAAGGCTACTAGGGGCAAGGAGGCCCATGTGTGAGCATTGGAGGCTAGACAGAACACCCAGGTGGGCATGATAAAGAGGGCAGCGTGGGAGGAGGCTGGCTGGGGGAGAGGAGGAGGAGCTCCTGGCAGCCCAGTGCTCCCTCCCCATGACTTCCAGAGCCCCCATTTGACAGCAACCTGCTGGGAGCAGAGGTGCCCCTAGAGCTTGGCTGCCAACAACAGCAGGTTTGCCACACTGTCTCAGCCCCAAATCCACCCTGAGTGCTGAAAATAGCTGCAGGACCCCTTCAGCCATTGATGAAAGATTTGCTAACCACACTAGAGTCATCTGTTGACTCAGATCCTCCCCGAGGGCTGCCAGCGAAGGAGTTGCGTTGAGGCCCGCCTTGCCGCTGCATTAGGCAGAGGTTTCTCCACCAGCAAGCAGCCTGCAGTAGACTGGGCCATCCCAACAACACTCAGCAACCCTCACAGTATGCAAAGGACTGTCACATTCACTGTCCTATTTGAGCTCCAGAAAACTCTGCAAGGAAACAAGGGCCAGCAGTCAGTGTGCCCATTTTACAGATGAGGAAACTCTCTGAGGGAGACCCGCCCATGAGTCTCTTGATCCCCCAATGCGGCACTGCTTCCACTCCAACCCTCCCAGCCCCAGCTGCCACTTCCATGCAGGTGCTTTCAGAAACAGCAGGCAGTAGAAGGAAAGGAACAAGGACCTTTAGCTCAGAGAAGCAAGCAGGGAGGCAGCTTGGAGGCAGCAACAGCACTGAGCTGAGCTACTGTTCACCTTTGCAGATCACCGAGGTCTGCAGGAAGGGGAAGCTGGGTATGGAGGATGCATGGAGCAGGACTCTGGAGCTGACAACCACAGCAGTCAGGGGCCCTCCAGGCTGCCACTGAGGAAGCAGCCCCAGCAGGAAAAGGCACCCAGAGCCAAGGTACCGCGTCCAGCATCTGTCATGCTCTTCTTGTCTTCAGAGGGGATTCTCTCTCCCTTTGCCATTTCCTGGGGTATCTGCAGGTAAGAAAGGAGATGGGGTCCTTCAGACCCCCATCTCCTAAAGTGCCACCTGTGGAACCTTGGCACTGTTCTCTGCCAAAGGGACCTCACAGCTATTGGGGAAAAGCTGCCTTCTGCGTGCTCCTTCCAAGAAGTCTCTGTGCATGTTTAGATGTGGAGTCCTTCAAAAAGATTCTGGGGTAACATCAGTGGCTTCATTTGTTAAACTTGGGACTTTCCAGAATGACTTGCTACAAATGCCACCCTGACTCTTCATCCCATGTGGGCCACTACTGTGGTCTTATCCAGGGAAAAGAACTGTTGGCCTTAAGCTTGGAAAAGATTGATTTGAATCCTGTTTCATTTACCAGTTGTGATGAGCCTGCGCAAGATAGGTTTGTTTGGGTGCCAAAAAATTGATATCCATGCATTTTAGTATATCTCATAAAGTTACCATGAGAATTAAAAGAGTTGAAATGTAGAAAGGCTTCATGAATGGCAAAATGTTTGTTGTATGTGTGGGCATGTGTGTGGATATGCAAGAAAAGTTGTTCATGCAACAAAAAATGTGAATTTGCTTGACTCATGAGAAGGCCACGTGCCGAGCAGAGCAGGAATAGAAGAACCACATGGTGGATGGTGAGAGGAGGAAGACATTTTATGATGGATGACAACAATGAGACTAGCATTTCATTTGATTTAAAAATCATTTTTGCAAGAAAGCATTATAGGTCAGGTATGTTTAAATGTCATTCTTTCTAGCAGCAGTGTAGAAAATGTTTTATTGTAATTAATTACCATCAGAGATCTTGCTATGGTATGCTTGCTTGTATTCTTCCCAGGCTGTGAAAGCCATTTCACGCCCTTGGAACCATGGGTCTAGCCATGGGGGCTTACCATGAATGGCACCTGAGTGCTCTGTTTCTGGCCCCCTGTTTACAGCACTGTGTATCTGTTGTTTCTAGGACACGTCAGAAGCATCCCAGGAAAGCCACAATGAAAAGCCCCAGCAGACCTCCAGAACAGCCTCCAGCCAGGCACACACCCATCATTCTTGGCTCCTGGGCCCCACGTCCCACATTACATACTATGGAGGTGCCTTTTCCAGTCGGAAGGCAAACCTTAGGGGTAAGGAGCCCTGTGTCTCACACTGTGATCTGGAAAAACCTACTAGTGCAGAGTTTATCTAAGAATGCTGAGATATGCTGAACATCACTTCCTTGGGCTGCTCAGCTTAGACAGTAACAGAGTCCAGGGGCTGACACAGGCTAATTCTCTGCCTGCTTTGCCAGCATCCCATATGGGCACTATTCAAGATCCAGCTTTTCCACTTCCAATCCAGCTTCCTAATGGCCTTGGAAAGCAGAGGAGGAGAATGATCCAAGGTTTTGAGCCCCTGAACCCACGTGGGAGATCTGGAAGAATCTCCTGGCTCCAGCTTCAGATCAGCCCACCCCTGGCCATTGCAACCATTTGGGGACTGAACCAAAAGACCTCTGTTTCTCTCTCTGTAACTTTAACTTTTAAGTAAAATAAAATAATAGAAATAAATATTAAAAAAATAAGTAACAGAGTCTGAATGGGCTTGGGAATGGGACTCCGTCAGTCCCCACCTTGCTTCGTGTTTCACCTTGCCCATTCTGCAACCTTACTGTCTGGGTTCCAGTTATTCCCCAACTTCCTGGCTGTGAGCTTGGGCAAACTACTTCTGTGAAGCTATTGTGGGAACTGACCAAGTCAATACATATAAAATACTTTGTATAATTCTTTCCTCTATATCTGTCTCTTAATACATTTTTTATTATTATCATTCTCTCTATCATCTGACTCGGCTAGTAAGAACATGACTCAGGTCATGAGACCAGGAGTCCCTGTGCACCTGTCCCAGCCAAAGCCACCACTGTCTGTGCTCTAGGAACTCTCCGTGCCTTTCTTCCCATCAGCCAAAAAGGGATTTAAGTTGAGTGTCAACTTTCTTCCCCCTCCAGACCTGCAGCTAATAAGTTCTCCTTCCCATCCTTTTTCCACAGACAGAAAAGAGATTGTACAACTCCTCAAGACCAGAAGTGGCCCCCTGTTAGAGGAACCCACAGCTGAAAAACTCCATTTCCCTCCCATAGCATCTGCCACTGGTTTGGAGAAGCACACCCCAGGGGAACTAAAGAAGAAAAAGGTATGTGTGAGAGAGTGTGTGTGATTTGTACCCCCTAGACACACGATCATTCAGAGGGATGTCTCAAGAGAGAACCTGCTTCTCCAGCTTCTCAACTGGCTGGTGGAGCTCACTTAGAGCTGCAGTCATTTGCTTGAAGTTAACAAAATGGCAAAGAATAAGGGATCTGGGCTGTCCCTAATTCCACCTTAAAGCCTATGTTCTTATCATACTCTCTTGTGGCAACAAAATCCTTTCCTTTGTTCGGCTGAGGGGTTGGGAAGATTTGTAAACATGCAAGGACAACAGCATTCGAGTTTGTAAGCAACTGTCCTGGTCAAGCAAGGTTTTGTTCAATCGCAGAGTCCTTGGGAAGCACAGGGTTGCTTTTAGTGTGTTTAGTATTTTCCCAGAGTTCCGGTATTTGAGCTAATCGGAGTCTTTTCATCACATCACAAAGGTTCTTTGGACCAGAAATAAAATGCAGACCTGACTTGCCAGAACCGGCATGGGCCTAAAGAAAGCCCTCCTTCTCATACCTGGGCCATCCCCGAACAGAGCCAAGCTCACAGGAGAGACATCCCTTCCCTCAACCCAGGGATACGGTGCCCGAGGAAAGCATCATTTTCCACTGTATTAAAACTCTATGTCAAGTTTTAATTAGAATTAAGAAATTAAGGCGTGGCTTGTGAGTCATACCTCACACAAATTGTCTGAGATTCCGCACAGACTTCTCAAAGCAAACCTTGTTCAAGAAAACACACAAGGTCAGCATTCAAGAAAGGGCATTTGGTGGGCAGCTGGCACCTGGGCAGTGAAGGTCTCCAGGAACATAAAGATCCTATGTGCATATATTTGGTTAATCATTTTTCTTAATATCTCCAAATTATAAATATTAGCCAGTCTTATTTGGTTGAATTTCCTTCCTCCATCAACTCTAAACACACACAAAGCTAATGTGTGTTTCTGATCACTTTTTTTTCTTTTCGGGCACTGAAAAAGTAGAGATGGTTTTATGTTTTCCTTCTGTGAAATGCAGCTCTTTGAAACCCAGCACACATACACATTTCATAAAGCCATGTTCATATGTTCAAAGGTGCCAACTAAGAAATTTTCAGCCCCTTCTAAATGATTAGTAACAGGAAGTATACTATCCCTAATAGCTGTCTATCTTTTTCTCTCTATTGCAAACCCATATATGTTTTGTGTCTGTGTGTGCAGGGACAGAAAAAAATCTTGGCCAAACTAATTGCTGATTTTGACGCACAGTTCTTCTGTTTCAGCTGTGTTCATGTAGTAAGAGAGGAGAAGCTTTGGTTTTCTGCCAGTGGCTGGTTTGGCTGTTAAACCAACAAGAAAGGAGACTGCTCTCAAAGCCTATGTACTTATCACTTGTGGCAACAATAATCCAAGTTCCAAATACTATTGTAATTACGAATACGAACTCAGTTATTTCTCTCCACGGCCTTGTGAGGCAGGCATTATGCTCACTCCTGCTTCACAGAGGAAGGGCAAAGGGCCTGGAGAGGTGAGCAAATCTGGACTCATCTTCTTGTTTCAGCCACTTCCTACCTTAGCAGCTGCACGTCAGAGTTCCGCACTTGGCTTATTGCCGCTCACCAGCAGAGGCTGTGATTTCTCACTTTGAGTACGCATAGCTGGGATCAGCTCTGTCTTTTTCGTCTTTTGTCCGTTTCCCTGGCTGCAGGATAAAGGCTCTCCACCCTTTCAAGGCCATTAGATTGATCATGTTGGTAATGCACAGAGGAATCAGAGGCCTGAGTAACACAGTACCGTATGCCATGCTCCCAGGAGACCGAGCAGCGCCGCCAAAGCCAGATGCAGGTTCCCAACTTGCCAAGCTCTACTTCCCCTAGCTGCTCCTGGTGCAGAGGATACGACAAGACTCTGTATCATTTACTACTTGTGAGCAGTGGGGTTTTGATCCCTGCCATGTTGGTTTTGTATTTCAATTTTTTCCAGGTGCCCAAAGCTTTGAAATTACCTCCTATCTCTGAAGACCCATGCAAGGTCCTGTTGCCTTTGAGGAACCAGCTTAAATCCCTTGAGCCCCCAATAGAACTCTTCATTTTCCCAGTGGAGATCCACTTCCACACCCGACACCCACCAAAAGACAAAGCCATAAGAAGAGGTAAGTCCCCGGTGAATGAGTGTCCCTCTGGGGAAACTCAAATGGTCCAGAAAGGACTGAGATTTGGGGTCCTGCCAATCCATGCTGCTCGCAAATCATGGCTAACCTTCCCCAGATTCTTGTCAGATAATGTTCCAAAGGAAGGGGAAAAAGGGGTAGGATAAAGAAGTAGGTCTACTCCGGTCACATTCACTTCCATTTTTAAAACAAACGGCTGGTTTAGATTTGAGAGACTGATTCACAGGGACACAAAGAGAGGAAACGACAGAGAGGTCTTGCATCCACTGGTGCATTCTCCAAATGGCTACAATGGAAAACTGGGCCAGTCTGGGAGCCAGAAGACTCTTCAAGGTCTCCCACATGGGCACAGAGGCCAAAGAACCTGGGCCATCCTCCACTGCCCACCCTAGTATGTTAGCAGGGAGTTAGATCAGGAGTGGAGCTGCCAGAACTCAAATCAGTGCCCACATGGAATGCCAGCACCACAGGTAGAGGCCCAATGTGCAATGCCATGGCACCAACCCCCCACTTCCATTTTTAAAAATATTTTTTGAACTTTTTATTAACCAGTACTATTTGCTGAGCTGTGAAATAGAAAGGAAAATAGGCATACACATAAATGAATTCGGTGCACTGTGAATGTCAAAAAGGTACAAGAATATTTTGGTCATCATGAACCAGATTCCCACACACACAAAAAATAGAGTATGAAAGAAGACAGCTATCCCTGAAATACAAGCCAGTTAAGGGGGGGGACGGGAAATGCTGGCAGACATCTGGGATTGTTTCACTGCTACAGGTAAGCAATGAATTTAGCTGAATTTCTTGACAACTAAGGTGAAAAGGATCTTTGGATCTTCGTTTTATGAAACAAAGATCAAAAAAAAAAAAAAAAAGAAAAAAAAAGCTGGTCCAAAGCATCATTTTCCTGCTCTTCCTCTGTAAGGGGTGAACACTACAGTACTTACCAGGGTAAAGAGATTCTGTGTTTCTGAGTGAGGTTCTAGCAGAATCAGTTCCAAAGGGGAACTTGCAAAGTCAGATATACAGAGAAAAGGAGACAGAGAGAAATATCTTCCATCTGATGATTCACTCCCCAAGTGACCACAATGGCCAGTGCCAGGAGCCCAGATCCTCTTCCGGGTCTCCCACGTGGGTGCAGATTCCAAGGCTTTGGGTCATCCTCAACTGCTTTCCCAGGCCACAAACAGGGAGCTGGATGGAAAGCAGGGCTGCCGGGATTAGAACCAGCGCCCATATGGGATCCTGGAGTGTTCAAGGCAAGGACTTCAGCTGCTAGGCCATGGCACTGGGCCCAATCTAATTGTTTTTGACACTGGTGTTATGGTACAGTGGGGTAAGTCCCTGCATGTGAACTCCTATCTTTCCTTCACATTCCATATGGGTTCCACTTCTGATCCAGCTCCATGCCTGGGAGGGCAGCAGAGAATGACCCAATAGCTTGGGCTTTTGCTCTCCATTTGGGAGATCTAGGTGGAATTCCTCACTCCCAATCAGCCGATGAAGGATATCTCTCTCTCTCTCTCTATCTCCCTCTCCCCTGAACTCTAGGGCTGGCATTATGGCATGATACATAAAACTGTAGCTCACAATGCCAGCATTCTGTACGGGTATAGGTTCACGTCCTGGCTGTTTCACTTCTAATCTAGCGCCCTGTTAATAGCCTGAGGAAAGCAGTGGAAAATGGCCTAAGTGTTTGAGCCCTGCCACCTGCTTGGAAGACCTGGCAGAAGTTTCTGGCTCTTGACCCAGTGCTGGCCATTACAGCCTTGTTTTCCATGATGACTTTTACATGAATGTCACAAGATCATCATGAACCAGATTTTTTATTTTCTGAAGTTTTAATTTTTCTCTTTTTCAAAAGTTTTTATTTGAAAGGCAGATTTAAAGAGAGATTTAAAGAGATCTTCCATCTGCTGATTCACTCCCTAAATGGCTATAGTGGCTGAAACTAGGCAGTCTGAACCCAGGAGCCAGGAGCTACCTCCAGTTCTCCGACATGGCTACAGGATCCCAAAGTTTTGGTGTATATTCCGCTGCTTTCCTAGACCATAAGCAGGAATCTGGATCAGAAGTGGAGCAGCCAGGACACAACCTGATTCCCATCCTGGGAGGCTGGCGACACAGTGTGAAGCTAATTCCGCTAAACCATGGTGCCAGCCCAAACCAGATTCTTAAAACTTGTAGCTACATTCATCTTGCCGTCATGTCATAAAAGGGAAAAATTGGAATAAAATTAAAAGAAAGCTAGCTGAGGGGTGGAGGGGGTGCTTTCTCCCCTTTCTTTCCTCCACAACCCTCAGAAGCTTCATGCAAACTGAGGGAAGGCAAAATCAAATAAAATCCTCAGCCAACTCCAGGACCAGCCAGATCAGAAACTGTCATCCATCAGGGCATAGGTCCCAACAGAAATATCTTGTCAATACGTCAGTGACAGCTTTGCTTTCTCTGTTTCTCCTAGGTGCTCCATGCTCTGAGTCAAAACCGGAAGTGGAAATGGGGACCAGGTCTGCACAGAGGCCTCCCCTGAAGCAGGCCCGAAGACCACGAAAGTTAAGGGTGCATCTCCCAGTGGACACAAGCAGGGCCATGCTCTCACCTCAAGGTAGCTCCTCCTGTATCCCACGGCAGTGTCTGAAAGGACACACAGCACAGCACTTGAGGGTTGTCAGCCAAGCACAAGGCTGGGAGTGAGGGCAGTCCATCTCCAGCCTCTTGAAGCGGCTTTTATTCAGGCAGCCACTGCCTCAGCCAGTGGGCTGGAGTAAAGTTAACTTAGTGACTGTGTTGTAAATGATTCAGTCATGAATTCATCCCCCTGGTAGCATTTTCTAGTTGCAGGCATCAAAAAGGCACCGACTTTATTAAATATTTTCTGCACACCCTATGATTAATCCTGTGTTTGGAAACAGTGGAATTTGATTCCTAATCCTTTGTGGGTAGATAGTCACTAAGCAGTCCCAATAACAATGATAGCCTTCATGCCCGTTTTTTTAAAACTTCATGGAAACACTTGAAATCATAGGTGCATCCAAGTGTCTATTTTTATGTGTTAGATCGGTTGGAGGTAATGGGCTGTATTTGGAAAGCTCCCAGTCTCAGAAAGCCGAGCTTCCTTTCTGAAAGGTGTGTGAGGCAGCAGGCCCATCCTGTCAAGTGACCTCTGATGGGAAGCAGAGGGATTGAGTCCTCCTTCCCGGCCAGGCTCTGCTCTGAACTTCTAAGCAATATCTTGGATATGCCTCATGACAACCCCAGCAATCTGACGCCCTGGCAGAGAAGCAGTCTGTGGATGTCACACAGTTCTGAGTGGCCTTGTGAGGACCAGAGCTCAGGCCTTGTCATGCCAGAGTCTGTGTCCTTCACCATTATACCGCATGGCCTTTCAGAAGAAGCAAGTTGATAAACCCAGGTCAGGACATCCTTGAAATATGTCTGTTTTGAGAACATCCTTTGATTCCTGGGGCAAAGGTTAATTTAGTCTGTCTCTCAAGTCAGTTAGCCCTCTGAAAGACTTAGAAGTTTCTTTTTTTACAAAATCCAGGTATGGGCAGAGGTCACTCTGTGTGCCAATAAATAAGAAAGTGGCTTTCTCATCTGTGGGCCTAGGCAGGCAGGTGCACAGCCGGAGCCATGCAGTTCAAGAACAACACTCTGGAATTCCATCTTTACTGTTATTCATCTTGCCCAGCTGAGCACTGGTTTTGAGCTGCCAGGCCCACCCACCAGGGATGGAGACACCAGCTAGAGTTTGTTTGTCTCTTGCCTGTGTGGCAGGAAGAAGGTGGCCTAAGAAGTTCCAGAGAACTTGGGGTAAATTTGTGCAGTATGTTTACTCAACCTAGTAATAGATGCATAAAGAAAGAAATTCAAAGAAACAGGGATTTTCCTGGAAGTCGTTCGCACATTGAGGTCCCTAGTGGAAGGGTATTTAGAGTTAACAAGACAGGCTGTGTCATCCTCTGGATTCCACTGGGCACAACCACAGAGGGCATTCTCTGCCAACCCTGACATCCTGTTTCTCCCTGACATTGCCCTAACAGAGCTCTCTGCAGTAGCTCTTTCCTCTGCGGCAGGTCTCTGCTGCTCCACCATCCTAGCCAGGTTGTCTGAGACCAGGCCTCGGAACAGAGATGGAGACCTCACTGTCGTCACTGTCTCCACCCACGTGGCTGACTACATGCCATGCAGTGACTGTGGCTTCCCATCATGTATAATACAACACGACTTGCAGCTTTCTTCTGTGGGTGTCTGCCAGTCACCCACTTCTAAACCTACTTCTACTTTTTTTTTTTTCTATTAGCACTGACCCTGCTTCTTGGTACTTACTCTGTTAGCAGCAGCATTTTGTCACTATAACAACTACCTGAACCTAGCGACTTAGGAAGCACAGAAGGTTTATTCTGGCTCATGATTTGGAAGGTTCATGGTGTAAGATCAGGTAACCCCATAGGTCTGGTGTCTGATGAGGGCAGTGGATAACCAGCAGAAGGCAGTGGGAGAATCACACGGTAAGTCAGGAAACACACAGAGAGGCTGGGATTAAAAATCTACCCTCTCAAGAGAACTAGATTCTGATGTATGCCCCAATGACCTCAGGACCTCCTAGCAGGTCCAGTTCCTAGACACTATGATTGGGTCAAGCCTATACTCTAATTCATGGTTCATTATCATTAATTATTAATTACCTTAAGATTTTGGGGACCAAGCCTTTAGCACATATGCCTGTGGGCGCCAAACTAATATTCAAATCATAAAAGGTATTACCTAGCATTGCAGTGTTGATGGCCACATAACTGCTCATCCTATTACTTCCCTGACCCCAGACCACATAATTGTCTTCTTTGGGAAAGAGGAGGTAAATGAGTGCCACAGCATTTGTATAGCAACCTGGGCTGTCACTGTGGGGACCCACATGCCTCCGCCAAACTTTGGGCCAGCCCTACTGAGAACCCAGCCATTCCTCAGCCAGTGCAGGTTTCTTATGTGTGACCCCTCTGGAAGTAAAGACCAAGGCTCCCACCACCCCAGCCATGACAGACTGTCGGCTGCCACCCTCGCCTGTGTTGAGGGTAAACCACAATGGCCATGCATCCTTCTGAGAGAGTGTCTCAGGCCCCACTGTCATTGATTGATTACACTGTCATTGCCATTGATTACAGTGGAACAAGACACAGGGAGTCCCAGCCATTGCTGCCACCTCGGGAGTGAAGCAACAGATGGCGAAACTCTATCTGTAACTCTGTTTTTCAAATAGATAAATCTTAATCTCAAAGCATATACACACACAACTAAAGTGCAAATATCAATATAAAGGCATGGAAAATATGAAAAAGTAAAGCAATACAATGCCCCTGAATACAATAGTTGTTTCACAAAAAAGGAGACAGAACTGGCCAACAAAAATGAAGAAATGTTCTGTATCACTAGTATTAGGGAAACCACAGGAGATATCATCTATATAGTTAAAGTGATGGCCAAAAAGAAGAAAATAATACTTAAGAGGTTGCAGGGAAAAGGAAACATTTGTTTGCTATTGGTGGAAATGTATATTAGTACAGCCATTTTGAGAAATAGTTACGAGGTTTCTGAAAAAAAAAAAAAAGAGAGAGAAAGAAAAAACAAATTTACTGCATACCAAGCTATTTCCCTACTAAGGAGAGGTGGAGAAAGATTTTCCATTCACTGGTTCAGTCCCTAAGCCAGGAACCAGAACTTCTGTGCCTCCCACATGGGCAGAGACTCAAAGAACTGGGCCGTCTTCTGCTGCTTTCCCATATCATTAGCAGGGAGTTGGATCAGAAATGGAGCAGCTGGGACTAAAACCATTGCCCATATGGAATGCCAGCGCTGAAGAGAAGGATTAGCTACACCATGCTACACCACCACAGATATATATTTAAAGGAAATTAAACCAGCCTATCAGAGAGATAGCTCCACTCCCATGTTCATTTATGTACCAGAAACAATAGTGAAAACATGGAATCAAGCAAGGTGTCCACTGTGGTTGCATGGATTAGGGAAATGTGGTATGCATGCACATTGTTCAGCCACAAAACAAAAGAAAGGAAACTCAGACATTGGCAGCAAAGTATATAGAACTTCAGACCATTATGTCAAGTTAAATAAAGCAGAGGCATTAAGAGAGATACTATATTTCTTCTGTTAATATGGAAAGTCAAACAAAGTCAGTTTGATTTCTAGAGGCTAGGAAGAGTGGAGGCTAAGCAGTACAAGGAGGTTGGATAACCAGTACAAAGCAATTATTAAAGTAATGCATTCTAGTATTTAGCAGTAGTGAGTCAGTTATAGTTTACAATAATGTACTATATACTATAACAACTAACAAAGATAAGAGCTGGGAGACTACAAACATAAGAGATAAGGAACTCAAAATAGTAATTGACATTTGATCAGGTTCCATTGTGCATATACGTTTAAATTTGGCACAGGAGCTCACAAAAATATATAACTATCACTTTTTTTAAGATTTATTTTTATTTGAAAGGTAGATTTACAGAGAAGGAGAGACAGAAAGAAAGATCTTCCATCCACTGGTTCACTCCCCAAGTGGCTGCAACAACCAGAGCTGAGCTGATCTGAAGCCAGGGGCTTCTTCCAGGTCTCCTTCCTGGATGCAAAGTCCCAAGGCTTTGGGCCGTCCTTGACTGCTTTCTAGGGCACAAGCAGGGAGCTGGATGGGAAGTGGAACAGCTAGGACACGAACCATTACCCATATGTAATCCTGGTGCTTGCAAGGCAAGAATTTAGCCAATGAGCCATCTTGCTGGGTCCATCCTAAAGCATTTTTAATTAAAAATTGTGTCTGTGCTAGTCCTATACAGCCTCCTTTTTCTTGCCATTATTCCCTAAACAATACAGAATAAAAACTATGTGGCTTTTATTGTACTCATAATATGTATTATAAGTAACTAAAAGTGATTTAAAGCATGCAGAAGTGGGCCCGGCGGCGTGGCCTAGCGGCTAAAGTCCTCGCCTTGAAGGCCCCAGGATCCCATATTGGCACCAGTTCTAATCCCGGCAGCTCCACTTCCCATCCAGCTCCCTGCTTGTGGCCTGGGAAAGCAGTTGAGGACGGCCCAATGCATTGGGACACTGCACCCGCGTGGGAGACCTGGAAGAGGTTCCAGGTTCCCGGCATCGGATCAGCGCGCACCGGCCCGTTGTGGCTCACTTGGGGAGTGAATCATCGGACGGAAGATCTTCCTCTCTGTCTCTCCTCTTCTGTGTATATCTGGCTGTAATAAAATGAATAAATCTTTTTTAAAAAAAAAAGCATGCAGAAGAATGCACAGAGGTTCTGTGTAGATAGTGTAGAGAGTTATAAATGAAGCTTGAGCACCCATGGATTCTGGTATTAGCAGTAGAGGAGCATTCTGGAACCTGTGCTCCACAGATACTGAAAGGCATCTGTACTTTGTATCCTGAGAAGGAAATGTGACCATTGGCTCTGTGGTCAGAAGCCAGCATTCAGTGATCCCATGAGCGCCCCAGCCAGGGTCTCCCCTAGACAGAGCTTTCCAATTGGAGGCAGGAGGCACCTGCAGTCTCCCCATCCCTCTTTGGCTTGCTTCCAGGATCCTAGCCTCAGTATGAGAATACCTCCACACCACTACTCAATCCTTCCCAGTTCTTGGCAGTTCCCCAAAGGAAGGGTCACCTGCTGCTCTGGCCAAGAGTAATTTAATCTTGACCACAGGAGACATCCAGTCTGCTCCTTGGCAAGACTGGGCCAGAGACAGACTGGAGAATGGGTGATGCTAAACACAAAGAGCCATCCCCTGACCTAGAAAAGAGACATGTTCTCCCTCCTGTCAGTTCAGAACTTATCTCACTTGTGTTTGTGTCCCTTCAGCTTTTGAAGATGACAGTGTCCCATCCCAGAATATGGCCTCGCTGGTGGATGTTCTACCCCTGATTAACAGGAGAAAGAGTCCAGGGAGCCAGGGGACATTGGACAGTCCCAGAACATCTGGCCATAGGAGCCCTAGGAGTCCCCCAAATATGAGACCTCCGGCAAGGACACTGCCAACAAAACAAGGTAATCATTCCCCAGTGTGCAAAGATGTCCCTAACCTACTGGCTCATATGCAGCTCCTTCTAGAGTTGCAAGGCATCCATGATGAGAATTCCCATTGCGAAATGGGGAACCAGCAGTATTTCCAACAATGCCAGCCAGATGCCCACTCACCATGCATGTTCTTCAAGATCAGTACATGTTTGGAGGGCCTGCTGCACCAAAATGCATTGCCAAGCTGTGTTGGCCCCACACCTGGCAGCAGCGTGTGGTGTCACAGCTCCCTGTGTTCCAGAGGGACCTGTGCTACTTGCTTGTTCCAGGCCTACTCAGCCCAGAGCATGATCCCCTAGCCCAGGGCAAGGGCATCTGTGACCCTGCCGGTAGAAAGTCCCCAGAAGGAAGTCACCTTCCAGTCCAGGATCCAGCAAGAGGCCCATTCACAGAGAGGGGAGGACCCTGGATTTCTACTGAAGGTCAAGGCAGGGCAGGACCACCTGCCCTATGACTTAGCCTCACCTGCAGCTGAAGAGGGGCCTGAAATGCCAATACAAACCAAGAGGCCTCTCTATGAACACTGTGAACTGAGAATCACTAGCAAAATAGATAGCACAGCCTGCATCTTGGGCTCACCCAGGGACAGGAGCCCTTACTGTTTCCATCACCCTCCTCACCGACACAGCACATAAGGTTGAACTCTTATAAAAAATAAATGAATCCCATAAATCACTAATCCCATACTGTGTTTGCAGCTTCTCTGTTTAAGGCTGAGATGGTCCAAATCCAAATCCAGTCCCCCTCATTCCCAATTCTGTCCTTCCTTCTCTAGCTTCTACATTGGAAGCCTCCTTTCACAATGTCCCATGCCCTTTGCACTCAAGTGGCTATGATGTTGTTTTGATTCTGATAGACACAAATCAAATTTGAGGTGCTGCCATGTCAGCATTCACAGTGTTCCAGGGGGTTGCACAGCCCAGGGCAAATGCTGCCATGCACACCCAAACAGCTCCTGGGCATCCTGGGGCAGAGAGAACCCAGTTAGAACAACTAGTCAGGGTCATTATGACAAGAAGACAGCTAGAACCTCAAGTGATATGGTGGCAGCATGCATACACATAAGTGAACATGTATGTCTCTGAGTATGTTACAGTGTCTCTGAGTATGAGTCCAGTATGCGCAGGAGTGTGTGGCTGAGTGGTTGACATGTTCATATAGACAAACAGGCCTGTGAATGAGTGCCTGTGTCAACATGTGTCACTGTTTATGTAACAGGCACATGTGTGTAGTTGTACAAATGAATGGACATGGATGCATGTGTATATGAAGTGTGTATACCTTTGTGTGGGTACATGTGTGTTTTGTATTGTTGCAAGTTGCACATTGGTGCCTTTGTGGTGTGTGAGTGCATGTGTGTTATTCACAGAAGCATCCACTTTAGTTCATGGCCTGCCCCACTCCTGACCCCTTTGCCTTGGAAAGGGAAAAGGACGCATGGTGTTTGTCCCTCGTTCCTCTTACAAACCTGAAATCCGTGGCTTTTCCAGAGGGATACAAGGTCCTTTGTTATCATAGGGAGAACCTCTGGTAACACTGAGGGATTTGTTTTGATCCTTATACTTTTATAAATTTTAATTTATTTTTACTTGTTTGAGAGGCCATGAGTGCCAGACAGAGATTGCTCATCTGCTGGCTCGCTCCCCAGTTACTGCAAACACCCAGGGCTGGACCAGGTCGAAGCCGGGAGCATGCAACTCAGATGTGAGTGACAGGAACCCATCGACTTGAGCCACCATGGTGTGCATTCACAGGCAGCTGGGATCAAAGGGGGAACCAGGACTTGGACCCACACCTTCTATACGGGTTACAGACATCCCAAGCAGAATCTTCACCGCTGAGCCACTTTCCTCAACAACTGAATTCTTGCCAAAGAGGTGACTTGGGGCTAGGCCCCTAGACAATCTATGGAGGGACCAGTTACCAGAAAAACCCAGTGAGTGGAGGATTCGAGGTTTGGAGCTGCCAAGCCCTGCCAAGCCCTCAGAGACAGGGAGGATGAGTTGAAGCCCAATATTTATAAAAACTGTGCATCGGCAAGAATGTTTCTAAGTTTCTGAACATGTGGAAGTATAGGCTGGATGGCCCACTCAGAGAGAACCTGCAGGCTCTGCAGGTACCCTCACGCACCCTCCTGGTGTCTCTGGCCATCTGCTGCTTGTCTATAACATCTTTTACCGTAACATAGTCCATGTGTTTCCCAAGTCCTGTGAGCCACTCTTGTACATTACCAAGCCCAAGGAGAAATGGAATCCAAATTTATGGTGGCCCATCAGGTAGATGTGTCACAGCCTGGGGATTGTGGCCAGCATCTGAAGTGGGGGCAGTCCTGTGGAACCAGGCAGCACTGTGGGAAGTGAATTAGATTGGAGACCATCACCTGGCAGCATCTGCTATTGAACCACAAGGTGTAGGGTAGCAGGTCTGCAGCGGTAGTGGGATGCCCTAGTTTGAATGGGAGAACGGAACACGGGGTGGTCTGCTTTCACTCTTACAGCAAGGGTCATGGACAGCCCTTCAGTCTGTACACAAGAAGGAGGCAACTCCAGCATCCTTCTCCTCACTGTGCACTGGTCACTGCACAGTGCTAGCAATCTGGTCCCCACAGCACAGCTGGACCTGCTTGGTGCTACACAAATGCATTAGAGAGAGAGGGACAGCGAAAGAGGGTGGGTGGGCAGGGAAGTACTCTGGCCAGGTGCACCCAGGTGCTCCTGCCAGCTGAGCCCTGGCCTTGAGGTCCCCAGAGGGGCCCCTTTTTGACAGCCCCTCACTTAGGCATGATTTAGGCCACACTGGCAGCACACCTTTCTGCCCCTCCTACCTGATTCACAGAAGACAGGATCTGAACCATGGCCCTGCTCAGTCACATCCCAGGGTGAGGGTTTACCCTGCCCTTTGATGGCCTCTGAGCAAGTACAGCAGCATTCAGGCCCCTTGGGCTCAACTCCTGACCTGCACAGCTGCTGATTCTGCCTATGTTTGTACTGCTTTTCCAGAGGAGCCCAGAGAGCCCATGCTGGAATGCTGCAGGCCGGACCCCCCTGGAGAAGAGGTCTGCCCATTCCCCCCAGAGCCAACTCTAACATTGGAGCTGCAGCCAGGAGAAGGTAAGACTCTACCACGCCCCAGGCCAGTCTTGCTGCCAGAGGGCAGAAGTTATACCTACAGCTTCCCAAGTTTCCATGCAGCAGAGACTTCATTAAAAACAGATGTGAGCCGCCCACTTTCTCCTCGTCTCCTGCCAACACAGAGGTGCCTCTGTAGTTCACACACAATCGCCCACTGTTTGCACAACAAGTTTCCTCTTGCTGGAGCATCTGGGGAGAGACACTCCCGTGCCATAGCTGGGAAGAAGTCTGCTTGCCATGGCTCTGTCTCGATGAGAATGATAAAACCCTGTTGGTGTTTGCCCAAGCTAAACACTACTGTTTTCTCTTCTTTCCACCTGCCGTGCTGAGCTGGAGGTTGCTAATTGGTAATCCAATCAGGTGCTCTTGTTCTGTGCATTGGTTCATTGCTGTGAATCATCTGGCTCCTGGCAGAGAGCAAGGCAGTTTCCAAAAACTCTCCTGGCAGGTTCACTTTTTGGAAACAGGATGCTGGCTCTGGGCAATAGTCATTTTGCAAAAGGAGGAAAGAAATGAAGTCAGAGGATGATGAATGTCAACCACCCAGAAACCAGCCTGATGCATACACGAGTTCGTCAGCAAATAGGCCCTTGGTGAGAGAAGATGAAAAGAGGCACTGATTTGGAGGGTTATGTCACCACTGGCTTCATAAACAGCCTGGACTCCAAACCAGGAGACCTAAGCAGCCCTGGCCTGTCCTCTGTGTGCCCAGACCCTAACACTGCTGCCCTTCCCCCTCGCTGCACTCCCTGTACCCCTTTGTCTAAAAAACCTCATCTGAGAGGATTGGCTCCCCCACAGAGCAACTCCTGAACTATCGCTGCCTTTGATATCTTGTCCATCACTGTGGAAGAAACCTCCTAGTATACAGATTGCCAGGAAGTGCAATACATTCAGTTCCCAATTCACTGTCAGACAAATCCCATCCCCACTCGGGTTTTGCCATGATTGGCATATAAAAATATCTCAGTTCTAAACTGGCGGAAGCAAGAGTTCGACAGGTGGAAGCCAGCGTCAGTGTGACACAGCTGGCACAACAGCTGGAAAGCAAATGATTCTGGTCACCTGCTGCCCATTTGTCCACTGTGTTCCAGGAGAAATAGTTCCTCTTTTTATAAAGCAAAAGCCAGCAGCAGTAGAAGAAATATTTAGCTTTAAACTTGTGTCATCATTATCAGCATGATTCAACGCTTCTGTCACTTCAGTATCCTTGGCACCTATCACAGCCCCTGACATATACACAACAGCACCACAGCAAATGTTCATTGAGGCATCTTTCAGCCACTTCCATGAGAAAGACACACAATGAGAAACGAGATATGTGGTGAAGAAATGGAGACTTGCCTGCCTTGTTATCTCAATCCCATGGACAGTATATTTAATCCTCTTTGTATCTCAAGTCTTTTGTTTTTGAAAGATTTATTTATTATTTTTATTGAAAAGGCAGATTTAAAGAGAGAAAGAGAGACAGAAAGATCTTCCATCTTCTGGTCCAACCCCCTCACCCCATGAATGGCCAAAATGGCCAGAACTGAGCTTATCTAAAACCAGGAGTTTCTTCCAGGTCTCCCACATAGGTGCAGGTTCCCAAGGCTTTGGGTCATCCTCCATTACTTTTCCAGGCCAGAAACAGGGAGTTGAATGGGAAGAAAAGCAGCCAGGACATGAACCGTTGCCCAAATGGCATGTATAGTCAGAGAATTAACCAATTGAGCCATTGTGCTGTGCCTTGCCTCTCCAATCTAAAGGCATCCACTGCGTACTTGCTGGATGAAGGAGTCAGCCAATCAGTGAGCTACTGGCCTCTCTCTAGTATTCCTTCCATGTACCTGTGAGTTGACTTTCAGTCATTGGAAAATGGATGATATCTTAGAGGATACTGAAGGATCTGAATCCCACATCTCCTTGTGAGAATCCACAGAATAAATGTAGCTTTCTGAGAGTCTATAAATGGGAATGGGAGAGAAGAGGTTGTTTTGGTTTCTCGGTGTATTGCAAAGGATTTCCACTAATCACACAGGCTCATTGAAGCTCGGTCAGCTCAGAGCCATCTTGATCTCCCTCTCTGACTTCTTCTCCCAGTTTTATCTGCCACCAAACTCAAGGTCACCCTTTCCATCCTTTTCACGATTTAAACATTCACTCACCATTCTTTTCTCTCCAAGCTTTGGCCCTAGTTGCCCACAAATATTTACAATAACTGAAAGTTCATATTTTCTGAGACGTTTTTCCCTTTAAAAGGCACCTGATATCACAGCACTGCCTAGCCAGAGCCTCGTGTGTTTCTCTCTCAAGCCCACATTTGTAGTTATTGCATCTGTTTTCTGTTTAACTCCCAAATATATGCGTCCCAGAGAATATCTTATCTTTATCATATGTCCAAGAAATGCTTGTTGATTGACTGGATACCCCAGGTGCCACAAAGGAAAGTTCTTTGAGGATTATTGTTGTGTTTTGTTTAACCCCCTCTCCAAAAAAATTGTAAGTAGAAGAGGGAATATGATCTGTCTGATCTTCCTGAGACTTTCAGACTCTGTCAACAACTATTTGGAAATAAATTCTTAGGCAATTAGGTCATGGTATCTTGCTTTCAGACAGCAGAGAGAAATGAATACAAACCTTCAGGAGAAAAAACAAAGATGTGAAGTCTGGAGTTGGAACTGGACTCTCTTGGTCATGTTGGGGTATTGCACCAATTAGAAAACCCAAAGTCTCCAGAAAGGAGAAGCTGACTTGGAAGGATGCAAGTCAGAACATTGGACATGCTCTCGGCATTGCTTATTCTCCCTGCAGATACTCCATCTGTCATCACAGTCAACAGTGCCAGCAACAGAGAATTTTTGTCAGCAGTGCCTTTACTCAGAAGTTTTCTTCTTTCAAGAAATTTAAGAAATCAATGGCAGTGGTTCAGGTTGGGACGTCAGGTCACATGTAAATATAAATTCCTGGTCCCTTTCAGAGATTCTAACTAGTAGTTATTCTTGTCCTACGTGGTTTTTAATACTCAGAATGTTTTTTGAGGTTTTTTTTTTTTTTTTGAGATGATGAAGGAATCATTTAATCAGCATCCTTCCCTCTTGCAGCTTGCTACTTTTTCTTGGTGTGGTAGCTTGAAAACGCACTCCAAATTTTGTGAAATATCTCCCCTCAAAAAAAAGATACATTAAGGGCTAGCACTGTAGCATAGGAGGTTAAGCCTCTACCTGCAGTAGTGACATTCCATGTGGACACTGGTTTGAGTCCTGGATGCTCCACTTCTGATCCAGCTCCCTGCTAATGTGCCTGGGAAAGAATTAGAGGATGGCCCAAAGCATTGGGCTTCTGCAACCACATGGAAAACCTAGAAGAAGCTCCAGGCTCCTGACTTCTGTCAGGCCCAACTCTGGCCATTGCCAAAACCAGGGTACGGAATGTCCATGCAGGTCTCTCACATTGATAAGAGAAACTCAAGGATTTGAATCATCATCTGCTGCCTATCAGGTGCAACAGCAGGAAACAAGATGAGAAGTGACAAACCTGGGACTCAAACACACACTCCATGGTACCATAGCATCTGTCCTTTTACATTGCATTTTGTGTGTGTGTGTGTTTGAAAACAGTAACACAGAAAAAGATACCCAGAGCTCGTCCATCTGCTGTTTCACTGACCAAGTGGCTGCAACAGCCACTGCTGGGCCAAGCTGAAGCCAGGAGATCCACATGAGTTTCCTACATGGGTTGCAGGGCCCCAAACACTTGAGCAGTCTTCCACTCCTTTTCTCAGGCCATTGGCAGGATGATGAATTAGAAGTGAAACAAGTGGGACCTGAACTAATGCTCATAGGTGTTTGCATCACAAGCAACAGCTTTATTCACTATAGGACAACACTGGTCTTGTGTCCCTGTAACTGTTTTTTCTTAAAGATTTATTTATTTTTATCGGAAAACCAGATATACAGAGAGAGGAGAGACAGAGAAGAAGATCTTCCATCCGATGATTCACTCCCCAAGTGGCCGCAACGGTCGGTGCTGTGCTGATCCAAAGCCAGGAACCAAGAGCTCTTCCAGGTCTCCTACGCGGGTGCAAGGCTTTGGACCGTCCTTGACTGCTTTCCCAGGCCACAAGCAGGGAGCTGGATGGAAAGCAGGAGTGCCGGGATTAGAACCAGCGCCCATATGGGATCCCAGCACGTGCAAGGCAAGGACTTTAACCACTATGCTAGCACACCGGGCCCAGTGTCCCTATAACTTTGATTGAAAAGTGAGAACCTAACCGCCCCCCCACCCCGAGTGTGAGTGTGAAACACTTATAATTTGGACAACAATGTGTGGTGTCTGAGACTGGAACATAAAAGGCACTATGGCATCCCCCTCACTCTTGGTTTACACACTGGGAAAACCCAACAGTCTAACAGCCAGGGGTCCACATGGCAAGAAACTGACAGCCTCTGCTAGCCTCCAGAATGGACTTTCCAGGCTCCTGAGCCAGCTGCCTTGAGCAGTGATGCTCCCTGGTCACTGAAGTCTTCAGACTAATGTGATGCCACCTGCCTTGGGAGACTCT
Organism: Ochotona princeps; assembly: GCF_030435755.1. Lineage (NCBI taxonomy): Eukaryota > Metazoa > Chordata > Mammalia > Lagomorpha > Ochotonidae > Ochotona > Ochotona princeps. The sequence continues at coordinate 77,120,379 of NC_080836.1, forward strand.
GCACCAGAACCACATACCCACATCATTGCCACAGGACCCAGGTGAGGCACAGCTGAGGGTTAATGCTATAAGTGACTAGGTCTGTGGGTAATTTGTTCTTAAGTCCCGGATCACTACAATGCTTTGTGTCATTTCTGAATGGTCTGTGACTTGGTAAACAGAAAGGTGAAGGGTCATCCAATAGGTCACCTGGTCCTAAACTACTTCTGACCTTTGCTTTTTCAAAGCATCATGTGGATCTAAACAGTGGTTGGAACACATTTTGAAATATGCTGTACTAATGCTTTCTGAGCTCATGCAGCTCTAACCCTGTATGCTTCCAACCATGCTGCTTTTCCTAGGGAGACTCCAGAGCAAGGGGCAAGGGGAGGGGAAAGGGCAGTTCTATTGTCAAAATCCTGAAGTAGGAGCTCCGCCATTGAACCATTGATGACTGTTCTTGTTTTCATTCTCCAAATATTAGTTCTGAATCCTGGTATTCACAATCCATCTGTCTCTGACTGGGAAGAAGCAGAGGAGGGTAGAAGGAGACCCATGTGGTAACGATTCCCATGGTCCCTTTTGCCAGTCAGTGTTGGTTAAGAACCCATAAGAAATTATGTTGCCAAGACATTTCTTGTTCCTGTGACCTTGGGTCAGATGTTCAAATTAAGAAAATGTGGTTGCCGAGAATTTCCTTTCCACATGCCTGTACCAGAAGGCTAAAAACTACATTTCCCAGATAACCTTTGCAGCGGGAGGTCTGGATGCAAATGACGTTCTGCCAATTAGATGTGCTTGCATGAGATTTGGAGGGCAGAAACAAGGCAGGAAGGTTTGGGGCCACTTACGCTGCTGGCACGCCAGCTCCCAAGGATGGGGGATGCTGGGGGAGGTAGTCGCTGCAGCTTCTAGCTCTCTACAGTGAATCCATCTCTCCAGGAAATGACTGGATGGGTTGTTCTATGCAGAGGCCAAGGCATAAGCTCCCCTGACAGAAATAACCGAGTGTCCCACAAGGCTCAGCCCATGGTCAGATTGGGCTGCTCACACCTAGCACAGTGCTGAGTGGCTCCAACGGGGCAAGCTCTGCACTTGGCTTTGGTCTGAGCGCACTTGAGAAAGAAGAAGGTCCTCTCCCTCACCACACTAAGCCTGCAATGCCTCCGCAGCCTGCACTGGAAAACCTTAGCAGGCAGCCAGCACAGAGCTACCAGAAAACACTGAAGACACCTTTCTTTCCTTTGACAAACACTTCTTGTGGTTTCTCTGCACACAAAACCTCCCGACCTCCTGTTTGGCTAAGACAGATTATCATTTTATAACTTCCAGAGGGAAAAAAAATACAAACTACTTTATTCTTGATGCAGAATTCCTTTTTAAAAGGATATATTTATTTATTACAAAAGATGGCACTTATATCTTTTTAAGAGAATCTGTGAGACTATGAACAGCACAACCGTTGCTTTTGCTCCATTTCAAAGAATCCTGAATTTGGGCAGGGTCTAGGTACCATTTTCATCACCATTCAAACAAAGGGAGCATTTATCAGACTTACTGAGCAGAGCTGCTGTGCCCCTCCCAGCTCCCCCGTAGACCAGTTTTTCCTTTGCCTCTTAAGATGATTTCGGACTTGAGTGTAGGGGCTGTCTACACGGGACCACTAGAGCTGAGGGAGGGCCACAGTTTGAAGGCCTCACTTGAGAGATAAGGATGCTGAGATCCAGAGAGTGTGACTTGCACATACAGCTTCTGCGCAGAAAGTCCAAGGCTCTCACCCAGGTCACCCTAAATACAGTTGGATCAGAGCTCACCCAGGCCTCAGGGACCAGCTCCAGTCCCACCTCCTGGGAATGCCTGAGCCAATCATCCTTACTGTCTGCGCCTCTTACCAGGTACCCCCTCACTTCCTTCATCTTTTTATTTGATTTTAATTTTTTTTTACACTTTTTAGTTTTCTTTCTCCTATGTTTAAATTTGCTGTAGATCAATTTCCATCCCCCTGCATCTACTTCATTTTGTTTTATTTTGTTTTTTTACTTTTTTTAAATTGATTACATTGCATTATGTGACAGTTTTATAGGCACTGGGATTCCCCCCCACCCCTCCCCAAACTGCCCCCCATGGTGGATTCCTCCACCTTGTTGCAACTTCATTTTTTTTAAAGACTTATTTATTTTTACTGGAAAGTCAGATATACAGAGAAGAGGAGAGACAGAGAGGAAGAGCCTACATCCATTGGCTAATTTCCAAAGTGACCACAGCAGCCAGAGCTGAGCCAATCGGAAGCCAGGAGCCAGGAGCCTCCTCCGGTCTCCCACACAGGTGCAGGTTTCCAAGGCTTTGGGCCATCCTTCACTGCCTTCCCAGGCCACAAACAGGGAGCTGGATAGGAAGAAGGGCTGCTGGAACAGGAACCAGCGCCCCTATGGGATCCCAGCACGTGCAAGGCGAGGACTCTAGTCACTAGGTTACCTCACCAGGCCCCTGCATCTGCTTCTTTATATCCCAGAAAATACAGCTGCTACTCTCAGAGCATTGCCTATATGTTTTGGTTAAAACTGAGCACAAAGGACCCGGTGCAATGGCCTAGTGGCTAAAGCCTCACTTTGCAAGCACTGGGATCCCATTTGACACCAGTTCATGTTCTGGCTGCTCCACTTCCCATCCAGCTCCCTGCTTCAGGCCTGGGAAAACAGTCGAGGTTGGCTTAAAGCCTTGGAACCTTGTACCCATGTGGGAGGCCCAGAAGAAGTTCCTGGCTCCTGGCTTCAGATCAGCTCAGCTACAGCCATTGTAGCCACTTAAGGAGTGAACCAGCAAATGGAAGATCTTTGTCTCTTCATCTCTCTGTAAATCTGCCTTTCCAATATAACTAAACTAAACAAATAAGCAAACAAACTGTAAGCACAGGAGCAGAGTCACCTTGATCTGTTCATCTACCTCTGACCTCTTATGACCAGAGGTCATTTTATGCTCTCTTTATTGCAATAGTTTACCTAATCCGTAACATAGTACAAGCATAATAACCATTGCCAACGTATTTCCTATTGCTCTATGAAAGTCAAACTGGATCAGCTTGCACTCTCTCTCCATCTTATTAAGTAGCAAGTGAAATTCTGGTGTAAGATATCACTGGGGGCCCAGCACTGTAACCTAGCAGCTAAAGTTCTTGCCTCGAACACGCCAGGATCCCATATGGACGCCGGTTCTAATCCCGGCAGCTCCGCTTCCCATCCAGCTCCCTGCTTGTGGCCTGGGAAAGCAGTCGAGGACAGCCCAAAGCCTTGGGATCCTGCACCCATGTGAGAGACCTTTAGGAAGTTCCTGGCTCCTGGCTTCAGATCAGCTCAGCACCAGCCATTGCGGCCACTTGGGGAGTGAATCATCGGATGGAAGATCTTCATCTCTGTCTCTCCTCCTCTCTGTATATCTGACTTTGCAATTAAAAAAAAATAGATCTTTTTAAAATTTTTTTTATTTTGAATTTTTGAAATATGTGGTACTATTTCATATAGTCTGGGATTTCCCCCGTAACTCCCACCCCCCAACAGATTTTCCCCATTTTACTACAGTGGTATAGTCCTTCATAAGGAATCATAATTGCATCAGTCTCTTACTTAAGTTTACCCTGACATTGCTGATACAGACAATGTCAGATAGTCCTGCATCCCATTGTCTACACATGTCCAACAGTTTCATTGGGCGTCCTTCTTTCATCTGGAATCAGGGATGCATGTTACATTATACTCCCACATCTGGACATGGTAGACCCCAGTACTCCATCACTATACATTTCCATAATTGAGTAGCCATGAAATAAGGTCAACAACTGGTATGAGTTAGAACAACAGCCTCAACAACAGTAACAATGACAAATTACAGCACCATGAAAAAACATGCCACTGAGTAACCTACACATGGGTGACAAAAAGGAAACACAAAAGTCTCTTGGGAAAAATGGTGCTACCACGTAATCTATGAGCCAGCAATGAATTTGACAAGAGAGAAGAAAGTATTTGGAATAAATAAAACTGAAATAAAAAAATCAAAACACAAGGGATACAGCCAGAAAATAAAAACGAATATGAATCGGATTGTTGAAGTTACACTTTGCATGCTGGTTTCCTTATCTAAGAGAAACATGGTATTCGTTCTTTTGTGATTGACTCATTTCACTGAGCATGATGGTCTCTAATTGGGATCACCTAGTTGTAAATAGAATAAATTCAAGGCTGAATAATATTCCATGGAGTAGATGTACCACAGTTTCTTTAACCACTCTTCTTTGGATGCACATCTGGATTGTTTCCATGTCTTTGCTATTGTGGATTATGTTGCTGCAAATATAGGGTTACAGATCCCCTTTTCATATGCAGATTTCATTTCTATTGGGTATATTCCTAGGAGCGGGAAAGCTCAGTCATATGGCAGATTTATTTGCAATTCTCCAAGCACTCTCCATACTAATATCCACAGTGGTTGTATTAGCCTACAGTCCCACCAGCAGTGATGGAGAGTGCCTTTCTCCCCACATCCACAGCAGCAGGTGTTGATAGTTGAGTTCTGAATATAGGCTAATCTCACTGGAGTTAGATGATACCTCAACGTGGCTTTCATTTGTATCTCTCTGATGGCTAGGGAGCCTGAGCATCTTTTCGTATGTCTGTTAGCCATTTGAATCTGTTCTTTTGAAAAATGTCTGTTCATTTCCTTTGCCCATTTTGTTACAGGGTTTTGTTTTTTTGTTGTTGTTTGTTTGTTTGTTTGTTTGTTTTGCTGTCCCTGGATTTCTGAAGCTCTTTATAAATCCTGGATATTAGTCCCCTATCACTTGTGTAGTATGCAAAAATTTTCTCCCATTCTATTTGCTGCTTCTTCACTTTGTTAATTGTTTCCTTTGCTGTACAGAAGCTTTTTAGTTTGATGTAGTCCCATTTGTTCATTTTGGCTTTGATTGCCTTTGCTTTTGGCGTCTTTCCTAAGAAGTTTTTCCCTGTTCCTATCTTGGAGTGTGCTTCCTATGTTTTCCTTTAATAGTTTGATGGTTTCTGGGTGTAGATTTAGGTCCTTGATCCATTTAGAGCTGATTTTCATGTAATGTGACAGGTGTGGGTCTTGCTTCTTAATTCTGCAAGCTGCTATCCAGTTGTCCCAACAGCATTTGTTGAATGGTCCCAAATGTTTGCCTGGATTGTTTTCAGTTTTCTTGTCAAAGATTAGTTGACTATACATATGTGGGCTCCCTTCTGGTGTTTCTATTCTGTTCCCCTGATCTTCTTCTCTGGTTGTGTACCAGTACCAGACTGTTTTGATAACCACTGCTCTGTAGTATGTCTTGAGGTCTGAAACTGTGATTCTTCCAGCTTGATTTCTATTTTTAAGGCTAGCTTTGGCTATTCATGGTCTTTTGTGATTCCAGATGAACTTTTGTATCATTTTTCTATTTCTGAAAAGAATGTTTTTGGGATTTTGATTGGGATTGCATTGAATCTGTATATCACTTTTGGTAATATGGTCATTTTGATGATGTTATCCGCCAATCCAGGAACACTGTAAGTTTCTCCATTTTCTTTTTACATGTTTTATAGTTTTTGTCATAGAGGTCTTCCACATATTTAGTGAGCTTAATTCCTAGATATTTAAGATTCTTCTCCTCTGTTTTAAAGAGGACTGTACTTACAATTTCTTTCTCATCCATGGAATTATTTGTGTACATTAGTGCCATCGATTTGTGTTCATTAATTTTGTATCCTGCTACCCTGCCAAAGTCTCTTATGAGTTCCAATAATCTCTCGACTGAATCTTTTGGTCCTCCTATGTAGAGAATCATGTCATCTACAAATAGAGATAATTTCATTTCCTCTTTTCCAAAATAAGTAAGTAAATAAATCTTCAAAAAAAAAAAAAAGATATCACTGGAGCTGAAAGAAAAAAGGCTTTCGACAAGTGTGCTTAAGTACTTCAATACAATGCACTGAACACTACCATGTACTAGGACATGAAAGGATGTTCTTTTGGGCAGCAGAGACTTGGGCATTGTGCTACATGTGTCATCCCATTCCAGCATCCCAATAACCCTATGGAGGATTGTCATTCTCATGTCATAGCTGAGGAAGTTGAAACACAGGCAGTTAACCTATCTGATAAGGGCAAGAGTAAGATCTTGGTCCCAGGCCTGTCTATTCTCCTCACCCTAGTTCCCAAGGCTTCACATCAGGCCTTGTGACGTCTGCCCTCAAGGATCTCAGACCGTTCTAGTGAAGGGTTGTGTCAGTCAGCTTTTCATTACTGCAACAAAATAACCGAGATAAAGTATGTATGAAATAAAGAGACGTTTATGGAGCTCGTAGTTTTAGAGTTGGAGTCTGCAAGGCCTGGAGCAGGCTTTGGCTCTGGGCAGGGGCCCATGCAGACAGGAGAACAGGTACACAGGAAAGATCACAAGGTCAGCTGGGCATCTCAAAGAGACTGGACCCAGAATCAGCTTCTGTAACAACCCCCTCAAAATATCCATCTCCAGAGGACATGTCCGGAAGAATGTAAGGACCACACAGGCCCTACCTTCCAAAGGTTCTACCCCAGGGATGTTCAAGATCCAAACTTGTATCCAAATTGTAGCACAGAGGCACCAACCACTACTACCAGGCTGCAAGAAATGAGTGTACAACCAAGACCAAAGCGCCATAGCTCAGGGCATTCAGTGAATAAATGAAGGAATGATTAACTCCAGCCCTGGAGACTAGAAAGGATTTTTGCAAATGAGTCTTGATTTGTACTGACCTTTGAGACTTTGGTAGACATGGATCAACAGGGAAGGGAGGGAGAAGCATCCAGCTGAGGGACCCGCAAGAACAAAGACAAAGAGGTAGGAAAGTAGAGCATGTGGGAAACAAGCAGTAGCCCAGTGTGAGTGAGTAAGAAAAGAGCCTTATAGGGGCAACTGGGCCCAAAAGGCAAGCCAGGGCCTGACCAGGGACTGCCTTGTGTGCCAGTGGAGAACTAATATGATGCTTTTTAGACAACAAGGGATGACATGTTTGAGGAGAAATGTCACATAGCCCAGCGTCCAAGCAAGAGGAATGGCAGAGTTCTGGCCACAGCAAAATCACCCAGACAACAGCTGATGAGGCCCTGAAAGGAAGGCAGTGGGCAAAAGGGAAGGTCCCCGGAGCCGCTAACTTAAAACAGGCTTTCAACCGTGGTTCTGGAATCCCAGCAACAAGTGACCGCCCTGCTTGTGTTTGCCACACACCACTGGCTTCTGCTCCTATCTTTGATCTTCTACTCAGGGTCCCTTTATTCCCTTTTTACTTTCAGTTAAGCAGATTACTTTGGGAGAAGAGATTTGTGTGTTGTCATTATGATAAAACAATTAAGGTCCAGGAGCCCACATGTCCCCTAGAGAAACACCAATAGCCCATGGTTCCAGGGGGGCCTCAACTCATCTTTTTCTTTTTAATGTTTGTTTATTTTTATCTACTTGAAAAAGGCAGAGAGGGAAAAAAATTTTTCTACTTGCTGGTTTATTCCATAAATGCCTGCAAAAGCCAAGGCTGGGCAAGGTCAAAGACAGGAGGTCAGAACCCCATCCGAGTCACCCACATGGATGGCAGGGTCCTTGAATACTTGGACCATTATCTGCTGCCTCCTAAGATGTGTGAACAGGAAACTGAGTCAGAAACAAAGGAGCTGGGACTCCAAGCAGGCGCCCTGACATGAGATGCAGGCATCTCAAATAATAGCTTCACCCCACTATGCCATGCACACCTACCCTCAAGCTCAAAGCTCCACTAGTACCCCCCAAAACAAAAAATGAAACTGCAGTGTCCTGGGCCTCTTTGCTGGTAACTGCCATGTGGTTGTTCTCTGGCTTGTGTGCAGTAGGGCAGTGGCTGAACTTCCAAGCAGACAACTGTGGCCAATCATGGCAGTGCTAAGGCAGATCTGACAGCAGCTTTCTCGGGAGTTGTGAGGCAGTGATGGAAAGTGTTTGTCTAACCCTCTTATCCCCTCTCGCCCAACACACACACAGGGTTCTCTTTCATGACTGTTTGAGCCTCGCTTTTCCCTTTCAACCACCGACCACTCAATTCTTTGAGGGAAAATTAACATTCATTATGCAACTTATCTCTCTCCTTTTAATCCAGAGTGTCTGTCTCCAAGGTCCCTACTCAATAATTAATGTTTGTTCTCATTTTCCATTCTCCAGAGCATCTATTCTTGAACTGTAGGGTCAACAATTAACACGAATTATGGCTTTTCCTCTCTCTAGTGTTGGCTCTCAGAATCCCAGGTTGCCAGCTCAGCCTGGTACTGCCGGGTGCATGTGGGCACCTGTGTGCGTGCTGAGACAGAAGCATACCAAGAGGCAGGCCTTCCTAAGTCCCAAAGCAGCCAGGAGGATTCAGGAAATCCAAACATCCTTTTCTGGCAGCCTTTCTAGTATATTTGTTTTCACTATTGAGATGGGTAGGCAAAAACAAATACATCAGCTTGGAAAAGAGTCTGGAAGTTGCCTGAATCTTTTTGGCTCTGAGCTTTATTTTGCATTTTCTGTGATTTTGACTCTATGACTACCTGCTTGATACTCTCTTCCCCCTCTCCCAAATTTTCCGTCAAAAACTGCTCTTCCAGGACAGGGGTTATGGCCGTGTGGAGTTAAGTTGCCACTTGGGGTGCCCGTATAACATATCAGACTACCTGGGTTCAAGTCCTTCCTCCATTTCCAATCCAGCTTCCACCTACTGTACATCTTAAGAGGCAAGAGATGATGGTCCTAAGTATTCGGGTCCCTGCCCCCCCATACGAGACCCAGCTAGAGTCCCTGACTCCTGGCTTCAGGCTGACCCAGCCCTAGCTAATGTACAACTATGGAGAGTGAAGCAGCAGATGCAAGAGCTCCACGTGTCTCTGTCTCTCTGCCTTCCCATAGGTAAAATGTTTTTGAAAATGCTCTTCCTTCTGGTGGAACACACTCAATGGACTTCTTAGCACGTGCACCTCCCTTACCTGTCTCTCTCAGTTCTGTCATCCTCACTCTCTTTAGCTACAACAAGCATTGCTTCAGGTCACATTCACTATGATTGACTAGGACAGTTAGAACACTTCTCACCATGGGTGACTCGAACAAATCACACACACACGCACACACACACATACACACACACACACACAGAGTCAAGGGCTGTAAAAAAAGTCTTGTTGCTGGAATTCAATGGGCTCGAGTCCTCCTGTGTCCCCTGGCCCGGTCCCCGCTGGAGCCGGGGCTCCTAATGCCGTCTGTCCCTGTCTCTCTTACCCCCGCCATGGCTGCAGACTCCAAGGCCCTGCACGCCACACATCTGCTGCTGTACAGATCTGGGCACCTCCTCACAGCTTGGCTCAAACATTAACTGTTTCATGCTCTTGCTCTGTCAGAAGTTCCCCTGGCAGGATTTTCTGGCCCTGCCCAGTTTCACCTTTAAATATCATTCATAGAAACATTATTTCCCTAAATGCTTTTTGAAGTCCTGCATCAGCCCTCCCTCCATAATGATGTTGAAGGATTTTGAAACCATCTGGCTTGCTATCAGGCTTAAGCATGCAGGCATCTACCTCAAAGCCTGAGGTGGATGACAGCCCACTGTCTTGGGAAAAAGAAGGAAAGAAATGTTTCTTTTTAAAGATGGTTTCACCTTATTATTATAATTATTATTTATAAAATGAGTAGATTTCACACTTTTCTAGAGCCAGATTTACAAGCATGGGGATTCCTCCCTCCCCAGCCCACCTCCTCCTCCCCTGGTCCCCCCCCATTATTTTTTCCAAATTACTCCAATAGCATATTCATTTGCTTCACATAAATAAACTTAACTTTGTAGTATATGAAGTCCCCATGACATACAAGCAGAGAAAGAAGAAAATTATGTAAATAAAGCAAAATAGAAATGGGAATCCTGCTATTACGAGTGTAGGTGCTGTGTACAGCATTTAATTCCCGGTAAGCTAATCTCACTCACAGGGATTATATTTTTGTGCTCTGTGTATGAGTTGTTACAGCTCCGAGGGGATATATGATATTTGCCTTTTGAAGACTGGCTTGTTTCACTAAGCATAATGGTTTCCAACTGGGTCCATTTTGTTGGAAACTGTTAAGATTTCATTCTTTTCCATGGTTGAATAGGATTCCAGAGTGTATTTGTATCACGTTTTCTTTATCCAATCATCAGTTGACCGGCATCTGGGTTGGTTCCATAAAATAATTATTGGGTTTCACATCTTTGAATTAAGTTTTCCATATTGTTTTTCAGCCCGTGAATCTGTCAGTTCAAGTATCAACCATACAGAGCAAGGATTTAGTATTCAGTCATTCCTGAAAGGTAAGCTTTTCTCTTAGAAAAATTGCCTCTAGTTATTGTCATTTGACTTGCAAGTGTGTTATTTCACATCTAGTTCCTCCTCTGAGTTTCCCAAATGGATACAGGAGCCCAAGGACTTAAACTGTTTTCCTGTGCCTTCCTAGGCCATTTGCAGGAACCTGAATTGGAACTGGATTCACCGAGACTTGAACCAGTGCCCATATGGGATGCTAGTGCTTCAGGTGGAGCCCCAGTATGCTGTGCCACAGCACTACCCTCCACCCTGTTTGTTTAGGTATAACATTGCTCTGAAAATGCCTGATGTTCCCAGAAATGAAGTACAAAGAGCAGTCTAAGATATCTATCAGTGTTTGGTGCAGTGCTTAAGACGCTAGCTGGGAAGTCTGCATGCCATCTCAGAGTGCTTGGGTTCAAGTCCCAACTCTGCTCCCCAACTCCAGTTTCCTGCTGATGCACACTTTGTGAGGCAGCAGGTAAAGGCTCAAACAGCCACTTGTCTGGGAGACCTGAATTGAGTTCCCAATACCTGGCTTTGGCCGGACTTAGCCCTGGCTAGATTGAGCAGGAGACAGCTAGCTCGCACTCTCTGTCTCTGCCTTTCAAATAAATAAAAACGAATTTCTTAAAACATCTATTCATTAGAATAACCTGTATGGTTCTTTACAAGTATTTGGTTTTTTTGTTGGCCCTTGGCTATAATGAATACTTACATATAAAAATGACATCTAAATTAAAATAAAAAAACTATTTAGGGCCTGACATGGTTGCCTAGTGGCTAAAGTCCTCTCACTTTGCACATGCCAGGATCCCATATGGGCACTGGTTCTGATCCCTGCGGCCCCACTTCCCATCCAGCTCCCTGCTTTTAGTCTGAGAAAGCAGTCAAGGACAGCCCAAACCCTTGGGACCCTGCACCCGCATAGGAGACCTGGAGAAGCTCCTGGTTCCTGGCTTCAGATCAGCTCAGCTCCAGCTGTTGCAGCCACTTGGGGAGTGAATCAGAAGGTGGAAGATCTTCCTCTCTGTCTCTGTCTCTCTTCCTTTCTGTGTATCTGACTTTCCAATAAAAAAAAATTACCTAAAAAGTCAGACACACATATCAATTGTCATTTTACAAAAACATGAAGTAAAAAAAAAAAAAAAAAGAACATTTTAAACAGCCCTTGAAAGCAAGTCAGCCACTAGAGTCAAAGAAGGAAGTAAGAGAAAGTGGCCTACCAAGTTGATGATTCTATGCCCACAAACTTTTATGAATTGATCTTCCCTTTTCTTTAGAGTCTCATTAAGAATTTCAGGAACTCCTTTCTTTTCATTACCCTTCAGTTTCATAGTAGTCACGAACCCAAGGAGTCTTCAAGTGCTCAGGATGCGTCCTCTCCAAGGGCCCAGGATTGACAGCTCACTAGTTGCACAATGTGTGAGGGGATGGGCATCCCACAGTGAAACATTTTAGACAAACCTGAATCTGTTGTGGGGCAGAGGGAGTTGTATGTCACTCCCATCTCTCAATCTAGAATTAACTTTGCAAGATTAATTTTTCTCCAAATGATAAAAAATGTAATTCAATAATCAGCAATCCATTGATGTGATTTTCCAAATCAACCCTTTAGATGTTTGTGTTATATTCTCATTAAAACCATAAAGAAGTTTGGGCCTGGCGAAGTTAAGGTCCTCGCCTTGAACGTGCCAGGATCCCATATGGACGCCGGTTCTAATCCCGGCAGCTCCAGTTCCCATCCAGCTCCCTGCTTGTGGTCTGGGAAAGCAGTTGAGAATGTCCCAAAGCTTTGGGACCCTGCACCCGTGTGGGAGACTCGGAAGGAAGTTCCTGGCTCCTGGCTTCAGATCAGCACCAGCCATTGCGGCCACTTGGGGAGTGAATCATCGGATGGAAGATCTTCCTCTCTATCTCTCCTCCTCTCTGTACATCTGCCTTTCCAATAAAATAAATAAATCTTAAAAGAAAAAACCATAAAGAAGTTTAAGATGTTTAATACAGATTTTTTTTCCTTCTACTTTCTCTGACTTCTTCCACACGTCTGCCCGTGGTATGGGCCGTTAGAGGCCTGTGTTCACTTGAAAGCCAGTAACCAACATTATTTTGCAGAGAACTGACACCACTCTGTGACTCAAGTCCTATACCTTTGGCCTTTTTTTTTTTTTTTTTTTTTTTTTTTTTTGAGTAAATGAGTGTCTACTCTCACCTTTATAGTATTGTTTTGTTTTAAGAGATAGGGAGACAAACTCCCACCTGTAAGCAGTTTTATTGCCCAAATTTCTAGGACTAGCCCAAAGCCAAAGCCAGGAACCAGGAATGCAATCCTGGTCTCCCACATGGGTGGCAGGAACCTGATTCCATGAGCCAACACCATTGCCTCCCAGCGTGTGCACTGGCAGAAACTTAAGGCAGGAGCTGGAGCCAGGAACCAGAACAAGTTACAGCTGAGCCCTCTGCCTCCTCCCTCGATCCTTGATCCTATTGTGAATTTTGACTGACGGCTTCTCAGGCAGTTGATTTTTTTTTTTGCCTCCCAACAAAACAAATTCTGTCATTCAGCTTGGCTTCCATTTGGGGCTTGCTGAACAGCCATGCACCTTCAGACCTCTCCATAAAAAGTCATTTATAACTTGGGAGAGGAGTTGGTGTTCCCAAGGTTCAAGCCAGACCCCTGAGACCAAGCTAGCCTTGGTCTGAAAAGACTATTATTTCAAACTGGAAGACAAACAATGCCTTTGCTTTTACTAGACATTTCCTTATTTAAATTCAGATTGACTCATACTTTCTAGAACTGTCCACAAGGCTCCTTAATTGGCGCTCCCAGTGATATGTGTATAACCTGGAGATTTTCTCAGGTCTCCAGCAACTGTTTGATATGCTGTCTCACTCTCATACTCATCCAGGAAGATTTAAAGGGAAAATATGTAGCATAAACAAGGTCTTAAATCTTGTCCCAAGAATTTGCTAATGACAGTACCGGAGGCCATCCGGGGTCTCTGTCATCTGCATTAAACAAACAGAATCAAAATTTATTAGAACCCTACACACACTCTATAGGTCAGAGGTGTCTTGAGTCACATCATATAAAATAAAGTATTTTTAGATATTCTTAAGAAAAGGTCAGCAGGACTAGAATTATCCTTTTATAGCTAAGCTTGTAATGGAAAGAATTTTTTGGTAATAATCTGACATTTGAATTTGTATTTTCCATTTGTGACCCCACACACAAAACCATGGAGGTACCCAGGCTCACATGTAAGGCCTTTGTCTGTAGGCGTCTGTGCAAAGCTGTGAGAAGGCTTCCTGAGAACTGTCTGGCAGCAGACATGTCCCCCAGCTCCTACCCAGTGATGGACCAGCAAAGGAGGTGCCACTCAGAAATGGCATATGTGACAAAGACCCTAAAGAGGTTGACTTCAAGGAGCCTTTACAGTGTATCACTTCTCCTTGTAACCAGGTTGGCCATCTGGAGCCTCCTGATCTGCTGTTCTTTCCCAAGAGCTGACATGCTCAGGTGGCCCACCTGGCCTAACAGGGAACTTTCTGGAGTCAGATTATCTGACATCAAATGAGACCCCCAGAGTATCCGTTGCCAGGAGACAAGTGTTCTGGGACAATAGAAATAATAGAACTATGTTTTCGATGTCCTTAAAACAAGGCACAGTAGCAACTTGGGAATTAGTTCACACGGATTGAAGTAGAAGGAAGCTGAAGGGGCTATATTCCACCCTAGAATCCAATGCTTTTCAAGTAGTGAGTGTTTGGTGAGGCATCCCATGATGTGGAGGAGGCAGGAGAGGTTTAGGATGAGGCACCATTGAGGAAAGGGTCATCTCTGAAATGGCCTGGTTATCTGGTGGGAGCGCTATCTCCTCGCTAAAAGCCTGCGGTTAGATGAATGCCGGCATTTGAAAATCTGCTCAGGCTGGCCGATGGGTCGCCGGGAAAGGAATGCAATTTCTGTTTATCTCTCCCATGGCATAAGCGTTCATCACAGACTGTGAGCTTCTCACTTGGGGCCTATGAGTTGAACAGCGTGTGCTCTGTGGCTGGGCACACACTGGCTCCTGAACAATGAGCACGAGCCGAGCCCTGCATTCACAGCCGGTTGTCTGGGAGGGTTGATAGCTTAGTTTTTTTGACCTGATAACAGGGGTGGATCCTGCCATATTGTTCCAAGAGGAAGTCTGACCACCCCCGTTCGCTTGCGCTCCCAGGAATGCAGTTCGAGTTGTATCTCCTCTTTGACAGCTTGGCCCTCAGTACATTCCCAAGGTCTTGACCCAAGAGATGGAGAAGTCCTAAGTGATTTTTCAGTCTCCTATCTAAAAATGGTGTTTATGTTTCCTGAACTCTGGCTGACTGATTCATTCTCCTGGTGTTACAAGCACTTTCCTCCTGCATTAGAATTTATAAGTTTTGTTTCTAAGAGACCCATGATTCCTTCCAAGCCACAGTGAAGTGAACCACATCACAACACAATTCTGCCGGGCTGGATCTGTCCGGAAGATGGCCTGTGGCCAAACAGCTGTGACGTGGCAAGCCCAAGTGAGGCTGTAGAGGAGATGGCAGGATGTGGAGGGGAGTGTATAAGACATCTGGGTCCTGGGTCCTGGCCGTGCATTGTTCCATGATGTGGCAGTGAGCCAACAGCATGAACTGTGTTCTGTGGGCCTCAGGTCAAGAAGACCCAGAGACAGAGGGCATCAGAAGCTCTCACGAGAGCTATTTAGGAATACCGGCTATGGACAGAACTTTTTTGTTGAACACTGGTTCCCTAGAAGGGGACTAAAAGCCTTGTCAGTTGGGGCATGTACCTAGTCAAATCTCAAACTTCCCCTGATAATTTTAGTTTCCAAGGGAAGGGAGAATGCAGTAGATCCTATCTTTTCAAACCATCAAGTTGGAGAGTCAGGCAGCCTTGGGCTCACCAGGACCTCACCAGGTGTACAGCTCCTGGTGTTAGGTACTCTACACTGCAACCCTCAGCACAATGGGACATTCCGGGGTGTGTGTGCCAAGCCCACCTCAGGTCTGCATGGCACATGCCTCATAGCTGGACTCCTGAACCCTGCGAATCCCTCCTTCTCTGTACGCCCTGCCCAGCCCCACCTTGGCCTCGGGCTGTGCTTGGTGTTCCTGCCTCTGCTGCTGCCCTCCCCGTTAGCAGGGGAAAGGCAAGTCTGTGATCTCTCTATCTGGAAGGTGGCAGGAGTGTTTTGCCACTTCAGTGGAGTGCGAACATACAAAATTTATATCTACCAGCATCAGCAGATTTTTTTTCCATCAATATTTCCTTTTTAATTTCAGCTTTATCTGAATTTTAATAGCACAAAGGATTTACTCTGATTTTTTTCAGACCAACTGAAACCAGAAATATGTCAATCCGAGGAGAAGGTTTGAGTGTGCTATTTAACATGTACCTGTGGAGGTGATGGCTGTCGCATGGGTCCTTACAAATGTCAGAGGTGTCAGTGTGTGTAGACTCCTTAATGTGCAAGCACCAGCCATATAGCTATATGATATAAATAAAAATCTGTGAGACCTAGAGCTGAAGACCTTACTGCATTTTCTCTCTGATTTCTTTTTCCCCACAGCAGACACAGAATCCAAACGTAATCTCCACATGACTCTACCTGAAGCCTCGCCTCTGACCCCGACAATGGAGATGCAGGTACAAGATCGGCTCTGAAGGAGCCTGATATTTAAGAGTCCAGACTCCTGGGCTCTAGTTCCAGCTTGCTGTGTGACCTCCGTGAGGCTCTGGAGGGAGGCCTCTCTGGGCCTCATCTGCCTAATCAGAAAAATGATGCAATTAGACTACATCATCACAGTAGTTGTTTTACTCTTGAACTTGGGATATCTGAACTTGACTTATACCTTAGTGTAGTTTTCCCCTTATCCATGGGAGTGTGCTGTAAGACCTGTAGGGAATGCCTAAAACCAGGAAGAATATCTAGCTGCCTATATGCTAAGTGTTGTCTGAGACATCCAGACTTTTCACTTTTTAAAGAAAGCACTTTCTGTCCCCTCTTTGGCATCTCCAAGCTGCCAACATCAGGATTCAGGCACTCTGAGGCCACTGTTTAGTGAAATAAGGGTTACTTGACCACAAGCCCTGCGATCCCTTGACAGTGGATCTGATAAATGAGAAAGCCACCAAGTAACCACCGGGCAGGTAGCACACGCAGTGCAAAGGGATGACTCATGTCCCGAATGGGACCCAACAGGACAGCCTAAGACTTCACCGGGTGACTCAAGATGGCACACAATTTAAAGCACTTCAGTTATCTCTGGAATTTTCCATGGGCAACTGAAATCACGGAAAGCAAACTGCAGGCCAACCAGGCCTGACTTTTGCAGGAGTCACATATCAGGTCAAAAACAAGGCGAAGGCCCTGCCTTCCGTTCCTAATGGGAGAGGAGATTAGCCATCAGGAAAAGAGAGACAAGAATAATCATGAAAAAAGGAAGAAAATGCTTCCCCCGATGGGTTAGGAATATCTATGAGTGGTTCAAAGGCCTGTGTTCACAAATATTTATAAGTGTGTGACTTCATTGGCAGCTTTGAGCCTGTCTTCAAATTCTCTTTAGAAAGGGCCCTTGGGGGAATTCCTAGAGCCGCAGCCAGGGTCTCAGAAAACCTGAGGCGGACGCAGCCGCCTGGCTCCAGGGACCTCCCAGGTCTCTCTCCTTGTTGCGTGACAGTCTCCAGGCAGCCCTCTCCACTCCTCCTTCAGGCCCAGTTCCCTGCTGCACACCACACTCCGCCTTTCTTCAGTTCCCTCCAGCTCATGACTAACGGGAACTTGTTTTTATCCACGTGCCTGACCTGGGTCCTAAGGTTCCAGCTGGACGCCCACAGTGGGCAGGCCAGGTCCCCGTTGAGGTCAGACACAGACATGAGCTTCCCTCGCTGCTGCTAATGGCACACAGCCCCACACTGGCACCCAGCATGTATCCCTGTGAGGCTGTGGCAAGCCCACTGGGCAGGGGTGAGGACTGCCCTGGGCTGGGATGGGCTTAGTTCCCCCCAGAACCCGAGTCTGCTCTAGTCTCTGTCGATTTAGTGCCTTCAGAGAGAGGCCTGGCAGGACGGGCAAGGGTAGAGGACACAGAGGCCCCCACAGCCCAGACTTAGCGGGCCGAGTTGGGGGCAGAGCCAGGGGTCTTCCTGGCCTCCCTCACCCCCTTCCTTGACTTCTCCAGACTAATGGTCCTTTATTAGATTAATCACTGGCCTCGACTTTAACTACTTCCTCAACCTACTCCATGCAAATGACTAATTTCATGTTTACTATAAAGCATCTGGAAGGGATTTAGAAACAGATCTCCGCCTAGCCAACTTCATTCACTTCCCTGCCTTGATGGGCCACAGGCAAACGCCACAGACTGCTGTCCCGGCCAGCCCCACCCAGCCCAATCCAGCAGGTGAGGGCATGGCATACCGAGGACCTTTATGGGGACCAGCAGTGGCCACTTCTGCTCCCTCTTTCCTGTGGGGAATCCCCACTCCACATCCCCTGCCTCCTGTCCCCATCTTCATGGGGTCTGTCTGGCCCTCTTAGGGGCTCAGCCCTAGAAAATGCCTTTTTTTCCCCTTTATCACAGTGCCGGCTGCGAGTGGGTAGGATAAAGGACACGGAGATCCCAAAGGTGCAGGATTTTGATATCGCCTTTTTAAAGGAGAAGGCGCAGGCAGTGTCTAACCGGGAGCAGTGTCTAACCGGGAGCTTTGCCTAAGACACTGGGTCCCTGCAGTTGCCCAGCGAGGCAGGCCACCTCCGGGTGCCCCCTGCTGGTGGGACTGGAGACTGCGGCCCGGTCTCCTGGCTGCAAGTTTGGAGCTGGCACGCAGATGCCCAAGCGCGAGGGTGGCGAGCGGCTGGCCGAGCTCCCCAGGCAGCCCCTCCACGCCTGACCCAGACCCCGGCCGCAAGACCCAGGGAAATCCCGCAGCAGCAACTGAATCAGCAAACTTCCCAGGAGCTGGAAGAGAGGCTGAAGTTGGAAGGGGGAGAAAGGGGCGCGGTGGAGGGGGAGGGGGGGAAGAAAGCTACAAGGGAAATGTGGAGATGAAAAGAGCAATGAAGAAAGAAAAAGGAGACAAGCAGACGTGTTTCAACTCCAAGCTCCCATTTCCTCTTTCAAATGAACTGCCTCCCCACTGTGACCAGAATCAAGTATTTATGAAGGTATTTTTTGCATGTTAATAGCTGCACGCAGAGCGCAGCCAGCTCTAAGTCCTGGAGGTATCATGCCCTTTCTTTAATGCAGGTCTTCCCAGCTCCTCGCCCAAGGTGCTGTTCTCCCTCGGATTTATTTTTCTTTCTGCCTTGTGGCTCCTCCTCAGGCCTTCCGTTTGATTAAGGGAAATTAGATCCCGGGATGGCTTCTGAGTTGAGTCTTGCTCCTGCTGGGGTCGCTGACACCCACTGCCAGACAAGCTGTTCCTCTTCCAAGGGCTATTCCGTGTAGAGGCTGCAGGGGAGGGAAGGTGGCCAGCCCCTGAATGGCATATTGAAAAGTGTCAATGAAAACTCTAGAAGGATATCTGAACATAGCTATGGCAGTGCTGGAGAGAGGGAGAGACGCATTGACTGTACAGTTACTACCTGTACACAGCAAAGGTGACATTCCATTTCAAAATTCAGACATGCAGTCAGTGGGAAAAATAAGCAAATGACATCAGCAATCCATGTCAAAAATAAAATTAAGAAAACAAATAGGGAAAAAAGTGTTCCTCCCAAGTAACGGTTTACATGCCTACTGAGGCAAACTAAAGATGCTATTTTTGAACTTGAGATTGATGCCTCCTCCCATGCTTTTAAGTGGTAACACCTGGTGGTGCCAAGGTCTGGGTGAAACTAGGACACTTCACACAGTTCTGGCAGATTGTCATTTGGAGCAATCCATTTGCAAAGCAACATGGCAGTGTGACTCCTGAGCAGCACTGAAACGTGGAAATGTCTCCACATCCAGTGATTCCGTATTTCTGACTTCGGGGCTTTATCCTAAGGAAATCATTGAACAAAGGAGAACTAAATGAAGATGTCCATTACAGCATTATCTATAGTGGAGAAAGATGAGAAAAAGTCTAGTGATCTGACTTCCGAGAAATGCAGCCTTGAGGCCAGCACATCCCTCTCCATGAGTGGTTTAATCCAACTGGGAGAAAAAGGGTGATTGGCCATTCTGGAATCTGGTGTTAAGGTAATGATTTAATCCCCGCTCCTCTAACATTTTGGCCCATGTGTTCTTTGCTCTGGGAAGCTTTGCTCTGTATTGTGGGAGGTTGAGCGGTATCTTTGGCCCTCCCCAATTTGATACCATCCCCAGTATAAACATCAAACATGCTTTTGGACCTTGTTAAATGTATCCTGGGGGACAAAATCCCTGATTTAATATTTTAAAAGTGGAAAACAAAGTAAGTCAGTTGTAACTTCAGTTATGTAAAAAAGAGAAAGGAGTTCAACTGTTCTAACTAGAAATTATGGATGGGTTGAGTTGAGCATTTTGATTTTATTTAGCTTTTCCATTGGTTGCCTATTTTCAAAATTTTCCGTTTGAGAAAAAGGGTAACTCCTGACAGGAGCTGGTTTTAGTTGAAGTCTAGCTTACAAAGACCTGGCAATCACAGCATACCAGTATACAGCAAGTATGCAATACACAGGCTGAGCAGAGCCCTCGCATGATGGGTTTTTAAACTGAGTACTACTAACATTCACTAGGTTTTTATTAGGCTGTTGAATTGGGCAGTCAGAATTTGCCTTGTAAGGCTCTCACTGTTTTTTTTTTTTTCAACATTTTGCTCCTCCTGTTTCTGCCAAGTTTTGAATCTCAGTGTGAAGGTGGCTTTGCATCTGTGTCAGCCAGGGACCAGAACAGCCAGAGCCACTGGCCTGTAGGAGTGTCAAGCCAAAAAAATGGTCCATAAAAAAAGAAGTGGTCTAAAACAAAACACATAATCTTCATTAGTTTTTCTAAGGATCTTTCTTTAAAATGAGAAAGGACGCATCTCACCAGTTTTCACATTATGAATTTTCTCCCTCTGTTCCAGCTGTTTCCGAGTTAGGGAGAGTCAGCATATCTTTATCTTGGGTTCTGTGTGATGGCTTGGTGAAGGTTAGGACTTCAGCAAAGGCCCAAGGCTTCCATTAGAATGGAATCATGCCACCTTTTCACACAGCCACTTCTGTCTGATCCTATTCTATCTCGTGAGGTCAGGTTTTATAAGTTTGTGACAGTAGAAAGTCATATGCCATCTTATGTTTCCTAAATATGCCCTCTCGCTGGATTTCAAAGAGTAGTCTGCAATTGCAGCACACTGGGATTTAGGTTGAATCAACCTGTGTTTACCCTGTCTGTTCCTTGATGCTTTGACAGGTGGTGTTCATATCCCTGTCAGCCTTCCTCCTTCAGGACTCCCCCCGCCCCCCCCAAAAAAACACCTGTAGATACATTAGTTTTTGGTGCAAGGGTACAAAATAATCTTTTGTTTCAATGTCTTAAGTCATACAATCTCTTGCCTCCATTTAACTGTTGGGTTATTGTCTAAAAGAACAAGGTACTAGGCTTGGGCAAGCTGTGGACTTTTTCTTATGCTGCCTCATTCCCATTTGTGTCTCTTGTATCCAGCACAGTTCCTGGCATATAGTAGTCACGCAAAAACAGTCAATCAATAAATCTTTGATTGCTGTTATGGTAATGTCCTGGCATGCCCATCGTCCTCTAAGTCAGATTTATTTCCAGCAACAGCAATGGGGTGAGATTAGGGGGGTCAGCTGACGTTTGACTGACAGCCCCACAATCTTTTTCTTTTCTTCATATTATTATTTTATTTTGATGATCTTTACATAGTTGATTAGGGCGCAAAGGGTCAAGGGCTACAGGAAAGTGGGTAAAGTTGTTGTTTCCACATTCTCTGTTTTTCTTCCTGTATCTGAGGGAAGGAGGGAGATAAAGAGAGAAGCCCCACTCAGCCTCCCAACCATCCCAGGGTCCCCATGTGGGGCATGCGCCGAGGGTCCTGCTCAAGTGGTTTTGACAGTTCAACAGTTCTGAATTGCTGCCAATCTCGCCATTCCAATCACAATGAAATCTCTCCAGAAAGTACACACGATCCAAGAGTACTTCCAGGTATTTGTTGTGTTCTGCGTTTCTCTGATGTTACTATAACAGTATCCGAGGTCTGGTACTTTACAAAGAAAAGAGGCTTAGCTAGTTCATGGTTTAGGAAGTTGAACATCCAAGATTGGGCAATCTGTTAGTTTGGCCCCTGGAGAGGGGCGCATGCCAGATGATAGCCCGATGGGTTCCTGCTGACGGGCTCACAGGGTGAGGCAGAAAGCCAGAGAAGGAGACCCAGACTCAGTCTTTCCTCTTTCCTATGTTTGCTAGCCCTGTGTGCATTTCTTCTGAGTCCCACAAAGCCTGGATTGTTAATGCTTTTGCTGCCTCCCAGCATCACTGCACAAGGCCACACTTTCAGCTCTAAGCCCTTGGGGAATCCAGTTGTACACATTTGCAGTTGTCACTGGCCTTCTTGGAGTTGTTGGTGAATCCTGTAAACAGCATTGGTCCTCAGCAGGGTGCCTAGAAGGACTACCTGTCTGCCTTTCCCCACCGAAAGTGTTCTTTGCTCCTCACCTTTCCTTTGCATCTCATTTGTAAAGCCAGCTTTTGTTAACACAACCTCTGGTGCCATGCAGGTATATGCTCCCTCCAGCTCTCCCCTCCTGCTTTTGTTGTAGATTTTGATTTCAACACTCTTCAGCCATCTAAGCAAACCTCATTTTTCAGTTCAACTTTGCCCAAGGAATCACTGTCCATCTCCAAACTCCCTAAACGGAGTGGGGCATAACAGCTGATGTTACTGGGAGTGCCTGCAGCAGAATGCCTGGGTTCAAGTCTCTAGTTCAGCTTCCTGCCAGTGTGCCCCCTGGGAAACAGCAGGTGACTCAGGTACTTGGCTTGCTGCTACCCATGTTAGAGACCTGGACCAAGTTCCCGTCCCTGCTTTTGGCCTGGTTCTACCCCTGGCTGTTGTGGTTATCTGGGGAGAGAACCAGTGGATGGAAGACTGGTCCTTATCTCTCTCTGTGTCCCTTTCTACCTGTCAGATAAATATTTTTTGAACACTTAAGGAAATAAGTGAAAGAGGTTTATTTTAATTACAGAATCAAGGCTTTTATTTGTTGAATTTTCATATCTATCATGAGACTGCTGACTGCCAGTGACACACAGTCCCAGCCTGTTTCTTTTTAGTTAAGGAAATATCAAACCTATGTGACATAGAGAGGACTTTTTTAAAAAAAATTATTTATTTTTATGGGAAAGTCAGATATACAGAGAGAAGGAGAGACAAAAAGAAAAATCCGTCTGCTGATTCACTCCCCTAGTGGCCACAATGGCCAGATCTGAGCTGATACGAAGCCAGGAGCTTCTCCTGGGTTTTCCATGCGGGTGCAGGGTCCCAAGGCTTTGGACTATCCTGGACTGCTTTCCCAGGCCACAGACAGGGAGCTGGATGGGAAGTGGAGCTGCCGGGACCAGAACTGACACCCATATAGGATGTCAGTGCTTACAGGTGAATTAGCCAGTTGAGTCATCATGCCAGCCTTTGGAGAGAACTATTTTTTTAAAGATTTACTTATTTTTATTTGAAAGGTGGATTTACACAGAGGAGAGGTTAGACAGAGAGAGAAGAGAAAAACTGAACTCTTTTGTCTGCTAGTTTATTCCCCAAATGACTACAGTGGCCAGAGTTGGGCCAGTCCGAAGCCAGGAGCCAGGGGCTTCCCCTAGGTCTCTCACATGGATGCAGGGACTCAGACACTCAAGCCATCCTCCACTGATTTCCCAGGCCATAAGCAGAGAGCCAGATCAGAAGTGGAGTATCCAGGGATTGAACTGGTACCCATATGAGATGCTGATACAGCAGAAAAAGGCTTAGCCTACTGTGCCACGGCTCTGGCCTCAGAGAATTATGTTGGGGACTCCATGTACTTAACAGAAGCTGTAATATTTATCTCTAATATCTGGAGAGTATCTTTTTAAATTATAGTAACTGATTTTTTAAAGATGTTTTATTTATTTGAAAGAATTACAGCCAGAAAGACTGAGACAGAGATTGGGGGCGGGGGGGGGGGGCGGGTGGGAACGAGAGAGAAAAAGAGAGAGAGAGGAGATCTTCAACCTGCTGGTTTACTCCCCGGATAACTGCAATGGCCAGGATTGGGCCAGGCTCAAACTAGGAACCAGGCGCTTCCTCTGGGTCTCCCAAGCATGTGGGCCATTTTTTGATGATTTTCCTGGGAGCATCAGCAGGTAGCTGGATCAGTGAAGCAGCCAGGACTGGTGATACCGGCAGCAGCTTTATCAGCTATGCCACAGCGCTTGCCCCAGCTGATACTTTTTGAGGTTTACTATGTGCTGGACTTTACATTGTCTTCCTTAACTCTTGTGACGTCCTGGGAAGGGCATGCAGTTACTGTCCCCATCAAACAGGTGAGAAAACAGGTGTCAAGACCCACAGGGCCGGGCCCAGCGGCATGGCCTAGCGGCTAAAGTCCTCGCCTTGAACGCCCCGGGATCCCATATGGGCGCCGGTTCTAGTCCTGGCAGCCCTGCTTCCCATCTGGCTCCCTGCTTGTGGCCTGGAAAGCAGTTGAGGACGGCCCGATGCATTGGGACACTGCACCCGCGTGGGAGACCTGGAAGAGGTTCCAGGTTCCCGGCTTCGGATCGGCGCACATCGGCCCGTTGTGGCTCACTTGGGGAGTGAATCATCGGACAGAAGATCTTCCTCTCTGTCTCTCTTCCTCTCTGTGTATCTGACTTTGTAATAAAAATAAATCTTAAAAAAAAAAAAAAAAAAAGACCCACAGGGCCCATTTACTCCAGACCTGTGTGTGCAAAGAGCCCTGGTGACTTGGGAGTCCTGTAAAAGTACATTGAGATCCATTGTCCTCCTTCCTGGCTGGGTGGCCTTCAGCAGCTTGCCTAACCTCTCAGAGCCTCCATTTCCTCTCTGTAAATGGAACACAATCCTTGCCTCAGGAATGACAAGGATTAGATGCCACAGCCAAAAGACTTGGGAAAATACCAACATGAGGCTTGGCACTTGGCAGCCCCTATCCTGGATAACAATGTTGATTATCACCTTGTCCTGCCACCTAGCTTGAGAGCTACTGTAGACTTGTACCCAGAGCATGTGTACAGTCTAAAGGCTCTGCCATGGGAATGAGGAGATTGAAAAGCAGAAGGACTGGGAAAACTTTGAGCCCATCTACCAACCTTCTCCCCTCCCCGCCCCAACTCCAAGCTGCCCCCTCCCTGGTCTGGAGCCCTGACTCGGGTTCACCACTTAGGATTCTGCCTAGTAAAGGTAATTGCTTAAATGGTTCTGCCTGTACCCTGGGGAGCTGAAGGCCTGGGGAAGAAAGGGAGGCAGGGAATATGAGCCAGGTCAAGGGGTCCAGTTGACCCCACCCCCACGGCACAGCTGCCCATGAAAGGGTAGAGCGCAGAAGACAGGACGTCTGATGGAGAAGGCAGGGCAGCAAAGGGGACTTAGCGGGGACAGGAGAGAAAAGGAAAGGACATTTTTCTTTTCATCCAGCCCACTATGGTGCCAGCAATACAAGGCTGGTTCAACTCCACTTTCTTGCTAGATTACAGGCTAGATCAGTTCTGGGGGCCCACCTTGGAATCAAAGCACCACAACGACATTCTCTTCTCATGCAACAGGGGCTTTCAAATGCCCACTTTACAAGGAAATCATTTTCCAAGGTGAGTGTCCCTTGCCTGTCAGCGCTCAGGTCAGGCCCAGCACAACAAGGAAGTCTCACACCTTGGGGTTCAGCTTGGGGTCCCTTCCCATACCCCTCCCTGAGAATAGCAGGTCGCTGCCTCCCTGGGGCACAGGAGATCACTCTTGGCTCTGTGTTCCTTCCCAGCTCCTGCTGATCCAGGGAGAACTCTGCTGTGTCCACAAGCCTGTAATTAAATGGAGGACCGTATCAGCTAGCAGCCATGGCTATAAACCCCTCCCAGACATGGCCCATGTCCCATCATTCACAATCTCCCTAAAGGCAGCAATGACTTGGCCCCATTTTCTTTTTTATATATATATGTGTGTGTGTTTTTTTATTATATTTTTGACAATCTTTACATTGTTAATTAGGGTAAAAAGGTACAAGGGCTATAGGGAAGTGGGTAAGACTATTATTTCCCTATTGTTTCCTTCATATATCTGAGGTAAAGGGAATATTGAGGGAGAGGCCCCACCCAGTCTCCCACCCACCCCAGGTCCCCGATGTGGAGCATGCTCTGAGATCCTTGCTCAAGTGGTTTTGATAGTTCACCAGTTATGAATCGCTGCCAATCTCGCCACTCCAAGCACGATGAGGTTGTTGAAGAATCCACTTATTGACATAGTCCATCATAGAGTCTCTGTTTGCCTCATATTTCGCTGCCAACATATAGCTGAGGTGATGGATTGACCTGTTCTGTCTTCCATCTTTCCTTAGTTAGGGTTCTGAGTCCTGCATTTCGATTGGGGAGATCTCCAAAGAAACTTTGAGGTGTTCCCAGACCAGATTCTTGTATGTACTAGCAAGTATAGGGCCCGCCACAGTCCATTGCCCTGATCAGCTGGTGGTTGCAATTGCTGGGTTGGTTTTGTTTTCAGCCCCGACTTCTACTGGAACCAGTGGGTGTTGCAGTCCAGCCTGGTTCTGCCCAGCACACACTCAGCCCTCACATAAACCAGTGGGAGCTACAGCCCAATCAGAGCGACCCACAATAACCCCCACCAGGCCTACCCCTACTCTGGTTTGCCAGTATGTGTAGCAGACTAGTCCAGTCTTCCCCATATCCCATTTGGCTCTCATACATGTCGAAGGGTATTGAAGCTTAGTTCCATCTAACCAGATCAACTATCCAGCCCTCACGGATGTTGAGTGCCTCTCTATCTAGCCACCCCAGCCCCTCTCCTAGTTTTTTGTGCCCTCCCATGGGAGTGGTAACCCAAGAGGGAGGAGCCCACTATTTCCCTCCCAGGTCTCTCTCACTCCCAGATTATGCAGTCTCCAGGTGGTTCTGTGGTTAGACTTGACAGTATTAGCCCCCAGTGCCAGCTTCTGCAGCTAAGCCCAAACAACCCTCACCCACTCCAATTTTGTTTGCACCAGTAGGAATAATCTGCCCAGCCTGGCTTTTCCCTGATCTGGTCCACATGAGGCACACAGGTGTTGTATCCCTGCCTAGTCTGGTCTGTCCTCATCCCAGCCCACGCTCTCCAGTGGGAGTAGCTGTCCAGCAAGGGAACCACCCCTTATTCCCCTGCCAGCTCTGCCCCCTCTCTTCCTGGTTCTCATGAGTGCTGTTGGGTGCTGCAGTCACATCTGGCACAGGCAACCTCACCTTGGCTTTCTGTGTTGTGTACTGCGACCAAACCTGGCTCGACCCACACTCTGCTGCAGTGTTTGGATTTGCCAGTGGATGACACGACTGATTCAGCCTGGTCCCTCCCCCCCCCCGACCCATGCCAAATGTATGCCAGTGGGACACTTTCCATGACCTCTTCTGGGCTGTTTTCTTGCATGTTTCTTGTGCTTACTTGCAGGGTCTGTGTCCTGTCAGAGGAGTTGCCCAGGCTCCTCCATCAGAACTCCTCCTAGTTGGCCCCATTTTCATGGTAGGGAAGCTGAAGTCCAGAACAATGACTAGCATAGCAAGAGCCACCAAATCCAGTCCCTGGCGCTAGCTAGGACTAGAAGTTTGCTGCATTGTTTGGCTTAGGCTATTGCATGCCAGCTGCTTTGCTGATCCCTCAGGGGAATGGAAAATCTCCTTCCATAGAGCAGAGGTGTGAAAATGGCTACTGACCAAACGCTCTGTCTCCACCGCGCCTAACTAGAGGAGCCTTCTGTAGCCAGTCCTGCACCGCACCCACCTCGCCACCACCACATTACTTTGCAGCTTTAAGAAGTGCGCCAGGGGCCCACAGGGAGTGACCAGGGAATGGTTGGGGCACCTTCAAGCTGCATGGGGCTCCAGCAGAGCTTGAGGTCCCCTCTGCTCTCCACAGGGGCTAAGCCGGCAGGTTGGGGGCTAGAGTGGAGACCCTGGGTGTGCCTCATCCCCCTCCCAAGCAGCTTGAGGTTGACAGTGCAGACAGAACCCCACCCCCACCCCAGCCCACCACCACCCTGCCCTCCTTCAGGCATCCCGACCACAATGAAACTCCTGGTGCCCTCCAGCCCCACACTGCCCCTTTCTGCTGCCCACTTTTGGGTGCCTAAGGCTACCATGGTCAAGAAATAGCAAAATCTGAGAAAGCCAAACAGAGCAGTTTGCTGAGCTGTCTGCCCTTGCCAAGGGCTGAGGAGAGAGCCTCCCTGCAGCCCAGCCTGCCCACAGGTTCCCAGGTACTCTTGGCAGCTCGCTCTCCAGCAAAAAGAAGATGTGAGCTGTGTGGGAGGCACTTGGCTAGCCAGAGTGTTGCCATGGCCTTAATGAGGGACAATAGCTCTTGGAGCCATTAAGCGGCGGCTACAAAGATGGGGAACCCCAATTAGAAAGGAGTGGGAGAAGGAAAGGGGGGAACCTACAGGATGCCTCCAGCACAGATCTGTATCTTTGGTGGTTCTGTGGGGCCCATGGGTGGGTGGGGACCTAGTCTTGAGTTTGGAACCTCATGTGCTTCTTGTGGCGCCAACCCTGGCAGTGGCCCTGCAGAACACACAAGCTGGGAAAAAGAGGAAAACTGATGGGGAAATAGGGTTTCTTCTGAGTCTGGGGTTTAGCTCTTAGAGTCCAAGCATAAGGAAGGAAAGGGGAAGGTACCCATTTAATCTGAGTAGAGGTCCTCCACGTTGCTACATTGTGTGTATGTGTTTATGCACAGCTGATAGCTCTCTTTTGATGGCTCAACTAAATCACATGATGTTTACAGCAAGATAATAATCCCGGATTTTCCATGGCTCACTCGGTCAGAGTATAAGATTAGCTCTTGAATTCATTAACAGTTGTCTCCTTTTAAATGTCAGATAACTTTTTAAATGCCAAGCGCTTGCGCAATGCCTTCTGTGCAATCCAAATCAGCTTTACCAAATTAGCTCATTAATCTTTATTGTTTCATTTACTAAAGGGAAAGGCTCCCAGGTGTCTTTAGCAAAGCATAAAAATATTAAAGTATTTACAATACCTTGCAGGTGAAAGGATGAGTTTTGATGCTCTGCTAAACATTTCACCCTTCCATCAGTTTTTTTTTTCATCATTCCCACGAAAATCTGCACATAAAAGGAAGAAAAAGTGTTGGCATCTCTGTTTTCTTCCAGCTTCCTTCTATTTCACCTTGTTTTTCCATCTCTGTCCTCTGCCTGCAGAGCCCTGGACTTCTGGACACTCTTTGTTCGGCTGTGCTAGGTCTCAGCACACCCAGGAGTGTTGGGTGTGGCGGCTCAGCCACTCAGAAAGCAGGAGGGGCGCCTCCCGGAGTCAGGGATGGGGACCAGGAGGCTGGGGCAGAGTCAGCCTAGAGGTCAGGAGTTCTGCTTTCCTTTGCAAAGAACCCCTGCCTGGGTTTACCTCCAAGTGAACCGCCCACAGAGACCCGGGCTACACCAGTTGCTAAACATAGATCTACCCATGCCTGGCTCCCTCTGGTCATCCAGCCCTCTGTTCCAATGTCACCTCCTCAGAGAGACCTTCCCTGACCAGCAACAGGCTGGTCGCCACCACTCCCCAGTGCCCTTCACCCTGTCACCCCTGCGTTGTCTTTCTGGACTAGCCACTGTTCCAAGTCATCCCGCCTAAGTCATTTGTCCAACTTTCACAAGGCCACTCAGTACGTCCCAGTGTAATGAGTGAAGAGTTACCATGCCCAAGCCTTCCTTTCCTGGTCTCAGTATCTCTATTCTTATGCCTTTTATCATCACCTCCAATCCTCTCTCTCTTTCTGTTTCATGTTTTCTTTCCTCCCCATGACCCCTCCCCCTCCCCCTGTCTTTTTTTTCTAGAACACTTGAGCACAATAAACACAACCAGCACTGCACATTCTCCCAACTATAGTGCCTTCTCTGAAAACCCCATCCAGTTAGAATTGATGGCCTTCTGAATATCGGGAAGATGAGCCATCCTGGCGAGGGAATTGTTTCACAAAGATTTATAGTTTGAGTGGTTTAGAAGGACTGCTCTGAGAGCCCCTCTGCTCCCCACTCCTCCATCTGGGTCCACGCCCCAACCCCGTAAGGAGTTAAAGTAACTCCAGCTAATGCGATGGATCCTGGCTAGCCCTTTTGTCCTTGCAGCCTAACACAAAATTTTCTCCTGGGGATGATGCAGAGATTTCCTTCAAAGCAGCATCGTCTGATTGCTGTTATTCTACTCAGTGATTCATGCATGGTTGCGGAGGCTAGAAAGCTTGGAATACTTTGATTCTCACTTGGACCCAACTAAGCTTTCATTTGGTCTACAAGCAGGGAGGGGCTGCCTCACTCCAACAAGTTTATCAGATATACGACTGGGATGACCCAACACGGGATATTTATGTGTCCGGAAAAATCCCTTGCCACATTTCGAAACAAAGGAAAAGGGTGTGGTTGCTCACTGGAATCATGGCCGCGTATGGGACCCCCGCCAATGGTTAATGCATCACCAACACTCACAAGTAACAGAAATGTAGTGGAAGGGAGAGCTTCAGGCTGCCTGGATATATGGCCAGCTGAGAGCTAGCTTCCCAGAAAACAGGGACGTGGCCAACTACACACCCAGGGTGATTGCAGGGAACACAGCAAATCCAGCATCTTTGGGAAGGGGAAACTCACACACACCCCACTCCCCTACCACCCTCACCCCGTACCACCCCGTGAAGGCAGTGACTATGGCAGGGCTCCTGTCTCCAATGCTCTTCTGTTCTGCAAATGGGTGTCCGGTGTGTATGTCCTGGCAGTTACTGCCAGGGAGGAGGGTGTGGGAGCAGGAGAGCTGGGATGCCTGCCTCAACCCAGTGGGGAGGAGAAATGGGTGTTCACCCTCAAGGACCCTTGTGGCAATGAACAGAAAGCACTCAGGATTCTGGGACATCTCAGGGGCCCAGGCAAGCCAGAGCTGAAGGCTGAGGAGGTACTGGAGGGGAGCAGTATTCCCCACAGAGGAAAGAAAGTAGAAAGACCTGCCCCTTTGGGCTTCTCTTATGTGCTAATTCTCACCTTCCTTCCCTAGCCAGTGGTTAGGCGTACATACTACAAGGGCAGGAGTGTTCACCTCCTGTCAGTGTGGACTTCTCTACTCTGCCTGGCCAAGCACATGCACCCTGCTCAAGGTGTGCAGTGACTGGCCAAGGCAGGAGAGAGAGTCCAAAGCTGGGCAAAAAGGGCTTGGTGAACCTTTCAAGTCAGCTGGCCTCCTTCCTGAGGGCTTTCGGTAGGAAAGGGACCTGGTCACTTTGCATTTTGGAAAGATGCACTCCA
Organism: Ochotona princeps; assembly: GCF_030435755.1. Classification (NCBI taxonomy): domain Eukaryota; kingdom Metazoa; phylum Chordata; class Mammalia; order Lagomorpha; family Ochotonidae; genus Ochotona; species Ochotona princeps. The sequence goes on from NC_080836.1 coordinate 77,151,197, forward strand.
GAGAACAAGCCCCTCCCCCTTCCATGCCCCCCCCACCCCAAGCTCCTCTGCTGGCCTGTTCTTCCTTCCTATCCACTCACTCACTCAGTCAATCTTCCTTAAGCACCCCTCACAAGCTCAGCTCAGAACTAGCCTGGAGTCTTGCCATACCTTAGCTGCACCAAGGTGGGGCAGAGAAGCATGAGGGAGCTGTAGAAGCATCCCAGAGATCTTACTGCAAAGGGAGATTTGGGCAGATGTGGGATGTCACCACTGCCACATATGCAATCATGGCTTTAGGCAAATTGCTTAACCTCCTGGAGCCTCCCAGTTTCCTTATCTGTGAAAATGGGGGTAACCATACCAGACTCCCGGAGTTGTCATGAGGTTTCAAGGAAATCATTCCAACCTGAGACCCTCTCCCCACTTTCCCAGGTATTAATTATTAGCCAATCTCAGATCTTTCCCTGTGATACCCCCACCCCCACATACACACACCACATCCCGGATGGTACAAATTGGTGTGGTTATTAGCGTTCCAATGGTGAAGAATTGCTTTCTATAAATATTGGGGGCTGCGGGCTGCTCTGGTTGTGCCAGGTAGCCTTCCTGTGAAAGTTGAGCTCTCTGCCTGTCTTCACAGGGAGCGCAGCAGTCCTTGGAGGCAGCGGCTCAGAAGACGGGAGAGCCTCAAAGTTGTATAAATAAAGAGCCGATATGTTCAAACAGCAAAGAATTTTCCACGCGCAAGCTGCACATCGACATGACGCCGTTCCTGAAGGTGGTCTCACACTGAGCCGACGAGGGGTTTTATAGACACAGACACAGGAATGCCAGTTAATACACTTCTGCATGGTACAAAAAAAAAACAGCCTCAGAAGTCCCCCAGAGCTCTGGCTTTATCAGAAGGGACAGAAAATAGGCAGTCTGTAGCACATGAAGAAAGAACAAATTAGGACAGTAATCACAGCCAGCCATCGGGGACAAATCAGTTGGGTGTCTGGTTTGGGTGGCGGGGGGGACGTGGAACAGAGAGGAGAAAGAGTAACTTTGAACCGCCTCATGGCACTGGCACATGGAATTCATTTGCTCTCACAGTCATTGAAATAATGGGGTACTGCCCTACCCCTGCAACTCGGTGGAGCCGGAGTCCCACTGTGGGGAAGACAGATTCTTCTTGGGTTAACTATTTAGAAGTCATCAGCTGCGATTCTCTTCCAGGAGGGCTGGTCGTGTCTTCTCTTCTCTAAGAGCTCATTGATCTCCTAAGCTCCACTTCATTTCTGCTTAAGGGTACAGAGGGTCTCTGTGGGGAGGATGCCGTTTGTCTTTGCAAGCCTGCCTCCTGCACTGGTACATGCCACATGAGAGGTGCCCATTGGCCCACCCTTGTCATCCCATAGTCCTTTGATTTAGGACCCCCCTTCTTTGTCTTCCTCAGAGGTTCCTAGACTGGAAATAAGCAGCCATAAATCACTAAGGGGACAGAGCCAGGCCTGGCCTGGAAGGACCACAGAGCCTTGCTATTATTCCAAGGGCCGCCATCACAGGCCTTTGATCAGAAGCAGCTCAGACAGAAACAGGGAGAGGTGACCAAACCCTTGTGGAGTTCCTGATGGTGGTGCTAGCTAGCACTGCAAACTGGTGGGAAGAGTGCAAGTCCTAGCATCACCCTTTAGACCTCAGCCAATCCAGACATCTTGGGTTTACCTTCTCAGGGCTTCCCCCATTCCAGTTTCACAAAGTGCAGCTTTGGTCAACAGCCATGCATTTGCCTGAATAGGCTGTTTCTCCACTGAGCCCTGCTTTCCTGGGCTTCACTCAGGGAGGCTTCTCCCCAGCAGGACAGTCTGGCAGCAGCCTTTCCTCCTCAGGTTTCTCCAGAGCGGGAAGGTGGACCTCCCGGCTCCATGCCCAAGCCCAACTATAGCATCATTGGCCCACCCTGGAGCCACACAGTTGGGGAATAGGTGTCTCATAAAAGAAATGGGGCCTTAAAAGTGCAAAAAAGGAAGAATCATTCTGAGCAGCAAGACAACTGATGTTTGTTTCAAGTATTCAAAAAGATAATATGGCCAAGCTCTATTACTCACATCAATGGAGCCCTCCCGAGCAATAGATTCGTTCTTCCCTTAGCACTTAAAAGAATGATGGTTGGTTTTTCCTGAAGAGGTGTCATCATCTCCTGCACTGTTCATTCATAGAACCGGTATTTGAGCACCTGCTACTTACTATGTGTCTCGCACATGCTGGGTCCCTGGGATGCATCAGTGAACCAAATTAGTCCAGGAGGCGTGACTTGCCCCAGGTTAGTGCAGGGGACAGACGCTGAACAGATCATTAAAGTGTAGAGTAGCTTGACGGTGACAGTTGTGCAGACAGGGATATGAGATTTCTACTTATGGCATCCAAAAACCACAGAAATCAGAAAAGGCAATTTCACAATAATTTTTCAGTGCAATTTGTGTTCACAATGTTTTTGCTCTCCACCTTTTGTTCAGCAACTTTGACGCAGTGCTACAGGAGGAAAGGGAGTTGTCATTCCTCAGCCCCATTTTCCAGCCTACCCTCCTGAAGACATGGACCTGGTCATGTAGTATGACTCCACAGGGCTCTCGGAGCTTGCACTCGGCCTCCTGCACCCCTGGTCAGTCCCTGGCCAAGAGACCACAGCTCTCTCTGGGGCATTCAGTGCTTACAGCTCTCTTTATGTGGCAGCTCGCAGATTCTCAAGGATGGCTTGGAGAAACACAGTCTTGGGGTCATGCAGACAAGGACAGTAGGCTCAGAGCAGAGCACATGGGCTGTCCTTCCCCCACAGAGCTGGGTAGATGCACCTCATTCATACATTTTATTCATGCATCTCGTGCCCATCCACAGGGCGCTTTATTTTTGTCTGTGTACAGAGCAGAAGCATGGCATGTCACGGGTGACAGCACTCAATAGGAAAGATGCAGGTAGAGGAAGGAGATGGGAAAAGATGCAGATTACCATAACTGCAGCTTTCTGAAGCTCTTGTTGCATGCCAGGCTCTGAGTTTCATATGCATGCGCTCACTGAACTCTTGTGATGAATGAAGAAGCAGGTGCCTTTGTCCTGTTTCATGGATGAGAAAGGTCAGATCTTTTGGTGAAGATGCAAGTTGCTGCATGGCAGAAACAACATTCAAAGCCAGGCAACCCAGGTCCGGAGCCCACACACTCAGTCCAAAACCAACAGCTAACAGATTTCCAACTGGAATGAGGCCAGCAGAAGCACTGCCTTCCTTGTCAGCCAAGCATCCAAGCATCCCTCAAAACTGCCACCCCTGTGCATGCATGTCTGCAGTCAGCTGGCAGATTCACTGACGCTTGGAAGTCTCTGCTAGAGCTCTGAAGAGTTGTCTCTCTAAGCGATCAAACATTTCCCTTTGGCCAGCATGTATGGAGCATATCAGACATGTGCTAAGCTCCAAGGATTGCAAGCATGGGTCATCTCCACCCTTGACATTCTAAAACTGAACAATGAAATGAGCCATGTCAACATAGAATGTGCGGAAGAGATAGGCAGAGGCGGCTGTGGGGGAGACTCATTCATTTCTCAGTTGCAACATGTGAAGTTTAAGAACCTCCTTACAAGGCCCGGTACAGTGCCCAGTGGCCAAATTCTCCTCTTGCAAGTGCCAAGATCCTGTATGGATGCCGGTCCTTGTCCCGGCTACTCCGCTTCCCATCCAGCTTCCTGAATGTGGCCTAGGACGGCAATAGAGGATGGCCCAAAGCCTTGGGATCCTGCATCCACATAGGAGACCTGGAGGAGGCTTCTGGCTCCTCAGATTAGCTCAGCTCCAGCATTGCGGCCACTTGTGGAGTGAACCAGCAGATGTAATATCTGAACCAGCAGATGTAATATCTTCCTCTGTGTATCTCCTCTCTATAAATCTGTACTTCCAAGAAAAATAGATAAATCTTACAGAATAAAAAAGCAACAGAAGAAGAACCTCCTGACAGCACTGAAGGCAACATGATTCATCCATGTTAGAGGACACCCTGCTTCTATCAGGCATTTCAGGAAGCATAACTGATGTCAAGGGGACATGGGTTATGCCCAGACAATGTAAGGAGGTAGAAATGAGTGTCCTACCATGTAGCTGTCACAGGCAGGCACATGAGCCCTCAGCTGCAGGGAGGGCAGAGAAAACTGTCTGAACATGGGCATGAGAGCCAGGCATGCCTGGACTTGGAGCATGGAGCAGCCACTGCCTGTTTTTGAGTCAGATTGGTCTCAGGTTTTGCCCAGGCAAGCAAGTGCCAGTACATGGCAGCAAGCACACAGGATGGCTGCTGCTGCCACTGGGTCTTGGGTCACTTCAGGGATGCACTGCATAGGTGAAAAAGACTGAGAGCAACCCGGAAATAGTGCTTGGCTTTGTGGTCCAAAGAGGGAGGGCACTGCTGCTGAGCTAAGTCCTGGTTCCCAGCAACATGGAGAATTGCTTTGTTAACTAGCTGGCAGACAGTTATAGAGGGATCCTGGGCTGCTCACTGGACCTAATGAATCCAGGAGCACAGTATACCATTTCCAAAAAAGGACCTCAGGATATCGAGTCAGCTGCATTTCCTAAAAGAGGCCCTGGATTAAGTGGTGCATTCTCCATCTTAAGGTGCCTGACCAGTAGTTGGTAAAGCCCGGGCTTTCTCTGACCCTGAATGACCTTGTCGCTCCCTAATAAAACAGAGATAATAATACTGGGACCTCCGTGCCGGCCTCTCACCAGTGAGGTGAGCCTTCTATGAAATCAGCATTTTCAAAGACCGTTCACATCTATAAAGAACTCAATTCACAAGGGAGAAAGGAACAAACAGCCACTGATGCCTGCCACGGGCCAGGCCCTCACAGATTGAAGATCATTTTATCTTTTCACCCGCCTTTCTGGTTACTGTGCCAAACCCCACAGTGCAGATGAAGAAACTGAGGCACAGAGATCGTCGGAGACATGGCTGACAGCGGAGGGAGCTGGGATTTAAAGCCACAGAACCCAAGGCACCTGCGATCTCTAGGATCTCTCTGCTCGATTCCTAGGAAGAATTTAATTGCACATCTTTGTTCTGCCTTCAGAATGCCATACGAGAGCCAAGAGCTGATGATGTATTTCCATCTTGATCTCACACATTACCTTAGGATTCTGCCATTTTTTTTTTTCACTAAAGACAAGCCATGGGGCTTGCATGGTGGCATAACAAGTTAATTCTTAATCTGCAGCAGCAATATCTCATATGGGCCACTGGTTCATGCCCTGGAAGTCCCACTTTCGATCTAGCTCCTTACTTATGGCCTGAGAAAGCAGTGGAGGAAGGCTCAGGTCCTTGGGCCCATGCACCCACATGGGAGAGACAGAGAAGTTCCTGACTCCTAGCTTCAGATCGGCTCAAGTCTGGATGTTGCAGCCATTTGACTAGTGAACCAGTGGATGGAAGATATCTGCCTCTGTGTGTGTGTGTTCTTCTATCTCTGTAAGTCTGCCTTTCCAATATAAAATAAACCATTTTTTTTAAAGTCGGTGAGGTCTTTTGAAAACTTACACCACCTGAAGTTGATACATTCAAATGAGATACTGATTTTCTTCCATTATTAAGAGAGCATAGTCATTTATGTGTGTGTGTCATGCAGTCTGTTACACGGAATTTCCAAAGGTATTTTCCTGGCTAAGCCTTCCAGGAACTCAGTGCAATCTTTGGCACCACTCCCATTTCACAGACGAGGAAGCTGAGCTCAATGATATGTCATGCCAACTAGCTGGAGACAGGCTGGAATCCCTCCTGTTGATTTCTGCATCCCACGCTACTCTGTTCTCTGGGTCTCTCTAGGCTGCTGTGGGCTTGGAGTTTTCGAGGGATGCTAAGTGTGACAGTAGAGGTTTGGATGGTGGGGTTGGGGGCGGGGGACAGTAGACAAGTTGAGATTCAGCTGTTCAGTAACCGCTAGGATACACAGCATGTCAAGTGCCTGAGTTAGGACACCTGGACAGGATCTTACTCCCAGCAGCTCTAGAGTCAGCATTCGCATGTGCAGCTGGCAGAGTGACGGCCTCTCCCTGCTCCGGCCTGTAAGACTGCGCCTCTGAGTGCTCTGTTGAAACCTAATTCAGTCCTCCCACTGGTTTGCTAACACTCTTCACCATATCCCAAGGCCTTCCCACTATCAGCGATGTGTTTTTCTTCCAAAGAAAATACCTTTTTCAATGCAGAGTTTAAAAAAAAAAAACCTACAAACTGCAGCTTACAAGACGTGGGTCTTATCAAATCCCTACTGCCCACACATTGCAGCCATATGTAAGTCTCCCTCACTGGTATGGCTGCTTCCTCTGCTGGAAACAGGTCTACCTTCCCTTTGCTGCAAGGCTCAGCACTGCCTGGCAGACACCTGTTGTTGTTTGCCTCCATATTTGTCACACTGCATGGCCACTGTGAAATTTCTTGTCATTTCCCCAGGAGTCAGGGAGCTCGAAAGACACAGATCTGTCATCTTTGTGTGCCCCTTGTGGCTGGCATGGTGCCTGCCATGCAGCAGACCCTCTATAAAACTCATCAGCTGGATGAACAGAGGATGGATGTTAGTGAGGTTTGTGTTACTGCAACAAGATACCCGAGGTCATTAACTTTATGTAGAAAAGGGTTTACTTACAGTTTTTGAGGTTTAAAATCCCAGACCAGGCAAGGTGGGCATTGGTTTGTCCTGGAGTGCAATGGGGCATGAGTGTGTGTGAGAATGTGTGTGTGTGTGTGTGTGTGTGTACATCACCAGAGAGACCAAAGGACCTCCCACCATGCACACTACCCCCCCACACACACAAAGGTCCTGCTTCCTCCCAGTAGCATGCCCTAAGGGACTCCACTCCTAATCCTGGACCCTTGGGGACACCTAAATTATCTAAACCACAGTAAAGAGCCAAGTGACAGAGCTAGGATTTAAATTTTCACTCTCTCCGTTTCACCCTCTCTCCAGCCACTGCAGGTTCAGCATTCCTAATCTGAAAATCCCAAACCTCTTGAGTACTGCATGACTCAAGTGGCGAATTTCACATCTGACCTCACACTGCAGTCAACACACAAAAACCATGGTGTAAAGTCACCAACATGCCATGTGTGTAAAATGTTTATGAGATGAAAATAAATCCTGTGTTTAGATTGGGGCCCCATCCCCAAGATGTCTCATGTATATGTAAATATTCCAAAATCCAAGAAATCCCAAGTCACTCCTGGTTCCAGGCATTTCTGGGGACAGCGTTCAACTTGTCGTAGCGCTGTTCAGTCAATCCATTCGTCACTCATATAGAAAAATGACAGGATCTGTTTAGCTTTGGTTTGTTAAATCCAAATTTTGAGTCTGAAAGAGTCTCAGCAGCTTTTAAAAATTTTGAGTATAAAACAGGGAATGTCCCAGTCGCTCAGTTCCTGTCCCTCAGACAACCTCTCTTGCTGGGCCAGGCTTTCTGCAGCTGTGCGATGCATGTTTTCATGGAAGCAAACACAAATACACATTTTCTGCACATGTTTGCACATTAGACACATTGTTCAGACTCTTACTACTTTTTTTTTGGCTTGGTGTTTCCTGGAATTCTTTCCATATTAATCCATAAAGAAAAGTCTATTTCTCTTGAATGGCTACATAGTATTCCATGGTGTAAATTAGCAAAGTTTTCTATAGTCCTCAATTGGAAGGCATTTAAGTTGTTTCCGATCTTTAGTAATGAATGGATGCTCTTAAGTACAAATTACTTCACACATGTGTTCATATATCTCAAAAGTAAGAGGTTTTTGATATTTTTCTAAGCAGCATATAACTGAATGGATAGGATATCAAATTAGGATTTTTTTTTTCCCTAACGAAGATTCAACTGAAGATTCTTTCCAGGTCCCTAACTTTTTCTGCCTCTATCTTCCCGACTGGGAAATGAGACTGTGAGTCATTTCCAAAGGAGCAGGAAGGTACAGGCATTGGTGCAGAGATGGAGTCACCACTGGGGACACCTGCATCCCAGATGGGAGTGCCTAGCTCAGGGCCAGGCACCTTGCTTCCAGTCCTACTTCCTGCTAACGCACATCCCGGCAGGCAGCACATGATGGCTCAAGCACCTGGGTCCCTGCCACCTATATGGGAGACCTGAATGGAGTTCTGGCCTCCTCACTTCAGTCTAACCTGGCTCTGGCTGGCTGTTGCAGGTGTTTAAAGTGAACCAGCTGATAAAAACTCTTTCTGTGTCTCTCTCTGCCTTCCAAATAAAATGACAATAAATAGATTGATAATTTTTTAAGTACGTGAAAAAGCATAATTAAGTGCTAAGTTTATTTCAGTGCCAAAAAAAATTGCAATCCCAGCACAACTTTTCAGAATGCATGTTTTCCATAAATTTTTGAAAGATGGCCATTGTTCTTGCTCCCAGAAGCTGGTGTAGCTTTGTGTTGCTGAGACTGAAGGTTTGTCCTTCTGGACTTCAAAATTCCTGCAAAGGAGGAAGCCTCTCAAATATTTGTTTTCTCTTCCAGGCTTTTGCATAAGTAATTTACTGTGACTGAGGCAAGTGTCCTTGCAATATTTTTTTTCTTAAATCTTTCCATTTCTTCTGAGATGGATCTGGTTTATGCCACAACCAAATCGGCTTTGTCTCCAAAAGGAGAAGCCCAAAGGAAGGAAAATTATTGACCTACTGTAGCTTTTATATATCTGTGGCTCACACTAATCAAAGTGTGCTAGTGAGCAGCATCCTGGGTAAAAATGTGGCAAGGGCAGGAAGTCGGAGGGGCTAGGAGAGGCGTGATCCCCTCCCAAAGTAGGCTGCACTTGATGAGAGCAAAGCAGTGGTTGTCTCTAGAGGAGCAGGGTGACCCAGTAGAGATGCCCAGAGCCCTGCATGTTACAGGTCAGATGTGTCACTTCGGCTGGTGGGCTGAGTGACATGAGGGAAGCCTCATCAGATGCATGGTCCTGTTCTGGGTCACCAAGTCCACCTGCCGTGCCGCCTAGGCTGCTAGGAAGCTGTTCCCATCCCAGCTCCATGTTGGATCACCTCGGAAACTTCACCCCACTTCCAAAGTCTGATTTTTCTTCAAAGATTTATTTTATTTTCATTTGAAAGGCAGAATTAGAGAGAGAGAGAGAAGGACAGAGAATCATCCATCTGCTAGTTCACTCTCCAGATGACCACAATGGCCAGAGCTGGACCAGTCCAAACCCAGGAGCAAGGAACTTCTGGGTCTCCCACGTGGGTGCAGGAGTCCAAAGATCTGGGCCATCTTCTGCTTTCACAGACCAGAAGTGGAGCAGCCAGAACTCGATCCATTGCACATATGGGATGCCGGCACCACAAGCAGAGGCTTAATTTGCTTCACCTCAGCACCAGCCCCCAGAGTCTAATTTTTGTTGTTGTTGTTTGGCATCAGGTCGAGGGAATCATGTTGTTTCATAAACTCCTTAAATTATTTGAATGGGTGGCCAGGGTTGAAAACTACTGTTACAGAGACTTCTGGGTAGTGACCCTGCAGTCAACTTGCGAGCTGCAGGAGAAGGAAGACAGCACCAAATGTTGACTACAAGCTGTAGTCCCTGAGGCATGCAGCGAAGAGCCCAACTGGCTCCACAGCCACCTGACCCCGTGGCTGCCTGTCCTCAAGCCTCAGTGCCTTCCATGGGTCTCTCAGGCAAAGTTCCAAGTCCTAACCTGCCAGCAAGGCCTTCGGAATCTGACACCCTGCCCCACTCCCCATCTCTCAATCTGCTCCAGTCATGCCAGTCCTCCCGGGAATTCCCAGAGATGCCCTGCTTCCTCCTGCCTCTTGGCTCTTATTCCCACCACCCAGTAAACTTTCACTTCCTCCGGACCACCACGCAGATCAGTGAGGCAAAGGCCCATCACTTCAAGTATAGCCAGGAACCTAGCAGTGGCTCCCTGCGGCCTCCCTGGCCACTGCAGGTAGAAAATGGGGACCAGGCAGATGGAGCATCTAAGAAAGCTGGGTCCCTTGAACCCGGGGCCTGGAGCACAGCAGCACTTGCACTTGGGGGGAATCTCACTGTTGTCTGCTGTGTGCTAACCCAACAGGGCAGTGGAGAACTGGGCTCTCAGGACGAAGCAGGAGGACCCCTTGGAGAAAATGACCCAAAAGGCCAAGGTAAGAGGCAGTCGGGCCATGGCAGGGGGCAGAGCAGAGTGGGGGCATACTGTCAACACAGCCATTGTCTGATAAGTTCCGTTGCCTGTCGGGGTAGGGCAGGAAGTGGGAACACGGTCACTGATGGGAGGATCCCTTGCCTGCCAGCTGTTGCGAATTGATGGAAAAGAGAGGAGACTTTGGGGCTCTTAGAGACGGCCACCACCAGGCATCTGCACCTCTCTTTTCGATGGAGGGGATGGGAGAGGAGAGATGACTTGCCCATGAGATGCATGAGGGTCCAGCCTATGAAGGACATGACCTCTAGACACCCAGCCTATGTCATCCACAGTCCTGGGTAGTGAGGGCTTGTTGGTGCTGCTTCCTCCCAAACAGGTATCGTTGCATCTGATGGAAGGTGATGCTGAGGCTATGAACTATTGGGTCCAGGGCCTCTGGGCATTTTCTTCTAGTTGACTCCCCAATCCCTGAGGTAGACTCTGTCTGAGCCCTTTCCTGGGGACACCGAGCTGTTTTGCGTAAGGCTTCTTTTGACTTGACCCAAGTAGCCAGAGAGACTGGAGGTGGCCAGAAGCAGGGGCTGGACAGACCTGGGCTTGCTGCTGTACAGATGTAGCCAACAGAGGGAGCTCTTCCGGGGATTCCAGCTGGTGCTGTGCACCTGAGGTATAGGCTGCATCCACCAGCACCAGGCCCCTTTACTTCCTTGGCTCTCTCACTAAAGACAACACTATGGGACCCCAGCAGCAACGCTAGTCTACCCGATTGAGAGCCTGGGCCCTGGCATTGAGCTGCTTCTGCCATAACCTCTCCCTGCCTCTATGACTTCATCTGCTTACACTCTCCCCCTCGTGAAGTTGCATGAGGAACAACGAAGTATACACATCGAGTAGGTTTTAATGAGTATTCGTCTTGGATATCACGGTGAATACATGTCTACCCTCCCCAGTCACTGTTGACCAACCTCTGAAAGATCACTCAGACTCCCCTTGTCTCCTCTTGACCCTGGTGCGCTTCGGGAGACCAAATAGGCAAATGAGATTTTGCCTTAAACTTCATATTTTTCTGTTTATTATCTGCTTCTTTTTCTTTCCGTTGAAGTCCTAGTCAAAAATAGCCATGTTTTATACCGATTTTTACATGTTTCTTATTTATCGGAGAGGCAGAGAAACAGAGGAAGAGAGCACCCACGCTCATACACACTAGTTCACTCCCTTACATGCCAACAATGGCCAAAGCCAGGAGCCAGGACCCCGGTCCGGAGACAGGAACCCACTGCAGGAGCCAACCCTGCTGCTTCCTAGGCTTTGCATTACCAGGAAACGGGAGTCACGAGCCGGTCACACCCAAGGACTCTAACGGGCATCTTAACGAGTAGCCTGCCAAGCCAATGCTCTATCCCCCAATACTACTTTTTAAACACCTCACTGTTTCTGGATTCAGAAAGTCCATGGGGTGGGGAAGGGAACAGGCAACTTGGCAAAGCAGTTAGGATGCCACTTGGGACCCCACATCCCTTATCCGAGTGCCTGCCTCTGCTTCCAGTTCCAACTCCAGGCAACAGCATGGATGGCTCAAGCGCTTCAGTCACCTCCATTTTAATTAATTAAGTTTTTTATATTGCAGAGACAGAGTTACATTAAGAGCAAAGGGAGGGGAGGAAGAAAGCGAGAACATCTATCCCCGGGCTCATTGCCCAAGCGGCCACAACAGCCAGATTTGGTCTGGTCAAAAGCCAGGAGCTTCCTCCCAGGTCTCCCACACTGGTGCAGGGACCTAAGGAGCTGGGCCAACCTCCACTGCTTTTCCAGCACATAGGCAGGGAGCTGGGTCAGTTAGCGAAACAGCTGAGACTTGAACCGGCACCTATATGGGACACAGGTACTACAGGCAGAGGTTTACTCTGTTATACCACCCTGCCAGCCCCTCTACTCTCCATTTTCAAAGCTGAGTGACACTTTCTAGGGAAATGCATTCCAGTCTTCAGCTCATCCCTATTGGAAGTCAGACATGCAGATAGTGGACACAGACGATGCTTCCAGTTCTTAACCAAGTGCAGTGGAGGCTGTAGGCAACACAGAATGTGGTGAAACTAAGCAAGGACCAAGTCAATCAAGACAGGTTTCCTGTCTCATGACGAAAAGGCAGCCTCTGGTTGAGTTTCCAAAAGGTTGTTCAGACAATTTTCAGGGCCATGAAATGACATTGCAGAAAATTAAAGAAGGCATTTGCCTGTCCTGAATGATAAATGCTAATGTTTAAAGAGGATTTCAAGTCTTTGAAGAAATTTTTAAAAAGGAGGAAGTACCAAAGAATTTAACTATTTAAGGATCAATTTCTCCTCTCAGAGCTTTAAGGCTAGTTGTCATGACTTTTTTTCCTACTCTGAATTAGGCAATGATCTTCCAGGTTAATCATAAGCAGTGAGCCAGTAGCACCTCTGGTTTTGGATATGGTGAGAATTCTCCATGCAAGCTTTCCAAAGACAGCTCAAATCTGTAACCTCCAAGTAGACAGTGATTTGGGAAATACTTCCCGTTTTAAGTACAAAACTTTCTCCCGGAAGAAAGGGACATTTCAATTCCTGCCTCCGAGGCCCTTCATGCTCCAACTTCAGCATGTATTAGAGACACCTGGAAGGTTTCTTTAGCAATGCACACACCCCCACAAGTCTGTTTAATTAGATCTGGGCTGAGGTTGGGCAGCTGGTGTTTTAAATAAGATTCCAGGTGATTGCAAAGCCTGGCAGTCCCTGGGAGGCCCCACGAATGGCCCCACTAGTTGGGTCTTAGCTACCCACATGGGAGACCTGGCTCGAGCTCCTGGCTCCTAGCTTTGACCTGGCCCTCACTGGGCCTGGCTCCTAGTATTTTATTTCTCTGAATCGGGCAGTGACTCAATTTAATCTATTATTTTGAAAATAATGGAGCGGGAGGGGAAGGCAAGGGGTTCATGGACAGGCGCTATTGGAAGTACCTTCACTAAGACTGAGAGCACTGAACATGGGGCAGACATTTGGCACAGTGGTTAACACATAGCTTGGGCCACCTGCAAGCCATAGTGGAATCCCCAGGTTTGCGTCCTGGTCCTGCTCCCAGCTTCCAGCTAGTGCACACCCACGGGGTCAGTATATGATAGATCAAGTGGTAGGGTCCCTGCCCCCCCGTGAGGCCTAGATAGCGTTCTTAGTTCCTGGCTTTGGCCTGGTCCAATCCCAACTGTGGCAGGTACTGGAGGCATGAAGCAACAGATGGACGAATCTCCCTCCCAATCTTCTTTTAAATAAATGGGAAAAAAAATTTAACAGTACTGTTGATGGGGTCTGATTGCCTGCATTCCAACCATAGCCCCAGCATGTAGGGAGCATCTCTGATCGTTTCCCTTCATCTGTACACAGGAAACACTAGTAGTTCTTGTTTTGCATGGTTGTGACATGCAGTAGCTGATCCATGTGACCACACTTGGAACAACAGCTGTCAGTCACAGCTGAGGTGCCCAGGAAAGAGCTTGCTCTCCATCTGGGTTTGAACCTTAATTATCGTAGCCACAATTTGCCCCTTGTCAGACAAGCTGTGTTCTAAGGCAGTCACAAAAGACTTCTTTACTTTTGAAATCAGTCTTGTTGTAGGACTCATTGCTTGCCCTTAGGGATGCATTTAGTTCTTTACTTAAGTCCAGGAGAGGGCAGCAGACCCAAAAAGAATAAGGCCTCCTAAGGCCTGCAGAACAGGAGACAGAAGCCAATCATGGGCCCACAGCTGTCTTTGTTTATAAGGTTGAGTGATTTATCAATTTGATAAAGCTGAAGCCAGGAACCTGGAGCTTCTTCCAGGTCTTCCACGTTGATGCAGGTGTCCAAGCACTTGAATCATATTCAGCTGCTTTCCCAGGCACATTAGCAGGAAGTTGAGTTGGAAGTGGAGCACCCAGAATTCAACCCAAGTGTCACAGGTGGTAACTTTACCCACAGCACCACAATGCTAGCTCCTCAGGAACTGCACACCACCCTCTGCCCCTATCCTGGGTCTTAGCCAGCTCCAGGGGCAGCTGGGAGAGTCCATATACCATGCTAAAATTGGGTGGGAGGGGGTCGGCTACCCAAAGGGAAGAAGCAGTGGATGTCAAGGGTCAGCTAACAGCCTCTACCACACAAGCCAGGTGCCGCTGTGCCAGATGTGACCATTTCCCTGTTTCACTCCTTAAGCTCAGCCTGTCTTGTCTGTCTCCAGTGCCATGCCTGCCTGGCTGCCAATTAAGTGGCTTGGCCAAGACAAGAGTTGGGAGCACCCCCACATCCTCCATTGCTGGTCTTTATGACATCAAGGCAAGAGGAAAAATAAATATGTCATGCATTTGTGAAAGTGCCTTTTAACTTAAAAGTACAAAGCCCCCGTGGGACTCCAGGAGGTGTAATTGCCATGGACCCTAATGGGAGCTGCCTTGGGAACCAATGAAAATCGGTCCCTAGTTAGGAAGCAATCAGCTTGGCAGACTCCTCACTGCACGTCTATGTCTTGATGATGCACCCCCTTCCCTGAGAGCCCTAAGTCAAGTTACTCACATGTGTGTGCCAAGTAGCCACTGATGTTAAGAAGGCCTAGTAAATGCTCCAAGCATGAATGGCTGAAGGAGCATGCTGAGTGTTCACGAGGCTCAGGGGTGACCCAGCCAAGTTCCCTATCCTCTAGCACCTACGGTGCAGGTGTCAACTTTGGCTGTGACCCACTCTTGTGAAGCATCAAAGCCTGCAGAAATTCCTAATGCTGCCACAGTCCTGCATCCCGACAGGTTTACAGCCACTAGCCAGGAGCTGCATCTCCAGCCAGACTTGGAAGCAGCCAACAAGGGTGGCGCTGGCCATGGCTGGGGGAGGAAACAGGCTGCTGGCCCCATCAGCTGGTGGGTTAA
This sequence comes from Ochotona princeps, assembly GCF_030435755.1. Lineage (NCBI taxonomy): Eukaryota > Metazoa > Chordata > Mammalia > Lagomorpha > Ochotonidae > Ochotona > Ochotona princeps. The sequence continues at coordinate 77,166,232 of NC_080836.1, forward strand.
TGAGTGGCTGGAGCACCAAGTGATTGCATCACGGTGCAGCTGGAAGTTTTACAAGAATCACTTGCATAAACCCGTTCTTGCTGGAAGTCAGAGGCTTGTTAGACAGAATGTGGGGTCTCATCCAGCACTGCCCTGATTTAAGAAGCCGATGAGGTGATTCATATACCCATTATGTTCTTGAGGTTCAAGAGACTAGGGCTCAACAACCTCTCCTTTGAGATCTGCAGTCCCAGGGTGTTTCCCTTTGCCATAAACCATGCTTGACCTGGGTAATCTCAAGAGCCCCATCCCACCTTCACACTTGGAGCGTTTGCGACTGGACAGGCCCACCCGAGACAAGCAGTAGCGCCAGGACACCCACCTCCCAGGGACAGCCAGTCCACCATGTTCACTGTGATCCTACAAATAAAGCTCAGTCCCACCCAGCCCGCCCTGGGGGAACAGTGACATCAACAGGGCTGTGATGGGATTGTGACTGGGCTCACCAACGCGTGCAGACAATGAAATCTCGAAGACTTGAATTAGTGGTGCCCTACAAGCTGACGGCTAGACCCAATTATAGGGATTGGTTGGGTTATTGGGGGCGTGCCCTCAGAAGGTTGTGGTTACAAAAGCTGCGTTGGGCGTTCCCGCCCTCTTGCCCTGGCCCTCCCTGTGATTGGTTGGGTTGCTGTGCGTGTGTCCTTGGCAGAACGTGGCTATAAAAGCTGAGTTGGGGGGGGTCGCTGCCCTCCCTTGCCCTCCCTTGCCCTCCCTTGCCCTCCCTTGCCCTCCCTTGCCCTGGTTCCATGTTTGTTTAGGGGACCTGCCCTGCTACTTCCAACAGCCAGCCCAACTGGTGGCATCACACGCCATCTTGCACTTTGAGCTTCCAAAACCGTGAGTCAAAATAAACTTCCTTCCTTTGGTTAGTGACTTGTCTTAGAGACAAAAAGCTGGCAAATGCAGGTAGCCCAAGAGGAGGTCTGCAATCCTGCTGCCATGTGAGAGCCCTGCCTGTGGGGCAGCAGCAGCGAGTGAAGCCCAGGGGCGGAGAAGGAGGGGGCACTGCATTGCCACCGCCTGCCTGTGAGGCCCCAGTAAGCCCCTCGCACTCTTCAGGTATCCTCACCTGAGAAGAGCAGAAGCCAGTGCTTCTCATTGTGATTCAGTAGCCTTGGGTTTGCTTCTTGAGGCAGAGAAGCCCAATGGAACCAGATAGACCTACCAGGTCTCTAACCTCTGGCGACCTGCAGTAGAAGTTTCCCTCATGTCACTTGGCCAACAGAAACGAAAGCAGGGCCTAAGTCCCAACCTTCTCTGATTGGACGAGGCAACTTCCACACAGCTGCCCCCACCTGGGAGGAGGATCCTGGCACGTGTGCAGGTGGTTCCAAGGCAGCGTGATGAGCCCAGAACACAGAGGCCATGTGAGCCAGCCTAAGTTGGGAGGGTTTCTGGAGGAGGTGGGCCATGTGGCAAAGGAAGGACTTTAGTGAACCAGAGTTGATGTAACTTGCAGGCCTCAGGACAGGGGCAGCTGTGCAGTCTGTGGCTGCCCAGCCCCAGGCTGAACCTTCTCTGCAAAGTGTCTCAGCTTTTCCAGAGGAGTACCTATTGTCCCTATATATCATAGTGATGCAGGCCCAGCATCTGTGTGCCTCTGAGCAGGGTTGTTAGCAAGGTCCAGGGCCCTCCCCAGCTGAATGCCTCCCTGGCTGGTGCCAGCTCTGAAAGAAATGTTCCATCTGGGAGTGCACTCACATGGAGGGGGAGGGGCAGCAGAGATTTAAGGAATGACTGTGCTCACTCCCTAAGTGGACAAACCTGAACAGAAGCTTTTCAAGCAGGGCTTTGAAAGAGAAAGTGGAAAAATATTTAATTAAGGACAAAATGGCCCGGTGGTGGCTGCATGTGCATCCTGGGGAGTGGTAGGAGTGTTGATGCCCCTTCCCTGGCAGCCTGGGATGCCACCTTGCCCTGGAGGAGCTGTGCCTTCCACACGTAGGTGGTGATCTGCAGAGCCGGGAGATGCAGTCTCCCAAAGGCAGGCGGGAAGGCAGACTCTGCAGAAAGGTGAGAACAGGTGCACCCCAGGAGCGCCACCCACGTGATTTAGCCATTTCTGTTTCCGCAGACTCCCTGTGGCCGGGCTTCCACACCTGGGCCCCTGTGGGGTGAGAGGGAAGTGACTGTTGGCACTTCCTGTGAAGTGAGATGTGGGCTTTGGTGCTTTGTGCATATATTTTCGCTTCATCGCTGCTGGCTCCTTGTAAAGGAGCATGCCCAGATGAGGCTCAGAGAGAACAGCCACGCAGCCAGGGAGTGGAGGACCTGATACCAACTTCTGGTTCTTTGGCTCTAAAGCCCTTAGCATTTTTATCTTTTTCTTTCCTTTTTTCTTTTTTTTTTTTTTTTTGTTTTTTGTTTTTTGTTTTGAAAAGCATATTTACAGAGAGAAGGAGAGAGAAAAAGAAAGCTCTTCCATCCACTAGTTCACTCCCCGAGTAGCTGCAATGGCCAGGGCTGAACCAATCCAAAGCCAGGAGCCAGGAACCTCCTCCGAGTCTCCCACACACGTGCAGGGTCCCAAGGCTTTGGGCCATTCTCTACTGCTTTCCCAGGCCACAAGCAAGGAGCTGGATGGGAAGTGGAGCCACCAAGAAGCAGACTGGCGCCCACATAGGATCCCAACGCATGCATGACAAGGATTTACGTATTGGGCTTTCACACCAGGGCCAGCCCTTGGCTATTTAAGATTTGTAATACCAGCCATGCATTTCTAATCACAAAATAACTAAGAATGTTTTGTTTGTTTTGTTTGTTTTGGTGGTTAAGGTGCCAGGAAAGGTACCTACATGCCACATCAGGTTGCTGAGTTTGATAGCTTCCCCTGGTTCCTGACTCCAGCTTCCTGCAGATTGGACCCAAGGAGGCAGCAGGTGATGGCTCTAGATATTGGGTCTCGGCCACCTATGTTGTAAGAATTGAATTCCTGTCTTCCTGCTTTAGCCATTGCAGGCTTTTGGGAAGTGAGGCAGAAAATGGGAACTGCCTTTACCTGTTTCTTTCTGCCTCACAAAGTAAAAAGGAAAAAAAAAAAAAGCACATATTTATTTGCAACACAAAGTTACAGAAGGAGAGAAACAGTTCTTCCATCCACTGGTTCACTTCCCACAACGACTAGTTTTGGACCAAGGTAAAGCCAGGAGCTCCCTCGGGGTCTCCCACCTGAGTTATGGGGGTCCAAACTCTTAGGTCATCTGCTTCTTTCCTAGGTGTGTTGGCAGGGAACTGGATGGGAAGTAGAGCAGCCGGAACTCAGCCAGCAGGCATATAAGATACCATTATCGCAGACGGTGGCTTAACCCTCTGCACCAAAATGCTATCCCCAGCACAGCCTATTTTTAAAACAATGATTTTTTTTTATTTGCAAGGCAGAGTTGGAAAAGAGATTCTTCATGCACTGATTCACTCCTCAAATGGCTACTGGGCCAGGGCTGAGCCAGGATGAAGCCAGGAACTCCATCTGGGTCTCCCACATCGGTGGCAGGGTCCCAAAAACTCAAGCTATCCTCTATTACTTCCCAGGCACATTAGCAGGGAGCTGGATTGATAATGGAGCAGCTGGGACTCATATGCTGGCTCCCATATGGCATGTTGACTTGTGACAGCCAGCAGCTTAACGTACTGTGCCATGGTGCCAAGTCCCAGGACAGCATTTTTGAAGCCAGTGTGAATCTTGGAGATGATTTGGAATCTTTAGAAGGTCATGGGTGAAGGAGCATGAGGCCTGCAAGTCAGAAGAATTATGCATACAGCTAATGACCAAAACCAAGGCTCGAAGCGCTGCCTGGTTTGGCGTGGCTACAGTTTGGTGGGGCTGAGTTTCATTCCAAGCCTTCCCAGGAGAACACTCCAGTTCCAGGAATAGACAGCTGTGGAAGAAGCTAGGCTGGTGATGGTCCAGCCAGCTGGAGAAGTTGCCCTCAAAGTGTGGACACAATCAGGAGCCCAGCAGGTGGGGTCCTGGATCCTGGGCCGGGCCACCTGCCAGCGTCTACAGCACAGGATGGACCAGTGCCCCATGCCCTGAGCAAACCCTGCCCCGACACAGCCCTTCCCCAGGCCCTGTTAGCTATGGATCACAGCACTGGCCTCAGCTTTCTATGTTTCTTACTGAAAAGTGTGTGAAAGTCTTCCATAGCAGAGGAGGAAGTAGATCAGCCCTGAAGCTGTATGGTTCCTTCCCCTCAGCCTGGAAAGCCCCACAAGTCCCTGGAGTCCCGGAACCCAGCTGTTGTCCCTCAAGTCTGAAGACTGGCTTCACGTTCCAGGAGAGGTCCTTTCTCATGTGGGCCCTGAACTCATCAAACGAGCAGCTAAAAAGCCACAGGCGAGGGCAACAAGAGCAAGGACAGAGACCCATTTCACAAAGACACGAAACTTCTGAGTATTAGTCAATCAGACCCCTCTGTAAGCCATATGTTACAAAATAACAATAAGCTGACTCCATGTGACTGATCACAGGAATGCAAAGATCTAACATTTGAAAACCTGTTTATAACTTAAGTTTACAATAACAGGTTCAAGGGTATGAGGGTGGCTGAGGTTCTTTCTATAAGTGGTCTTAGGGGAATCTGTGAAATGGTTAGGATTTCCTGATTTTAATAGTGTCTGCAAAAAAGAAAACGTACAGTAAGCATCCCATTTTAAGGTAGAACTTTAGAAGCCTGCTCATTGGACAGGGATTGGGACATCGGTGCCCTGGGTCACATTCTGTTTTACATAGTCAGAGCCAGCGCAGTGAGGAAGACAACAGGAAAGGGGAAAGAAGGGAATGACACTGTCAGTACTTAGACTGTGTTATGGAGCTGGTATGGTAGTCTGCTGGACTAATCCTCCAGCTATGGCACCGGGATCCCGTATGATTCAGTCCTGGCTGCTCTACTTCCCATCCAGCTCCCTGCCTGTGGCCTGGGAAAGCAGTAGAGGATGGTCCAAGCGCTTGGGCCACAGTACCCAAAAAGTTGGGAGACCTGGAAGAAGCTCCTGACTTCTCAGTTTTGACTGGCCCAGCTCTGGTTTTCGCAGCCATTTGGGGAGGGGACGATCTCTTTCCTTCTCTCTATCTTTTTCAAGTAAAATAAATGAATTTTTTAAAAAGATTTATTTTTATTGCAAAGTCAGACATAGAAGAGACAGAGGAAGATCTTCCGTCCCATGTTTCACTCCCCAAGTGACTGCAATGGCCTGTACTGCGCCAATCTGAAGCCAGGAGTGAGCAACTATCTCCAGGTCTCCCACACAAGTGCAGAGTCCCAAGGCTTTGGGCTGTCCTCAACTGCTTTCCCAGGCCACAGCAGGGAGCTGGATGGGAAGTGGAGCTGCTGGGATTAGAACCAGCGCCCATATGGGATCCTGGTGCATTCAAGGTGAGGACATTAGCCGCTAGATCACATCGGGCCCAAATAAATGAATTTTTAAAAACAAACTCTTAAAATAGTTTTACATGGGAAATCCAAGGAACTCTGTAGTTAAACCTTTAAGAGACAAAAGTTTTCCATGAAATTATTAAATATAAACAAAAGCCACTATGGAGTCACTGGTTTTGAATCCTGACCCAGCTTCCAGCACAGTTACCCACAGATGCTGACTCAGGAAGGCAGCTGCTGGTGGCTCCGAGTGGAGCCCTGCCACCCCCTGGGGGATCTGAGTTCTAGTCTCCTGGCTTCGGTCTGGCCCAATCTCAGCTTAGAGGGCATTTGTGAAGGGACCCAGAGGATTGGAATATCATCCATGCTTACACTCTGCCAGATGTGCTGTCTTGTGTACCCGCTCACTTGTGCTCTTCTAAGTAAAAAAGGCACAATGATACTCTGCTGGCTCTGTCATCAGACCAGAGAGGGTATACCTAAGAAGCCGTTGAACTTGACGGGACAATAAGATGCTGGACTCTATGTTTGGTATACGCTTGCAATGGGGAAATCTCAGCTGAACTTGAGCTGTGGTTATGCAACAAGGTGGAGGAATCCACCATGGTGGGAGGGTTTGGGGAGGGTTGGGGAGAACCCAAGTATCTATGTAACTGTGTCACATAATACAATGTAATTACTGAAGTTAAATAATAAATAATTAAAAAAAAAAAAAAAGAATTTAAAAAAAAAAATGGCATTAAAAATAGTTGTTGTTGGGCCCAGCGGCGTGGCCTAGTGGCTAAAGTCCTCGCCTTGAACGCACCGGGATCCTATATGGGTGCCAGTTCTAATCCCAGCAGCTCCATTTCCCATCCAGCTCCCTGCTTGTGGCCTGGGAAAGCAGTTGAGGACGGCCCAATGCATTGGGACCCTGCACCCGTGTGGGAGACCCGGAAGAGGTTCCTGGTTCCCGGCTTCGGATTGGCGCAGCACCGACCATTGCACTCACTTGGGGAGTGAATCATTGGACGGAAGATCTTCCTCTCTGTCTCTCCTCCTCTCTCTACATCTGACTTTGTAATAAAATAAATAAATCTTTAAAAAGAAATAGTTGTTTAAAAAAACCTCCAGACCTGCCCAAAGGTTGACAGAACAGCACAGTGACTCGCCGTCCCTTGGCCACTGTTACTCTCCATCTCCAGCACCTTCCTCTCCTGCACATTATCACAGAGTACATTTGAGGCTCATTATTTTACCCACCCATAACTGGGGATGCCTCCCTGAGGAATAGGAAAGGACTTTCCTGACATTCTTTTTATAATAGTATTACATCTAACATTAACACAATCATTTAATCTGTTTGAATATCCTATTGTTCTAATTGTCTCCTAATTAGTATGTAACTGCTTAGGAATTTGCTTAAACTCTTTCGGTCTCAATTTATAGGTTCCATTCTGCTCTCCCCTTTTAATTTATGTTTAGGAAATTGGGTCACTTGTCCTGTTGGATTTCCTATAATCAAGGTTTTCTGATTACAGCCTCATGGTGTTATTTAACACTATTTCCTGCAAGCTAGGACTTGGGACTGGCGCCTTGATGAGCTTCAGGCCTGCCTTTTCCTTGGGGCACCGTGCTGTCCCATCAGGAGGCGCTCTGTTCATGTAGCTCTCTGTGAAGCAAGCAGCCGCGCATGCTTTGGTAACTTAGAAATTGTTAAGCAGGGCCCAGCAATGTAGCCTAGCAACTGAAGTCCTCACCTTGCACGTGTCAGGATCCCATATGGGCACTGGTTCTAATCCCTGCAGCTCTACTTCCCATCCAGCTCCCTGCTGTGGCCTGGGAAAGCAGTTGAGGACTACCCAAAGCCTTGGGACTCTGCACTTGTGTGGGAGACCTGGAGATAGTTGCTGACTCCTGGCTTCAGATCAGTGCAGCACCGGCCATTTGTGCTCACTTGGGGAGTGAATCATGGGACGGAAGATCTTCTTCTCTGTCTCTGCTCCTCTTTGTATATCTGACTTTGTAATAAAAATAAATAAATCTTAAAAAAAAAGAAAAAAGAAGGGAGCTGGATTGGAAGTGGAGCAACTGGGACACGAACCAGCACCCATATGGGACGCCAGTACTTGGAGGTGGAGGTTTAGCCAGTTGAGTCCTTGCACCGGCTCCTCCACAAAATGTTCATACGTATGACTTTCACTATCATCAAACAAATTCTCCCTATAGCTGCAATCTTGAGGCAATTTTGCTGTTGAAATTCTCAATAACTTTTTTGGTGGGACATAAGTTGATTATAAAATTCACACAGAAGGGATTGCCATGGCCTGAAGGTTTGTGTCTGCCCCCAAATTCATGTGGTAGAAGTGAGCCTTTTCGCAGCGACAGATTCCCTGAATGGGAACGGGCCCTCATCAGTGCAGTCCCTGAGCTGCCTTGGCCTTCAGCACGTGTGCACACAGTGAGGAGGCACCCCCTGAGAGCCGTGCGACTCTCCCCAGACACCTTGCTCTCCAGCTTTGCAGCCTACCGAACAATGAGAAGTGCATTTCAGTTTTGTCCTGGTGTGTTTCAAGAAGATTGATTTATATGAAAGGCGCAGTGGCAGATCTCCTTAGCCTTTGGGATGACTGTAGTGGCCAGGCAGGACCAACCCCAAGCCAGGAGCCAAGAGCCCCATCATGACCTCACAGGTGGGTGGCAGGGGCCCAACACGTGAGCAGGAGCTGGTTCAGAGGCTGAGCAGCTGGAATGCAACCCAGGGCTCTGATCTAGGACGCTTGCATCCCAAGCAGTAGCTTAACCCTGTGTGCCACCACACCAGCCTCCAATCTCTATTCTTTATGAGCCACCCAGTTTATGACATTTTGTTAACAGCAGCACCTCAGAGTAAGACAAAAGCCAATGCACTTTGGAAGAAAGGCAAAGCAATCTCAGAGCATGCCCCACATCCGGGACTTAGGGTGGGCGGGAAACCAGGTGGGGCTTCTCCCTCAATATTCCCCTTTACCTCAAATACGTGATGGAAACAATATGGACATAATAGCATTACCCACTTTCCTATCCCACTAAACCTTTTTTTTTTTTCCTTCTTTTTCGTTTAACTGTAATTAACTATGTAGATTGTCAACAACAATACAATAAAAAGAAAAAAAATTTAAAAAAAAAAAAAAAAAAAAAAAAAAAGAAAGGCAAAGCAGGGGCCGGCGGCGTGGCATAGCAGCTAAAGTCCTCGCCCTGAACGCACCTGGATCCCATATGGACGCCAGTTCTAGTCCCGGCACTCCTGCTTCCCATCCAGCTCTCTGCTTGTGGCCTGGGAAAGCAGTCGAGGATGGCCCAAAGCTTTGGGACCCTGCACCCGCATGGGAGACCCGAGGGAAGTTCCTGGTTCCCGGCTTCAGATCAGCGCAGTACCGGCCATTGTGGCTCACTTGGGGAGTGAATCATCAAAGTAAGATTTACTTATTTAAAAGGCAGAGTTGTAGAGAAGGGAAACGAGAGAGAAGAATCTTCCATCTGTTAGCCCACTTCCCAATTGGCCAGGAGATACAGGGCTAGGCCAGGCGGGTGCCAGGCGGGTGCCAGGCGGGTGCCAGGAGCCTGAAATTCCATCCAAGTCACTCATGCGCTTTCCTCGATGCTTTATCGGGAAACAGGATCAGGAGTGGAGCAGGCAGGACCTTTGGGGGCTTAACCCACTGTGCCCCTGTAGGATATTTTGGATACTCTTGTGCTTTAAAAATATTTTACAAGTTTTTTAAAAACATAGGGCCCAAAGGAATGGTTCAATGGCTAAATCCTTGCCTTGAAAGTGCTAGGATCTCATATGGGAACCGGTTTGTGTCCTGGTTGCTCCACTTCCTATCCAGCTCCCTGCTTATGGTCTGGGAAAGCAATTGAGGATGGGCCAAAGGATGCACCTGCTTGAGAGACCCAGAAGAAGCTCCTGGATCCTGGCTTTGGATCGGCTCAGCTCTGGCCATTGTGGCTGCTTGGGGAGTGAACCAGCAGATGTGAGATCTTTCTGTCATTGTCTCCTTCTCTCCATAAATCTTTTCAATAAAAATTAAAGTCTTTTTAAAAATATATATATAGTTACTCAAAGTACTGTTCTGATTTGCTGAAATACTTCCCAAAATATTGGGTTATTTTACAAGGAACAAACAAAAAAAATCTCCTTTCTTTATGATCTGCTTTCCACAGCTGACAAGGTTTCAAAATGGTGAAATCTGCTTTTGGAAAAACCTCAGCTTTTGGTCAATACAAAGGCGCCCTCTGCTGGCTCTGTTGTGCCTCGTCCTTAAGTTTGAAATAACTGCAGAGTTGTGAAACTCATGGCTGAGGCAGTTTTCTCTGAGGCAGCCCAGGCTGAGGAAATTCTCCCAGGAACACTTCCATAAGTTCTACTGTTAATGCTACGGGGATTATCCAGGACAAAATAAGTTCTGAGGTGCAGCCCCATCAACCTATCCAGTGAGCTCAACCATCTTACAAGTTACCAGTGAGTCTAGAGGTTGATGTGACAGTGAGTGCCTCCTGAACATTTGTGCATGGCACCATGGAACCCACACTGCAGTCACTTGAATGCTGAAGAGCAGATTAGCTATAGTCTTTTTTTTTTTTTAAGATTTTTTTTATTATTATTGGAAAGCCGGATATACAGAGAGGAGGAGAGACAGAGAGGAAGATCTTCCATCCGATGTTTCACTCCCCAAGTGAGCCACAACGGCCAGTGCGCGCCAATCCGATGCCGGGACCAGGAACCTCTTCCGGGTCTCCCACGCGGGTGCAGGGTCCCAAATCTTTGGGCTGTCCTCGACTGCTTTCCCAGGCCACAAGCAGGGAGCTGGATGGGAAGTGGAGCTGCTGGGATTAGAACCAGCGCCCATATGGGATCCCGGGGCTTTCAAGGCGAGGACTTTAGCCGCTAGGCCACACCACCGGGCCCAGATTAGCTATAGTCTTAAGGGAGTGAATGATGTTAGTGGGATGATGGATGCACTCTTTTCTAGCACTTTCAAATGAACGAAGCTGGGGAGGAATAACTTGACGCCAGAGCTCTCCGAGTTCTCAGAGGGAGAAAGAGGAGAGAGACTGATCACTAGAGCCTTTGTCTCAGCATCGTCTTAAGGGTACAGAAGCTAAGTTAGGGGTACATTGTTGCAGACGTGACATGCCACTTGGAGTGCCCACATCCCATGCAGGAGTCCCTGGAGTCCAGGTGGCTCTGCTTTTAATCCACATTCCTGCCAGTGTGTGCACGCGGAGGCAGCAGCTGATGGCTCAAGTGTTAGGGCCCTGGCACCTGTGTCAGACCTGGGCTGAGTTCTGGTTTCCTGGCCCTGGCCTAGCTGTTGGTGGGCATTTGAGAAGTGAACCATTGGATGATTCACACTTTTCTAAAAAAAGTGAAAATTTAAAAAAAAAAAAAAAGATTGTATCCTGTATTACCAAGATGTGGACAAAGGGTAAATCTTTTAATAATGTTCCATAAGAGGTTCTTTATAGTTTTAAAAACAATCTTACTGCTTTTCATTTTTTATATTGCATGTTGGCTAAATTGCTGGTAATAATATCCAGAGGATGATATATATTGGGGTTTTTTTTTTTTTTTTTTGCTTTTTAAAAAATATTTTTGTTTTAATTTTTTTCTTTTTTTTTAATTATTTTTTAGTAATCTTACTTAGTTGATTAGGGTACAAAGGGTCAAGGGCTACAGGGTGAAAGAGGGTAATACCATTGTTTCCACACTAATATTATCATTTTTCCCTGTATCTGGGGTTAGGGGAGTAACAAAGGGAAAAGCCCCACCCAACCTCCCACCCATCCCAGATCCCCAACGGGAGGCGTGCTCTGAGGGTCCTGCTCAGTTTTGATAGTTCATCAGTTCTGGATTGCTGCCAATCTCACAGTTCCAGTCACAATGAAACCTATTCAGAATCCACTGGCTGACAGCCTCTTCATGGTTGGGGTTCTGAGATCAGCAGTTCAGTTGGAGGGATCTCCAAAGAAACTTCATCTGAGATGATCCCAGACCTGATTCTTGCGTGAGTTTGCTAGTACAGACTCCAACACCGTCCGTCACACTAATTAGCTTATGCACATGCTGGTCAGTGCGATTGCTGGGTCCGTTCTGTTTCCAGCCCTGTCTTCCTCGTGGACCAACGGGTGTTATAGTCCAGCTCAATCCTACCCACTTCATACTCGGTCCTCACGCAAACCAGTTGGACTTGCAGTGATTTATGCTGTGCTGTCAAGTGTATCAAAAGTCCTCTCCTTTTTTACCACTGGACAAAACTCCCTTTATTCAGATTCAGTAGGGCTGTATATTTACCCGAGTCACCTGTGGATGGATATGTGGGCTGTTTCAAGTTTGTTTTTTTTACCATTACTAAAAGCTGCCCTGACCATTTGCATTCAAATCTTTCTATGAACGTGTGCTTTTCATTTCTCTTGGATCAGACACATAGGAGAACAGGTGAACAATCTGGTATGCGCATGTTTAACTTTTTAGGAAATTGCCACTCTGTCTTCTCGAGAGGTTATGCCACTATGCCTGGCAACCAGTAACAGATGAGAATTCAGGGGCCCAGTGCGATAACCTAGTGGCTAAATCCTTGCTTTGCATATGCCACGATCCATATAGGCACCAGTTCATGTCCTGGCTACTCCGTTTCCCATCCTGCTCCCTGCTTGTGGCCTGGGAAAGCAGTCTAGGACGACCCAAAGCTTTGAGACCCTGCACTCATATGGGAGACTCAGAAGAAGCTCCTGGCTCCTGGCTTGGATCAGCTCAGCTCTGGTCATTGCAGCCACTTGGGAAGTGAACCAATGGACGGAAGATCTTTCTCTCTGTTCTCCTTCTGTCTGTAAATCTGCCTTTCTAATAAAAGTAAATATAAATAAATTTTATTTTTTTTAAAGAGTACAGATAGTTTTGTGTTGCTCATAAGAGGTTTTTTTTTTCACTTGGATGCTTATTTATGTTTTTCAAATTTTCTGCAGTGAAATATAGGTTTCATAGTCACAAAAAAAATTATTTAACTGAAACATGCACCGTAGGGCAGCCTGTTGCCATGCATCAATGGGAGGGTCCCCTCCTAGAGGAACTGGGAGGGCTGACTGTGTGAACTGGGAGGGCTGACTATGTGACCTGCAGAAGTCGTTTCCAGAAAGTCACCTTCAAATAGAACTCTCTATGGGAAAGACAGAGTGCCAGAAAAACAGATTCCCCATCCACTGGTTCAACTTGCCAAATGTCCACACCAGCTAGGGTTGGTCCAGGCCAGTGCCAGGTACCCAGAACTCCCTCAGGGTCTCCATGCAGGTGCAGAGCCCCAACCACCTGGGCCACCTTCACTGCTTTCCCCAGGCACTTCAGCAGGGAGCTGGATGAAAAGTAGAGCAGCCAGGACTCAAACTGGCAATTCTAACATAGGATGCCAGAAGCACAGACAGTGGCTTAGCCTCCTAGACCGCAACTCCAGCCCCAAAATTAAGAAAAAAAAATTGAAAGAGTCCAGGGGGTAGAAACAGAGAAAGATCTATCTGCTGGTTCACTCCACAAAAGGCTCCAATAGCCAGATCTGGTCCATTTATCTGGTTCTCCCACATAGGTGTAGGGGCCCTAGCATTGGGGCCAACTTCTGCTGCTTTCCCAGGCATAACACCAGGGAGCCAATTGTGAAGTGGAGCAGCCGGGACTCCAAGTAGCACTCATATGAGATGTGTCACAGGAAGCAACTTTACCCATTATGCCACAATACCGGCCGCTTCCGTAACTCTCACCTTTACCTCACTTTGCTTTCCAATGTTATAACCACACTGAGGCTCTAAGAAAAGGTTAACTACACACAAGCCTCCTCTTGTTCTAACATGTGTCTCCTTTCTCCTTGTCTGTTTCAGCCCTTATTCATCCAGAGTTCAAAGTTCTTACACACTGTTCTGTAGTCCATATCTTTATTTATCTTTTAGAAAATTTATAGGCCTGGTGAAATAGCCTAGTGGTTAAATCCTCGTGCATGTGCTGGGATCCCATCCAGCTCCCTGCTTGTGGCCTGGCAGAGCAGCAGAGGATGGCCCAAAGCCTTGGGACTCTGCACTCACATGGGAGACCTGAAAGAAGCTCTGGGCTCCCAGCTTCAGATTAGCTCAGCTCTGGCTGTTGCAAACACTTGAGGAGTGAACCAGCAGATGGAAGATCTGTCTTTCCTCTCTGTAAATCTGAGTTTCCAGTAAAAATAAATAATCTTATATGTATAAGATTTTTATATATGTAACTTATAGATGATTATTTATATAGATAATTTATTAGATATATTATGGCAGAATTACAAAAAGAAGGAGAAACCAAGGGAGAGGGGCCTGCTGATTCTTCCATCTGTTGATTCACTCCCCCAAATGTCTGCAATGACCAGGGCTGGCCCAGGCTGAATCCAGGAACTTCATCTGGGTCTCTCACATAGATTCACAGGCCCAAATACTTGCACCATCTTCAGCTGCTTTCCTGGCCAAATAGCAAGGAGCTGGACCAGCAGTGCAGCAGCCAGGACTAAAGCTAGCCCACACCTGGATGTCAGCACAGCAGGCAGCAGCTTTACGTGCTAAGCCATAGTGCCCACCTCTGCTTATCTTTTTTTTTTTTAAGATTTATTTGAAAGTCAGAATGATAAAGAGGGAGACACAGAGAGAACTCTATCTTCCACCTGCTGGTTCACTCACCAGCAGGACCACAATAGCCAGCGCTGGGCCAGGCCAGGCCAGGATCTAGGAATTCCACCCAGGTCTCTCATGTGGGTGGCGGAAGCCCAAGCACTTAGGCCATCATCTTCCGCCTCCCAAGGTGCATGAGCAGGGAACTAGATGCAACTCTGAGGGGGACCAGGACTTGGCCCCAGTGCTCCAAAGTGGAATGCCTGCGTCCTCAACAGTGGTTTAGTCCGTTGTATCGCATGGCTACCCTATGTATGTATGTTTTTAATGTATTTTTTTAAAGATTTATTCATTTTATTACAGCCAGATATACACAGAGGAGGAGAGACAGAGAGGAAAATCTTCCGTCCAATGATTCACTCCCCAAGTGAGCCGCAACGGGCCGATGCGCGCCGATCCGAAGCCGGGAACCTGGAACCTCTTCCGGGTCTCCCACGCGGGTGCAGGGTCCCATTGCATTGGGCTGTCCTCGACTGCTTTCCCAGGCCACAGGCAGGGAGCTGGATGGGAAGTGGAGCTTCCAGGATTAGAACCGGCGCCCATATGGGATCCCGGGGCTTTCAAGGCGAGGACTTTAGCCGCGAGGCCATGCCGCCGGGCCCTATTTTTTTTTTTTTTTTTTTTTAATGAAGCAGTCCTCAACTGCTTTCCCAGGCCACAGAGAGCTGGATGGGAACAGGCACTGCCGGGACACAAACCGGCGCCCATATGGGATCCCAGCACGTGCAAGGCAAGACCTTTAACCACTAGGCTGCTGCACAGGCCCCCCATGTATCTTTATAAACAATTTTGTGCCAAGAATTGTATCATAAATTATTTTCCAAAATCTCTTGTGAGTTATTACCAAATTAGTAATTATGACACATTAAGTTTGTTCCCCCAAAAAAGCCTGTTATTCTTTCTAAATGTTTCCTATGATGAACACCCAGGAGTGGAATTTCTTGTCAAAGGCTAAAACATCCCAAAGGATGGGATAATGAAAGGAGAGAAGAGGAGAGGCAGGAAGGGGAGTGGAGGGAATGGGAAGGGCAGCCTTGAGAAGCTGAGAGCGAGCGAGCTTTTTTTCACTGGCTCAGTCCACCTCTATCTGGGTCTACTACACACCTGAGTAGTAGAGGATGCTGGGCCAGCCTATGCTGTTCGCGCAGGCACAGCATCAGCCAGGACCTGGATGCGGGCGCTGCCGGCAGCTGCCTTCACGCACAGCAGCACAATGGCACCCCCTACAGGCTGTGCTGGTGTAACTGTAATGTCACTTTGCAAGGTGCCAGCCGCAGTTTGTATACTTCCTGTGCCGGCATCCTCGCTTGAGCGCCCCTTGTGCTGACAGCAGGATGACCTGCTGTCTGATTTTCTCCGGGATGTTCTGACCCCACTGTGCTGAGGGAGCTTATTCTTTGTTTTCACAGAGCCTGGGGCCGTGACCCTTGACCCTCTCAGCACTTGCCTGGCTGGGCCCATCCATACCCCTGTGGCCGATATTGTAAAAAATACGTAAGTGTTCGGAACAGCAGCGCCAAGGACTTGTCTGCTTTCACTGTGTTTTTCTTTGAACAATTTAGCTTCTATTCCCACCACCACCCCCCGCCGGGACACATGAGCATTCTCAGCATGTTGGGACAGCTAGAATTAAGAGAAACAGATGGGAAAGATTAAACTATGATCTGCATTGTGTGGCTGGGGTAGGTGGAGAGTCGAGTTCAACTCTGACATGCAGAAGCAGCTTTGTCTGTAACTTTGAGGTTTATTGAACAGTCTAGGAACCTAAGGTCAACCTGCGGCTCTCTGTTGAGCATTCATTCAGCTCTGGGTGATGGACGCGAGGAGCAGCAGCAGCAGGAGATGCTAAGGTGTCTGCCCTGTGTGCTCCCGGGGAGCTCGTTGCCCTAGGTGCCTTCTGGCTGCAGCACCAGGCGTGGTCTTCTCTGGTTCCCCCTGGAACTAGAGCCCATCATGGCCTCCCACGAGCCTCGGTGGCTTGAGAAGCAGCCCACACCTTCCCAGTGCAACAAGGATTGCTACTGGGGTCCAAAGCTTTCGCTTTCTCCAGGAGCAGAGAGGGAAAGGCACTTGTATGACTGAGACAGCCACTGGGGAAATTATGTTGTTTGGTCTTTTTTCCATTTTATTTTCATATGGAGTAGTTTTTCACAATGTGTTTAACAACACCCCAAACCCCCCCAAAATAATAAAGAAATAAAAATAATTTTGGAAAACCCCAAGAGGACAAATATATACATAGACACTCCATAAAAGTCATTATAGTCATTGAGCATAAATTTCAGACTTGACACGGGCACTCCTGAGCGTGAGTGTTTAAAAAGGAGAAAAAAAAGGCAACACACCCAGGCTTGTCGTGTTTGCTGGTTGCGTACTTGTTCCTTAGGGAAGAGCAAGGTTTGCTAGCACTGACTTCATCAGGGGGAGTGGGGGCGGTTAATAGGGTGACATTGAAAGATTTAAAGACTCATATATTTATAGGAAATTCCACTTACCTCATTCAACAACTATTTCTCAAGTTTCCACAGCAGGGCCCTGAGGGCATAGGACCGACTGAGCTGAAAGGAGAGATGCTTGGGCACAGGCGTGGCACCTGGCAGATGCACACTCCTGCTGCCACCACCATTAGCAAGACCCAGAAGATGGTTTTCAGTGGCCTTCTTACCCAAAGGGATAAGTCAAGTCACCCTCGGAGCACAGCAGCCATGACAACAGTTCCATAACTAACAGCCCGTGACCTTTCAGTAGCTGAATCTGATCAAGATTAGAATTCAGAGCGCAACAGGGAATGGACAGATTTGTTGCATGTTCCTAAGACAGTTTTTTCCTTCAGGGTCCCTTTCCTTTTTCGGTGGAACACATTTCAGTTACATCACTCTGCATCATTTAATGAATCTCGCACTTGAAGGGCTGCCCTTGAGAAACCCCACAGTACAAAGCTGATTTTGCAGCTGTTGAGAGAGATGGCTGGCTGATCCTGTCAAATGGCCCACGCAGGGCCTGGCAGAGAGCAAGGGCTCAGTTAGGGTCACATGCCCTCCTTTTCCACCAAGTCTTTCTAACTCACTCCCATTGGTCTGCTCTTTCCACAGAGGCAGGGATAACAATGCTTCCCACCTACCCAGAGGACTTCCAAGACACAGATCTGGTGCACCAAAGCACTTGGGCAAAGCCGATGCATCTCTTCTGCCAAGACTGTCCAGCCAGCAGGCACCTGCCAGCCCCAGACGTGTGAGTGAGAACACCCAGGAGCCCCATCTGAAAACCCTCCCCAGATCCCAAGCAGGCCACCAGGTGCCATTGTGAAAACTGCTCACCATACCAGACTTTCAGGGCTTCCAAAAATTCATGGAAGGTGCATATTTGGAAAATTGTGCATGGGTTTTCAAATTGTTCTACAACAAAATACACTCCTATTTTCATTCCATTTCCCATGAACTGTTGGAAGTACCATTGTATAAAATCTCTGTCAAAGTGACCACGGGTGGGGCCCAGATCCAGCCTGGATTTGCTCTCCAGGTCTTGTCCTGCTATGTCCTTCTGCAGAATGGGGTGTCCATTTCCAGTCCCTACAAAGATACCAAGAGGGTAGCATGACCCTACTCTGCCATCTGCTCTTAGGAGAACATCTGTGTGGTTTCAGTGCAGGAGAGAAAGCAGAGACTAACATGGCTGTCACCATCTGCCTGAGGTTTCGTGGAAGTTAGTAAATGATGCAGCAGTGAATAACACTGGCTTTGACTTACAACATGGGTGACAGGAGTTTGGTCTAGCAGCTTAAGCTGCTGCTTGGGATGCCTGCATCCTGCAGCAGGGTGCCTGGGCTTCAGTCCCTGCTCCTCTCCCGATTCAGCTTCCTGTTCATGCACATCCTGGTGGTAGCAGGTGATGGCTCACATACACGGTTCCCTGTCATCATGTGGGTGACCCACATGGAGTTCCTGGAGCCTGGCTTCAGCCTGGCCTAGCCCCAGCTGTGCAGGCACCTGGGGAGTGAACCAGCAGGTAGCTCATCTTCCCCTGTGTTTCTCTATAGAGAAATATTTATATTTGGATGGATATAGATATAATTTGGATAATATATAATAAATATGTAATATAATGTATAAAATGTAATATATTTGAATAATATGTATTTTTGGATGGATAGACAGATGGATGGACTGATGGATGGATTGTTTTTAAAGATGGATGGATGGATGGATGGTTGGACAGATTGATATCTAGATCAGATATTGGTTTCTCTTTCTCTATGTATATGTAGAGAAAGGCATCTCCCTGACTTTCAAATAACATAAATGTTTAAAATCAAAATACTCAACCTTAGGGGTGGCAACATCAATTTATCAACGGTAAAAACTGCTTCACTTTAATCCAGCTCTGTAGGTAACACATTTTGGGGGATTTTTATTTATTTTTATTGGAAAGGCAGTTACAGAGAAAAAAAGAGAGACAGAGAATCTTCCACCCACTGGTTCACTTCCCAGATGGCTGCAATGGCCGGAGCTAGGTCAGTCTGAAGGCAGGAGCCAGGAGCATCTTTCAAGTCTCCCACATGGGTGCAGAGGCCCAAGGACTTTGAACCATCCTCTGCTGCTTTCCCAAGTGCATCAACAGAGAGCTGGGTAGGAAGTGGAGCAGCTGGACTCAAACCAGCACCCATTGGGGATGCCAGCACTTCAGGCAGGGGCCATAGTGCTGGCCCCTGTGGGTCACAGTTTAACTTCCCCATACAGTATCTTATTTTTTTCTTTCTTCTCCCATAAAACTAATCCTAGAATTTTTTTTTTGTAGAATTGTTTTTAAAGATAATTTACTTGTTTGAAAGGCTGAGTTAGAAGAAGAAATTTTCCATCTGCTGGTTTACTCCTTAAATGGTGTCAACAGGCCAGAGCTGGGCCCAGCCAAAGCCATGAGTCAGGAGCTTCATCCAGGTGTACCACCTGGGTGCAGGGGCCCAAGCACTTGGACTACCTCCTGCTGCTTTTCAGAGGCCATTATCAGGCAGGTGGATCAGAAGTGGAGGAGCTGGGACTCAACCCAGCACCCGTGTAGGATTCCCAGCATCACAACAGGCAGCCTAACCCTCTGCACCACATGTCAGCCCCAGCTCCCAGCACTTTGTAAATGCTGAATCTTCAAATCTCCCAAACTAGGTCCACAAAGAGTGTCCTGCTGGATCTGGAACCCATGTGTCACAGTTCCCTTCTTTATGTCTCACCTTCAGGGCAAGGAGCTGACTGCCAAGGTCAACAGAAGAAGAACCCAGGCAGACGAGAGCCACGCCCCAGGAGGGGAACAGGAGAAAAAGGCTCTCAGAGGAGCCGAGGCTGCTGCGGGTAAGAGTGTGTGTGTGTGTGTGTGTGTGTGTGTGTGTGTGTGTGTGTAACAATCCAGAAGGCTGCCAGAGCGGGGTAGAGTGGGGACAGGAGACCAGCCTGCATCTGAGCATCCTGGTCCACCCCATGTCATTAGAGGAAGCTTTAGAGACCTGGGGCCATCCAGCTGCATTAGGAGCACTGCGTATGTGATCTCATGGAATCCTTCTAGCACCTCCATGAAGTAGGAGTCACTACGACCATATGCAGCAGCTGAGGCTGAAAGAGCTTGGGTGACTTACACATAGATCAAATACAGCAGGGTGGTGAACCCACCACTCCTGGTGCACTCCTGGTGCATGCTCTTACCACTCCCTTGATGGACTAATACCTGAAAAACTGAGCACCTGTAATCCCACACTCTGAAGTGTGAAGGATCCTAAGAATCTGAAAATGGGAGAACTGACATGATGCTGCAAATAGGAAATCCCAGACCTGCCTCACGGGACAGATCACAGTCAAAATGTAGATCACGGTCAAAAAAGTGGTTTCACAGGTAAGGCAGACTCGCTTTGCAAAGCACAGTGCTAACTCAATACCTGGTTCTGACCCTGACCCCAACTTCCTGCTAATGCAGACCCTGGGAGGCAGAGTTACAGAAGGTCAATATCTTCCATGAACTGGTTTACTCCCTAAATGGCCACAATGACCAGGGCTTGATCAGGCCAAAGCCAGGAGCCTGAAACTTCTTCCAGGTCTCCCACATGCGTGCAGGGTCCAAGTACCTGGGCCATCCTGTGCTCCTGTCCCAGTACACTCGCAGAGCAGCCAGGATTTGAACTCTTGAGCTGGTACCCATATGGGATACCAGCATTGCAGGTGAAAGCTTAGCCTCTGTCACAATGCCAGCCCCTGTATTTTGTCTTTTGACATGAGTTCTGTTGCCCAAGATATTTCATCATATAGGCACACAGAGTAAAAAATCTAAAATCTGAAACTTTTCTTTCCAAGCACTTCGGATACGGGACGTTTAGCCTGTTTGTCATACCAGAGCATTGAGGAGGGACGGCATCATGAAGCGACAGGAACATAACAAGCTCTGAGCAGTCCTCCCCACCCCTAATTCCACCTCAGCTGCACCTCACCAGGGAGTCAGAGTCCTGTGCTGCTGAGGCCGTGAGCTGTCTGCTTGCTGCCGCAGGCCCTCCAGCTATAGCACATGCTGGAGAGGGCACTGCTGGCTACCCTCCAGGCCCCGGTCTGTTTTCAGCATTTGCTTTGTAAACTGAACTTACATGTTTGCAGGCCACAGCTTGGGCAGCATGGGCAAGACTGGACAAAAGTAGCAGGAAGTCCCTTAGACTACGGAAGGTTGCAGCTTTGCCAGGTTACAGGGCCACAGATGCCAAAGGCTGGATCTTCCAGCTGAGCCTCTGGTCTCCTTGTGAAAAAGCCTTGTCCTCACCACAGAGCAGGGTGAAACAGAACTGTTACTATTGGTGCTGCCAAGGACAGCGGGCCCCCGTGGGGTTGAGGCAGTTTCGCAAATTGTGGTCTGAAGAGTACTCTTAAAATACATGGGGTGCTTGCAGATACCCCTGAGACAGTGTGAGAAGGTGGGGCTCAGGACTGTGTGCCCCGGATGATGTCACTGCAGGTGAAAACTCCACAGCTGCCATAAGGGGTGACAGAAACGGCATTCACCTAACCCTATACCTCTGTCCCTAATTGTTCTCCCCCAGGCAAAGCAAAGCCCTCAAAGGCTGAAAAGAAATCAGAGCTCACTTCCAAAGCCAAAAGAGCAGGTGTGAAGAGGGGCAGGCCCCAGAAGGCAAGGGATCCGGAACTGGCAGAGTTAGCCGGGCCTCATGGCCCTGACTCCACCAGAACAGAAGACACAGGCAGAGGCTGCTTCTCGGCCAGCCCCATCTTAGACGGCCCTTGGCTTGCTCACAAGTATGACTTTCCGGAAACCCAAGTTTCTCTCGAGGGAAGGTCATCGCCCAGCCAGGCCACAGCTGTCGCTGGTCACGTGGACCCTGAAGGAGAGAGAAGCCCGGAGGAGCCATTGCAGGTAGATTGGCTATTCCCACCTGGGCCAGAGGGAGCTCTGTCCTCACCTGGGGCATCTTTAGAGGGGAAGGAGACAGCCCTCAAATTGTGTTGCAGGGACTGGACTAGCTGTGCAAAACACTGGTTCTGTCTGTTGCACTCTAGTAAACAGATCTACCAAGTAAAGCAATCAGGCCTAATCAAGGACACCAAGGACACGGGGTGGTAGGGCCCCACTGCCGTGATGCATTCTAGGAGGCCCTGAGAGTGCCGGGGAAGGCCTAGGCAGCCCGTGCAGTGCAGGAAGTGGGCACCACACCATCTGGGAGAGGCGCACTGCTCCAGGACACAAGCAAAGAGGGGCCGAGTCCTGGGCTGGACCGGGGGCTCCGAGTGCTCGCCTGCCACAGACGGTGGAAATACCTACTTTGCTCAGCTGCTTCTTGGGCATCCATAACTGGACCCAAGGCAGCTTCAGTACAAATACTGGCCTTCACTAGGTGCTTTTCCATGCCAGAGACGCTTTGTTCCAGGGCCTGGATTCTCATGTGGAGGTCTGAAGAGAAAAGCTGAGAATTAAAGCAAACTACCCCGAAAATCCCTACAGTGCAGAAAAAAACACACCACTCAGATATGTCCTCTCAGAAAGACCAATAGAACCTATTTGTCTCTGGAATAGACTACTGTTCTGTTTTTGTTATTTTTAAAAAACGCTTACTTGCTTATTTGAAAGGCAGAGTTTACAGAGAGAGAAGTGTCTGTCATCTGCTGGTTCACTCCCCCAAATGACTGCAACAGCCAGGGCCGGACCAGGTAGAAGTCAGGAGCCAGAAACTCCACCCAGGTCTCAGCGGATGGCTGGGGCCAGCTTCTGCTGCCTTCCAGGTGACTTAGCACAGCAGGGAGCTGTACCAGGAGCAGAGCAGCCAGGACTCGAATCAGCGCCCATGTGGGATATTCACATGGCTGTGTCAGCCCCTATATTTCTTCCACTGAAATAAAGGTGTGAATGGCATTTGGAGGTATTATTTTAAAGAGTGTTTTAAAGTCCCACTTCCAATCCAGTTCCCTGTTAACATGTCTGGGAAAGCAGCAGAGAATGACTCAAGGCCTTGGGCCTTGCATCCACATGGGAGAACCTAGAAGAAGCTCCTGGCTTTGGGCCAGCCTGGCCTGTTGCTGCCATTTGGAGAGTGAACCAGTAGATAGGAGATTTCACTTGATCCTTCTCTCTATGTAACTCTGCCTTTTTAACAAGTGTCTTGAAACACGGAGCCACTAGTTAGGCTCCCATGAGTTAACTGTGTATAGTGCACCTGTCAAATCGCAGGTGTCATAACCACACCTGGCCAGCCCAGCCCTGGCCATTGCAACTATTTGGGGGCGTGAACCAACAGATAGAAGATACCTTTTACTGTCTCTTCCTCTAACTCTGCTTTTTAAATAAATCTTTATTCTTTTTTAATGTTTATTTATTTATGTTGGAAAGGCAGATTTTACAGAGAAGGAGAGACAGAAAGCTGTTCCATCTACTGATTCACTCCCCAAGTTTTCACAACAGCCAGAGCTAAGCTGATCCGAAGCCAGGAATCAGGAGCTTCTTCTGGTTCTCCCATGTGGGTGCTGGGTTCCAAGACTTAGAGCCATCCTCTATTACTTTCCCAGGCCATAAGCAGGGAACTAGAAGGGAAGTGGAGCAGCCAGGACATGAACTGGTGCCAATATAAGATCCCAGTGCTTGCAAGGTGAGGATTTAGGTGATCACACTGGTCCCATAAATCTTTTTTCTTAAAAAGGAGAAAAAAAAAAAACTTCTGAAGGGCAGCAAGGGTTGAAAACTCTGGCATCTACAGCATCCTAGACACAATATTAGCACTTGTATTGTCTTTAATGACCTGATTTTTAAATTGTTTTATTTATTGGAAAGACAAGATATCTCAGCCAGAGGACTTCCGTCTGCTGGTTCACTCCCCAAATGCCCACAGCAGCTGAGCTAGCCCATGCCAAAGCTAGAAGCCAGGGGCCAAGTGTTCAGCTCCTGTGTGAGCAGCAGGCACCTAGCAGCTCAGCCATCACCTGCTGCCTCCAGGGTGCACATTAGCAGGAAGCTGCAATCTAAAGCAGGGGCAGGACTTGAACCTGGGCACTCACATATGGAATGCAGTCGCTGCATCAAACATTTGCTCCTTAATTTTTATGTATCAGATTAAATGTATTAAACTTATAAGAGACAATGTGGCGAGCACAGAGATGTCAGAACTGCCTTATACTGGTCTATTCCCCAGATGCCCGCAACAGCTGAATTTATGCCAGGTTAAAACTGAGAGCCAGGAGCCTGGTGCAGTAGCCTAGCGGCTAAAGTCCTCGCCTTGCATACACCAGGATCCCATTTGGGTGCAGGTTCTAATCTCAGTGACCCCACTTCCCATCCAGCTCCCTGCTTGTGGTCTGGGAAAGCAGTCCAGGATGGCACAAAGCCTTGGGACCCTGTGGTCACTTGGGGAACGAACCAATGGACAGAAGATCTTCCTCTCTGTCTCTCCTCCTCTTAGTACATCTGACTTTCCAATAAAAATAAATTTTTAAAGATTTATTTGTTTTTTATTGGAAAGGTAGATATAGAGAAGAGGAGACACAAAGATCTTCTGTCTGATGGTTTACTCCCCAAGCAGCTGCAATAGCTGGAGCTGAGTCAATCTGAAGCCAGGAGCCCAGAGTTTCTTCCAGGTCTCCCACGCAGGTGGCAGGGTCCCAAGGCTTTGGGCCTTCCTCAACTGCTTCTCCAGGCCACAAGCAAAGAACTGGATGGGAAGTGGAGCTGCTGGGATTCAAACTAGCACCCATATGGGATCCCAGCACATTCAAAGCGAGGACTTCAACCGTTAGGCTATTGCACTGGGCCCAAAATACAGTAAATCTTGAAAAAAAAAAAAAAAAACCAGAAAGTGAGATTCATCCATTCAATCCAGGCTTCTCACATGGGTGGCAGGGACCCAGGTACTCGAGCCATCTTAGGCTGCCTTCCCAGGGGCTGCGATTCAGAGGAAGCTGCAATAGCAGCCAAAGCCACAGCTCATTCTGAACCCATGTACTCCACCATGGGCATCTCCATTACATGTCCAGATGTCTGGCCCCACGTGCCATATTTCAAGGAACCCTGCTAACAGTCCCACGAGTAAAACAGTATCAGGAGAAGTGCATTGTGATCCCCAAATCCCAAAGCAAATTCAGGAGAGTGATGTCTGTTCCTTGGGCTGAGTGCACTGTGTCTTCTCAGGGCCTCCTCCCTAAGAGGGAGCAGGAGCAGGTGCTGGCTTCCAGGGACAGGCTGCGAATGGAGAGGGCAGAGAAGAGGCGGCTGGAGGTGGAACGGAAGAGAAGGGAGCAGGAGGAGCAGAGGCGGCACCAGCAGGAAGAGCTGGAGAGAGCAGAGAGGATGAAGGAGGAGCTGGAGCTGGAGCAGCAGCGCTACAGAGAGGAGATCCGGTGGGTCCTCCCCGCACCTGCCCCAGGGAGACCATGGCCATGTCAGGCAGCAGAAGGTTGGCACTGGCCTAATGAGGGGTGCAAGAAACCACAGGCTCCTTGTCCCCTCCTCTCTTCTCGCAGGAACACCTGAGACATAAGATGCAGGGTCTGGCCCATAGAGGTTCTTGGAGATGGGGAGGCTCTGAAGAGGCATCCAGCAAACACTGGCTGAACCCTTGCCCTGTGGCTACGCCATGCAGGCCCCACCAACCTGTGGAGCATGAGTTTCAAAACTCCACTGTGTTAAGAATGGGGACAAGACACTCCTCACCATGGTGTTGAGGATTTTCCTGCACACCCCCCCCCCAAAAAAAATGTTCTGCACCTTAATTGTCGACAAATGTCTTGTTAGAGTTACAAGCCAGTCTAGATTATCCTAAAATCTGCCAAGATCAGCAAAATTATACTTCATCACAACAAATGGCTAAATACTAGAATGAAATAGACACGAGACAGCTGAATGGTACCTTATAGCCATTTTAAGGTATATAGCAGCCGGTCCTGTATATAAACTAAAATTGAAATGTCAATGAGCTAATCATAGGTTGTGGTTAAGAACTCGCTTTTTTTTTTTTTTTTAACATACTGGTTACTCAAAACCATGTCAATTCCATAATGTTGCAAATTGCTGTTGATGTTATACTGGGACTCTTAATTGACTGTGATGATATTATACCAGCTCTAACTTCAGACCAGAAATGGTCTCCCCAAGAAACTGTTCAACCCATCTGGACAATAAGTAGCTGGACTCTATGCTTGGTATATGTTTGCAAGGAAAGAATCTTGATTGAATTTGAACTGTAATACTACATCAAGGTGGAGGAATCCACCAGGGGGGAGGGGCGTGGGGAGGGGTGGGGGGATTCCCAGAGCCTATGAAACTGTCACATAATGCAAAATAATTAATAATAAAAAAAAAAAGAATGGGAACAAGAAATGTTGAGGACTTGAGACCCAAGAGCGCAGAGCTGGCTGCTGAAACCTCCATGCATCTGGTCCTTGGCTCATCACGTTCTAGCCCTTTTCTGCACTCCTGGCTGCAGCAGGAGCCTGCAGGTGGCCACACCTCCCTAGCATGCTTGTCTCACAGGGAAGGCGGGTGTTTTCTCAGCTTAAGGAAACAGAGACTGGAGGAGCAACAGCAGCAGCAGGAGGCAGCGGCAAGAAAGCAGCGGCTGCAGAAGCAGGCGGCCCAGGAGAGAGCCCGACAGCAGCAACAAGAGTTCCGGAGGAAACTGCAGGAACTACAGCGGAAAAAGGAGCAGGAGGAAGCCGAGAGGGCTGGTGAGAAGATGCTGGGGCCCCTTGCTTCTGTCCTCTGTTGGGGCACAGGGACCCGCATCCCTCTGTGGGCCATCTTTTACTCCTAGATCCTAGGGCTAGTGTGTGAAGCCCTGTGGATGCATATGCTGTTTTCTTCCAAAGTGATGACTTGGGTGACTGCACAGTGACTTGAGATCAGACTAAAATAGGACTGACCTGAGCAGATGACTCCAGGCCTGCTCCCAAGTTCATAACCTCCTGAGCAGAGACCTCCCTGTCCACCCTTTGGGGCCACCAAAACTGGAGCCATCGCCCTGCCCCTTGCTTCCTTGTCTAGCAAATGGGCACGGGCACAGGTATCCAGAGAATGCATTCTCTCCAGCCTTTGTTTTTTCTTCTTTTGTTCCCTTTTGTTCTTCTTTCTAGCCTGGTTTTGGGGGAGAGAGCAGGAACTTCAGCAGGTAAGACCACAGCCACTTCCTGCTTCTGCCTCTCTCATATGCTCACCTGAGTAAGCACCAAGTTTTTCTGGACTCTGATTTTATACCAGTCCCCACAACACACCAGGCTCTGGAAAATTCTCCCCCAAGTCTACAAGTTGCACAGTGCATGGCACATAGCAGGTGCTCGATGGACTCAAATTAGTAAATTACCTCTGCCCTCCCCTAGGTAATCCACAGAGGATCTCTAAGTTCCTCACAAGGAAACCCTAGGAATCAAACTGGACAGTTGGAGCAGAAAATTCCTTTTCCCAACGATGCCCCCTACCAAGTCCAGCCCTTGTCTGTTCTGTAGAGGCAGAGAGGCAAAGGCAGAAGGAGCTGGAAATGCAGTTGGCAGAAGAGGAGAAGCGCCTGATGGCAATGGCTGAGGAAGAACGGCTGGACTACCTGCGGCGCAAAGAGGAGGCAGAGCAGCAGGTTGCGCGGGAGGCTGAGCAGAGGCGGCTGCAGGAAGAGGAAGTGGCAAGGCTGGCTTCGGAGGAGGCCCTGCAACAGGCCCAGGAACATGCCAGGTACTAGGCACTTGGGGTGCCTATTTACGGTTTAGTGGCCTGGGCACAGCCCTTTAGACAAGTAGCTTCCCCACTCCCCACAGGCATGGTTTGCTGCAGACATCACAAGTGCCTTCATGGTGTGGAGAACTTGCCTTGGCAGTTTAGAGCTCAGTTAGCTCAGTCTTCCGGTTTCCAGATAAGAAAAGCCAAGTCCCAAGACAGGATTTGGGTGAGGGCCAAAGGGAGAACCGGCGGCACCCCACAACTAGACCTTAAGACACCACAATTCCAAATCCATTGTTCCTCAAAGTATTGTGTACCTTGTGCCAAGCACTTCTAGCTTCTGGGAACTCCGGAGTGAGCAAGACAACGTCTCTTCTCCCATGATGTCTGTATTCAGGGAGCGAGCATAGACAGATGCTCATTATTCTTCAGGTAGCAATAAAAAAATACTACACAGAAAATTTAAAACATGCGATAGGGTTACAGAAACTTATTTTTAGACTGGTTTGTCACAGCAAGACCTCTCAGAAGAGGTGTTACATAATGAACTCCTTGAAGGACATGGAGCTAACCCCATAAATATCAAAAGCGCTCCAGCAAATGGAGTGCACAGGTCCAAAGCAGTGACACTAGCATGTTCAGAGGATCAGTCAGCAAGGCAGGGAATGAAGTGATCAAGGCACAGGAACTATGTCCACCTGTGGTCAGGAAGGTCAGACTAGATCTAAGGATGCCTTGTTAGAAGACACAGGACAGAACAGAACAGAATTTCAGTCGCTTGGTCTCTACTGACCCTCTAAACACTAGGGCCTCTACAACTGTTATACTGGGAAATTGCCCTCCTCGGTGAAAGCAAAGGAACAGCCATTCCCTTTTAGAGCCATCGAAACTGAACGGTCGTAAGGTGCAAGCCCGGGGTGGGGAGTGAGGATTCCAACCTTCACCACAAACACGTTCTCCCTTAAAATGTGCTTTCCACAACATAAACTGAATCTAAGAGGATACTCATTTGGCGACTAGGAAAAGGCTACCAGAACAACTCTGCTAGTTTGTCACTAACCCTGAGTTGTTCCTCAGCTGTTGAGTACCACAAACTAGATTATCAAAGTCTTAATTTCAGAATTACACATTCCATGTCCTGTAGCAAGCTATCAAGAGTCCTCCCTTTTACTGAAAAAAAAAAAAGCCACCTTAGTGGAAACTGACCAGAAAAGCAAGTACATAAAAGCAGAGGCAAAGCCTTGATTTGACTGAGGAATGGAAGCTGGTGGTAACTGGCCTTAGTGCCTCCTGTGTGACAGGAGTCCAGATGTGCCACGCTGCTCAGCCAGAGCGCCCACCACCGTAAGAACTGTCAGCTACACTTTTGGTTTTCACAAGGCTCATGACAATCAACCCATCTTTTGTGAAGTTACTAAATGAAGAGTACAATCCTTCACTAAAACCAAAGAACCACTGGCCCAGACTGATGAGCACTCAAACCCAAACTCCCGGTTTATGACAATTTCTAGGTTGCTTAACCATGCTGGGAACTGGGGTGGTTCTCTCTCCTCAGACAAAGAGCTGCTTTGGAGAAACGTCTTCTTTTCCATCAAGAACTCCAGAAGGAAGCCAGTGGCCTGCAGTGGACACACAACATCTCTCGACCCTGGGTTTACTCTTATTTCCAGTTCCTACAAATGCCCAGACCTTAACACTAGCAGAAAACAGAAAAGTAAGTGGGACACACTGGCTTTATAATCAGATTCTGTCCTGGGCCCAGTCTGGTTCACCTCAACCCACAGCTAAGATGTTCTCTGCCTTGTAACCTGCTGTCCTACCACCTCTTCAGTACCACTGTTCAACAGTCACTTCTTCAATCCTTTGTTTTTTTAGAAACACATAAGTAGGTGCCTAAAACTGCCCATGACTTCATAATTCGCTTTAAGCAGTAAGATGGTCTCAGGATATGCAAAGTATTTCACTTACATGTGTCTGAATGAGCTAAAGGTAGCATTTTTAAGGCAAACAGTAATTTTCAATTTGCTAAGAGGAAGTGATTCTTACTCAATTATTCACGTTTATTGTAAATCTCTTTATAAAGCAAAACCAAGCCATTTCATGCTAAGAATCTAAAATTTAATGTTTATTTAGAACAAAGTGTTTATAATCCCTTGATGAGCAGAGTTGCTTCATGAGATTCATATCCTCAGACTGTAGCTGCATTAGTCAGTAAGACACCTGACCAGTCACATGTAGTTAAACATCTTCAATCACACTAGCCACCTTTTAGTGCTCAATGGCCACACATAGTTGGCAACTACTATATAAGAGACTTGCATTAGCAAAGTTCTATGGGATTGAATTATTCTGGAGCCCTGAAAATTAATTTTTTTGTACCTACCTGTGCCTTGAAGAATCAGCTATTCACACAATTTCCCCATTTAGGGGTGAACATTTGGTGCAGTAGTTAAGACACTGCGTGGGACACTCATGTGTCAAAGTAGAGTGCCCAGTTTGAGTCTCAGCTCCTCCACTTCTGCCCAGCCTCCTGCTAGTGTGAAAGGGAGCTGATGTCTCAGGTACTTGACCTCCTGCCACCCATGAGAACCATGTGGAGTTCTGGGGTGTTGGCTTCAGCCTGGCCCAGCCCTGGCTGTGGCAGTTATTTGGGGAAGTGAAGTAGCAGGCGGAAGATCTTGCTCCCTGCCTTTCAAATGAAAAGAAAGAGGACCAAAAGAGTGTTAAATAAGATAAAATAACCGAGCCTAAATTCTCCTTTGGCATGACTGTACTTCTTTATTCTCCACAGCTAAGAAGCCTAACAGGTAATTTGCTCGAACTTTTCAATAATATTCATAGGCATTTACTTTCTAAAGATCTACTACAACCCAGAAATTGTACTTATTTTGGATTCTCTATTGCTGTTATTAGACCTGCTTAGATCTGATGCTTACTTTAACTCCTTGTTTTTAGGTAAGATGAAGTAGAAATAAAATGAAATGCTAGGTATCAGTCCTAGTGAATTTAAATACACAACTTCAACCTTTTCAAGCTTGTCTACCCTACTGGAACATTCATTCAATAGTACTTCATCAGATAAGAAAAGAGCAGCTCAAACAACTCAAGAACAGAATAAGCAAAGAAAACATCCTTGTGGGGAAAATTACCATTATTCACTTTATTTTCTCCCTCCTATTACAGTCTCAGATGTTCTAGTCAAGGACCAGAGAAAGTAGCTATGCCAAATGTTACTCGAGGTCTCTCTAATCTGATGCCCAGCAGTACATTTTTGCCATGAAACTCCTGTTTTATAAGCTCTACAATACCTGATAAGCATTTGTAAGGCAAGCATAGCAGGGTGCAATACAATCTGAAGAATGAAAAAACTAAAAACTACTCCCCAGGACTTAAGTAAGCGCCACCACCTAAATGGGCTTCATACACTTACAGTCCCAAACAGAATTAAAACTAGCAATTCATGCAATGTGGATTAACTCAACTAGCCAGTGTGATTTGTTATTCAATCTCTGAACAGAAGTACACAACTCAAAAGGGTTTTTTTAAAAATGGACCTAATTCCTAGTCACTAGAAAAGAATATAATAATTACCAGTTTGAAGCTTAATTTACACAATACAATTAATTTTTCAACTACGGTCAAACGTAAGAATGTATAACATTGAGTCAATCTGATTTTCAGCAGGTGATTTGAGTAGCTATAACAGTTTGTAAAATGCTTTCAAAATATGTTCAAGGTCAATTCTCTAAAGTACTCTGCTGACATTCTATTAGGAGTAAAATGAAGCTGAGTTATGTTTGTATAGGTATATTGAACTTGATTCATGAAAGAGTTAAAAGGAAAAAATCAAGTCCTCTGATAAGATCAGACTAATGTGTGGCATTTTAATTTCACAAAGTTTAGATATCTGACATAAAGAAAAGGAAAATAAATAACTAGGCAGAATGCCTTACAACTGCTGAACTGAAATAACCAATATGAATCAAATTGTTGTGTGCCCATTTATTCAACACGATTGAATAACTGTTCCATACATGCACCATACAGGAATATCAAGTTGTTAAACAGAACGCTGAGTATTTTGAAAAGGTATTGTGGCCTTAATTAAATCCTTGGTTGAGAAGGCACTTCAGTAACTCTCAGTGCTTGAGTCATTAACATCACTGTACAGTACTGAAGAGAAAATCCTATGTGCAAACAATTTCCAGTATTATACAGGAAAACCTGATTTTAGGCATTTTCTTTTTCCGTTCTATACAATTAAAATAAAATAAGCAATAGTACGGTTTTTACAAATATTGTTTATTTTAACGAAGCTGGTACAGACAATGTCCATTTAAAACCCATATCCCAGGCCAAAAAGTACAAATAAAATCAAAAGGAGCAGTGTTCTGTTGTACACACTTCCGCATGAATAATTTATTAACTGGTTATGAAAACCAGAACTTTTCTGGGATCTTCTGACAAGATTTTTTTTTTTTTAATCTTAAAATGCTTTCTCTTCAAGTGATGCCATCTTTGGAGTTAGTCATTTCTTTCACCAAATCTGTCATCTTGACTCCAATCTGATCATCTTTTGGTCCAGATCCTCAGATTTTTAAAAGTAGCTTCAAGTTAAGGAAAGGTCATTTTTCCACAGTTCCATTCTCTGAAAAACTTCCATCTCCCACTGAAAGTCACAGTCCAGGAGTGAAGCCATCACCTGGTGAATCTCGGGGCCAATTAGGAACACTCGCGTGGGTCGCTCTTACTTAACCTCACAAGCCTGAAATGCAGTCCTGAAGGAGGAGGCCCCTCTGTGTACACTGATTTTACAACAGAGAGGGCCCGAGGGAGGGGCTAAGGCTTGATCACCCAAGATCAGCACAAAGGAAACAATGAGCAGTGAGCACTAGAATTCAAATTACCAGATGTTTGAGAGATGGGATGCCAGTTTTCAATGCCATTTTTGAACACATTACAAAAGAACTATTTTTAAAAATAAAAAAGGATTAAGGGAAAAGCAAAAAAAATAAAAATTATCTAAATCGTTGAATGACCACCTGTTTGTTCCTGATAAACTTCAATCACATCTTCTTCCTCCATTCCCAGCTGTAAGAAGAAAGAGAAATGTCTAAATATAAAAGCATTTAAATATTCACACTTAATACTAATATTTTTAAATTAGCTGTAACTACGTAGCCACCATTTTAAAAGCACTGAGATGCAACTGTGAACCACAGTTACACCCGGAAGATTTGTGAGCAACTGGCTTTTCTTAAAAGTATTCCAAGATCTTGGGCTCGGCAGTGTGGCCTAGTGGCTAAGGTCCTCGCCTTGATCCCATATGGCCGCTGGTTCTAATCCCGGCAACTCCACTTCCTCTCTATCTCTCCTCCTCTCAGTATATCTGACTTTGTAATGAAAGTAAAATAAATCTTAAAAAAAAAGTCCTATGACTAAAAAAAAAAAAAAAGTATTCCAAGATCTGGCTTCCTAATTCTGTGTACTTACTCCTCTTCACTCACCTGAATCCGTGTGACTGCCATATTCATTTGCTGTACACAACTGAAGTGTCTTTGACAAGTATATTGAAGTTGGAAATCTAATGAAAATTAATCACTGAATGCTTTGGTTTTTAAAACACATTTTACTTTTAAATGCATTTAAGTTTCTGTCTCCTTCCTCAAAAAAAAAAAAAAAAAAAAAAAAAAGAGATCCTCTATACACTGGTTCACTCCCAAATGGCTCTGATGTCCAGAGCTGGGCAGATCCAAAATCAGGAGCCAAGAGTTTCTTCCAGATCATCCACATGGGTGCAGGGGCCCAAGGACTCGAGCCATCCTTCGCAGCTTCCCTAGGCCTTTAGCAGGGAGGTGGATCAGAAGCAGAACAGCCAGGAATCAATTTGGTGCCTGTATGATATACCAGTACCACAGGTGGAACATTAGCCTACGATACCCAGCCCCCTAAGTGTCATTACTTGACAGAATACCATTTCTATTAAAAAAAAAAAAAATGTTTAAAATGTGATTTATAAAAACAGGGTCCAAGAGCCCTACACAGTAGCTCAGCGGCTAAAGTCCTCGCCTCACACGTACCGGGATCCCATATGGGCTCCGGTTCTAATCCCGGCAGCTCCACTTCCCATCCAGCTGCCTGCTTGTGGCCTGGGAAAGCAGTTGAGGACAACCCCAGGCTTTGAGACCCTGCACCAGCATAGGAGACCTGGAAGAAGTTCCTGGCTTCGGGCCGGCACAATTCCGTTAAGGCCACTTTGGGAGTGAAACAGCAGATGGAAGATCTTCCTGTCTCTCCCCCTCTCTGTATATCTGACTTTACAATAAAAATAAATTTTTAAAAATAGGGCCCAAAAGATCCAATTTTTTTAAGTGTTTTGTATTGACATTTAAAATTCCTTCCTTTGGGGCCATCACTATGGTATAATAAGTTAAGTTTTCACCTACAGTGCTATATCCCACATGGCCACCGGTTCTAATCCCAGCTGCTTCATTTCCAATCCAGCTCCCTGCATATAGCCTGGGAAAACAGCAAATAATGGCCCAACTGCTTGGGCCCCTGAACCCACTTGGGGGACCCAGAAGAAGCTCCTGGCTTCAGACTGGCCCACCTCCTGGCAACCTTTTAACAAACAGATGGAAGATTTCTCTATATCTCCTTCTTGCTATAGCTGTACCTCTTTCAAATTTTGAAAATAAAAGTAGTTAAGTGCTCATTAAAAAAAGACTTGGGGATGAAGAGAAAAACACACACACATACAATAAGCAAAAGTAGCAAAATGTTAAATTGGTGAATCTGGAGAATACATACATATCTTCTGTACTGCTGCAACTTTTCCACAAGTTGGAAAATTATTTTCATAAAAACCAAACATCAGAACAGAGTGATTTGAAAGGGCCACAACTGATCAATACCTTCAAGGTATTCAGACAATTTAAATGATAAGGGATACAGAGGATAAAGCGATTATCACCTTCACTAACTGTCCAAAATTAACACTGGCCGTAACAAGACAGATGGACATCCTGTACCCTCAGATGTGGTGGCACTCAGAAGTACAGAACTTCGTGGCGGCAAGTATAAGACAGCTTGGGACGCCTGCATCTCACAAGAAACCAGGGCTTCAAGTTCTGCTTCCTGCTAAAGGCACATCCTAGGAGGCCACACACGATGGGCCAAGCACTTGAGCACCCATCATCCCCACTCAGGTGGAACCTGGAATGAATTTGAGGCCGCCAGCCCCAGCTACCGCAGACCTGTGAAGCATGAACCAACAGACCAAAGAAGTCTTGTGTGTGTCCGCCTTTCAAATTAAAAAAAGAGGGAGTAGGGGGCTGGTGGATTTAACCTAATTATAAGACATCAGAAAAGTCCAAATTCAAGAACTTCTCTCTGAAAGGGAAACCTGTCTCTGTATTTTTTTAAATGTCCGTGTGATAAAGGGCAGGTATGGGGTTAGGCACTGGAAACCTGAGGTTCCAGTCAGTTCCATATCAAAGAGGCCACAGAGGCACAATGAATGGTCAGAATGCATATTTTGGGTGAGTCTGGTTAAAATATGGATAAAATCTACCTTAATTTGCTATCCAGTAATACCGTGTCTATGTTAAAAATATAACTGAACTATTGTTAGGAGATAATGTAGAAATGTTTAGGGTCACATCTGCAATGCTCAGCAGCGATGACGACGACACAGGATGACAGCACATATAGCACATAAGTGATGAACCCAAGGAAAAGGTATACAGGAGAATACAACACTAGT
The DNA here is from genome assembly GCF_030435755.1 of Ochotona princeps. Taxonomy (NCBI): domain Eukaryota; kingdom Metazoa; phylum Chordata; class Mammalia; order Lagomorpha; family Ochotonidae; genus Ochotona; species Ochotona princeps. Next base: position 77,201,266 of record NC_080836.1, read on the forward strand.
CTAACAATTCAGTAAATCTGAAATGCTTTCTAAGTAAATCATCCCCACAATCAGAATGTTATTTTGTATAGGTGGAATCTACATACAAATACATACATACACATTTTACTTCAAGATGCCTCTATTTAGTGATAGGAGTTGGGATATATAAGAAAACAGGTTATGCACAATAAAATAACTGAAGACACAAAAAATTTTAAAAATTTAAAAGAAAAAAAAAAACCAAATACGATAATATACACTAAGCTTCAGTACCACCACTCAAAACGAGTGAGAAATCAAATTCTACCCTTTGTGGTCATCATCACCTTAAAAGCATACCAAAAATCTTCCAGGTTTGACAACCATTTATCTATCTTCAAAAAGAGCCATTAAGAACAGGTATTTAAAATGCTGAGATCCCATACTGGATTACCGCGAGCATGCTATTGGGTTCTATCATCCGCCTCCAGCCTCCTGCTAATGTGAAACCTTGGAGGCAACAGTGATGGGTTAAGTAACTGGGTTCCCGCTACCCTTATCAGAGACCTGGGTTAAGTTCCCAGCGCAGCCTAACCCCAACCAGAGATCCTGAGGGCACTCAGGGGTGAACTAGCAGCCAGGAACTCTCCTCTATGTCTGTCTCTCACTCAATTCTTAAAAATTTATTTACCTGTAAAATCAAGAATTATCAAGAGTTAGAAAGACAGGGAAACACAGATCTTCCACCTGCTGGTTCACTCCCCAAAGGGTCAAAATGACCAAAGCTGGGCCAGTCCGAAGCTGAGGACCAGAGCTTCTTCCAGGTCTGCCATTTGGGGGTGCAGAGGCCCTAGAACTTGGGCCATCCTTCACTACATTCTTAGGCCACTTGGCAGAGAGCTGGATCAGAAGCAAAACAGCAAGGACTCAAACTGGCATCCATGTGGGATGCCGGCACCACAGGCAGAAGATTAGCCATGCCAGCCTGTCACTTAATTTTTAAAAAGAAGTATGGAGCCAGCGCTGTAATACAACAGATAAAGCCACTACTCAAAATTTCAACATCCGAAACAGCACCAGTTTGGGTCTAAGCTGTCCCGCTTCCTATCCAGCTCCCCAATGTACCTGGGAAAGCAGCAGAGGATGGGCCAAGTGCTTGGGCCCCAGCAGAACCCACACAGGAGACCAGAAGCTCCAGGCTTCCACCTGACCCAGCCAGGCTGTTGCGGTCATTTGGGGGGGGGGGGGTGAATCACTGGATGGAATTTCTTTCTCATTATCTCTGTAACCTTAGCCTTTCAACTAAGTAAATAAATCAAGAAACAAATAAGACGAAGTTGTAGTATGTGCCCTACTACAAGACAACTTAAATACTCAATTCCCAGCTTCTACCTCTTTTATTGGCACTTTGAAAGCATTCTGAGTACCTATGAAACTGTGTCACATAATGCAATGTAATCAATTAAAAAAAAAATAAAAAGAAAAAAAAAGAAAGTATTCTATAAGTTCAATCCTCAAGATTTATCTTCTCTCTGGCAAATAAAGTACTTAGAGAACCAAACAGTTAAAAAGAAACTTAAGGGCCCGGCAGCGTGGCCTAGCAGCTAAAGTCCTCGCCTTGAAAGCCCCAGGATCCCATATGGGTGCCGGTTCTAATCCTGGAAGCTCCACTTCCCATCCAGCTCCCTGCCTGTGGCCTGGGAAAGCAGTTGAGGACGGCCCAATGCATTGTGACACTGCACCCGCGTGGGAGACCCGGAAGAGGTTCCAGGTTCCCGGCTTCGGATCGGCGCGCACCGGCCCGTTGCGGCTCACTTGGGGAGTGAATCATCGGACGGAAGATCTTCCTCTCTGTCTCTCCTCCTCTATGTATATCTGGCTGTAATAAAATGAATAAATCTTTAAAAAAAAAAAAAAAGAAACTTAAAATCTTCCTAATTCAGAAAGAAATTATACTTACTTCTTTTGGAGTATGATTATCAGCAATTCTCTGACCTTCAAAGAGAAACCTGAGTGAATTCATTGGAACTCCCTAAAATAGGTTAAAAAAAAAGTATACAAATATTATAACAGGAACTTTGAGGCACAAAAAGTAAGCATGAAAGCTTTACACAGAACATTAGACAACTGATGCTATCATACTTACCATATCCTGAGTACCAACTGTTTGCTAAGCCACCTCTGTACCAAGTATTTTACCATAATCACTGACGTTCAGAACAATGCTAGGAGGAAGTATCACCTTATCTTTATAGCTAAAGAATCCGAAGCTTGAAGAAAACACACAAGCTAGTCAAGAATTTAAGCCCTAATCTCCTTCTAAGCCTGTGTTCTTGATCACTACTCTACATTCATTTCCTCCTAAAACTTGTGATCCAACAGGAAACACGGTGGCACAGCAAGTTATACTATCACCTGCAAAGTCACCATCTCCTATCAGAGCGTCTGTTCAAGTCCCTGCTGCTCTCCTGCTGATCGAGCTCCCAGCCTACAGATGTGGAAAGGCAGCAGAAGTTGGCCCATAATTTGGATCTCACTGCCTCTAGAGAAAGATGTGAATGGAGTTACTGGTTACTACCATCAAACCATGTGGAAAGTTAACCAATAGACAGAAAATCTCTTTCTGGGCCTGGTGTAATGGCTCAATGGCTAAATCCTCACCTTGCAAACGCCGGGATCCCATATGGGTGCTGGTTCATGTTCCAGCGGCCTCAGCTCCCCTCCAGCTCCCTGCTTATGGCCTCGGAAAGCAGCAGAGGATGGTCCAAAGCCTTGGGACCCTGTATCCGCATGGGAGACCCAGAAGAAACTCCTGGCTCTTAGCTTTGGATCGGCTCAGCTCAGCCCAGGTCATTGCGTCCACTGGGGGACTGAACCAGCGGATGCAGTATGTTTCTATCTTTTCTTTTCTCCATAAATCTGATCTGCTTTTCCAATGGAAATAAATCTTCAAAAAATTGTTTTCCCCTTTTATTTTGACCTTCAAAAAAAGTGTATTTAAATCAAATAAAGTTTTTACAAAAACCAATTTCTAAAATACAATGGCAGAATTACAGGATAGCATTGTGGCATAGTGGATCACACCACTCCGCTGATACTAACATCCCATATGGGTGCTGGTTTATGTTTAGGTACTCCACTTTGATCTAGCTCCCCGCTAATGCACCTGGGAAAGTAAAAGATGAACAAGTGAATGGGCTCTTACATCCGAGAGAGAGATCTTTGATCTGTCCATCTTGCTAGATGGACATAATCAGGAGCCTCACCTGCCATCTCTCAAGTGGGTGCAGGGACCCTATACCTGGACCACCTTCTGTTGCTTTTGCTAGGCATTAAGCAGGAAGCTGAATGAGACTTGGAGCAGCTGGGACACAAACAGGTATCTATACGAGATGCCATTGTCTCAGCAGCTAATTTACATTCTACATAATGTCAGCCACTAGATATTTATGTGCCACTTTTCAATTTTCCACTCATATACATAGTTTAAATTTTCCTATTCCTTATATGTCATTATATCAAAGAAAAATTGATATTTATAGAAAAACCTATTTCTAAAGACTAATGCATACATTCCGAAGCATAGAAAGATACTTAGAAGAGACTCTATAGGACCTGGCACAGTAACCTAGTGACTAAAGTTCTCGCCTTGATTGCACTGGAATCCCATATGGACACCAGTTCTAATCATGGCTGCTCCACTTCCATCTAGCTCCTTGCCTGTGGCCTGGGAAAGCAGCAGAGGATGCCCAAAGGCTTAGGACCCTCCCACTGCATGGAAGATCCAGAAGAAGCTCCTGGCTCCTGGCAACGGATCAGAGCTCAGCTTTGGCCACTGCAGCAGCATGGGGAATGAACCAGTGGAGTGAAGATCTTTCTCTCTGTATATCTGCCTTTCCAATAAAAATAAATAAATTTTTTTGAAGATTTATTTTTATTGGAAAGGCAGATTTGCAGAGAGGAGAGAGTCACAGCTTCAGTCCAATGATTCACTCATCAAGTGACCACAATGGCTGCAACTGCGCGTATCCAAAGTAAGGAGCATGAAGCCTCTTCCAGGTCTCACACACAGATGCAGAGTCCCAATGCTTTGGGCCGTCCTCCACTGCTTTCCCAGGCCACAAGCAGGGAGCTGGATGGGAAGCGCAGAGCTACCAGGATACGAACCGGCACCCATATAGGATCCCAGTGCATTCAAGGCGAGGACTTTAACCACTAGGCTATCATGCAGAGCCCAACAAATAAATTTTTCAAAATGTGATTATACATTAACAACACTGAACTGATAGTTTAATTTCTGCAAAGCTAGCGCCTTCAATTTTAGGTAGCTTTGTGGTTTAGCTCTTTACTTCGCACTGTTTCTCTTCAACAGTCAGTTCCCTATTTTCAGAGTGAAAAGACTGCAGCGATTTTCTCTACAATCTGAAGGAGTAAATAATGTATTTCAAGTACTTACAACATAATGCGTACAATGAGTACATGTCCCTTCCCACAGATGAATTTCCTCTCAGTTTTAGCACCCATCAAAATTATTACTGATCTGAATTGGCTGAGGTCAACAATGAAAATCCACATACACAGACAAAACTGTGACTGAACACCTAAGCACTTTCTTCTGACAAAAATTACTTTGTGTTAACAAATTTCAACAAAAAAGCAAACCTTCTATACTTATGAAACCTATAATCCATTAATATGTCAAATAATTTAAATCATTTCACCTAAAATATATTTATAGTCTATATACATATAATTCATTCCAATTAAACTTATTTCTGAAATCTACCTTATAATAATGATGATAATGGGTGCTATTCACTGAGCACGGCTGGGCAGCAGGCAGAGCTTTACACAGGCTATTGCATTTCATCTCTAAGACATAGTGCTAACACAATATTAATATTTTATTAACAAGAACCCAAAGCACATACAGGTTAAATAACCTGCCCATCACAATAATGGAGTCCAAACTTAGGTTAAAGAATTAGTTACTGATGAAACAATCTAGTACATGAAATCACAGAATCTGTGAGGATTTGATGTTAAAAAATTAACAAGATTTTCTTAAGAAATTTCTTTAAACAGAGAAAATTCCCAGTTTTGCCAAATGCAATTAGCAGTAACAAGCACTATTGTGCATAAAGACAACCTGCTAATAATATCGGTACCTAAATGTAACGATGACTGAACACCCACAGTTGGAAGCACAGGGAAATTTCACAGTAATCCCCAACAAGTATTCGCCTTTAGTTCTACAGACACTAGAAAGACATCAAGATGGAAACATTCACTTGAGATGTCTGGGCAACTCGGATTATTTTTCAAACTAGTTCCACATCTTAAGAATTCAAACTTTGAATCAATCAGGCCTCAAAAGAAAAAAAGGCAATTAAATAGAATAGAGGAAATGATAAAATCAGGGTGTTTTCCTGACTTGCTAATGGTGAAAATAATAGGATCTTTTTTTTTTTGGACAACCTTCAGTAAAAAAAATGTGCAACAAAACACTTTGTTTAAAAATCACAATACACACACCTGTCTTTGACAGTATGATTCTTTGAGCTTCTTGAGATGTGTTGTCATTTTCACTTTGAAGTGAATCTCACTGCTGTCCTAAGGAGACAAGAGGGAAAAAATTATCCTCCTTTGTATAAACTATTTGCTTTGTTGGAGCGAAATTTAATTACACATATATAGAGCAATGAGAAACATAAACCTTAAAAAAAAACCATAAACCTTGATATCTATATTTTTCCACCAAAACATACTTAACATTTCAAACATTTTATTAGTAGATGTATAAATATTAACTATTATTATTAATCAGGGGTAGGCATCATGACACAACAGGTAAGCTACCCTGCAGGACTACACACATCAGAGAACCAGTGTGAGTTCCAGCTCCTCCGCATGTTCCAATCCAGCCTTCTGCTAAAAGTATGCTTAGAAGCAAGAGATGATGGGCCCGAGTGCCTGGGCCCCTATCACCCGTGTGAGAAACCTGATGGAGGGTCTGGCTCCTGGCTTCAAGATGCTTTGTAGGCATGTAGGGAGTAAACCAGCAAACATTCAACTCTCTCTCCCTACCCTACGCTCCCTCTATCCTTCAAATAGCTAAAAGTAAACTTTTTAAAACACTAATCATTTTCAAAGTTGCTCTGATCTATTACAAAAAAATTAACAAAGATATTATCTTAGGTATCAAAATTATCAATACAAGTAAAAAGGATGTACGTCAAGGAACGCATCCTTCCTTACTACACACCTATTCTATCTGTCAAAAGATGAACTATCACAGACTCCCAAAGAGCAACTCTAAACAAAAAGTATTCCCTACAAGTGAAGTATCGGAGACACAGGCCATTAGCTGAAGCAGAAAACACTCCTACCGTCAAAGTAAAACAAACAACCACACGACTCAAACTCATCTGGAGGACTACAGACTGCTTTCTTCTACCTAACTGTCTAGCAAATCATAACACATATATATCTATACACAAAATGCGCTGGCACGCTATATAATTTCACCCTTACAGATACATATCACATTTACAAATCTATATTAGCAGAAGTTTCATGGCTTAGAATTTTTTTTTAATGGGAACGTCAGAAATATAGAGAGGAAGAGAGACAGAGAGACCGTCCATCCACTGACTGCATTCCCTAAATGGCCGCATTGGCCGAAGCTGAGCCGAGCCGATCCGATCCAATCTGTAGTCAGAAGCTTCTTCTGGGTCTCACATGTGGGTGCAGGGTCCCAAGGCTCTGGGTCATCCTTGACTGCTTTCCTAACCCACAAGCAGGGAGCTGGATGGGAAGCAGGGCTGCAGGATTAGAACCGGTAACCATATGGGATTCTAGTGTGTGAGAGGCCTGTAGCCACTAGGCTACTGCGCTGGGCCCAGCTTAGAACTTTCTTAAAGAAAGGAAAATCTTTTTTTTCCCAAAGGCATAGTTAGAGAGAGATCTTCCATCCACTGGTTCACTCCCCAAATGCCACAATGGCCAAAGATGAGCCAATCCAATACCAGGAGTCTCTTCTGAGTCTCCCACATGCATACAGGGGAACAAGGACTTGAGCCATCTTTTGATCCAGGGAGCTCAATCAGAAGTGGAGCAGGTGGGATTTGAACTGGTGCCAACATGGGATGCTGGCACCACAAGTGCTAAGCCTACTATGCCACAGCACTAGCCCCAGAAAATCTTTTATTTTATTATTTTTTTTTAAAGATTTTATTATTATTGGAAAGCCGGATATACAGAGAGGAGGAGAGACAGAGAGGAAGATCTTCCATCCAATGAATCACTCCCCAAGTGAGCCACAACGGGCCGGTACGCGTCAATCCGATGCTGGGACCTGTAACCTCTTCTGGGTCTCCCACGCGGGTGCAGGGTCCCAATGCATTGGGCCGTCCTCTCCTGCTTTCCCAGGCCGCAGCAGGGAGCTGGATGGGAAGCAGAGCTGCCGGGATTAGAACCGGCGCCCATATGGGATCCCGGGGCTTTCAAGGTGAGGACTTTAGCCGCTAGGCCACATCGCCGGGCCCTATTTTATTTGTTTTTAAAGATCTATTTATTTTTATTGTAAAGGCAGATTCAGAGAGAGAAGGAGAGAAAGAAAGAGATCTTTCAACTGCTGGCTCACTGCACAACTGGCTGCAACAGCTGCAGCTGAGCCAATCTGAAGCCAGGAGCCAGGACTTCTTCCACGTCTCCCCTTCGCAGGCGCAGGGATCCAAGGCTTTGGGCCATCCTCTACTGCTTTCTCAGGTCACAACCAGGAAGCTGGATGGGAAGTGGAGCAGCCACAACATGAACCAGCGCCCATATGGGATCCCGGTGGTTGCAAGACAAGATTTTCACCACTAAGCTATTGCACCAGGTCCATAAACAAAAATTTATTTTTAAATAACTTGACTTTCTTCAAAATTTAACATTTCTTTTATTTGAAATAAAGAAAGAGAAAGAGGCTGACTCTAAGAGAGATCTTGCATCCATAGATAGGTTCATTTCCCATACGCTGCTAACAGCCCCAGCCCGGCCAGGCCGAAGCAAGAACTCTGGATCTCTCATGTAGCTAGCAGAGACCCAAACATCTGAGCCACACCGCCACCTCCCAGATGCTTGAGCCAAAGCAGGCACTCCAGTGGGAGACACAGAAGTCCCAGCCAGCAGTTCACCATCTCTACAACACCCTCCACAACTTGTTCAAATCCTTTCCAAGATAAAACATTATCTTTCCTATGCATGAGAAATTATTCACACTTCGGAAAGTTAAAGAAAAATAATAAAACTCACCTGTCCAATGACTTTGAGTTTAATGTATTCTCCTTCCTTCTTATCCCCTAAGTCCTCAGTTGAAGGTTTTGCCTCCTAAAAAAAACAAAAGTGCAATTCAAGATAAAACTTCCTATATTTTAATTACTAAAGTTATAAATATCCATTACTTTCCCTCATAATGAAAAAAATCCCTGAGAATACCAAGAGCCTTATTTTTCTCTGCCAGTCAAGCAAAAGATGGCCTAAAAAGTACTATCTCATCACCACTTCAACACCAATCAAGAAAGGGATGTCTTGGTCATATTCAACAGGAACGGTCTGATTTTACCATGCATCAAAATCACCTGCAAAACTTGTTACAGCAAACAAACAGAGCGCTGTGCCCCACCTCATGTTTTATTCACTAGGTCTGGTGTAGAGCTGACAATTTGTTCCTCACAAGTTCCCAGGTGGTGCGGAAGCTTTCTGCCGCAGAAACAATTCAGTCATGGTTGTCTTACAGTCAGTCCCCACCATGAGTCTTAGCCACACACCTAAAGGCCTCACTTTCTTCTTACTGCCTATCCTGAGTCAACAGTTAAAAGAAACTGTACTGGCAAGTACAAACTGACAATATTTGCACAAATAAAGGCTACTTGGAAAACAAAAGCAAACAGCAAACTACTGACCTAATGCTCAAGTCAAACAGTTTTATATCATGTATCCTTTTTTCAAACTACTCATTTATTTATGTGGGACAGAGAGGGAGAGATGGAGACACAGACGGGATTTCCCACCTACTGACTCACTCCCTAAACGCCCACACAGCTGGGAACAGGCTGAAGCCACAGCTAGAAACTCCATCCAAGTCTCCCACCTAGCAGGCAGGACCTCTCTGGGCCATCATCTGCCGCCTCCCAGGCACTGAGCAGGGAGCTGAAGCAGAAGCAGAGAGGCAGGATCAAGCCCACACTGTAACATGTGATGGGGCACCCAGAGCGGCAGCTTAGTTCAGTGCACAACAAGGCCTGCCCCTTTCCTATTACTTTTTTTTAAAAAAAAGATTTATTTATTTTTATTGCAAAGTCAGATATACAGAGAGGAAAGTCAGAGACGAAGATATTCCATTGGGTGATTCACTCCCCAAGCAGCCACAACAGCCGGAGCTGAGCCGGTCCGAAGCCAGGAGCCAAGAGCTTCCTCCAGGTCTCCCACGCAGGTGCAGAGTCCCAAGGCTCTAGGGAGTCCTCGACTGCTTTCCCAGGTCACAAGCAAAGAGCTGGATGGGAAGAAGAGCCTCTGTGATTAGAACCGGCACCCATATGGGATCCTGGCGGGTTCAAGGCGAGGACTTTAGCTGCCAGGACACTGTGCCAAGCCCCCTCATTACTTTTAAACTATGTGAGGTGCATATTCAAGATTAGAAGATAAGGCATGGCTGGGAAAAAATTAAGGGAACTGTGTTAGAATCAGGGAAAAAAGCATACCCTGAGACAGCAGGAAGAGGGAGACAGCAGGGAGAGACAGAAAATCAAGAAAAGGAGGCTACAAAATAATTCAAATAAAGGAATTTTGAAAGCAAAATTAATAACTACTGAGTCCAAACACTTCACCATGAAGTATCTCGGTAAAAAAGGAGCACCTTGAAAAATTTCCCAAGAGTGTAGTAAAAACAGCTTTTCCTACAACTGCTCCATATACTTTTATTATTCAGACTTTATAAAAATATAACCATACTGTATTTTACAAGTAAAATAAGCCATTACTTATGTATCTCATACCAGTGGCTTAAAATTACTAAGCTTTATTATCATCATTACTATTATTGTAAAGGCAGATTTACAGAGAGGAAACAGAAAGATCTTCCATTCCCTGGTTCACTCCCCAAATGGCCACAACAACAGCCAAGCTTATCTGAAGCCAGGGGCCTCCGTGGAGTTCCCATGCAGGTGCAGGGTCTCAAGGCTTTAGACCATCCTTCGCTGCTTTCCTAGGCCACAAAGCAGGGAGCTGGATCAGAAAGTGGAGCAGTCAGGACACGAACCAGCACCCAGATGGGATACTGGTGCTTGAAGGTAGAAGATTAGCCAACTAAGCCACTGCAAAGGCCTTTAAACATTTTAATATTTAAAAATAATAGGGGGACAGCGCAGTGGCCTAGCGGCTAAAGTCCTCGCCTTGAACGCCCTGGGATCCCATATGGGCGCCAGTTCTAATCCCGGCAGCCCCACTTCCCATCCAGTTCCCTGCTTGTGGCCTGAGAAAGCAGTACAAGACAGCCCAAAGCCTTGGACCCTGCATCCGTGTGGGAGACCTGGAGGAAGTTCCTGGATCCTGGCTTCAGATCAGCGCAGCACCAGTCATTGCAGTCACTTAGGGAGTGAATCACTGGTCAGAAGATCTTCCTCTCTGTATCTCCTCCTCTCTGTACGTCTGATTTTGCAATAAAAATAAAATAAGTCTTTATTACAGTAACAGACAAAATGAACCTTCACTGAGACAGTATTTCACCTGAAAACTAGAAGACTAACTTCAAACATAATCTCACCACAACACTCTATTCATTTATTTTCATAATCAATACCTATTGCTGCTTTTTACTATCCAAAGAGCGAGACAACAGCTTATTCCGGACAGTGAAGGGCAGTAAACAGCAGCCAAGATGGGAGTCCTGCATGACTGCAGAGGCGGGCGGGGGGATCGCTTTGTGGAAGCATCCTTTGCAGCAATCCATCTATAGCTACAAGGATGATTCTACTGCTGTGCTCCTAGATAGGGTAGCTATAGCAGCTACTCAGAACAAAAAACGATGTTTTCCCCTCCCCAATCCATCACCCACAGCATTTCAGAACCCTCCTTCCACAGTACAACTTTCCTGATCAAAAGCACACATGGGGGCCTGGAGTGGTAGCCTAGCGGTTAAAGTCTTCTTGCAAGCACTGGGATCCCATATGGGTGCCAGTTCATATCCCAGTGGTCCTGCTTCCCATCCAGCTCTCCGCTTCTGGCCTTAGGAAAGCAGCTGAGGACGGCCCAAAGCCTTGGGACTCTGCACCTGCGTGGGAGACTCGGAAGACGCTCCGGGCTCCTGGCTTTGGATTGGCACAGCTCTGGCCATTGCAGCTGCTTGGGGAATGAACCAGCCAATGGAAGATCTTTCTCTGTCTCTCCTCCTCTCTGTAAGTCTGCCTTTCCAATAAAAATAAACTTTAAAACACACACACACACACAAGGTCTTCACCATCCAGCAGCCAGTTCTTCCTACAACACTAAAAGTCTCATTTTCTTCTCACTATTCCCTTTACAAACCCAAAGATTCTGTTAAACCAGACCATTTGCTGTTCTGCAAACATGTCCACTAGCACCCTTCCAGTATTGGCATTTTTATACCTCAGTTACCTAGAATACAACATCCTCTCTCTCAGCCTCTCCTGAAACCACCGCAGAGGTATCTATCCCAAACTTCAATGAAATCCAGTACTTTCAATAACTATTCTATAACTGTAGCACTCCACAACCTTCCAAATAAAACTGGTATTATCAGAGCTGACACAATGGCTCAATGGTTAAATCCTCACCTGGCAAGTGCCAGGATCCCACATGGGTGCCGGTTCATGTCCCAGCTGCTCCATTTCCATCCTACTCTCTGCTTGAGGCCTGGGAAAGCAGAAAGGGATAACTGAAGGCCTTGGGACCCTGCATTCCTGTGGGAGATCTGGAAGAGGCTCCTAGCTTCAGATCAACTCAGCTCCAACCATTACAGCCATTGGGGAGTGAATCAGTGAATGAAAGTTTTCTGTCTTTCCTTCTCTCCGTAAATCTGCCTCTTAAAAAAAAAATTAAATACATATATAGATAGATATACATATAGCCTTAAAACTAGTGTGGTGGCTTAGTAGGCTAATTCTTCCATCTTCAAGGCCAGCATCCAACCTGGGTACTGGTTCTAGTGCTGGCTGTTCCACTTCCAATCCAGTTCCCTGATAATGGCCTGAGAAAGCAGGAGGATGGCCCAACAGCCCTCTGCCTTGGATCCCTGCACCCACCTGAGAGACCCAGAGAAAGCTTCTGGCTTTGGACCAGCCCAGCTGACAGTGTGGCCGTCTGGGAAGTGAACCAGTAGATGAAAGATGGACTGATACAATTCTTCCTTTCCCTTCCTCCCTCCCTTCCCCTTTCTGTAAAATTTTAAAAATAAATAAATTTATATGTATGGCCTTAATGCATTGATATCCTCCTCACTTTCACTCCCAATCCACTGTAGTCTGGTTTATGACCCATTTCACTTAATTTTCACTTGACACTGCTCTCACCAAGGGTTACCAGTTGGGACTCCTTATTGTTAAGCCAAACTGACACTTTCAAATATCTAACTCTCTAAAACAACGGACACTAATAACTTCTTTCTGGAAAACCCTTTACCTTTGGCTTACAAATTTCTTTCTCTCCTCATCCTAAGTCCTTTAAATGCTGGTCATCTCCTGAGCCCCATGTCTCCAGCCCCTCTCTCTCATGTCTCCAGGTGGGTTAAGCTATTATTTTAAGGATGCCTCAGCTACTAACGACTCAGAATCCTTCTCTCCAACTTGACTTCTCTGAGTTACCTACTCATTTATCCAGTTCCCACATATCTACACCCAGATATCTCAATGTTAACATGTCCAAGGATAAATGCATTTTTTAAGAGATTTATTTATTTTTATTTGAAAGGCAGATATACAGAGAGGAGGACAGACAGAGGAAGATCTTCCATTTGATGGTTCACTCCCCAAGTAACCGCAATGGCCAGAGCTGAGCCAATCCAAAGCCAGGAACCAGGAGCTCTTCCAGGTCTTCCATGCAAGTACAGGGTCCAAGGCTTTGGGCCGTCCTCAGCTGCTTTCCTAAGGCCAGAAGCGGAGAGCTGGATGGGAAGCAGGACCACTGGGATTAGAACCGGCGCCCATATGGGATCCCGGCACATGTAAGACTTTTAACCACTACTTTTAACCACGCCAGGCCCAGATAAATGCATTATTTTTTTAAACTCCTGTTGGCTTTATCTTCTTCCCAAAAACCAAAATCAAAACAAATGGTAACTCTTTGATTCCAAATTACAGTAAATGCTTACTACATACTCAGCTTCCCAAAACAGAAACATGGGATTACTTCCGGGTGTTTGCACCTTCCACCACTCCTCACTCTGAGGATGCTCTCAGTTGCTCCCGAGCCCATCCCATCTCTGCACTCCACCTCATTCCATGCACTCATTGTTGCTCACTAACATTACTGCAGCAGTAGGGACACTCCAAGTCTTGCTTCCTTCAAATAACTCAAACTGCCACCAGAGTTTTCTGTTTAAACTGCAATCTGATATGTTCAAAATCTTCAGTTAAACTCCTACTGATAAAACACTGGTTTCATGGTAGTTCCAGCTTAGTAATGCATCTTTATTCTCCATTCTTCTCTTTGAAAAGATCATATTCTTCAAGTCCATCAACAAAGCATCTTCGTATCTGTTATTTATCTCTGTACTGATCAACTCTCCAACCTATTCCCCTATGTAGAACACTCAAACACTACAAAAAGATCCCTCTCAGAAGCATTGTGGTATGGAAGGTTGACCCACCACCGGTAGTGCCAGCATCTCTTATGGCTCAAGCCCTCACTGCTCTAATTCTGATCCAGCTCCCTGCTAATATGCAAGGGAAAGCAGCACAAGATGGCCCAAGAGGTTGGCCCCCACCCACTCACATGGGGAAACCCTTGTAAAGTTCTGGGCTTCTGGCTTTGACCTGGACCAGGCCCTGCCACTGCAGCCATTTGGAAAACGTACCAGCAGATGGAAGATATCTCCCCTCTCCTTATCTGCTTGAGGCAGATAAACAACTGCCTTAAAAACTGATTTTAAAACACTAATACATTTTTTTCTGTGGCACATTTTCATTTTCCCTACAAACTTACAAGGATCACGTTCAAGTATTTCCAACTTTATAATCTCTGTAACGCCAAGCACAATTATCATGCCACAGAATCTTACTCATGCTTCAGATTTGTATACAAGTCAGATTTTTTTTTATTGGAAAGTCAGATATAAATGAGAGAGGAAAATCTTCCATCCATTGATTCACACCCCAAGCGGCCACAACAGCTGGAGCTGTGCCGCTCTGAAGTCAGGAGCCAGAAGCCTCTTCCAGGTCTCCCACGCAAGTAAAGGGTACCAAGGACTTCCCAGGCCACAAGCAGGGAACTGCATGGAAAGCGGGGCTTTCCAGAGCCCATGTGGGATCCCAGTGCATGCAAAGCAAGGACTTTAGCACTAGGCCACCACGCTGGGCCCAATAGTCAATTTTAACAAAAATCTTGGGCCCAGCATGATGGCCTAGTGCTAAAGTCCTTGCTTTGCATGCACTGGGATGCCACATGGGCTCTGGAAAGCCCCGCTTTCCATGCAGTTCCCTGCTTGTGGCCTGGGAAGTCCTTGGTACCCTTTACTAAAGTCCTCGCCTTGAATGCACCGGGATCCCATATGGGCGCCGGTTCTAATCCCGGCAGCTCCACTTCCCATCCAGCTCCCTGCTTGTGGCCTGGGAAAGCAGTCGCAGATGGCCTAATGCTTTGGGACCCTGCACCCGCATGGGAGACGCAGAGAAAGTTCCTGGCTCCTGGCTCCTGGCTTCGGATCGGCACAGCACCGGCCACTGCACTCACTTGGGGAGTGAATCATCGGACAGAAGATCTTCCTCTCTCTCTCTCCTCCTCTCTGTATAACTGACTTTGTAATAAAAATAAATAAATATTTTTTAAAAATCTTCTCAGTTTCTTATATTCATAGTAGGGTATTAGAGGTAACTCCAATTTCCTATCAACACGAACACTTGTGTTTCAACTTAGACTGTTACTTTGAACACAGTAACAGTCATGTTACTAACTTTATGTTTAATGTAGTCTTCCAGCTTCTGGCTGGTACTTTTTCCTTTGACAAAGTAGCCTGGAAATTGAGAAGATCCCAGACAAAAAAGGTCAAAGTTTGTCTACAGTGATCTCCATGGCTTTTGTGTGCCTCTTTCCTTCTTCCCCCCTCTAAAGAAAACCAATGCAAAAGTGCATAGTGCACTAGTCACAAAACAGTACAAGCATTCAGCTCTGGGCCTGGGACACTAGGTCATCCGAGAAAAGAGAATCCCAGGGAGGACAGTCTGAATCGGCTGAAAAGGGTCCACAATGCTGGAGCAAAGACACTTGTGATGGAAAGAAAACTGAGTGTGCATGAAAGATGAATGAGCCTACTGAAAACCTCTCCATTTTCAACTCTGGGTCATCCACAGAGCAAACCCTGATAACTGGAGTGGCAAAGGGAACACACTAGGCACAACGTACTACCAACTTGGAAACAATGGTTGGATATGGAAAAAGAATTAGACTGGAGAAGATGTAGAAAATAAAACAATTCTTACAAATGTATGAAATTAATAAGAAGGGTTTTATTGTGCCATTTCAGTCAAGAAAAAAAAAGACATTCACAAAAACTGTGGCAATTGGTTATGTTGACAATTCAGTACCAGGATGTAACATTTATCCACCCTTAATCCATCAAATAACCCTTCCAACTACACAAGGATTGTACATTCTCAGGGAAAAAAGATCCTCGGGAAACCTAACACCTACAGTCCAACTCTTACTTGATATTACAAGTTATTAAACCATTTTTAGCACAGGCTAACAGTATGGTGGTTTTGTTAAAACATCTTTTTCTTTGAGACCTGCTGGAACATTTACAGATGAAATAACACAATGGGATTATTTTTTAAATAACATAGGATGCTGAAGATAAAAGTAACACAGGCCCAGACAGTTACATAGAATTCATTATACACACATTAAGTTTTTCATAAGAAAAAAAAATCATTAAAAATGCATTCAGCCAAGGGTAGGTGCTTTGCCTGGCAGTTAAAATGTGAGTTGTAACACCCATGTGCATTCTCAGAGCTCCTGGGGTCAATGCCTGGTACTGGCTCTTGACCCTTAGCGTCCCACTAATGCAGAACTTAGGGTGCAACAGTGACAGAGCGAGTAACTGGGTCCCTAACACCCAAGAGGGAGACTCGAAGTGAGCTCCTAGCGAGCTCCTAGCTCTGACCCAGACCCAACCATTTACTTGCTATCTCAAATTTTTAAACAAAGTTTCAAAAAATTCTACATACATCAGTTCATTCATTCCCTAATGAAGAAACCTTGAGGATTAAAATGGACATTCCTAGCACTTATCTGCATTAATGAAAGATAAAAGCCTAATATTGACAATAGTCATTTCCTCCTTACTTAAATGGATTTACCAAAATCCTAAAAACATAAAACTTAAAGTATACTCTCATCCTCACCCGGCATTATGTTCAAACTTCATTTGACAGTACTAGAGATCTGGAACAGAACTGACCAGATTGAACACCATCACTGTAAGGTTGAAGTGAAGCCTGTCAAGATACCAGGCCTGTTTATTTACATTCAACACTCCACTGTGGTTAAACACTTGATAGGCAGTTTCTCAGGGATTAAAAACTGTAATTGAAACTGTTGTCAGTTGTGTAAACTCTGAGTCTTGAACACAGGCTTATGCAAAGCCTGGAACTGGCTTATGTATAAACAAAAGTATTAACAGAACTGGAGGTATGGCAGGCATTATTCATTACCTATTCAACATCTATGTTCCCTTTCTTCCTTTTTTTAAAAAACTTTCATTTTTAATATTCTTTAAATAGTTCGGGCCTTGGGTTTGGGGGCAAGTGCCGCTCCTCACAGTGTGGCGGCTGTGGGGGGTGCCCCTGCCGGGTCGGACCCAAGGCTGGGGGCTCAGGCCAAAGACACTGCCGCAAGGCAGTGAATGAGTCCTAAGCCTCACCCAGGATCCAAGAGAGCTCTTTCCTCAGGGTAAGTGCGCCATGAGGGAACTTGGGAACTGGGGTAAAATTCCTAGCTCCACCTAGCTGCTAATATCTTGCAGCTAGGTGAGTTTGGGAGGGGTTCGGGCCTTGGGCTTGGGGGCAACTGCAGCTCCTCACAGTGTGGCGGCTGTGGGGGGTGCCCCTGCCGGGTCGGACCCAATGCTGGGGGCTCACGCCAAAGACACTGCCGCAAGGCAGTGAACGAGTCCTCGGCCTCACCAGGTGCCAGGCTTTGCCTGCTGGCCACCCGGCGGCCTGCTCTCGGGTTTTTTAAGATATGTTTGCTGCCTGGGGACACCCATGACTAAGTCCAATTTTAGTGTAGGTGAGTAGTGAATCTTGGGTGATTCCCAGTGACAGGGTCATGGAAGTTTTAGGCATGCGTGGGGACTGAGACCTGGTGGTTAGGAGGGAAGTACCCAGGAGACAATTACGGTTAGTCAGATACACCAACCCAATTCGGAATACAGAAATGGCCTGTTTGCCTAGAACATCACTGATCGTCACACACCAGCCCACACCAATACTATGGATGGAGGTCTCTTTGGCAGTGATGGGTACCATCACCCAACTGTTTGGTGGAGTGGTGGAGTGGTCACATTTGGCAGGGTCAAGACTATATCCAGCACGCGAGAGAACTTGGTCGGGGGTAGACTCTATGGGGTTATGTGGGCCCAACCCTGTGGAATTACAAGTTTCCCTAGTTGGACACCCTAACAGGGTTGAGGTTCCCACCAAGGGGCACGTGTGCTGGAATGGGGGCTGCGTTCTATCTAGGAAACAGTTGCAGTCACCCGAGGCACTAGTGTGGGCTGGGATTGGATGCACCAGGCCAGTTCAGACCCCAACACCATCTGGTGTCATAGAGAACCAGGGTAGATGTGGGACTGACTAGGCTGGGTCTCAACCTCCTACTGAGCCATGTGTGAGCTGTATGTGGGTATGGACGAGCCATGGCTGGGCTGAAACATCCAACAACAAGAACCAGAATGGGGTGAAAGCCAGCCGGGAAAAGCCACAGTTCCTGCTAGGACAGGAGGTGAACTGAGTAGGGTTGGCTCAAGGACCCCCTGGTATGCGCAAAATCTGGCATTGGGAGGGGTTCTGATGGAGGAGCCTGGGCAACTCCTCTGGCAGAACACAGTCCCTGCAGGTAAGCTCAAGAAGCATGATAGAAAACAGTCCAGAATAGGACATGGAAAGTTTCCCACTGGCACACATTCGGCATGGGTCAGGGGCAGACCAGGCTGAATCAGTTCATGTCATCCACTGGCAAATCCAAACACCAGAACAGAGTGTGGGTTGAGCCGGGTTTGGTTGTGGCAAAACCAGTACACATTATGGAATGCCAGGGTGAGGTTGCCTATACTGGATTTGACTGCAGCACCCAACCAGCACACGTGAGATCCAGGAAGGGAGGGACAGAGCTGGCAGGGGGATTAAGGGGCTGGTCCCCTCGCCGGACAGCTACTCCCACTGGAGAGCATGGGCTGGGATGAGGACAGACCAGACTAAGCAAGGCTGCAACACCTGTGCACTGAATGTGGACTAGATCAGGGAAAAGCCAGGCTGGGCTGATTATTCCTGTTGGTGCAAGCATAAATTAGAGCAGGTGAGGGATGTTTGGGCTTGGCCACAGCATCAGCTGGCAGAAGCTGGCACTGGGGACTAATTCTGTCAAGTCAAATCACAGAACCACCTAAAGAGTGCATAAACCGGGACTGAGAAAGACCTGGGAGGGAAAAAGTGGGTTCCCCCTTCCTGGGTCACTGGTCCCGCGGGAGGGCATGAAAACTAGGACGGGGGCTGGGGTGGCTAGACAGAGAGGTTGAGTTGGTGAGATGGAACTAAGCTTTAATACCCATTGACAAGTACAAGAGCCAAATGGGATGGGGGACAGACTGGACTAGTCTGCTATACATACTGGCAAACAAGGGTAGGGGGCGGGCCTGATGGGGGTTATTGTGGGTCGCCCAGACTAGGCTGCAGCTCCCACTGGTTGATGTAAGGGCCGAGTATGTGCTGGGCAGAACCAGACTGGACTGCAACACCCATTGGTTCCAGTGCAACTCGGGACTGAAAACAGAACCAACCCAGCAATTGAAAACACCAGCTGATCGGGGTGATGGACTGTGCCGGGCCCTGTGCTTGCCAGAACATACAAGAATCTGGTCTGGGAATACCTCAAGGTTTCTTTGGAGATCTCCCCAATCGAACTGCTGGACTCAGAACTCTAACCAAGAAAAGACAGAAGACAGAACCGGTCATTCATTCATCTCAGCTATATGTTGACAGCAAAATATGGGGCAAACGGAGACTTTATGATGGACCATATCAATCAGTGGACGACTTCATCGAGCGAAACTGGCAGCGATTCATAACTGGAGAACTATTAAAACCACTTGAGCAAATATCTCAGAGCATGCCCCACATCCGGGACTTGGGGTGGGCGGGAAACCGGGTGGGACTTCTCCCTCAATATCCCCCCTTTACCTCAGATACATGATGGAAACACTATGGACATAATAGTATTACCCACTTCCCTATACCCCCTGAACCTTTTTTTAACCGCAATTAACTATGTAAAGATTGTCAACAACAATACAATAAAATAAAAAAAATATTCTTTAAATAGTTGAAAGACATGCATGCCCAGGCACATCCCAGATTAGGGTGGGGAGGGCTAAGCAATGGAGGAAGGTGGATGGGACAAATGTTCTAATTTTTCTCTGCTATGTCAATAGGGAAGGAAGGAGCGGGGGTTGGCCTTACTTCTATACAAAACAAAGGCTGTAACTTGCCCAGATAAAAAATACATGCCCAGTGGTCAGCACTGCAGGGCAGGTTGGTAAAGCCACTGTCTGCAGTGTTGGCATCCCACGTAAGCCCCGGCGGCTCCATTTCTAATCCAACTCCTTGCTAATGCACCAGAGAAAACAATAGATGGCCCAAATACTTGGGCACCTGGATTCCCAGGGGACACCTGCAGACGCTCCTAGCTCCTGATTTTGGTCTGGCCCAACACTGGCAATTGTGCCCATTTGTGGAGTAAATCAGCAGACAGAAGATCTCTCTTTGTAACTCTACCTTTCAAATGAATAACAAAGTGTTTAAAACAACAGCAAAGGATCTCACCTGGGCGCCAGTTCTAATCCTTCCCACCCACGCCCTTCCCATCCAGCTCCCTACTTGTGGCCTGGGAAAGCAATAGGGGATGGCCCAAAGCCTTGGGACCCTGAACCCACATGGGAGATCCAGAAGAAGCTGGATTGGTCAGCTCCAGCTGTTGCAACCATTTGAAAAGTGAATCAGTGGATGGAAGACCTTTCTGTCTTGCCTCTCTGTAGATCTGATCTGCCTTTCCAATGGAAATAAACACGTTAAAATAATGAAAAAAAGTCCCAGTGTCTTTTATCGTTTTGTGATTCAATGCTGGTCATAACATACAATTAACATTCTCTTCTCCTCTGCCTCTCCCTTTCTCCTGTCAAAAACACAGAGCAGCGCGCACGCACACGTGTGTGTGTATGTACCCATCAGATGAAAGGCTATATTAAGGGTTCAAAAGGAAGACTATGAAGGCTTGCACTGTCTCACCAGCTCTTGGCTACTTTCAGAATTTGTTTCATGAGAAAAACTAACACCCTACTTGTTTACAATATCAGATATGCTATTACTCAGTACAAAAGTAATTCTGCCACAGAAAGTTATCTTAGGCGCAGCACTACGGCTCCATCGGCTAGGGCATCCCCTTTGGGTGCCAGGATCCCAGCGTCCCTGTGCTCCACTTCCAATCCGGTCCCCTGCTTGTACTTGGGAGGGCAGTAAAAAATGGCCAGAGGATCAGCTTCTGGCCTCAGAACAGCTCACCTCCAATCATTGCAGCTACCTGTGGAGTGAGCCAGCAAATGAAAGAGCTCTCTTCTCTGTATCACCTTCTCTCTGTAAATCTGCCTTTCAGGCAAAAGTAAATAAATCTTTAAAAAAAGAAAAACTGGCATCCTATGATTCATGTTAAATATAGCTCCTGGGACCCGTTGCATTCCTTACTAATCTTCCACCTCTGGCTAAAGTATCCCATAAAGACACTGTCTCAAGTCCCAGCAGCTCCACTTCTGATCCAGTTCCCTGCTAATGCACCTAGGAAAGCAGCAGATGATGAAAGTGCGTGGGTCCCTGTGCCCACACGGGAGACCCAGAAGCTCTTGGCTTCAAATTGGCCATTTGGGGAATAAACCAACAGAAGACCTTTTCTCTCTCTTTCTTTCTGTCAATCTGCCTTTCAAATAAAGATAAAACTTTAAACACACACACACACACACACACACACAAAACAAAGTTTTTATCAGAGAGCCTGTGTTTTTGAAAAAAAAAGTGTAAATAAATGAATTAATAAATAAAAAGTCCAAGAAAACTGTCTTAAAGTTTCAAAAGCAGAAAAAATAAACTATGGCACTGTCACACAATGGAACACAACACTCCAATGACTCTTCATTAACACTTCACTACATAAAATGATAGACAAATCTCAAAATGATGCTGAGAAGGCAAAATCAGAGACAGAAATACACACGTACTTTTTTATTCAATTTTCAAAATGCTCCAATGGGTAGAAACAGGCAAAATTAATCCATGTGTCAGTAATCAAAACAGTGGTTCTTTTTTTCTTAAACATTTTATTTTTATTGGAAAGTCAGATTTACAGAGAGAAGGAAAGAAAGACAAATCTTCCATCCGCTGGTTCACTCCCCAAGTGGCGAAAGTGGCTGGTGACGGGCCAATCGGAAGCCAGAAGCCAGGAGCTTCTTCTGGGTCTCTCACACAAGGCTGGTTCACATGGCTTTGAGCCATCCTCTACTGCCTTCCCAGGCCACAAGCAGGAAGCTGGATGGGAAGTGAACCAGTGCCCATACAGGATCCCAGCTATATGGAAAGCAAGGACTTAGCCGTTAGACTACCACATCGAGCCCGACAGCGGTTCTTAATCTGGGCGTTGATGGCATGGATGCATTTAGTTTGTGAAAATTCAGTAAATTTCAGGGATCAGCGTTGTTGATGCAGCAAGTTAAGTCGCCAGCTGGGATGCCGACATCCCACATATGCTCCAGTACGTCTGACCCAGGTCCCTGCTAATGCACTGGGCAAGCAGTGGAAGATGGCCCAAGTCTGTGGTTCCTTACCACTCACTCAGGAGACCTGAACAGGGATTCTGACTCTGTCTAAGTACTGGTCCTGTCCTTGCCATTATGGCCATTTGGGGAGTGACTCGGTAGATGGAAGACCCACCTGTTTCTCCTTTCTCTACGACTCTGCCTTTCATATAAATAAATCTTTAAGAAAGCACACCATTTTGTAGGTTATCTTCAATAAAAGCTTTAAAAATGGGCCTACAAAACTGAGTTTAGAAAGCAGCCTCTCTGGGACTTTTCCCTCTGTTTCTCCCCTGACCCTAGAAACGGGAAAAAATGATGCTATTAGTGTGGAAACAATGGAATTATCCACTTTCCTGTAGCCCTTGACACTTTGTATCCTAATCAACTAAGTAAGGTTATTAAAAAAGAAAAGAAAAAGAAAGCAGCCTCTCTTCCTTCAGATTCTCATTAGCTCAGAAAAGGCAACTGCAAAATGAATAGTCAGAAGAAGTCACAAACATGACACATCTTAAGTAGATATGTCATGTTGCAGGTATATCCAGTTCAACTATAAAATCAAAGTACTTGGGGCTAATGTTGTGGTGTAGCCTGTAAGGACTCCAACAGTGATGCCAGCATCCCATATGGGTGGCACTTTGAGATCACAGAGCTGCTCCACTTCCAATTCCACTCCCTGCTAATGTGACTGGGAAAGCAGATGTCCCAAGTGCTTGGACCCCTGCACCCATGTGAGAGGCCTAGAAGAAACTCCTGGCTCCTGACATTAACCTGGCCCAGCCCCAGCCACTGGGACCATTTGCAGAGTAAAGCAGATGAAAGAGCTCTAGTTCTCCTAATCACTCCATAATTCTGTCTTTCAAGTAAATTAAAAAAAAAAAAATTTTTGAGGTGCAGGGCTATCACCATGGCTCAACAGGTTCACTCTCTACCCTGAAGCACAGGCATTCTATATAGGTACCACTTCACGTCCTGGCTGCTCCACATCCTGTCCAGCTTCCTGCTTGTGGCCTGAGAAAGCAGTGCAAGAGAGCCCACATTCTTGGGACCCTGAATTCACATGGCAGACCTGGAGGAAGCTCCTGGCTCCCGGCTCCTGGCAACAGATCAGCTCAGCTCCAGCTGTTGTGGCCATCTGGGTAATGAACCAGTGTTTGGAAGACCTCTGTCTTTCCTCCCGGCAAAACTGCCTTCCAATAAAAAAAAAAAAAAAATCTTCCAAATAACTACTAGAGTTTGTTTAAACTTTTACCATAACACTTTTAAGGGGCCTGGCGGCGTGGCCTAGCGCCTAAAGTCCTCACCTTCGACGCGCCCCAGGACCCCATATGGGCACCGGTTCTGGTCCCGGCAGCTCCACTTCCCATCCGGCTCCCTGCTTGTGGCCTGGGAAAGCAGTCGAGGACGGCCCAGCGCATTGGGACACTGCACCCGCATAGGAGACCCGGAAGAGGTTCCAGGTTCCCGGCTTCGGATCGGCGCAGCACCGGCCATTGTGGCTCACTTGGGGAGTGAATCATCGGACGGAGGATCTTCCTCTCTGTCTCTCCTCCTCTCTGTATATCTGACTTTGTAATAAAATGAATAAATCTTAAAAAAAAAAAAAAAGACTTTTAAAAAAAATCATAATTATTTATCGAGAAAAAGATAATTATTTTAGGATATTCCAAAATAGAATGCTATATGATGTCTTAGGAGAAAATAACTTGAAACAATTCCAATGTCCTAGAAGAAACAAATCACTCAGTTTTAGAGATGAAGTTATCAGGTCTATTGCTAATAAATGTAAAGATCAAGACCATTCCACTGCAACCAACCCTTCCTCTACAGAACAGATCTCGGAATTTGAAAAAGGTAAGAACTGCTGTTTCATGCTCTCAGGTGACCTTCCATTGTATGGCCTACAACAGTGATGAGAAAACAGTGACATTAAATAAAAACATGTTAAATGCATTAACCTGTTCATTCGTTCAAAAAAAAGTTAAGAGGAGCTGGCAGTGAATCACCTACAGGATGTGGGGCCCCAAACAGCAGTCTAACCCACCGCATCACCACACCTACCCTGCTTCATAATTTTGAAATTGGAACTACTCAACTAGCCTTTTTTGTTGTTGTTTTGCACAAAATTAACGTTTATTCCAGCTTTGTGTCATATTCCAGGATCCTTCACCAACGTTACATAAGGAAAAAACAAAAAAACAAAAACAAATGAAAAACTGAAATCAGAATCACTAATGTTATCAAATATGGAAACAAGTTAAAATCTAGCAGCTATCCCCAACTAACATTAATGAGGACTCTAACCATAACAATCACATTCAGTTTTCACAAGACAAATAAATTTTGTACGGGTGGGGAAGGTGTTTAGCCTGTCATTAGGATGCCCGTCAAAACACCAGCATCCCACATCAGAGTACATGGGTTCAACTACCAGCAATGGGCCCTTTTATTTGCATTATTTTATGACACTCTATGTGCAGTATCCACTAGCAGCAGGAGAAAGTATTATCACTCCTCTCCCATGGGATGAAATGCTTAAAATAGGCACCAGCACTGTAGTGTAGTACACTAAGCTTTGGCCTGTAGACTCACAGGATCTCATATGGGTGCAGGTTTGTGTCCTGGCTGTTTCACTTCCCATTCAGGTCTCTGCTTATGGCCTGGGAAAGCAGCAGAGGATGGGGGAAGTCCTTGGAGACCCAGAAGGAGCTTCTGGTTCCTGGCTTCAGATCGGGCCCAGATCGGCCCTTTGCAGCCTTTCGAGACGTTAACCAGCAGATGGAAGATCTCACTCTGGCTGTCCTTCTTTCTGTAACTTTCTTTTTTCTTTTTTAGATTTATTCATTTTTATTGGAAAGGCAGATATACAGAGAAGAGGAGAGACAGAGAGGAAGGTCTTCCATCCGATGATTCACTCCCCAAGTGACTGCAATGGCCAGTGCTGTGCCAATCCAAAGCCAGGAGCCAGGAACCTCTTCCAGATCTCTCATGCGGGTGCAGGGTCCCAAGGTTTTGGGCCGTCCTTGACTGCTTTCCCAGGCCACAAGCAGGGAGCCGGATGGGAAATGGAGCTGCCAGGATTAGAACCAGCACCCACGTGGGATCCCGGGGCGTTCAGGGCGAGGACTTTAGCCGCTAGGCCACACCAGGCTCAACTCTTTTAAATAATAGATAAATAAAATCTTTAAAAAGAAAAAGGTTAAAATACTGATATTGCTACCACAGCTCAAGTAACAGCTACAATTTTACATATGCTATGATAGAATAAGTGCTTGAGAACTTTAATATGTCATTTCCTGGTATTCTGTTACTTTAACCTAAGTTATTAAGAACAGTAAACATCAACAGAGAACTACAAAAAACACAAGGAAGAACCACATCACACACAAAAAAATCATAAATGTGGCAGATTAAAAGAAATCTTCCCATTGAGAAATAGAATCTAAAAAAAAAAAAGGGAAATAGAATCTAATATGCCTCTCTCTGGGCTGACCAAAAGAATACAGAAGTGAGGGTCCAGCGCTACAGCTTAGTGGCTAAATACTTGTCCTCCAGGAAGCCAAGATCCCATATGGGCACCGGTTTGCATCCCGGTTGCTCCACTTTCCTTCCAGCTCCCTGCTTGTGGCCTGGGAGTAGTAGAAGATGGCCCAAAGCCTTGTGAGCCTGCACCTGTGATGGAGACCCAAAGGAAGTCCTGGCTCCTGGCTTCGGATCGGCTAGGCTCCGGCCACTGCGGCTACTTGGGAAGTGAACCAGCAGATGCAAGATCAGTCTACTTCTCTCTGTAAACTCGCCTTCCCAACAACAAGAAAACATCTTAACAACAACAAAACAGTAGAGAAGTCACTTCCAAGGCTAGATCCTAGGCCTCTCGCTATTTCTACC
Source organism: Ochotona princeps (assembly GCF_030435755.1). Lineage (NCBI taxonomy): Eukaryota > Metazoa > Chordata > Mammalia > Lagomorpha > Ochotonidae > Ochotona > Ochotona princeps. Next base: position 77,227,445 of record NC_080836.1, read on the forward strand.
CAAGTTATATTAAAACATTCACTCTCAGTGAGCCTTGGACTCTGATTCAGAGTGTAGGTCAGGTCCCAAGTACCCCACCCCCAGTGATTCCAGCTCCTGACCATTTGAGTCACCCTGGGCGAGGCCCACTGCACTGAAGGAAAGAGATGATTCTAACCCAGAAGCATAACAAAACTGAAGATAATGAGCAAAGTAACTGATCTAAGTTACTAAAATTAACAAATTAAGCAGCAACTGATAACCAGAAGTGCAGAAAGCTTCCAAGTCTTAAACTAAACATAAAAGGAAGCCATTCCATCTCTTTCTAGAGTGGGATTGCGAGAGCGAACCTCTCTGCTGAGGATTCAGTTAGGCTGAAGCAGTCTCACAACTGTCAAAATTAACAGATAACTGCAATCCAAGCCAAACTGGATGACTGGATATTTAGAAAATCTGTTGGTACAAATTATCCTTACCCTTTGAATATGATCACGCCTTCTGCTGTAAGGTGAAATTAGGCTAGCACTTTCTGTTAACTGTTTAAAGAATGGTCCTTTACATTTTGCAGGGACCAAGTACCCTCATCCCCAGTACCTCGTAAGAGCTACAAGCCCTTTCTGCTCCCCACCAACACCAAAACACACACACAAACATTAAACATTCTGAACAATTTCCACAGTTTCTCTGCCATGAGTCTAGGCACCTCCCATTTAGAAACAGTTGAGAAGATTACTTGATAATGGTTCCAAGATTCACTAGCAGTGAAACTGTTAAAAACCTATTTCACTCAAATTCCAAAACTAATGATTTTTCATTACCCAACAGACAAATCTTCAATTCAAAGTTCACCTGTTTTAACCTGAAAACTATTGGTCAACTTCATTATCCTTGCACCTTATTAGAGCAGCCTTAGAAGACAAACATATTACTCTAAAAGAACTTGTTTTAAATCAAGGTTGTTCTCCAGAAGCCGAGGTTCAGTTTCGCGCTGCTGACATTACACAGTGGTAAGGTGGGATCCTTGCTCTCACTTACAAGCCTCTTAAAGTCACCAGCTCAGTTTCACTATCTTTAAATCTTTAGCACTGAACTTAAACTGGATCCTACCACTAACAAGACCAGTCAGTAAAGCAACAGCATCAAACTGTTCATTTCATAGGCTTAAAAATCTTTTAAAACATCATAACCCTTCTGTTAGGATAGTTCTACCTACCGATATTTATAGCACTAAACACTGAAACTGAGAAATGTTTTTAAATATTTATTCACTTCCACATTACAATAAGCCTGTTTTTATTTCAAAAGATTTTCTTCAAAACAAAATTAATGAGGGGCATTGTCTCACATTTTTGCCAAGCTGTTTAATGTCTGGCTTAATAGAAGGCAGCTGGATTTTCATATCTGCTTCCACTTTTCAATCTGTTGCAGCAATAGCACTAATCGGGTGAGTTTCTAGAAAACTCCAATTAGCAATAATGAAAGAATAAGAGTGAAAGGGACAAACAGCCCCGCACTCTGAGCATAGCAACAGCTCTGCCCTCAGACACCCAGGAAAGAATGTTTGTGCCCCATGTCCTTCATGTCTCTCCCACCACCTGACTTCAAACTACTCTTGCTCTCATCTGCCTACAGCGACTTAACATGCGTTCTAGTCATCGTAAGCATCAAAATAAAAGGCTGATGAAACCAAGCTTTTACACCTCTTCTTTCCTCCCTGGTAACCAAGTAAACAACTATCTAGGGAGATATTTATAATGCCATTCCCACAGCAACTTGGGAATTAATCGAGATTATCAGGAAACAGATCTATCCAAAACTAGACTTGTCAGGCTTAAAAAAAAAAAAAATACACGGCTACAATTTGTCCAATAGCACAAATCGGCAAAAGGCCTCACTTGCTCTCATCAAGCGGTAGAAAACTGGGTTAGGAGCCAAGGGAATTCTTGTGTTAAAATTAAAAGTACGGGTACTTCGTGGAGTTGCATGAAAAACCGTTTTCTGAATAACCATATCTAAACAAGCAAAAAGGCCAAAAACATTCTTCAAAGTGAAAGGTGGCTGAGCAAAGACCCAACAAGAACTTTAAAAACTATAAATTAGCCATTAACGTGGTTAACAAAAACAGTATGAGCAAGAAAAATGTAGCAGGGGGACAAAAAAAAAAAAAAACTACCAACACTGAGCATAAATCTCATGGATACTTGTAACATTAACACTTCAAGGGCGCACATCGCAGGAATGGGCAACTTTCGACAAACGGTGGGCAACACAAAGTTTTCCTATCATTTTCTTCCAAGTCATCTTCAGCCGCTATGTTCTCTTTTTTCTCGCTCTAGCAGTTTTGTTCCACGTTGTTTCTGAGTTATTCTGAGTGTTCTCTCGCAACTGAAGGCTTGAACAAATGGGAAAGTACAGACGAGAGGGACAGCTCTGCACCCCCACACCGGAACAACAAAAAAAAAAACTAGAGAGCCGGAGCTGCCCGGCCCTAGCTGCTACCCGCACGGAACGCACTGTCCTTTCCAGATTCCCAACATCAGATAATGTCTCCCTCGCCGCCCAAGCAGTGAGGTCCAGTCCCCTCGCCAAGGCCACGGGAAGCTCCTGGTCAGGGATCCTCTCCCGTTACATAACCGGGGCCTAGGGCCCGGCTTTGGGAGCAGGAGCCGCCCGGGGCAGTCTCCGGAGGCGGTGGGAGTGGGGCCGTGCACCTGGTCCACCCGAGAGCAGGCAGCGGCCGACGCCGGGGAGGCGCCGGGGCCCGGGCCGGCGAGCGCGGCCGGGCAGGGGGGCGGGCCGGCTGCTTCGGCCCCGCGACAGGCCCCGGCGGCCCCGGGCCCCGCTCGCCGCCCTCCCTGGCCGGCCCACTCCCCTCCACCGGCCGCCCCCTCCCCCAGGCTGCGCTCCCCTCCCCCGCGCCTCCATCCCTGGGGCCCTCGGGGAGATTGGACCTGCGGGGCTCAGGCCCGACCACCTCCGCCGCAGGTCTTCCACCCCCGTACCTGGTCAGACATGGTGACGGCGGCTTTCCCCAGGGCTTAGGGGACGGGGAGTCTCCGCACGGCAGCGGCCTGCGGCAAGCACAACCTCACTCCGGGGTTTACAAATCCTTCTCCCCGGCCCCACAGCACAACACCGCGGCTGCAGGAACTTCCGCTACGTGTCGCGTCACTTCCGCTGAGCTCCCGGGTGGAGGGCTGGGGAAAGCAGACGAGACCGGCAGGCGGGAAAGTGGGGCGGTGTGGGGCGGGAAAGCGACGGCCGGGAAGGAGGGAGGGTCCTAGCGAGGCTACAGCCTGCGGGGGAGAGCTGGAAGAGCCGCCCCTCCAAGCCCCTAACGCCATCCCCCAGCGGGGACGGTCCAGGTCCCCCTCCCGCGGCAGCGTTGAAGCCGAACGGACCGCTCAGACTCCTCCCTCGCCGAACCCTGCGCGCTTCCCAGGACACAGCCGGCCCGGCTCTTTTGTCCGCGCTCCGTGCCTCGCCCGTCCGCTTCCCTAGAGACGGAGCTGGAATGCCAGCGCCGAGAGGCCCTCCTCTGGCCGCCGAGCGCAGACCTTGTGGAAAAGCAAGTAACAAATCCGCCAGGACGCGCTGTAGACGCTGTAAACTGGCGCGGAGGAGCAGTCGATTCCCGAGCCCTGGGACCGGTGTGGAGTTAAAGGAGGAGCCCGCTCCTGTTTCTCCTTTACGATACAACGGCCCTGATGGCGTAAGCAAATGATAGGGGGTCGGCTGGACGGCCGCCAGGGAGAGAATAGATTCACTGAATCTCCATCTCACGACATCAGTAAAACGAATTTTTTTTTAAGATTGATTTATTTTCATTGGAAAGTTAGATATACAGAGAGGAGAGTCACAGAGGAAGACCTTCGTCCACTGACTCACACGCCAAGTGGCCACAACGGCTAGAGCTGCGCACTATCCGAAGCCAGGAACCTGGAGCTTCCTCCTCCAGGTCTCCCACGTGGGTGCAGGGTCCCAAAGCCTTGGGTCGTCCTCGACTGCTTTCCCAGGCCACAAGCAGGGAGTTAGCTAGGAAGCGGGCTGCCGGGATTAGAACCGGCGCCCATATGGGATCCCGGCATATGCAAGGCAAGGACTTGAGCCACTATGCTACTGCGCCGGGCCCACATGCAAGTGAAGCTAATTTAAAATGGATTCAAGGTCTGTAAGAGAACTATTAGGTGAAACACCTCACTTGGGTAAAACACTCGTAAATCCACGACTTGGTTGAGACCACCACTTGTTAGCACAGCCAAAGAAAAAAATTATGAATTAGATGTTATCAAAATTAAAACCCAATTGCTACCGTTAAGAGAAAAACTGCACATGGAAAAAATACTTTAAAATAATATATCTAATAAAGATCTAAGATTCAGAATATATATTGATAATAAAAAAGTCATGAAACTTTAAAATGGACAATTGAATAGGCATTTGTCCAAAGAAGAGATATAAATGAACGTGAGAAAATACTTAACATTGTTAGTCATTGAGGAAATGCACATTAAAACCACAAAGAGATAGCACTTCGTACCCTCCAGGATGGCTATGCTCAAAAAAACACTAATTGGGCCAGGCACAATAGCCTAGTGGCTGAAGAACTCGCCTTGCTTGTGCCAGCATCCCATATGGGGCGCCACTTCGTGTTCCCCATATGGGGAAACTTCGTGTTCTGCCAGTCTGAATTCTGATCCAGCTTCCTGCTTGTTCCCTAGGAAAGCAGTCAACGACAGCCCAAAACCTTGGGACCCTACACACATGTGGGAAGAAGAAGCTCCCAGAAGAAGCTCCTGGAGCCTGGCTTCGAATCGGCTCCAGCTGTTGTGGCCACTTAGGGAGTGAATCAGCAGATGGAAGATCTTTCTCTGTAGATCTGTCTTTCCAATAAAAAAAAAAGTAAATGTATTTTTTTAAAGTAATAATTGTTGACAGGGATATGAAGAAACAAACCTCCTACCTTGCTAGTGGAGATATGTTTTAGTTGGTAGGGGCCCGGAGGCGTGGCCTAGCGGCTAAAGTCCTTGCCTTGAACGCCCCGGCATCCCATATGGGCTCTGGTTCTAATCCCAGCAGCTCTACTTCCCATCCAGCTCCCTGCTTGTGGCCTGGGAAAACAGTTGAGGACAGCCCAATGCATTGGAACCCTGTACCCGTGTGGGAGACCTGGAGGAGGTTCCAGGTTCCCTGCGCGCCCCGGCCCGGCGGCTCACTTGGGGAGTGAATCATCGGACAGAAGATCTTCCTCTCTGTCTCTCCTCCTCTCTGTATATCTGACTTTGTAATAAAAATAAATCTTTAAAAAAAAAAAAGAAAACTGGTTGGTAGTTCCTCCAGTTGAGTCAGCATATGGCCCAGCAGTTCCACTCATGGGTGTACAATTAAGAAAGCAGAAAACATAGGTCCAAACAGAAACATATTTTGAAATATTCACAGCAGTTTCATTCAAATGGCCAAAAAAGGAGCCCCCAAATAACTCCCCTCCCCAACTCTGACCCCTCCTTTCACTCTCCTCACCCTTCCACTTTCTTCCCCTCCCCTTTTCCTGCTTTCCGGAGCGTTCACCCACTGGCCCTAGCAGACTCACTTGCTCTCCACTCTGCTACCAAGGTCACATTATTTTCTTCTCTGATTACGTGTCCCTCTTATAAAGATTCTGTAATTAGGGCCCGGCGCAATAGCATAGTGGTTTAAGCCCTCACCTTGCAAGCGCCAGGATCCCATATGGTCACTGGTTCTAATCCCGGTGGTCCTGCTTCCCATCCAGCTCCCTGCTTGTGGCCTGGGAATGCAGTTGAGGATGGCCTAACGCCTTGGGACCCTGCATCCGTGTGGGAGACCCAAAAAGAGCTCCTGGCTCCTGGCTTTGGATTGGCATAGCACCGGCCATTGCGGTCACTTGGGGAGTGAACCATCGGAAGGAAGATCTTCCTCTCTGTCTCTCCTCCTCTGTATATCTGCCTTTCCAATTAAAAAAAAAGAAGAAGACTCTGTGATTACATTGAACACACTCAGAAAAACCAGGATAACCTCCCCATGTCAAGCTCTGGAATTATCGCTACAAAAGTCCCTTTGCCATGTAAAGTAAAAATTCACAGGTTACCCTGAGCATTTGAGAGCAGATTTTGGGGAGAAGCCTGACTTAACCTACTTAATTAACTTTTTTTTTTAAAGAGTTATTTATTTTATTACAAAGTCAGATATACAGAGAGGAGGAGAGACAGAGAGGAAGATCTTCTGTCCGATGATTCACTCCCCAAGTGAGCCACAACGGGCCGGTACGCGCCGATCCGATGCCAGGAACCAGGAATGTCTTCCGGGTCTCCCACGCGGGTGCAGGGTCCCAAAGCTTTGGGCCGTCCTCAACTGCTTTCCCAGGCCACAAGCAGGGAGCTGGATGGGAAGTAGAGCTGCCGGGATTAGAACCAGCGCCCATATGGGATCCCGGGCGTTCAAGGCGAGGACTTTAGCCGCTAGGCCACGCCTCCGGGCCCTACTTAATTAACTTTTACCATTAAGTCAAGGGAAGTGAAAGTGGCTTTGGTGAAAGTGGCGCTTTTTTGTTTTTTTTAATCTCAAATGCATCACAGTGGAGAATAAAACTGTCACTCTATAAGCCATGCTAGCAGTTAACAGCCATTACTTTACATCATCAGTGCTAATCTCAAACTAGAGAAAAAAGCAAGGGCATCTAGGTAATTACTATGAAAACAGCTTTGACTTTGCATACCTCCTGAAAAGAGCTCCAGTCCTCCATCAGTCCACAGATCATATTTTGAAAACTATTAAGTGGGCCCGGCATGATAGCATAGCAGCTAATGTCCCTGCCTTGAACACGCCAGGATCCCATATGGTCACCGGTTCTAATCCTGGCTGCTCCACTTCCCATCCAGCTCTCTGCTTGTGGCCTGGGAAAGCAGTTGAGGATGACCCAAAGCCTTGGGACCCTGCACCTGCGTGGGAGACATGGAGGAGGTTCCTGGCTTTGGATCATTCGCAGCACCAGCCATTGCGGTCACTTGGGGAGTGAAACATCAGACAGAGAAGATCTTCCCCTCTGTCTCTTCTCCTCTCTGTATATCTGACTTTCCAATAAAAATAAATCTTTTTTTAAAAAAGGTTCATTTACAAAAAACCTACTAGACCATATTATTTCAGGGACTGAATCCCTGAAAGAAATGGCATTGGAAGTGGGGCTCTTAAGCAGGGTGAGTGAAAATACCAGGTGTAGAAGCAAAGAGACAGGAAGTAAGTTAGAAGACTGCATCAGTGATCTTGAAGAAAAAAAGCAAAGTAGGAGTTGGATGATACTAGAGATGTAACAATCAGATGTGGGTGGTTGATTAGATTCTGACTTACAGAAATTGTTATAGTGATATCGCTTACAGATTGATAGGAAACCTTAGAGAAGGGAAGTAGGTTTTTTTTTTTTAAAGATTTATTTTATTTTTTTAAAAAAATTTATTCATTTTATTACAGCCAGATATACACAGAGGAGGAGAGACAGAAAGGAAGATCTTCCATCCGATGATTCACTCCCCACGTGAGCTGCAACGGGCCGGTGCGCGCCGATCCAAAGCCGGGAGCCTGGAACCTCTTCCGGGTCTCCCATGCGGGTGCAGGGTCCCAATGCATTGGGCCGTCCTCGACTGCTTTCCCAGGCCACAAGCAGGGAGCTGGATGGGAAGTAGAGCTGCCGGGATTAGAACCGGCGCCCATATGGGATCCCGGGGCATTCAAGGCGAGGACTTTAGCCGCTAGGCCACAACGCCGGGCCCGATTTTTATTTTTATTACAAAGTCAGATATACTTAGAGGAGGAGAGATAGAGAGGAAGTGGAGTTGCCGGGATTAGAACCAGCGGCCATATGGGATCAAGGCGAGGACCTTAGCCACTAGGCCACGCTGCTGAGCCCGGGAAGTACGGTTTCAAAGGAAAAATAAATTTTAGACGGACGCGTGCAGTCTTGGAGTCACCCACGGGGAAGGAGTTCAGGACATGCATGGTTCTGATTTTAACCACTTAAGGAAACCTCGGCTGAAAATAAGAGATTGTAAGCCATTAGCCTATAAGCAACGGAGACATGGTAAAAATGTGTTAAATGACAGACCTTCCTTTAAGTACTGTCATTTACTTTAAAGTACTAGTACTATTCTCCCCTTATAGAGAAGAGATTGAATGACTCTCCCAAGTGATACACTCAGGGTTGAACACTGGCGACTTGACTTCAGATCAGCTAAACCTCTGAGATTCACATGAAAGCCCTAGAGACTGTTTTCTTCCCTCGTCCCCTGAAAAATCACTCCAGAATAGACAACAGTGATCTCTGGGGCTTGTTTCATACCCCATGTGTGTTCATGACAGTAAGAGCATGGTTTGAATTTGACATTTCAGAGGAAAATTCTGAGTGATAATTTTGAATATGAGTGACTAAAGGTTCGTGAGAAATGAGAAACTAGAGGAATACAAGATTAGCATGCTGGTTAAGCTATTACGTAGAAATTGAAGTCACCTAGAGGGAAGCAGGATTTGGGATTATAGAATAGCCAGTGCACCAATGGGTGAGTTTGCTGGACAGCAGTAAAGGAGGATAGGTTACTAAATTAAAGAGAAACGAAAGCAGAATTGGAGGGACTTGGAAATGTGAAAAACTTGCCCTAACAATTCTCAAGTTGAAGATTCTTGGAGAAATTAAAATGAAATGTACCTGGTTATCCATGACCTCTGCCATGCTCTTATGGTAATATCCCCCTTCTCATCTCAAAAAGAAAAAAAAGAAAGACTCATAACGTGTTTTCCCACGTGAGTATGGCACTGTGAATCAAGTCTGGTACTCATGGAGAAGCTAAAACAGCTGCTTGTGACATGTGCAAGAGTAAAGCCCTATCTATGGGAGTCCTGGGAAATCTGAGAACCTTTATAAGAGCTAAAAGTACAGACAAAAATAAATAAAATAAGAAAGGTTGGAAGACTGGTAAGGAGTAGTCCTATATTAGAAGTTTTACTTCCTTATTTCGCCTCTGATGCCTTCCAAGAGCAGAGTGGCAAATGCAGAAGTATGGACATGTTTGGCCTGGCAACTGGCTCCCGTAACAGAGGGCCTGAGTTCAAGGCCACTCTGACTCCTGACTCCAGCTTTCTGCTAATACGGAACCTGGAAGGCAGTAAGGATAGTTCAAGTGAATGGGTTCCTACCACCTATATGGGAGAACCAAATCAAGTTTCTGGCCCCTGGTTGTCAGTACAGGTGCTATAGGCATTTCAGGGAGTAACCCCGTAGATGAAAGATTTCTTTCTGTACGTCTCTCTGTCTCTGATCTGAAATAAAAAAAAATACATATTTTTTCAAAGATTATTTTAATTGGAAAGGCAGATCTACTTACAGAGACAGAGAAACCATCTGCTGGTTCACTTCCCAGATGGCTGCCACAAAGCCCAGAGCTGGGCCAATCTGAAGCCAGGAGCTGGGAGCCAGGAACTTCCGCATCTCCCATGTGGGTGCAGGGTGTCAAGGCTTTGTGCTGTGGGCTAAGGAGTTGATTAGGGATATTGGGCTGGGCAGGAACAGGAACTGGGCTTGTGGCTAATAACACCTAGACTAATTGAACTCATTTGTATCCAATTTCCTGGCTAAATTAGGACTTAAGGGAGAAGAGTATATGAGGAGACCTGAAGGAGAATAGAGACTTGGCAGAGACTTCTACCATCACTGGTCTCCTGTTGGTGCTTCATCCCCTGACCCTCTCCCTGTCCACGTTACTGGCTCTGTTGGTTGGAGCAGCTTTGGACTGTCCTCTACTGCTTTCCAAGGCCACAAGCAAGGAGCTGGGTAAGAAATGGAGCAGTCATAACACACACTGGTGCCCATGTGGGATCCCAGCACTTGCAAGGTAAGAATTTAGCCGTTGAGTTATTACATCGGGCCCAGCTGCTCCACTTCTGATCTGGTTCCCTCCCAAACTAGTTGGGTAGGCAGCAGCAAAAAATAACTGAAGTCCCTTGGTCCCTGAACCCACATGAGAGATTTGAATGAAGCTCCTGGCTCCTGGCTATGGCCCAGCCCTGAATACTGTAGCCACTTGGGGAATGAAGAAGCAGATGGAAGATCTCTTTTTTTCTCCCTCTCTCTCTGTAACTCCAACTTTCAGCTAAGTTTTTTTTTTTTTTTCAAAAAAAAGGAAAGAAAATAGTAACTGTGTAAGATTAGAAATTCATATAGCCTGCAGCGTCCACACTCATGCTTTCTCAGTTGGGAAAGAAATCAGTAAATGGAAAAGATAGCTTTGAAAACTCAGTCAAGGAAGAGATATGAAGGACCCAGTGTGTTGACCTAGTGGCTAAATCCTTGCCTTGCATATGCTGATTTCACATAGATGCCAGTTTGTGTCCTGGCTGCTCTACTTCCCACCCAGCTCCCTGATTGTGGCCTGGGAAACCATGGTCCAAGGCCTTGGGACTCTGCACCTGCGTGAGATTGACTTAGCTCTAGCCCACTCAGTTGCTACTCAGGGAGTGCATCGGCAGACAGAAATCTTTCTCTCTGTATCTCCTCTCTGTATATCTGACTTTCAAATAAAAAATAATAAAAACTTTTTTTTATAAAAATAAGAGATGTGGAATGAAAATTTTCACTTCTTACTGTAATTCTTTTCAACCTAAATAATATTTGCTTTCTTTCCCCAAATTTTTCAGTGGACATATTTCCCCATTGCTATTTAGTCCTGCTGCTGGTCCTCGCAAGAACTTTTCCCAGGAATTTTATTTTGTTTTGTTTTTTCCTGGCTAGCATCTATAGCAGTTCACTGAAGTGTTTTATCATAGAGGTCCCTCCATCTCTGGAGTTTCTGTTTCATGAAGAAAGAGACTATTGATCTTCTGAAAGCCAGCCTGGGTCAAGTCTTCCCTTTTAAGCCACTATGTGTCCTGCTGACTGCTCTTCCTTTGTATAGATCACACCCTCCATAACCCTAAAGAGGAAAGCCCAAAGTCCCATGCAGCCAATATAGGCAGTTCAAAGTCTACCACTCTCTGCAGGTAATTCCCCAGTTTTCTTCCTCAGGCTCAGGAGTGAATTTTTTTTTTTTTTTTTTTTTTTTTTTTACAATCTGGTGACCTATGAACTTAGAAAAAATAAGGCATTCTGCCCAATACAGAGGCACACCCATGACAATGCAACCAAGAGAAATCTGTGAGGAAGACTTTTCTCGAATATAGAACTGAGGATATACATCGATGGTAATTCCAAAATCCATCCCTTCCCGCATAACTTGGTGAAAGCCCCACGTCTATGAGTGAGTCAACTCTGCCACAGGATGTTTCATACTAGCCCACGGTCCCACGAGGACACTCTCATTCCATGCAGGCTCCCAGATTCTGTGCTAGGCCATGGTCTGCATGCATGTCCTCACACTCCACTCAAGCACTGACCCCTAGTTGGTCCTCTGCTTCACAGGACACCCTCTTTACCCCCATTGAGGCTGCAACCTTCCCATCCACTTGACGCCTTGTGGACATTTATTCAAGTCAACTCCATCCAGTGAATTTAGGATTGAATTGTTCAGAAGAGAAAAAAGTGAAAGGAAAAAGGAAAAGCTGAAAATCTTAAGTATTTTCTTTTTTAAAAAAGATGTCTTTATTTTTATTGGAAAGACAGATTCACAAAGAGAAGGAGAGATGGAAAGTAAGATCTTCCATCCACTGGCTAACTCCCCAAATAATTACAAAGGATAGAACTGAGCCAATAGAAAGCCAGATCCAGGGGCCAGGAGCTTCTTCCAGGTCTCCCATGCAGGTGCAAGGGCCCAAGATTTTGGGTCATTCTTCACCACTTTTCTAGACCACTAGCAAGGAGCTGGATTGAAAGTGGAGCAGCTGGACTCAAGCTGGCGCCCATATGGAATACAGGTGCTTGGAGGTAGAGGATTAGTCAGTTGAGCCATGACCTTTAGCACCAGCATCCCATATGGGTGCCAGTTCCAGTCCCAGCTGCTCTACTTAGGATCCAGCTCACTACTAATGACCTGAGAAAATCAGCAAAGGATGGCACTAGGCTTGGTTCCCTTCACCCATGTGGAAGACCTGATAAATCTCCTGGCTTCAGCCTGACCCAGTCCTCACTATTGCCGCTATTTGGGGAGTGAACTAGCACGAGGAAGATCATTTTCTCGGTCTCTCCCACTCTGTGTATAGAATTCTGCCTTTCAACTAAATAAAATAAAAATTTAGAAAAAATTGCTTCTTCCTTTCTACGCATCTCCCCCTTTAGATAATAACCTTCTGACTGGGTATAAACAGCATGTCTGTTTTTTTTTTTCAAGATTTAAAAAAATTATTGAACACAAAGCTACAGAAAGAGATGGAAAATCAGAAAGAGGTTTTCTGTTTGCTGGTTCATTCCCAATATGATGAAGCCAGGAGCTTCTTCCAGGTCTCTCACATGGTTTACAGGCATTCAAGCATGTGGGCCATCCTCTGCTGGTTTTTCCAGGACATTAACACGAATCTGAATCAGAAATGCAGCGGCCAGAACTTAAACTTGTGCCCTTATGGGATGCCAGCACTACATGCAGAGGATTAGCCTAAGAAACCACTATGCCAGCTCCTTAACTCTTTTAATAAAAATAAAGAAAATATATTTTTTTAATGAAATGGAGTAATAGCCACAGAAATAAAAATGAGTCATTACAAAAGCTACCAATCAGGCCCGACATAATAGTTAAATGGCTAAGTCCTCACTTTGAAAGCACCAGGACCACGTATGGGCACGTTTATGTCCCAACTACTTCACTTCTCATCCAGCTCCCTGCTTATGGCCTGAGAAAGCAGTGGAGGATGGTCCAAAGCCTCGGGACCCAGTGCCAACTGGGAGATGCAGAGAAGCTCCTGCCTTCGGATTGGCTCAGCTCCAGCCATTGTCACCATTTGGGAAGTGAACCCAGTGAATGGAAGATCTTTCTCTGTCTTTTCATAAATCTGATCTGCCTTTCCAAGAAAAATAAATAAATCTTAAAAAAAAAAAAAAAAAAAAAAAAGCAGGGCCCGGCGCCGTGGCCTAGCAGCTAAAGTCCTCGCCTTGAACGCCCCAGGATCCCATATGGGTGCCGGTTCTAATCCCGGCAGCTCCACTTCCCTTCCAGCTCCCTGCTGTGGCCTGGGAAAGCACTTGAGGACGGCCCAATGCATTGGGACACTGCATCCGCGTGGGAGACCTGGAGGAGGAGGTTCCTGGTTCCCAGCTTCGGATAGGCACAGAACTGGCCCATTGCGGCTCACTTGGGGAGTGAATCATCGGATGGAAGATCTTCCTCTCTGTCTCTCCTCCTCTCTGTATATCTGACTTTGTAATAAAAATAAATCTTTAAAAAAAAAAAAAAAGCAATCTTTTTCAGAGAGGGGGAAGGCTTTTCTCATCTTTACACTGGAAGAAAACCTGTAACATGAGTTTTCCAACTTCAGTCAAGGGTTAAAAAGAAGCAAAGAACTCAAAACTCACCAATTAATTACGGCAGTTCCAGTTCTCAACGAGTGTTTTCTGTTCCTAGATACATAAGGTATTTTTAAAAATATTTTTAAATGTATATTTATTTGCAAGATAGAAAGTGAGAGAAAGAACTGCTAGGTGCTCTTTAACTCCCCTCAATTCCTGTAACAGCCTTAACTAGGCAGGCCAAAAACCAAGATACAGGAATACGTTCCAGGTTTCCCCACATGGGTGCTAGGGACCCAGGTACTTTAGACATCATATACTGCCTTCCCAGCGTTTGCATTAGCAGGAAGTCAAGCCAGGACTGGAGTGAGGTACTCCCGTATGGGATGTAGGCACTCCAAGTATCAGCTTACCCCTGTGCACCACAGTGCTAGCTAGCGGTCTTATCAAATCAGTCCAGAGCCAGGACCCGAGCTTTATAAGTGAACACATCACTCAGAGTTCATTAGTTCAGAGGAAATGGCTTATTTTGTTCCAGCTCACAATTCACCGAGGGCTGAATAAAACCAGTCATAGATGAGACTCTGTTGAGCTGCTTTGTGTGGTTAGGCGATACACCTCACCAGACGGCCTCTGTGTTCTCAAGGTAGACTAGCCTCCAAACTTATTTTTGGTAAAGACTTATTTATTTATTACTTATTTATTTATTTTAAAGATTTATTTTATTTTTATTACAAAGTCAGATATACTGAGAGGAGGAGAGACAGAGAGGAAGTGGAGCCACCGGGATTAAAACCAGCGGCCATATGGGATCAAGGCGAGGACCTTAGCCACTAGGCCACGCTGCCAAGCCCGACTTATTTACTTTTATTGGAAAGGCATATATACAGAGAAAAGGAAATACAGACAGAAAAATCTTCCATCTGCTGTTTTACTCCACAAGTGGCTGCAATGGCTGGAGCTGAGCCAATCCGAAGCCAGGATCTTCTGGTGAAGAGGCCCAAGTCTTTGTGTCATCCTCGACTGCTTTTCCAGGCAAAAAGCATGGAGTTGAAGGGAAGTGAAGCAGCCGGGATATTAACTGGCGCCTGAATGGGATCCCCGCGCATACAAGTCAAGGACTTTAGCCACTAGGCTACCATGCTGGCCATGACTCCAAACTTTTATTCAGGAAATACTTTAACCCAATAGGAATTAGAGTAAAACAGACACCTTGTATTAGCACAGGAACCAGGGGTGATAGTGAAGGAAGACTGTGAGGCTCATATGAGGGCTGACCTGATGGGAGGAAGTTCTCAGGAGACGCTGGCTGAGAGGACCTGAGAGGAACCTTCATGCATCCAGCTGCATGAGCCGGAACAAGTAAGAACGATGGATGGTGGAGCAGGTGGTGGAACTCCCAACCCCCCATATATGCCCTAATTATCTGTTTCCTCTGAGCACCCATGAACTCTAAAAGGAATAAGCTATGGAAAAAGTAAAACATACTTCACAAAAGGCCACACCTCTATAGACGAATCTGGAGACACGAAAGCTGCTTCCCTGGTGACCAAAAGCAAAAGTCCCTGAAGGCTTATAGTGTGCAAAAAGTGAGCCAACAGTTGCACTCAATAAATTGATCCAGAGATGGATGGCCAGCGGACGTAAGAGAAATGGATTACAGACCTCTAGGCAGCAGGCCTATCACTGTAGCCTAGAAACAATCCCAGGTGCCACCACTGTGGTGTGGCAAATTGAACTGCTGCCTGTGATGCCAGTATCCCATAGGGAACCTGCTGGAGCACTGATTGCTGCAATCCTGATACAGCTCCCTGCTAATGTGCCTGGGAAAGCTATGGAAGATGACCCAAGTGCCTGGGTCTCTGCATACACATGGGAGACCCAGAAGAAGCTTCTAGCTTTTGGTTTCAGCCTGGCCCAGCCTCAGCTGTCATGGATACTTTGGAGGAGTTAGCTAGCAGATGGAAATTCTCTGTCTCTCTCTCTCTCTCTCGCTTTCTTGCTCTCTCACTTTCCCCTCCCCCTCCTTGTAACACTGCCTTCCCAAAGAAAATTAATACATAAAACTGTAAAAAAAAAAAAAAAAAAAAAAAGGAGGAGGAGGGAGCATATCTGGCACGATTGGCTAAATCCTCGTCTTGCATGCACCAGCATCCGTTATGGGCACGGGTTCATGTCCCAGCTGCTCCACCTCTCATTCAGCTCCCTGCTTGTGGCCTGGGAAAGCAGTCGCAGATGGCCCAAAGCCTTAGTCCCTGATCCTGCGTGGGAGACCCAGAAGAAGCTCCTCGCTCCTGACTTTGAATCACCTCAGCTTCAGGCATTGCGGCCACTTGTGGGGGTGAACCAGTGGATGGAAGATCTTTCTCTCTGCCTCTTCTTTCTATAAATCTGCTTTTCCAATAAAAATAAACAAACCTTTAAAAAGACATTAAAGTGGGGCCCGGTGGCGTGGCCTAGCAGCTAAAGTCCTCGCCTTGAACGCCCCGAGATCCCATATGGGTGCCTGTTCTGGTCCCGGCAGCTCCACTTCCCATCCAGCTCCCTGCTTGTGGCCTGGAAAGCAGTCGCAGATGGCCCAAACCTTGGGATCCTGCACCCGTGTGAGAGACCTGGAGGAAGTTCCTGGCTCCAGATCAGCACAGCACCGGCCGTTGCGGCTCACTTGGGGAGTGAATCATTGGACGGAAGGTCTTCCTCTCTGTTTCTCCTTCTCTCTGTATATCTGTCTTTCCAATAAAAATAAAATAAAAATCTTAAAAACAAGAATTTGCCCCCATATCAGCATCTGCCAGCTGATGCTATGGCAAAGCCCAACCAACCCAAACCCACTCTGACATGTACCAGCAGGTACAGTTCGCCCAGCCTGGCTTTCCCCTAATCCAGCTGATATGCCAACAGGTGTTACATACAGCCCTGCTCGGCCTGGTCTGCTCCCAATCTCAGCTCTCACATTCACCAGTGGAAGTAGTGGCCCAGCAGTGGAGCCCTCTGCAGTCCCTCTACTGGGTTCGCCCCTTCTCCCCCTGGGTCTCACGTGTGCTAGTTGGGTGCTGTAGCCCAGCCTGGCATGGTCTGCCTCACCTTGGCATTTGTCAATGGGTGATGTAGCCTGGCCAGGCCTGACCAAACCTCAGTACCAGTTCATGCTGGTGGGGAATATAACCTAGCCAGCCCAGCCAGCCCAAAGGCCTGGTCCTAATGTGAACTGGCTGGCATTACAGCCTGATCTGGAATGATCCACACTCCATTCTGGCTCTCAGATTCGCCAGCAGTGATATGAACTAGCCCAGTCTGACTCGCTCCAGACCTGAGCCAAAGTATGCCTTTGGGTACCATTCCCTGACCATGGTCTGGGTTGCTCCCTTTCTTGGTTTTTGTGCTCACCTGCAAGGACTGTGTCCCACAAGAGGAGTTCCCAAAGCCCCTGCATCAGAACCTCTCCCAATGCTAGATCTTGCACACACTGTTGGGTCCATGCATCAGCCCTATTTAGTCCACTTCCTGTTCCAGCAGGAACAGTAGCCTTTCCTGACTGGCCCTCACCCATTCCAGTTATTATTGGTGGGTGCTACAGCCCAGTCAAGCCTAGTCCACACCCAGACAGAGCTAACATGTGGCTCTGCAGGGGCAGAGACCTAGCCCAGCCGATCCTATACCCACCCCGGTTCTCACAAGTACCAGTAGGTGCTGGAGTCTAGCCCAGTCTGGCACATCCCAGATCCAGTCCACACCCATGCTGAAGGACACCGCAGCCATGTCCAGACCAGATCACAGCCCCTACTCCGGCCCCCGTGCTCACCAGTAAGAACCACAACCCAGCCAGGGCGTGTCTTTAGCTCCCCAACCTAGCCTGATCCTAGCCACAGATCTCACACATGCCAGTGATTTCTCTGATCCATCTTGACATAGCCTCTCCCCTGTCTTGGCTTTTGCTTTACGATGCCGCAGCCTAGCCTGGCGCAGCTGACCCACAGTCCTAACTCTCACTGGCAGTTGCTGGATCCTGGCCCTGCTCAGCCTGCTCCCATTCCTGGCTCATGCAAA
This sequence comes from Ochotona princeps, assembly GCF_030435755.1. Classification (NCBI taxonomy): domain Eukaryota; kingdom Metazoa; phylum Chordata; class Mammalia; order Lagomorpha; family Ochotonidae; genus Ochotona; species Ochotona princeps. The sequence continues at coordinate 77,244,900 of NC_080836.1, forward strand.
CTGGTAGGTGTGACAGGCTTAGCCCAGCATGACTTGCACTCCATCCTGGTTTCTGCACTTGCCAGTGGGCTAATGTTTGCTTGGCCCTGCCCAGTCCACCCCCTTCCAAAACCAACTCACATACTTGCCAATGGATAGATATACCTTACCCAGCCTGCCCAACACCCACACCTGGACCACATGGTCACCAGTGGGAGCTATGACCCACCAGAGGAATTTCCCAAGTTCCTCAATTAATTCCACTTCCAGACCCAGATCTCACACATGCCAGCAGGTGCTAGACCCTTACCTGGCATGACCTGCCTTTGTATGAGCTGGTGGATGTTGTGACCCAACCCACCTCATTCCCTGTCTGGGGGTGCTCATGCAGGTGCTGTAGCCTGAACCTGCCTAGCCTGTTCCCAGTTCCAATACCTGTGAGTGTCAGTGAATTCCATGGTCACACCTAGCTCAGCCCATCACCATCCCAAGTCTTAAGCTAACCAGCGGGACTTGTAATTCCATAGGGTTGGGCCTACGTATCTCCCGCAGAATCTATCCCTGGACCTGGTTCTCTTGCGTGCTGGTTGGTGTCATGTCCCAGCCTACTGTGACCCGTTCGTCCCCTGATCTGACATTCACTGTCAGATACTGGGATCTAGCCCTGCCAGATAGGCCCTCAGCCGTAACTGGTGTGGCCTGGTGTGTGGTGGTTAGCAATGTTCCATGCTAACAAGCTCAGCTCAGGTCTCCCATGTAGGTTGGTGCATTGGTCTAACCCATGAAGTTCTTCCGGTCTCACCCCTCCAAACCACCAGGTCTCAGTGTTCTCACTTATCTGCAAGTACAGCGGCCTTGTCATTGGAAGTCCCTCAGGAGTTACTCCTCACCCACAAGATACTCCCAGGATTGTCTTCCCTACCCCATATCCCCTTGCACCTTTGCCTAATCAATCCACAATTCTTTTTTTTTTAAAGGTTCATTTTATATATTTATTTATTTTTATTGGAAAGGCAGACAAATAGCGAAGATGAGAGACAGAGAGGAAGATCTTCTGTCTGACGGTTCACTCCCCAAGCAGTCGCAACGGCTGGAGCTGAGCCAATCCGAAGCCAGGAGCCAGGAGCTTCTTCCGAGTCTCCCACGTGGGTGCAGTGTCCCAAGGCTTTTGGGTCATCCTCAACTGCTTTCCCAGACCACAGATAGGAAGCTGGATAGGAAGTGGGACTGCCGGGATTAGAACCAGCACCCATATGGGATCCCAGCACATTTAAAGCGATGACTAACTGCTATGCTATCACAACAGGCTCCACTTTATTTTTGATCAGAAAGTCAGATAAAAAGAGAGGAAGAGAGACAGAGAGAAAGATCTTCCATCCACAGATTCATTCCCCACGCGGCCGCAATAACCAGAGCGGAGCTGAGCCGAAGCCAGGAGTCCAAAGGCTCTGGGCTGTCCTCAACTGCTTTCCCAGACCACAAACAGGGAGCTGGATGGGGAGTGGTCTGCCGGGATTAGAACCACTGCCCATATGGAATCCCGGCATGTGCAAGGTAAGGGTTTTTTTGTTGTTGTTGTAGTTGTTAGTAGCCAGTCTTTGTCTTCTTTATTTATTTTATAATCTTACATAGTTGATTAGGGCACAAAGCGTCAAGAACTACAGGAAAGTGGGTATGACTATTGTTTCCACACTAATATAATCATTTTTTTCCCCTGCATATGGGGTCAGGGGAGAAACAAAGGGAGAAGCCCCACCCAGCCTCCTACCCATCCCAGGTCCCTGATGTAGGGCATGCTCCGAGGGTCCTGCTCAACAGGTCTGAATTGCTGCCCATCTCGCTGTTCCAATCACGATGAAATCTATCCAGAACCCATTGGCTGACATAGTCTCTTCATGGTTGGGGTTCTGAGATTAGCAATTCAGTTGAAGAGATCTCCAAAGAAACTTCGTCTGAGGCAAGGCAAGGATTTTAACTGCTAGGTTATTACACCAGGCTCCAATCCACAATTCCTGTGACCAGGAGTTTATGCGTTCTCCAGTCCAGCTTATGGAAGCACAGTGGGTGATGTGCTGGTCCAGTGTGCTGCCGCACACCAGGGTCACAAGCTCCTGGCACATATGCTGGCCTAGAGCCTTACCCCTCCACACACCCAAGATCCAAGCCCATTGAAGTCTCCAGGCCTGGTCCACCAGCACACCAGCAGCAGCGTGCTGACCTGGGGCTCTCCCCTCCCCTCTCCTCACCTCACCCAGGACCAAGCACATGAGGAAATCACCAGGTTCACTCCACCTGCCTGCAGATGAGCTCCCAGGTCCCCACATGCCTACCAGTGCTATACCCTTTATCCTCCTTGGCCCCAAGCCTTCATCCACAGGCTCTCATGAGTTCCCCACCTCTTCCCCTTGGCTGGAGCACACAGCCATCTGAGCATGGCAGTGGGTCACTGCCTCCCCCCTCCCATATTAAAGATTTAATGAGATCCTATTTCTTGAGTAGCACAGCATAATGCTCTATATGGATACAGGAGAGTGTAAAATACAGACAACCCACCAGCAAATGTTAAGGAAGTTAGAGAGAAAAATGTCTTCAAGTTAAACAATGTCATAAAACCATCTATCCTCCTCTTCCATTTATCTATTCCCATTCTCCATTAAACCATCGCTTTCTCTTGTCTTACCGATCATGCTGGACTACAGCTACAGGTGTAATCAGTCGTGTTGCTGTCTTCACCCTAGACCCCTCCACACCTTGGCTGTCAGAGAGCTGCTGTCATTGCACAAGAAGAGAATTTCAAACATGAGACAGAAAGTAGCAGCAAACATGCTAATGAAACTTTAAATAAAATTACTTATTTGAAAGGTGGAATTACAGAAATAGATCTTACAGGCAAGAAACAGAGATCTTTCATCTGTGGGTCCATTCCTCCAAATGGCTGTAACAGCCAGGGCTGGGTTAAGATAAAGCCAGAACATGTAGTTCTCCCTTGTGGTTGCAGGTGCCCAAGCACCTGGGCCATCCTTTTTTGCTTTCGCAGAAACATAAGCAGGGAATTGCATCAGACATGGAGTAGCTGGGACTCTAACTGGTGCCCATTTCTCAGTGTAGGCCGAACTAGGAATCTTTCTTTTAAATATTTATTATTTATTTATTTATATTGGAAAATCAGACATACAGAGAGGACAGAGATCTTCCATCCACTAATTCACTCCCCAAGTGGCTGCAACAGCTGGAGCTGAGCCAATTCAAAGTTAGGAGCCAGGAGCTTCTTCTGGGTCTCCCGTGTGGGTTCAGGGTCCCAAGTCCTTGGACTGTCCTCAACTGCTTTCCCAGGCCACAAGCAGGGAACTGGATGGGAAGTAGAGCAGCTGGTACAGGAACCAGTGTCCCTATGGGATTCCAGTGGATGCAAGGTGAGGACTTAAGCCATGAGGCTACCACACCAGGTCCCAGAACAGAAAAGTTTAACCAAAAGAATATATCTGATGGGCCAGCATGATGCCTTTCTTAACTGGTCTTCTGCTTTCAAGTGCAGGCATCCCATATAGGTTCCAGCTATTGCAGACATTTAGGGAGTGAACCAGCAGATGGGAGATCTTTCTCTCTGCCTCTCCTCTCTCTAAATCTGCCTTTGCAATAAAAATATTTTAAATAAATAAAAATGTCTGTCTATATAGGTGATATATACCTATATATAAATACACCTAACAGATCAGGCAGACAGCTTTATAAAGAACTAAGAGCCAAGCCTGCTTTAGACTGTAGAGTTTTGTTTGAAAGAGAGTGCTACAGAAAGAGAGAAACAGAGACATGAAAGAGAAACAGGACATGACTAGCACAGGGTCCTGGACACACACTACCCTTGGAGCAGGGTGGGATCCATCTTAACATGGTTCTAGAACATGAGCAATCCTTTTGAGCACAAATGCTGGTCCAGCTCCACAGTCTGCCTCTTCATTTCTTAATTCATTCAGGTACTCAAAAATTCCCATTTTGTTTCTATAGCTCCCCTCACATACTTAAGTTAATTCCTACCCTGCTCCTTAACATGTTAGTTTCCTTCCCCTTTTAAAACGTATTTTTATTAATTTAACTAACCTATTTATTTTTTTTTTAAAGATTTATTTTATTTTAATTACAAAGTAAGAGGAAGTGGAACTGCCGGGATTAGAACCAGCGGCCATATGGGATCAAGGCGAGGACCTTAGCCACTAGGCCACGCTGCCGAGCCCCTAACCTATTTATTTTTACTTGAAAGGCAGATTTTACAGGAGAGAAAGACAAGAAATCTGCTTCCCACAGATCCACTCCCCAAATGGCCGCTACGGTCAGGCTGGTCTGATGCCAGCAGCCAGAAGCTCCTTCCAGGTCTCTCACGCGGGTGCAGGGTCCCCAGGACTTGGGTCATTCCTTCTTTCTCAGTCCACAAGCAGGGAACCGGATGGGAAGTGGAGCAGCCGGGACACGAACAGGCGACCACAGGGCTTAGCTTGCTGCGCTACCGCGCCGAGCCTTTCCCTCACTTCTTCCTGTTATTCAACCCAGGATTTCCTTTCCACTCGATCCCAGGACGTGGATTTTCTGTTAAGAATCAGTACGGCCGGACAGACGACATCCACGAAGATGTCTTGCAAACACCGCCACAGCCACGACCTTATTGCGCACGGTAGGGCGACGTGAACACTCGGGGCCACCGCTAAGAGATCTCGCGATGTTTCGGAGCTCCTACTCTCCCCCTTTCGGCGGGAACATTCCGGAAGAGGTCGGACGCTCAGCTTCAGGCTGCTGTCGGAAGTGACGTCAGCTTCCCAGAAGCCGTGGCGAAGGAGAAGCGCGTTCTGGTGTTCCACATGTCGGACGGTGTGGCAGCTGAGGGCTACGCGGTGTGATTCTTGTGGGGAAGACGTGCGCCTTCGCGTTTTGCCCGCCGCGGCCCAGCGGGCTTCTTTGTTCGTCTTTGTTCGTCGATATCGTGGTGTGACGGGCCGTGCGGCCCCCTGAGCCGACTTCACCATGTTGGTGCTGTTTGAGACGTCGGTCGGCTACGCCATCTTTAAGGTAAGGTGGGCGATGAACCGTGGGGGCGGGGGAGGCCCGTTTGGACAGGGAGAGGAGAGGGTGCCCCCAGGGGAGGGTGGAACTGCCTAGGGTCGCACGGGTGCCTGGTGGGTCCCCGGCTCTGCATGTGGACAGGTCAGCGGGCGCCGCTAGGTGAGCACGTGGCCCCGGCGTGTCTGCGTCCCAGGGTTTGTTGGCTCGGTTCACCTGTGAAGACCGATCGAGAACTTCTCAGATGGAGCTGGTAGAGCGTGCCTTCTTCCTAGGGACGCTGGATTAGGCGGGGACCGAGACTGGAAGGAAGGACGTGATTGCGCGAATGTGGCAGGGTCCACTTGCTGAGCCTTGGGGCTGGTGGGGGAAGGAAGCTGGTAGAGGGATTTCGAAGGTGGAACTGAGAAGTACTAAGGTGATGGAGCGAAGGTGTTGTGGGAGATCCCGCGGACGTAGGACTGGGGCTGTGGGAAGCTTGGACGGTAGAATGCAGCATGTACATCAGGCAGTTCGATGTTTCAGATTGGAAATCTAGGGGAGGAATCGGGGCTGGCGGTAACGATTTGAGATTTGGTTGTTTCCTTAGGGGAAGTTTGGAATTAGCTTAAGGATTCAGCCACGCAATGGCCGGACCCCGGGTTCTTCCTGTAGTGCGTTGAGGTATCCGAGATTAGGAGGCAGCCTTGCCTATCTTTCCGGGGCTTGAAACCCGTTATTAACGGTGTTGGCAGCTTTAAGGTACTGTCAGCAGTAGCTCCTTTTAGAACTCTGCAGCTCGTGTATTTCACTTTTTTCCAGTTTTCGGGAATTTTGCCTGATGATGTAGGATTCTGCATATTCTGTGAGCCGGTGTGGTCTGTCAGTATTTTGAGTCGGGATATATCAATGATTTTTTTCATTATAACTTTCATCGTTGTTACTGATCAACACGTTACTGTTCAAAATTAGGAATTGTTTATGTAACATCTGATATTGGATGAGTTGCATTTCAATACCGAAATGTTGATTGATGTATAATTGGAGTTGATGTTAATGCTTGCTGAGTAAATAGACACAGTGTTTTAGGATTAGATGGTAGTGGTTGGGGGATGTTATGAAAAACAACAGTACATTTAGAAACATAAATGTGACAGTGTGTGAGTTAAAGCAGATGGAAGTGAACCTATTGTACAAGATGATTAGCTTCCCTTCTCATAGTTTGAAATGCACATATCATATTATATTGGTAGCATGAAAAACATTGTTTGAGAGTGCTTTTTTTCACCTCTAATTAGGATCCAGTATACCTACATGGTTATAATGATTCAAAAAATGAGACTAAAATTTTATTGTTCACTGGCAGGATTGTATGTTACAATGGGAAAACAATAGGTGAAGGAACTGTCAGTTACTTTTCATCACATTTCATAAACTTAGCCTGTGTCATGTTATGACACATAGTCTAAGATCAAGACAGCCTTCATTGTTCATGCCAGACTTCCAACTGTAGTTTGGCAGCACTAGCCACATACAGTTATTTGCCCTGCAAATGTGGCTGGTATGGCTGTGGAAACCAGTTTTTTTGTTTGTTTGTTTTTAAAGATTGATTCATGTGACTATTTGAAAGGCAGTAAGAAAGACGGATTTTCAATACACTAGTTAATTCCCCAAATGGCTGTAATGGCCAGAGCTGCACCAATCCGAAGCCAGTAGCCTGGAGCCTTTTCCAAGTCTCCCACAGGGGGGCAGGGTCCCAAGGCCCTGGGCTGTCCTCAACTGCTTTCCCAGGCCACAAGCAGGGAGCTGGATGGGAAGCGGGGATGCCAGGATTAGAACCGGCGCCTATAAGGGATCCTGGCATGTGCGGCTGCGAGGCCACCATGCCAGATCCAGATTTCAACTCATTTAAATCTTACTGTGCAGAGTGGCTGTGTAATAACGTTGTTCCTTTTTCTCACAGTTTGGAATAATTGAATTGATGTGTATGTCAAATATTCATATTTAACTTGATTATTGAGCAGGATATTACATGCTGTGTAACTCACCTCATGTTTTAGCAAGATTTGTACAATTTTGCAGTCAGTTTTACGATCCAGTTTTTTTTTTTTTTTAATTGGAAAGCCAGATTTAGAGAGGTAGGTAGGTAGGTAGGTATTCCGCCCACAGGTTCACTCCTGAAATGGCCACAAGGGCTGGAGGTGGGCTGGTTTGACACTGGGAGGTTTTTCTAGGTCTCCCATATGGGTGCAGGAACTTGAGCCGTCCTCTGCTTTCCCAGGCCATCAGAGAGAGCTGGATCAGAGATGGAACAGTTGAGACACACCTGCAGCTATAAGGGGTGCTGATGCCAGAACTGCAGGCAGAGGCTTAGTGCGATACCTCAGCTTTTTCTATAATTTTGTTCTAGAAGTTTCATGTTAGTGGTATTTTAGTTTTTTGTAGTAAATTTTTTTTTTCCACTTAATGCTTTTGAAGTTAATCTCTTACAGGGTTGGGTTTTTTTTTTTTGGCAGTTCACGTTTTAAACTGTTCATTTATTCATGCTCAGATAAGTTTCAGAAAACATTACTTGTCCCTTCTGTCTGAAGTAAAATTTCAACATTAACAGTTTGAATAAAACAAAATCCTAGGTAACCCATTAAAATGAGATTAGGCAGATGTTTTTTGGTATGTGGTAGGTTGGGGCTCTTTTTGCTACAGATTGGAGGGTTTGTTTCTCACTGTAGCCAACCCCTGTGTGCTGCTCACTCCTATTCCGATCTACTTCAGTGTTAGAACTCTCCTATCCCACACTGCATGCTTGTGAAGCAAATTACAGCATTTAATCCTATCTGTATAATATTAAGTATGTGTGAAATACAGACATGATTTGAAACCAGCCAGTAATATAAAAGCTGTGTTCAGTGTGGTGGCCTAGTCCCTGAATCCTTCCTTGAAACCACCAGGATCCCATATGGGTGCTGATTTGTATCCCGGCTACTCCACTTCTCATCCAGCTCCCTGCTTGTGACCTGTGAAGGCAGTAGAGGGCGGCCCAAAGCCTTGGAACCCTGCACCCAGATGGGTAACCCCAAGGAAGCTCCTGGCTCCGGGCTTGAGTTAGTTCAGCTCTGGCCTTTGTGGCCACTTGGGGAGTGAATGGAAGATATTTGGCCAGTGGATGGAAGATCTTTCTGTCTCTCCTTCTCACTGTAAATCTGCCTTTGCAACTAAAAATAAATGAATGATTTTTTTTTTTTTTTTTAAGGAAGACATTGGGGCCTGGTACAGCTAAAGTCCTCGCCTTACACATACCAGGTGTGTCCTGGCAGCCTCACTTCCCATCCAGCTCCCTGCTTGTGGCCTTGGAACCCTGCCCCCGTGTGGGAGACCTGGAGGAGGTTCCTGGCTCCTGGCTTTGGATCGGCGCAGCACAGGCCGTTGCTGTCACTGGGGGAGTGAATCATTGGACTGAAGATCTTCCTCTCTGCCTCTCCTCTCTGTGTCTGACTTTGCAATAAAAATAAATAAATCTTTAAAAAAAATTTACAGATAGAGAGGGAGATCTTTTTTTTTTTTTTTTTTTTTTTTAAAGATTTATTTTATTTTTATTACAAAGTCAGATATACTGAGAGGAGGAGAGACAGAGAGGAAGTGAAGCTGCCGGGATTAGAACCAGCGGCCATATGGGATCAAGGCGAGGACCTTAGCCACTAGGCCACGCTGCCAAGCCCGAGAGGGAGATCTTTACCTGCTAGTCACTCTCCAAATGGCCACAATGTCCAGAGCTAGACCAGGTCAAAGACAGGAGCTAGGAGCTTCTTCCAGGTCTTCCACATGAATACAGGCACCCCAGCACTTGGGCCATTTGCTGTTTCCTGGCTATTAGCTGGAACAACAGTGGAGCAGTTGCCACATAAGCAGTGTGATATGGTGTGCCACAACACTTGCCCCTTAAAGTTATAAAATTCAGAATTACGTTTTGTACATAAATGCTTCCAAGGTTCCTGTCAGAAAATCTGTAAATAAAAATGTTAGTGGTCCGGGTGCGCCACCTCTCATCCAGCTCTCTGATAATGCGCCCTGAAAAGTGGCAGAAGATAGAGTGCTTGGGATCTTGAGTTCCAGCTCTTGGCTTCCGGCCCTAGTTTTTGAGATCATTTTGGTAGACATCTCTGCTCTTTCTCTATTTGCCTCTTCCTCTCCTTTACTATGCCTTTCAAATAAAAAGCTGAGTATTAGAAAAATCTATAGATAACTGTAAAACAGAAGGTGTGGTGGTATCTCGTTTTGTTGTGACTGCCTCTGACATTAATGTTCTTTCCAAAATATTGCAGCTTGGTTTTGTTTTGTTTGTCATAAGGAAGGTTTAAAAGACCTTCAGATGGGCTGAAACACCGTGATTTTCTGGCATTTCCTTTGCTATTTTAACTTTAGTTTCAGAAGGTTAATAATTACAAATATATCATTAGATTCTAAAACTTCATCGCTGTTATTAGCTTATATATTTTGATGCCCTGTACAATGCTTAACAGTTGTTTATTCCATTCTTTTTTTTATTTCTTTGTTGAAGATTTATTCATTTTTATTGGAAAGTCAGATATACAGAGAGGAGGAGAGAGAGATCTTCCATCTGATGATTCACTCTCCAAGCAGCCTCAATAGCCGGTGCTGCATGGATCAGAAGCCAGGAGCTTCTTCTAGATCTACCATAGGGGTGCAGGGTCCCAAGGCTTTGGGCCGTCCTCAACTGCTTTCCCAGGCCACAAGCAGGGAGCTGGATGGGAAGCAGGGCCACTGAGATTAGAATGGTCACCCATTCTAATGTGTGTAAAGTGAGGACATTAGCAGCTAGGCTACTGTGCTGGGCACGTTTGGTTTTTTTGATAAGCTTTTCTAGTTGTGTAAATATATGGGATCAGATTTAGACAAAACACATTCTTTACTCATTTGGTAAACTAAAGGTTTTCTACACCTTGCAATATAGAATTCCTATCATTGCAAAAGAATGTATTAGACTACAAGGAGATAATAAATATTTTTATGTGTTCTATGATATAAGGGTGTTTATCTACAAGGTGTTGTTTTTAATTAATTGTTTGATTTTTGAGATAAGCTTAGTGCTTGTGCATGCTTCGTGTCATTAAATTTTATGTGCCAGTTCAGCCTGCCGTCAGTTTTAAGGCATGGGGGTGTGCAGTGCCTCAACTGTCTAATCCTCTTCCTGTAAGTGCCAACTTCCCACATGGGCTCTGGTTTGTGTCCTGGCTGTGCCGCTTCCCATCCAGCTCCCTGTGTGTAGCCCGGAAAAGCAATAGTGGATGGCCCAAAGCATTGGGCCGCTGCCACCTGTGTAGAAGACCCAGAAGAAGCTCCTGGCTCCTGGCTTCAGACTGGCTCAGCTGTGGTCATTGTGGCCATTTGGGCAGTGAACCTGAGGACAGAAGATCTGTATCTGCTCTCTGTAAATCTGTCTTTCAAATGAAAATAAATGTTTTAAAACAAGACATTTGAGATTCAGATGTGGTAAATATATAGGGTGGGTGCATTTTAGGATTGGTTGCATTTTGGACATTTGACTAATCTCAGGTGGGTTGATAAGGGTGTAGAGAACAATGAGAATTCAAAAAAAAATTTTTTTAATTTATCTTTATTGGAAAGTCATATTTACAGAGAAAGAGAGGCAAAGATCTTCCATCTGTGGTTCACTCCCTGAGTGGCCAGAGCTGAGCCCATCCATTGTGGTTTTTTGGAGAGTGAGTCAGTCAGGTGTACACATACTCACTCTTTTTTTTAAAAAAGATTAATTTATTTTTATTACAAAGTCAGATATACAGAGGAGGAGAGACAGAGGAAGATCTTCCGTTCGATGATTCACTCCCCAAGTGAGCCGCAACGGGCCGGTACTGCGCCGATCCGAAGCCGGGAACCTGGAACCTCTTCGGGTCTCCCACACGGGTGCAGGGTCCCAATACATTGGGCCGTCCTCAACTGCCTTCCCAGGACACAAGCAGAGAGCTGGATGGGAAGTGGAGCTGCCCGGATTAGAACCGGCGCCCATATGGGATCCTGGCGCATTCAAGGCGAGGACTTTAGCCGCTGGGCCACGCTGCCGGGCCCCACACACTCACTCTTTACCTTTCAAATAAATGTACAGTCTTTTATTTTTTGGAAAAAGTAGTTGATAGTATCTGTCAACACAAATTATGCAAATCCTAGAGTATTAATTCTACTTCCAGTAACTTTTTCTACAGAAATAATATATATGCATATACGAAGTATTTTCTGAAACATTAAAAAAATAGAAATATTTTAAATATTGGTAATGACTATTCTACATTACAATTCTAGGTGGTTAAGCCCTCTAAAATACACTTCTGATAAATGCGATTTGCATCAAATGTTACTACAGACATCCCAAGAGTCTTGAAAGATCTATACCTACAGGTTAATGACAAGGAATGATTGATTAGCTATCCCCTCTTTTTTAAAAAATAAATTTATTTATTTTTATTGGAAAGGTGGACATACAGAGAGAAGCAGAGACAGAGAGAGGAAGATCTTCCATCTGATGGTTCACTCTCCAAGTGGCCGCAACGGCCAGAACTCAGCCAATCCGAAGCCAGGAGCCAGGGGCTCTTCCAGGTCTCCCACGCGGGTGCAGGCTCCCAAAGCTTTGGGCCGTCATCAACTGCTTTCCCAGGCCATCAGCAGGGAGCTGGATGGGAAGTGGAGCTGCCGGGATTAGAACCGGCGCCCATATGGGATCCTGGCACGTTCAAGGCGAGGACCTTAACCACTACGCTATTTCGCCGGGCCCTATCCCCTTTTTCTCAAGGATAGAGTTGGAGAGGAGGGACGAGGGAGGTTTATCATCGCCTGGTTCACTCGCCAAGCAGCTGCAGTGGCTGGGTTTGGGTCAGATGTAGGGCCTGACCTTTACAATGCAAGCACCACCCTGTTATCTTTTGTATCTTAGAATTGATGGTATAGATAGATGAAAAAACTAGCTTTCTGTTTCAGTGAGAAAAATAGCTTACCACTCCATTTTGCCTGTATGGTTGTACTTGAGGAGTTAAGTGACTTTGTTGTTTAAATCACACTCTATCTTTTTTTACCACAGGTTCTAAATGAGAAGAAACTTCAGGAGGTTGACAGTTTGTGGAAAGAATTTGAAACTCCAGAAAAAGCAAATAAAATGTACGTAATCTTGAAAATAATAATTTAGTAAAAGGTTATTTGTCTTGCATTTTTTTTTACTGTTTCAAGGAAAATACTGTTATAATTATAGATATTTCATGTGTGACATAGAGTATTTCTAATAATTTTGTTAGTTGCATGCAGGATTGAACAGCACCCCAGCATTCCTATTTTATAGGAGATTTGCAAGCACAGATTAGGAGTTAAGTATAACTTCTCCTTGAAAGGTAGTTAATTATCCAAAGCATGGGATGGTTTGTGCTCTCTGCTATTCTGTGTTATAAGAGAACTAGCAGGATGTGGGAGTTTGTCTTTGACATTAGATGCGGTGTAACTTTGATGCCCAGGCTATGCCTTGAGTGGTGGGAGATAGCTGACTTAGCTGAACAGTTGAATTAGCTCATTTGGTGAATGTGGTCTGTCCGTGAGGCCCTGGCTGATCTCCTTGATGCTTGTTGTTTGGGAGAGATCCATATCTAATTATGTTCATGGATGCCAGGGAGTGTTTGATAATTAACCTGATAACACTAAAGTAGAAGGATTCTTAATCTCGTGGGGAGTGTTAAACCCAAAGAAATGGCAAACAAAGCCAACTATAGAAACAAAAACATGGAATTGTAGCATTTGCACAGTTAAATGCTCTACAAGAGCCTAAATACATCAGCGGTGATGTTGCTGATACAAGTAGGGAGTTGAACGAACTTTCAACCCATTGTCAAAAGGTGGAAACGGGGCCCGGTGGCGTGGCCTAGCGGCTAAATTCCTCACCTTGAAAGCCCCGGGATCCCATATGGACGCCGGTTCTAATCCCGGCAGCTCCACTTCCCATCCAGCTCTCTGCTTGTGGCCTGGGAAAGCAGTCGAGGACGGCCCAAAGCATTGGGACCCTGCACCCGCGTGGGAGACCCGGAAGAGGTTCCTGGTTCCCGGCTTCGGATCGGCGCACATCGGCCTGTTGCGCCTCACTTGGGAAGTGAATCATCGGACGGAAGATCTTCCTCTCTGTCTCTCCTCTCTCTGTGTATATCTGGCTGTAATAAAATGAATAAATCTTTTTAAAAAAGGTGGAAATGATGGACTCACTATTTTTCCCAAAACTGTATTTATAAGTGTGTTACTTAAGGAACCACCCCTGTTCTTCCATACTACTTAAGAAAACTTTGTTATTTTTTAAGAAGCTTTATTGCAAAGCCAGATTTACAGAGTAAAGGAGAGGCAAAGAGAAAGAATCTGCTGGTTCACTACCAAAGTAGCTGCAACGGCCAGAGTTGAGCCAATCCAAAGCCAGGAGCAAGGAGTTTCTTCCAAGTCTCCCTCCTGTGTGCAAGGGTCCCAAGGTTTAGTCCGTCCTACTCTGCTTTCCCAGGCCACAGCAGTGAACTGGATGGGAAATGGAGCAGCCAGAATACAAATTGGTGCTCATATGGGAAGCTGGAAATGCAAAGGACTGTAGTCACTGAGCTACTGCGCTGGGCTCAAGGAAACCGTGTTAAAAAATAACACAATACTTAGCAAATAAAAGACTAGTTTTTCTTTTATTATGATTGTTTAAAAGGCTGAGTTAGATATTCTGTTGTCTGATTTCCTTCCCACATGACTGCAATGGCTGGGACTGACCAAGTCAAAGCCAGGAGCCTGGAGTTCTGTCCAGTCTTCCATGTAGGTGGCAGGTGCCCAGGAATACAGACCGTCTCCCACTGGCCAAGTTCTTTTTTTGAAAGAGTTACGTGCTTTGTTGGGTTAATTTGATTCATTGTTGTCGATGATGTATTGTTGGAACTGAATCCAGGTGATCTGACTCAAGCAAATTCGTCACTACCACTGAGACAGCAATGAATTAACTGGGAAATGTTGCCATGAACTTAACATTTCAGGAATAAAAGGGGTTAACAGGATCTGATCTTTCTCTCTCTCTCTCTCTCTCTCTCTCTCTGTATATGTATGTATATATATCCCCCCCACACACTTGGGTGAATTTTATGCTGTATGTTAAAACTCCTCTGTGTGTTTCTTACTTTTGACCTAAGTTACTTGCAAACTTGTTCAGACATTACTGGCCTAACATTTGAAAAACTTGGTCATGTTATGAAAAAATTGTAACCTTGCCCTGACAACCAAAGATAGACAGGTTTCTTTAATGGTATGTGCTTTGAAAAACATTCAACACTGCTTTTCCAGCTAGGTAGCTTTTGCAGAAATCAATGTATGCCCATAACTTGGTTCTTTCTCTTTTTAATTTTAGAGTAAAGCTAAAACATTTTGAGAAATTTCAGGATACAGCAGAAGCCTTAGCAGGTAAAATTAAAGATTAGAGCTTTTTGCTTTGTTTTGCTTTTGAAAATCGGTGATTGGAATGCTTGTTGAACGGTGTTTGATTCAGTTACCTTAGTTAATCTTACTCAATGTTGTCAATGATGCATTCTCAATGGAACTGAATTTAAGTGATCTGACTCAAATTCGTCACTACCACTGAGACAACATTGAGTTAGCTTTTTTCACCATAGGGCTGTTTTCCCTCATGTGATGAGAGGTGAGCAGTGGTTAATTTGATCTCCCTGTGGAAACCAATAGGATAATGCTGAAGCAAAATTCAGTAAAAGCTCTTCTACAAGGGACCAAGGTAATGTGGGCAAGTACACGGCTCTCTTGTCATTGGAGTCCAGGAGGATAGTTGAGAAACGCTATAGTCACAATTGAAAAACGTTAGCTGAGAAAAATCAATAATAAAAAGGAAACTAAAAGAAGTGCTTTTAGTTGATTGTCTGGATGCTATTTTAATACAAAGCTGCTGAAAAGCTCAAGAATTTTGTTGATCTGAAAGGATGTGATTGTTTATCCTTCAGCTAGATTTATAATTGATTACAGTAGACCAAGTGTGGGATAAAATAGCAAGGACAGATATAAAATCCAAATTATCACCTTCTTGGTTTCTTAAATTCTGCATCACAGACCAGTTAGTTGGTAGTGTAACTTGAAAATAAAAAACTATGAGGAAGACTTATTTTAAACTAGCCAAGATTTTGACAAATGCAAGTAATTGTGTCCATCCATGGGGAGGGATTATAGTTTCTGGTGTGAAGACTGGAAATCCAGCTAAATATTCTGGAACACTAATGCGCCTTAGCAGAGGGATCGGCTGAACGTAGACCCAATTATGGGGCCTGTTTCTTCTTTACAAATTATTATCTGGGGCTCCTTCACCAATACATCAGCAGTTACAGCCACATAGGAGCAATAAGTATGGGTGAAATCACAAGCATGATTGTGTAAGCCATGTTTTAACTGTAGGGGGTGCTGTCTACATGAAATACATTAAGAACAACTGGAATTTTGAAGAGCTGTAGCACTGATAATTGGGCTGTTGTAAATTCCTTTTTCTTCTGTTTGGGACATTTCTTTCTTCTCAAAGATATAATTTACGGGTCCAGCACAATAGCCTAGTGGGGAAAGTCCTTGCTTTGCATGTGTCAAGATCCTATATGGGCACCAGTTCTAATCCCGGCAGCCCCACTTCCGATCCAGCTCCCTGCTTGTGGCCTGGGAAAGCAGTTGAGGACGGCCCAAACCCTTGGGAACCTGCACCCACGTGGGAGACCTGGAAGAAGCTCCTGGCTCTTGGCTTCAGATTGGCTGAGCTCTGGCCATTGCAGTTGCTTGGGGAGTAATCAACAGATGGAATTTTCCTCTCTGTCTCTCCATCTCTCTGTATATCTGACTTTCCAATAAATAAACAAACCTTATATATATTATATATAATTTATAATTTATTTGAAAGGCAGTGATAGGGAGGAAGTAACAGAGAAAGATTTTTTTAAGAAGATTTAATTATCGATTTGAAAGGTAGAGAGAGGAGAGACAGATCTTCCACCTGCTCTTTGACTCCCCAGATGGCCCATTGGCTGGAGCTGGGCTGGTCCAAAGCCAGAAGAAAACAGCTTCTTCTGGGTCTCCTGCATAGGTGCAGGGATGCAAACACGTGGGCTTCCTCTGCTGCTTTACCAAGCAGGATAGCAGGAGCTAGACAGGAAGTGTAGCAGCAATGTATTGAACCGACGCCCATGTGGAATATCATCCTGGCGTCACATGCTTTACCCATTACTCCATGGCACAAGCCCCGATAAATATTTTTTAAAAGATGCATTTATTTATTTTATTTTTTTTTTAAGATTTATTTTTCATTACAAAGATATACAGTGAGGAAGAGAGACAGAGAGGAATATCCTCCGTCCAAGTGAGAGCAACGGCTGGTACTGTGCCGATCCAGAGCCAGGAGCCAGGAACCTCCTCCAAGTCTCCCACACGAGTGCAGGGTCCCAAAGCTCGACTCTTGTGTTCAACTGCTTTCCCAGGCCACAAGCAGGGAGCTGGATGGGAAGTGGGGCCACTGGGATTAGAACTGGTGCCCATATGGGATCCCGGCGTGTTCCAGGCGAGGACTTTAACCGCTAGGCTATCGTGCAGGGCCTGATAACTTTTTTTAAAAATTGATTTAATTTATTGGAAAAGCAGATATACAGAGATAAGGAGAGACAGAGAGGAAGATCTTATGTCCATTGATTTACTGCCCAGCTGGCCCCAGTGACCAGAGCTGTGCCAATCTGAAGCCTGGAGCCTCCTCTAGGTCTCCCATGCGAGTGCAGGGTCCCAAGGCTTTGGGCCTCAAGCCAGGAGCTGGATGAGAAATGGGGCCACTGGGATTAGAAGCAGCACCCATATGGTATTGCAGGACATGCAAGGTGAGAATTTTAACCGCTAGGCTACCTGGCCAGGCCCAATAACTTTCCTATGTTGGTTCATTCTCTAAATGGCTGCAACAGCCTGGACTGGGCCATGCCCAATCCAGGACCTGGACTCTGGGACTCACGTACTTGGGTCATCTTCCACTTCTTTCCCTAGTACGCTATGGGATACCAGCATTGGAACCAGGAGCTTTACTTGTACCACAATGCCATTCCCCATTGAAGATATTTTAGACCAATCATTTTATGTTGAAAATAGGTCCCGGCGGGCTTGGCAGCGTGGCCTAGTGGCTAACGTCCTTGCCTTGATCCCATATGACCGCTGGTTCTAATCCCGGCAGCTCCACCTCCTCTCTGTCTCTCCTCAATCTGACTTTGTAATAAAAATAAAATAAATCTTTAAAAAAAAAAGAAAAGAAAAGAAAATAAGTTGGCACAGTAGCCTAATAACTAAAGTTTCGCCTTGCACGCACTGGGATCCCATATGGGTGCTGGTTCTAATCCCGGTGGCCCTACTTCCCTTCCAGCTCTCTGCTTGTGGCCTGGGAAAGCAATCGAGGTCGGCCCAAAGCCTTGAGACCTGGAAGAGTCTCCTGTCTCCTCACTTTGGATCAGCGCAGCTCTGGCTGTTGTAGCCACTTGGGGATTGAATCAATGAACTGAAGATCTTTCTTTGTGTCTCTCCTCCTCTCTGTATATCTGACTTTCTAATTTAAAAAAAATTAATCTTTTTAAAAAATGTGAAGATGAACGAGAGTTTATTCGTGAAGTGGGATTTTTTGTTGCATGTATGCATTTATTTACTTATTTTCTTTCATGGTGTTTGAAAGGCAGACGAAAAAGAACCTGCATCCACTTCCCCTAAAGGATAGGCCAAGCAAAAGCCAGAAACACAGAGCCCCGTGTGGATGCCAGGGACTGGAGATATTACCAATGTCCTTTGCAGCCTCCCAGGATGGACGTGAGCAGGAAGCTAGATTGATAGTAGAGAGGGGAAAAATGATAGAAGAGCCAGAAGTAAAACCAGGTGCTCTGCAGTGAGTCAGTGTTCTGTGCCAAGCACTCACAAGTTAGTATTAATAACGCCTGTATCATTCACATATTGTTGTCAGATTTGTGCTTATCACTTCATGGTTGTCATTTAATCCTTGACATAATGCCATGAGATCTGAATCATTGAATTCCCCTTTGTAACTTTTTTGTGTTCTATGAAGCAGGTAAATGGGAAAATACAAACTAGGTGAGAATTTTAAGTCAAACCACCTCATCTTAAGTTTCATGAAGGTAGAGGTTGTATCATAGTCAGAACCTTAGCTTCTAACAGTAGAAATGAGAAGTACTGAGCTCTTTCAGAAATCTAATAGAAACCTTTGTAGTACGTGTTCCTGTTTGTGCCATAAAATTGAGCATCACTAAGAGGGCAGAGTTCTTTCGTAGGAATCAACTTCCTGTTTCTTCTATATGGCAGTTGGGACATGATAAAACCAAAGTAGCAGTAGTTGGCTTGGTACATGACTTCATCCATGTAGTTTTGGGAAGAATCTGAGCGTGTTTTGTCAAGAATGGCTCTTAGTGGCTGGAATTCATTTGCCATTTATGTGGAGAAGTTTATTTTGAGTCCTCACTGTACTTCTTTTTTTTAAAGATTTATTCATTTTTTTTATTACAGCCAGATATACAGAGAGGAGGAGAGACAGAGAGGAAGATCTTCCGTCTGATGATTCACTCCCCAAGTGAGCCGCAACGGGCCAATAAGCGCCGATCCGAAGCCGGGAACCTGGAACCTCTTCCGGGTCTCCCACACGGGTACAGGGTCCCAATGCATTGGGCTGTCCTCGACTGCTTTCCCAGGCCACAAGCAGGGAGCTGGATGGGAAGTGGAGCTGCCGGGATTAGAACTGGCACCCATATGGGATCCTGGGGCTTTCAAGGCGAGGACTTTAGCCGCTAGGCCACGCCACCGGGCCCAATTAACTATTTTTTAAAGGAAATATATTTATTATTATTCCGTTTCAAAAATATACCTTTCTCAGGGCTGGTCTATCATATTGTGTCTTGGGAGACATTAAATACGAAAAAAAATGATTTTAAAGGAAGAAAAAGTATAAATGTAAGAAAGGATATAGAGTAGAAATTTTATGTTTAAAAAATACATTTTTAAAAAGAACAGTTTATTTTTAAATTATTTTATTTTTATAACCTTTCCATAATTGATTAGGACAAAAAAAGGTCAAGGGCTACAGGAAAGTGGTTAGAACCATTGTTTCCACATTCTCTCTTTTTTTTCTGGGGTAAGCGGGTGAGATAAAGAGAGAAGCCCCACCCCACACCCCAACCATCCCAGGGTTCCCAATGTGGGGCATGCTCCGAGGACACTGCCTAAGTTGTTTTGGTGAACAGTTCTTAATTGCTGCCAATCTCACCATTCCAAGCACGACGAAATCTCTCCAGAATTCACTGGCTGACGTAGTCCATAGATGATACTGGAGATTAAGAACAATGAGCAAGAAGTTGAATTTTAAAACTTTAATTTTTCGAGCATGCATTTGGTGTGGTAGTTAAGGTACTACTTAGAATACTCACATGTTACGTGGCGGGGAGTGCTTGATTTGAGTCCTGGCTCTACTTGCAGTCTTTTTATTTATTTATTTATTTGTTTGTTTTAAAGATTTATTATTATTGGAATATACAGAGAGGAGGAGAGACAGAGAGGAAGATCTTCCATCCGACGTTTCACTCCCCAAGTGAGCCGCACCGGGCCGATGCGTGCTGATCCGAAGCCCGGAACCAGGAACCTCTTCCAGGTCTCCCACGTGGGTGCAGGGTCCCAAGGCTTTGGGCCATCCTCGACTGCTTTCCCAGGCCACAAGCAGGGAGCTGGATGGGAAGTGGAGCTGCCAGGAGTAGAACCGGCGCCCATATGGGATCCCGGGGCGTGTTCAAGGCGAGGACTTTAGGCGCTAGGCCACGCTGCCGGGCCCAACTTGCAGTCTTTCTTCTTGCTAATTTGCACCCTAGGATGCAATGATGATAGCTCAAGTACTTGGGTCCAGGCCACCTATGTGGGTTACCTACCTTGAGTTCCTCATGTCCTAGGCTTATAAAACACAAATTACCTCACAAGTTATGACTTTTCTTCCTGCCAGGCATATTTTAACCTCTACCAGAAGCCAGACAAATGTTAACCCCAGATGAAAGTTCAGAAAATGGAAGAAATGGTTGCTCTAAGGAAGAATGAGAGGTATAAGTTAGTACATTGTTGATCACTGGAGGTTTACAACTCGTCTTTGTTGGAGATTTATAGATAAGCCTCTAGAACACTCTGGAAGAGCTCACTCCCATTTGCTGATTTTCATATTTTAGCATGTTTCACGATCTAGAGCATCAAGCCAGTCAATCTGAAGTGACATAGGAAAGCCAGTCTGTCTTCTTTGAGTAGATTATTTCTAACAGTTTGTGATTCTCTGAGACCATCAGGTTTTGTTTAGCCCAGCGGAAGGAAGCCTGAGTTTGCTTTTCACCCCAGGGTCTGGTGAAGAAACAAGGGTGGAAGATCAGTGGAGATTGTATAGCATACACCTTTACATGTTTCAGAAGCAATGTAAATTTTGGCCTTTTCAAAGGGAGCCATTTTTGATGATGTCTGCATAGCTTATTATTTTTTTCAATTTAAGATAAGCCCTCACAGTTAAACTCTTGTTTCTTTTTTTTTTTTTTTTTTCCTGAAAAGCATTCACAGCTTTGATGGAGGGCAAAATCAATAAGCAGCTGAAGAAAGTTCTGAAGAAAATAGTAAAAGAAGCGCACGAGCCTCTGGCTGTAGCTGATGCTAAGCTGGGAGGGGTCATAAAGGTAAAATTGTGGTTTTTCTTTCAGGCCTGTTAGAGCTCTTGTACAACTGACTTGAAAGTTTTGTCTTTGTAATTGACTGCTTATCATAAACCTTCATCCTTGTTTTTTCTCTTTTAGGATACACAAGAATTGATTTCCACTAAAATAAGCAGAATGAAGCATATAATTATGCTTATTCATTCTGGAAAATAAAAGAAAGCAAAAGATGATTTTAAAAAGCTACCTTTCAGGCCTGGCGCAATAGCTTAGTGGCTAAAGTCCTTGCCTTGCATGTGCCAGGATCCCATATGGGCGCCGGTTCTAATCCTGGCAGCCCCACTTTCAATCCAGCTCCCTGCTTGTGGCTTGGGAAAGCAGTCGAGGATGGCCCAAATCCTTGGGATCCTGCACTCGTGTGGGAGACCTGGAAGAAGCTCCTGGCTCCTTTGGATTGGCTCAGCTCTAGCCATTGCAGCCATTTGAGGAGTGGATCATTAGACGGAAGTTCTTCCTCTCTGTTTATCTGACTTTCCAATACAAATTAAAAAGAAAAAAAAACTAGGTTGCATTTTTCCACCCTTATCCCCGTTATATGATTTGTTAACATATTTATATCATGTATTTTTGTTTAGACATGTTTTTATCTCCCAACAAAAATTGAACTGAGGCCCCTCCCCCCCTTTTAAAGGAAGGTTGTGATTTTTGCTAATTCTTTTGGAAGGCGTAGAGAGGAGGGTCTTCCATCCACTGATTTACATTTAGGCCTGGGGCAGACCAAACACAAGAGTGGGGATTTCATCAGGGTCTGCATATGGGTGGCAGGCTCCACCGTCACTGCTGCCTTCTAGGGTGTGTGTTAACAGGAAGCTAGGTTGGAAGTAGTACTGGAACAGAAACTTAGCCGTACTGATGTGCCTGTGACTAATAGAGCGACAGATCTCCATGCAGGCTTGCTTTCCATCCCACATGGCCACAGCTACTGAAACACCATCCAAGTCTCCTCCATGTGCTGGCAGGGACTTGGCCACCTTCTGTTCTACCAGGCATGTTAGCCAGAAGCTAGTTAGGATGGAGTAGCCAGGATGTGAACCTGTTATGGGACAGTGCTAATCTCCAACTGTCTAATGTAAATGTTTAGAAACTTTATTAGATGGCCCGGCATGCTGTCTCAGTGGTTAAATCCTCATCTTACAATCAACAACAACCCATATGAGTGCTGGTTTGTATCCCAGCTGCTCCATTTCCCACCCAGCTCCCTATTTATGCCCGGGGAAAGCAGTCCAGGATGGCCCAAAGCCTTGGGATTCTGCACCTGCAAGGGGAAGATCCGAAATAATCTCCTGGCTCCAGTTCTTGGCTTCAGATTGGCTCAGTTCTGACTGTTGTGGCCATTTTGGGAGTGAAGCAGTGGGTGAGAGAGCTTTCTCAGTGTTTCTCCTATCTGTATATCTGCCTTTCCTATAAGTTAGTCAATAAATGAAGCTTCTAAAAAGAAAAAGAAGCGTTATAAGATAGTGTAGTTCCTAGAGATAAAGTAAGAGTGAAAAAGACAGAAATTGCCTATTGGGACAAGCAAAACAGTTCCAGGGCCAGTTGTCATAGTTTGATATGTAGTAATTAGAGAATATACTAGCAGGTATAAGAGGTACAACATAGTACAGTACCTCTTGTTTCGTGTAGGTAAGGATTATGCTGTTGGTCTCTTTAGATAGGAAAAAAGTGTGAAGTGGCAACAGTATGCTAAGAGGTTATGATAAGTTAGACATAAGACAGAGGGGCCAGCCTTTCATGCATTAGTTCCACTCCCTGAACGGTTGCAATGACAGACCAGGAAGTTGATCTGGAAGTGGAACAACCGGGATTCAAACCAGCAAACATGGGATGCTGGCTTTGTAAACAACGGTGTAATCCACTGTGCCTAAAGTGTTACTTTTTTTTTTTTTATGATTTATTATTTTTAATGGAAAGTCATATATACAGAGAGGAAGATCTGTTCACTGATTTCACTCCCTAAGTGGCTGCAATGGCCAGGGCTGAGCTCATCTGATCCGGAGCCAGGAGCCAGGAGCCCTCTCCTGGTCTCCCATGCGGTCATTGAGTAAATTACTTTTGATACTGTCAAGCACTAAGATGTTCTGTGATGATCTTTTCTCTATACTCTTTGAAATGTTCGTAGATGAGATGAAAAGCTCCACGTATTTCTGCTACAGCTCAACCGTTAGCATTTTAGAAAGAAAGCAGACCTCTTTAAGTATTGTATGAACTAAAACATTCTAATTCCAAATTCAGTGCAGCATATATACGTTATGTACAAGAGTAACAAAGTCTGAGAATGTAATTTAGATATTAGTGCTAGAGTGAATGTGTATGTGTGTGTTAAACACAGTTACAGAAAGATATGTTGCTGAATGGTGAGTTTGTGGTATCCAACTTTTTTCTTTGCAACTTCTCAGTTTTAAAAGTATGCTTATGATTTGTGTAAGAATTTATGAACTGCTAAATATTGTTCTTAAGCATAGTGAAAAGTATAATTTGCATGTCTTTTGTATACATAAAGTGAAATTAAACTATTTAAATCTTAAATACTCTTATATAGGGTTGTGGTAGAGTGGGTTAAACTTGCCTAAAACAACAGCATTCCGTCTCGGCACCTGTTTGCATCCCAGTTGCTCGATTTCCCACCCAGTTCCCCGCTGGTGTGTCTGGGAAGGCAGCAGAAGATGGATGGCCTGATGCTTAGGCTTCTGCACTCAGCTAGAAAATCCAGATGGAACTCCAGACTCCAGGTTTCTACCTGGCTTGGCCCTGGCTGTGGTCCACCCTTTGGAGGCAATCAGCAGATGGGACATCTCCCTGCCTGCCTCTGCAACTGCGTGTTAAATAATTTTTCAACTTATAAATGTGATCAATGTGTATATGTTACCATGTGTGTAATTTTGGAAATAATTAAGGGATGCTGTATTGCAGAGAAGGAGCCTGTTATTTGAATCTTACTGATTTAATAACTTTGTTTTTTTCCCATTTAGTAATCTTATAAGTAGTTCTTTGTAAATATTTCATGTGTGAAGTATTTTTTAATTAGGTATTCATTTATTTTCACCTACTTAAAAGCTGGAAGAAGAGAGATCTGTCTTAATCTACTGATTCGCTTCCAAAATGACCACAATGCTGGGGGATGGGACCAACTTAAGTCAGGAACCATGAGCTGCTTCTGAGTCTCCCATGTGAGAGACGTTGGCCATCTTCTGCTGCTTTCTCGGGTGCATTAGCAGGGAACTGGGTTGGAATGGAACAGCTCTGTCCATAAAGGGTGCCGCGGTTGCAGGTGAAGTTTAACATGCTATGGCACAACACTGGTGGGCATGTTCTTTTGTAGCCTGGTTCGTATACTCAAGGTGTCTTCCGGGGAACTTATATGTGTCCTTGTAGAGACCCATTGGAAGCTACAATTTTGTCAAACAGAAATCAAGTGTTTATCTGGTAATTCCAGCAAATTTTTAAAAAGAGATGTTTTTGTTATTGTAGGAAAAGTTGAATCTCAGCTGTATCCACAGCCCTGTTGTTAATGAACTCATGAGAGGAATTCGTTCACAAATGGATGGGTTAATCCCTGGGGTAGAACCACGTGAAATGGCAGCTATGTGTCTTGGATTGGCTCACAGGTAAGAATTACTAGATATTACAGATTTGTTTGTTTAGATATATTTTATTTTTATTGGAAAGACAGATATACAGAGAGGAGGAGAGACAGGAAGATCTTCCGTCCAGTGATTCACTCCCCAAGTGACCACAACAGCCGCTGCTGTGCCTAACCAAAGCCAGGAGCCAGGAACCTCTTCCAGGTCTCCCAGGTGAGTGCAGAGTCCCAAGTCTTTGGGCCATCCTCCACTGCTTTCCCAGGCCACAAGCAGGGAGCTGGATGGGAAGTGGAGCTGCCATGATTTGTACGACCAGCCCCCATATGGGATCCTGGCATGTTCAAGGCGAGAACTTTAGCTGCTAGGTCACCACACCGGGCCCGAAATTAAAGGTTTTTTTAATCCAAAAAATGTATTAGGCATTGAACTAAAGATATCTCTAAGTATTAAATCTGCACCAACCTTATTAAGTAGCTGATGGCCAAGATCTGTGTAGCTAGTCGGGATCCACACATGGACCTGCACTCAAAGCTTAGTGTAGAATTCCCAAAACTGTCCCTACTAAGTTCGAATTTCCCTTGGAACCGGCATTACTACTTTGCTATGAAATACATGTGGCTTTTCATGAAAAGCTTGGTATTCTGTGTGTTTGTACCAAAAATGACAGGCTTTGTGATGAAAGTGAAAAGCTAAGGGCAGACTGCTTCAAAGCAGTACAGCCTGGCTCCTGACTGCAGCTTCTTGCCAGTGCCAAGCCTGGGAAGCAGTGGTTATGGCTTGTAGAACTGGGTTTCTGCCGCTCACGTGGAGGTGTGGGTATAGCTCCCAGCCTTTGCCTGATGGACCATTATCGGCATTGCAGGAGTAAGCTTGGAAATGACAGCTCTTTCTGTCTACTGTGCAATGAATGAATAAATGTTATGGTAAACAAAGCTGTATACCTGTAAATGTAAAGATAAGCACAAACTGATGAAAGGAACTGAAATTGCTGCGTTGCAGAGATAAGAGCAGAATATACAAAGGTCAGGAAGAACATTGTAGTAGGCATTGCAATTAGGAAAACTCAAAATCCAGAGTTGAGATTGATTGGTTCAATCACCGCAGTCATGTTTCCTTCACAACATTTGATAATGACCCAAAATGGAGGTAGAATTGATCAGCCAATAACATCTTGTGGGGCAAGGTCAAGGATATTAGTGAACATGGACAGCTCCTACAAGTATCCCAAAAGTACTCACAATATTGTTTCTGGATGTTAGAGTGCTACAGTTAAGGTGACATAAAGCATCAATATGCAGGAAAAAAAAATCATCAATTAGTTTGTTATTCATACACAAACTGAATGTTGCAGAAATACAGGCTAGTGGCTAGCTCAACAGGCCTTCAGGTGCCAATATGCCATGTGCATAACAGTTCATGTCCTGGCTGCTCCACTTCCCATCCAGCTCCCTACTTACTACATTGGAAACCAGTGGAGGTTGTCCCAGTTATTTAGGAACCTGTACCAATGTGGGAGACTTGGAAGAAGCTCCTTATTCCCAATTTTGGCCATTTGGGGAGTGAACCAGTAGGATCTTTTCCCTCTTTTGTCTTTCCTTCTCCCTGTAAATCTTTTGAATAAAAATAAATACGTATTTATTTTTTTATTTATAAAGAAATGCAAGATCTAGCAGGATGTATATTTTGAAATTTTGGTAACATACTTCTTACTTAGTGAATCTTTCTAATTAGAAAACTAACACAATGTAGTTTGAAAAGTATCCAGAGACCAGCGTGCTTCATTCTCCCAAATGCTTATTACAACCTGGCTGGACCAGGCTGAGATCAAGAGCCCAGAACTCAATCCATGCCTCCCACTTGGGCATCCGGAAGACAAATAGTGGAGCCATCACCTGTGGACTCCCAGGCTGTGTAGCAGGTAGCTGTAATAAATGTCAGAGCTAGGACTCAAGCTCAGTGGGCATCCCCACTAACATGTAAACACCCATCCACAGGGTAGGATTTGAGTTGTTTTAAAAATAAAAGACACTTTTTTTGTAGATGAATATTTATTATTAAACTGTGAAAGCAAAAGCTCATTCACATTTTTCCACTCAAAACAATGGGAGACCAAATACATTGCATTACAAACATTTTAAGAAAAAGCAAAAAAGGTGTGATTCTGGTATGCTGAGATACTCTCAAGGGAATGCTTTTCCTTAATACTGTCTTAATGATTTGCTATTTTCTGTTTATAGCCTGTCTCGGTATAGATTGAAATTTAGTGCTGATAAAGTGGACACAATGATTGTTCAGGCTATTTGTAAGTATGAAATATGAAAAATCTAATCTGCTTATCTTCGTGGAATTTTCTTATTATTGAAACTATCTTTTTTGTTTTAAATTGAAACTGTATCTCTTAAGATAGTGCTAAGAACAGGGCTGGGTGCGATGGCTCAGTGGCTAATCCTCACCTTGAAAGCACTGGGATCCTGCATGAATTCCTGTTAATGTCTCAGCTGCTCCACTTCCCTTCTGTGTCCCTGCTTGTAACCTGAAAAATCAGGAGAGGATGAACCAAGACCTTCTGACTCCTAGCTTTGGATTAGCTCAATTCTGGCCAATGACGCCATTTAGGGAGTGAACCAGTGAATGGAAGATCTTTCTCTCCATGTATCTGGGTTGTCTTTGCAATAAAATAAATCTTCAAAAAAATTAGCTAGAATATGTAGAAAATGAATGGAAGCAAATTTGAGAAACACTGCAACTACATAGAGTAAACTAGCCATAATTTGACTAGAGGTAATGTGAATCACATTAACCTATAGGCCGCTTTTTTTTCTATGAAAATATCACAACAGTGAGATTGTATTGTTATGTATTCTCTTTTTGCCACTTGGCTCTGTGAAGGGTTATTATCCTATCCAGTGATTTTCAGGAACATTTTTGTTCTCAGTTTCCCAATTGTAAAAGTTGTATGCTGGCAAATCTCTCCTCTTTAAATATGTTCCCATAAGAGTTTTTCTCCCATCCAAGTACTAACCAGGCCTGACCCTGCTTAGCTTCCGAGATCAGATGTGTTCAGGGTGGTATGGCCGTAGACAACAATCAAGAGTGTTTCTTATTTATTTAAAAGGCAGAGAGATTGGGTGAGATCTTCTGTGTGCTGATTCACTCCCTAAATGGACACAATGGGCTGTACTGGACTTGCTGAAATCTGGAGTCCAGAACTCACTCTGATTGACATGAATCCAAATACTGAGCCATCCAGCTGGATGAGACGCAAAGGAGCCGCAAGGCTCTCCCCTCTCCTTGCAAGAGGTTAAATCGGGGATTCTGAGTTACTATACCTGTGTTCATAGCAGTAGAGTTTATAACAGCCAGGTGACAGCCAGGTGATCAGGCAAAACCAAAAACTTGGCTCTGGGATTTCTTCCTTCCACAACCTCATCCCCCCTTCCCTGATTTGCCCAATATTGTTACAGTAGTATTGTCCTTTAACACCTGTTGTTTTAATCTACAGCTTTGTTGGATGACTTGGATAAAGAACTAAATAACTATATTATGCGATGTAGAGAATGGTATGGCTGGCATTTCCCTGAATTAGGAAAAATTATTTCAGATAATTTGACGTACTGCAAGTGTTTACAGAAAGTTGGTGAGTAATTTGTGTATTTTCTTAAGGCACTAAAACGAACTGAATTTGATTGAATCCTAAAAAATGAATTAAAGTAGATTTTTCATGAAATTCCCAGGGTCTTTTACACATTCTTTGTGTTTGGGAGATGTAAGCATTTAATGACTTAGACTTTAGAAACACGGTGATTTCTAACTTGCCTTTTGGTAGGTTGTGCAACAGAGGTTCACTAATTTGGATGTTTTTGTTGGTTTTGAATGTCAGCTGAGGAATGTTAGTCACTAAGAGAGGGAGCTGTGGACCTGAGCAAATCCTGAGCATGACCAGCCCCACTTTCAGTCCAAAATTCTCTTTTTCAGTTTTTCAGTTTCAATTCTTATCGGGTATTATGTCTTAATCTCTAGTTATTTTTTCCAATGAAGATGGGGGAAGATTTTTGTCTCTGAAGGAAAGCCTTTACCTAAGTACAATACCAGGGCAAACTTGTTCACTTTTTGTTTTGTTTAGGCATCCTTTTTATTGGCTTATCTCTACTTTTTCTTTTGAATATTGTGGCGGATTTTATATAATTTGTTGAAGAGTGATTCTCCTTCATCCTCTGCAAACACTATAGGCGATAGGAAGAACTATGCTTCTGCTACACTTTCTGAACTGCTCCCAGAGGAAGTTGAAGCTGAAGTGAAAGCAGCTGCAGAAATATCTATGGGAACAGAAGTTTCAGAAGAAGATATTTGCAACATTCTGCATCTTTGCACCCAGGTCAGTTATCCCTGTAGAAAATCTAGTAGTGCTACCAACTCTGTAATACTAATTTTCTGATGGCGATGATGATTCTCCCACTTGGGTTCACCTGATAATCTAAATATGAGGGTGTTCAGTCACTACCTCATCTGAAGCCATCTTAGTTTCAAGTAGACAAAGACAGGGAGAGATAAAATAACATAATTTGTATAAGCATCAGCTATTAATCAAGAATCTATTGCCATTCAAGGAAATAAGGCTTATTTTTTTGGTATAGCCTGTGCTATATACAAAAATCCTAGAAATAATGACTCAGTGTCTAACCTTTGGAGTTTTGAAACATTAAGAGCAATATTGAGGAAATTATTGAAGATTGGAATCAAGAGTAAATCTACCCAGTGTTGAGCAGCTGGTCTTTGATTTGATATTTTTTTTCCTTATTTGTGACTTCTTTATTCTCTGTACTAGGTAATTGAAATCTCTGAATATAGAACCCAGCTCTATGAATATCTACAGAATCGTATGATGGCCATTGCACCCAATGTCACAGTCATGGTTGGGGAATTAGTTGGAGCACGGCTTATTGCTCATGCAGGTGATGTTTTTCATGTGATTTATAAATATAAGTGTTTGGGTTTTTCTTATGGCTTGCTTTTTATTTTAAATCTTTAGTTATTAAAAATAGTTTAGTTGATAAAAATAGATAAGTTGCATATAGGTGTGGGCTAAGGACCAAGTGTTCAATGATGATTTTTGTTTGTTTGCCTGATTTCCTTTTGGATAATGAAGGCATCTTTAGTCACTACCTCTTCTGAGACACTTGTCCATCGTTAGAAGCTTTTACAGTTAATTGGAATAGATTCAACATATAGTTAAATTTTCTGTTTGTGCTGAAGATATTACAATGCATCCATCTGGGCATTTAAGACCTAGCTGTATTATTTTATAAAATTTTCAGTTAGCTATCCTGGGCTGTAGGTTTAGAATCGTCTGGTCTGGGGTTCCTGTACTAGCATAGTGTATTGTATGAAGTTGCCACCTGTGTTGCCATCATCCCATATGGGTGTTGACTCCTGTCTTGGCTGCTCTGCTTCCATTGAACTCCCTGCTATTTGCCTGTGAAAGCAGCAAAAGACCACCCGAGTATTTGGGCCCATGCCATCCGTGTGGGAGAACTGGAAGAAGCTCCTGGCTTCAGCCTGGCACAGCTTTGGCTATTTCAGCCATTTGGGGAGTGTACCAGCAAATAGAAGATCTTTTTCTTTTCTGCTGTTCACCTAGCTAAATGAATCTTTAAAAAATTCATCTGGTATTATTTCACTGTCTTATCCACATCTCAGGTGCAGCAAATTTTGTAGCAGTATGAGATACAGAGATTGACAGAAGTCTGAGTTTGTTGCACTTTAATAAACACATGTGTAGCATTTGAGTCCATAGCATTAATTAATGGTGCATGTTTTCTGACAGAGAACGTTCTGTGTAATAACCCGAACAAGCAGTCTCTTGCCGATTAATATGCTGATAGGTGCATCTCTTCATGATTTGTATCTGAAACAATTGGAAGTGTGGATACTTAATTAGGTTCTACTGAAGTATCCTTAAAAATCTGATTATTTGTATTTATACTCTTTTTTTGTATCTATGATTATGAAATATTTTAAGTCCCAAATCTTAGTAAGTGTTGGGATTTTTTTTTTTACACGTGTATGTGCATGCATGTTTGTGTGTGTGTTTCTGTGCTCATGGAATGTTGAAATGTAAATGCCATCCTTTGGGCAAATCACATCATCATGGATGTTAAGCTTTGGCTTGGTATTAGTGAAGGAATCACAAATGAAACAGGATTATCTGGGACTTCTGTACTACAGAATTCTGAATTGTAGGTAAGATTTACTTATATGCCAGCTGTAAAAATGATACTGAAACATGGCCTGAGGCTTACGCATGGAGCTTTGGAATGTTTGCAAATGCGTTTTTTCTACCTACTTCCTTCTTTTTGTAGGTTCTCTTTTGAATTTGGCCAAGCATGCAGCTTCTACAGTTCAGATTCTTGGAGCAGAAAAGGCACTCTTCCGGGCCCTCAAATCTCGACGGGATACCCCGAAGTATGGTCTCATTTACCATGCTTCACTTGTGGGCCAGACAAGTCCTAAACACAAAGGGAAGGTGAGCTGCAGATTTATTTGGAAAGGCAGGTTTACAGAGAGAAAGAAAAGATTTTCTCGGCCCGGCAGCGTGGCCTAGCAGCTAAAGTTCTCACCTTGAACGCCCTGGGATCCCATATGGGCGCCAGTTGTAATCCCGGCAGCTCCACTTCCCATCCAGCTCCCTGCTTGTGGCCTGGGAAAGCAGTCGAGGACGGCCCAAAGCTTTGGGACCCTGCACCCGCGTGGGAGACCTGGAAGAGGTTCCAGGTTCCCGGCTTCAGATCGGCACAGCAGCGGCCGTTGCGGTCACTTGGGGAGTGAATCATTGGACAGAAAATCTTCCTCTCTTTCTCTCCTCTGTCTGTATATCTGACTTTGTAATAAAATAAAAATAAATCTTTAAAAAAAAAGAAAAGATTTTCCATCTGTGTTTTGCTCCCCAAATGGCCGCAACAGCCACAGCTGAGGTGATCAACCCAGGCCCACACGTGATCAGGAACATTAAGAGGGAACTGGATCAGAAGTGAACAGCAGGCCTGGCACAACAACCTAGTGGCTAAATCCTCACCTTGCAGCCGTCAGGATGCCGTATGGACACTGGTCTTGTCCCAGCCACTCCACTTCCCTGATTGTAAACTGAAAAAACAGTCGAGAATGGCCCAAAGCCTTAGGATCCTGTACCTGTGTGGAAGACCCAGAAGGGGCTCCTGGCTCTGGCTTTGGATCAGCTCAGCTCTGGCCATTGCAGCTCCTTGGGGAGTGAACCAGTGGACAGATGTTTCTGTCTGTTTCTTTCTGTGACTTCCCCATAAAAACAAATCTTAACAAGTGGAACAGCCAGGAACTGAACTTGGCACGCATATGGAATGCTGGCATTACGGACAGAAGCCTAGTTTGCTGTGGTGCCGGCCCCCTTTTTCCTGTTCTTCACTGTGTAACATTATCTTTGTGTACTATCAAAAGAAATTGTTGTAGGTTCTGTTAAAACCAGTTTAGGATCCCTGCTGTGGCTTGCCAGTAGTAGTCTCTGTGGCAAGTTCTAACTGCGTTCATGAGTGAAACAGTCTGACATTCACTCACTGAATCCTTTTTATTTTTCACTTAAATATTTATTTAAAATATTTCTTTGAAAGAGTCAGAGGAGTGATAGGGGAGATGAAGAGGTCTCCTATTAATAGATTGGCTTCCCAGTGTAGGTTCAATGGCCAGAAGTGGATGGGTCCAAAGATAGTGGCTTGTTCCGGCCTCCTACATGAGTACAGTCACCTAAGAACCTGGGTTGTCTTCCACTGCTTTCCCAGTCTGGGAGCTGGATGGAAAATGAAGTATCCAAGACCCCAGGCAGTGGCTTTTCCCATTAGGTCTTAGCACTGGCCCACATTGAATCCTTTGATAAATCTTTAAGTACAATGAATAATTCAACAGGATTTTCTAAAATAAAAGTTCTGTAAAAAAATGTTAATTATTCATCCGGCTATGTGGCACAGTGGGTTAAGCCACTGATTACCATGAACAGGATACTATATCAGATTACCTGTTCTAGTTTGGTTGCTGCAGTTTGATGCAGCTCTCTGTTTAGAGAAATTAATGGATGGTTCTAAGTAATTGGGTTTCTGCCACCCAAATGGAAGATATCTGCATATGTGTGTCATTCTTTTCAGTAAAGTTAATGAAAAAGAATTTTCTTCAAAAGGTCCATAAAATTTTTTAAGACTTTTTGGGAGGAGGATAGATTTGCTTTAGAATAACTCTAGGGTGTATTACCAATATCATTGAATAGAAACTAATGGAAGGCACTGGAATATTATGAGCTGCTTTCACATATGAGCTATTATACGTTCTTTCTTATTCACTGAACCACTGAGAGTGATAAGTAACTATTTAGCCATTACTTGCAACCTGTAAGTAGTCATATGGTAGGTGACCTGAATTGTATAACTCGAAAAAGTGATGATTTTCTGCTTTTTTTCCCTTCCTCATGTAAATTATTTCTTATCACTTTTGAATATTCTTTGATTTCTTCAAACTTTGTGTTTTCTATCAGATTTCCCGAATGCTGGCAGCCAAAACTGTTTTGGCTATCCGTTACGATGCTTTTGGTGAGGACTCCAGTTCTGCGATGGGAGTTGAGAACAGAGCCAAATTAGAGGCCAGGTTGAGGACCTTGGAAGATAGAGGGGTAAGACCCAAATCCTACCCATTGCGAATTTTACTTGTCAAAAGTTAGGGGATTGGTGGTAGTTTAATTTCCTTCATCTGCTAAAGAGTAATATATGATCATGCACTGTAGAATGCTCAGTAAATTTTTTGTGTGCCTGTTCAGTTTCTCTTACTTACCAAGAATTCATATATTGAACAGTGCTCACCATCAAGATATGGCATCAGAGGAATAAGAATTGTTACTTCTTACTGACCCACTGATTTTTACTAGACAATGTATTATAAAAAGATTATGGCTTAGAATTTTATTGGTAATTTCCCGCTTTCTTTTTAGATAAGAAAAATAAGTGGAACAGGGAAGGCGTTAGCAAAAGCAGAAAAATATGAACACAAAAGGTGAGTAAACTTAGGGATGGCTGAATTAATAGTTTCTGTGTGAAATTTTAGTTTTTAATCTTCTCTAAATTACCAAATGAAATATTTACAAGCTTTGAGGAATATGCATTGCTAGAGTGGCTGAATTGAACTGATTATCCTGTGTGTTGTCATTTTATATGCCCTAATTTTTTTCCTTACCATGTAATTTTCCATACACACTTTGAGTTTTAAATTACACACACATACTAGTTTGAAGAAATTGTTTGTAAACATCTTTCTTTTTAAAAATTTTTTATTTGGAAATCAGGGAGGGAGGGAGGGAGGGAGAAAAAGAATTTTCCCTCTGCTGGTTCCCTCCCAAATGGCTCTAACTGTCTAGTCTAGGTCAGGCCTAAGCTCCTGAACCATTTTCCTCCAGCTTTCCTGGTGCCAGGACCTGGATCAGAAGTGGAGCATCTGTCATTTATACTGGCACTCTGATAAAGGATGCTGGTGTATGCTACTCCATGATATACCTCCCAGAAGTGAATATTTTTCTTTTCATGGTCCCCCTACAGCATGAAGTTTGTTCAGTTAATCTACAATGAAATCCTTCTTAAAAAAAAAAGACTTAAATGACTGAAGACAAATGTAAAAATGGCTCACAAGTGTGAAGTAGTTAGATATGCCTGTCAAATTAGCAGAAGGTTTATGGGTGAAGGGTTCTCCTGGTTATTAGTTGGAAGCATTGTTCAGTATTGTTGAGATTGTGATGAGAGTGTGGTAAAGCTCAATTTGTCCATCTTATTTAAATGTGTTTTTGTGGATAGTAAAATACGCCAAGAAATGCTTTTGTATGTTCTGCAAAATTAATGTAACTGTTACTTGGGCATCAGTGTTTTCTTTGTATCTGTTTTTCCTTTCCAGGTTTGCTGTAGCCACCCTATATTGTTAAGGTCTCTAATTCACGGTCATCATTGGAAAACTGTGAATCTTTGTTTTAAAAATCATTAATGCTTTTTTTTTTTTTTTTCAAAAAAAAAAAGATTTATTCATTTTATTACAGCCAGATATACACAGAGGAGGAGAGACAGAGAGGAAGATCTTCTGTCCGATGATTCACTCCCCAAGTGAGCCGCAACAGGCCGGTGCTGCGCCGATCCGATGCTGGGAACCAGGGACCTCTTCCGGGTCTCCCACGCAGGTGCAGGATCCCAAAGCATTGGGCCGTCCTCGACTGCCCTCCCAGGCCACAAGCAGGGAGCTGGATGGGAAGTGGAGCTGCCGGGATTACAACCGGCGCCAATATGGGATCCCGAGGCTTTCAAGGCGAGGACTTTAGCTGCTAGGCCACGCTGCTGGGCCCCATTAATGCTTTTAACCCCTAAATTTATATAATTCATCTACTGGGACACATATGAAAATAAAATGATCTGCAGCACTTCCTTTCCCCCCAAATTTTATTTGAAAGGCAGAGAAAGATCTCTTCTTTCTGATTCCTTCTCCAAATGACTGCAACAGGCAGAACTGTGCCAGGTAAAAGCCTGGAGCTCAGTTGAAGTATCCCATGGGGATGGTAGGGCCTGTGGAGGTGAACCATCCTTCACCTGCTGCTTTCCCAATGCAGCTTTAGCATGATGCTGGTTCAGAAACAGTGTGGCTGAGACTCTGAACTACCAGGGGCTCTGATCTGGGACACCGGCATCCCAAGTGGCAACGTAGCCACGGTGCCACCCTCTAGGCTACCTGTGTTGTTTTAGTTTCCTATGCCATTATGCTTGTCACTGTTAATACTTTAAAAGCACTAATTTTGGAAATCAGTTTGCATTTTAGACACTGAATATTTCAATATTTTCATTCTGCTACATTAGAACTGAAGGAAATACTGGGTTTTAGGGAAAAGATATCCATGCCTATTAGGATCTTGTGAAAAGGGCTGAATGTATTAAACTGATTTAAACTTTTTGTTATGTTCTTTCATTTCATTACCTAATGTTTTTAAAAGTTGTATTGATTTAGTTTCCTTTGGGTTAGTCAGTTATAAAGAGGTTTCTCCATTCATTTTCCCTATTTGCTGATTGTCTTCCTATACCATAGTAACTACGTTGATTACTAAATCAAAATTCACTTAGCTCACCACTTGTTGAAAGTGATTGACCTACTTGAAAAATATCAATACTTTTATCTTTTGGAAACTATTAGTCTTCATAAACTACCCCAAAGCTACTAAAATGAAACAGCGTTGTGTGCTTATGTAAGTATTATCTAATGACATTTTCATTACATCTCGTGAGAATTTTTTCAGTTGCAGGTGTTTGTAGAGATTCTCTAAAGCTCTTTGACTCTTTCAGTGAAGTGAAGACTTACGATCCTTCTGGTGACTCCACACTTCCAACCTGCTCTAAAAAACGCAAAATAGAACAAGTGGATGACGAGGGTGAAGTTACTGAAAAGAAAGCGAAAAAGGCCAAGATTAAAATTAAAGGTGAGTTTGAATGTTTTGGTGTCTCTTGAATTACATACTTGTATAACCACTCTGACCTCTTAACGAATTACAGACTTTGTTAGTCTTAAAGAAATAGTTGTTTTGCTTGGCTGGGAAGTGTTAGGATATTACAAAGCTTATCCGACTTCAGAAGGAATCTGAAAAATATCCTTGAATATGTGGCACTGGGTGCTAATGCTAAGTGTACCAAAACTCAGTTTTTACCGTAAAGATATGAAAGTAGGAACAATAAGCATATGCTGATAAAATGCTTGCTGGCAACTTGATAATTTCCTCAATGTGTGTCAGTAGCCTGCCTTGTTGCTAAGAATAGTGGAAAAGTGCCCACCAATAAGGGAGGGGCTCTGTTGAAATTAGGGTACACTTGTGTTTTTAGCTTATTCGCATTACTCTAGCAGGAGTAACACATTAAAGCAATGAGTGATTAACTTGGTTTCTAAGTAACTTACGGGTCAAAAGTAGGCTCAGAAATATGTGCTTTTGCCCTTGGAACAGAATTCACAAACAAGTCATTTTACTTCTGTGCTGCTATTTCTCTACTGAAAAGCAATCAGATCCCTAAATTCTTTAGTGACATTTGAAACACCAACTTCCAGATTGATGTCAATTCTATATGCAATGAGCTTTTCAAAGTTAGCATGCCTGTGTGCTTGTCATTCCTAATCTGTCATTCCAAAATTTTCCCTGTCTTAGAAATAGCACTTCCAGACATTCTTGAATTTTTTTCTTGCTCATTTTACCCTAATCATACTAGTCTTGCTGGTCATGCCTTAAATTTGCTACGGACTCAACTGCTGTTCCCCAACCGTTCCCTTTCCTGCTTTATTTTTATCCTTAGCATTTTTACTTACCATCATTTAATAGGTCTCTAAAATCAATACAGTTCGTAAAGGGAATAACAGTTTATTGTAACAGACGTTTTGTAGTTGGAGATAGAAAGTGTAGGGATTATATCAGTCCTCAAAAAAGACTTTTCCAGCTATAAAATGAACAGAATCCATTAGATAGCTGACCAGATTAGCAGAAAAAAAAATTAGGGTTTGGGGAGTGATGTATGATGTTGATTGATTGTTACATTTTTATACTTGACCCTATTCAGTTGAAGAAGAGGAAGAAGATAAAGTAGTAGAGGTAGAAGAGGAAACTCCTGCGAAGAAGAAGAAGAAGAAGGATAAAAAGAAGCACATTAAGGAAGAACCGCTCTCTGAGGAAGAGCCATGCACCAGCACAGCAGTTCCAGTATGTACTCACTAGTGTGGGCGGGTTCTACTTCCACCCCTTTCTTAAGATTATTTTTATTTGAAAGGTAGATTTTTACAGAGAGAGATACTTTCCATCCAATGGGTCACTCCCCAAATGGCCACAAAAGCCAAACCAGGAGCCCCTTCTGGATCTCCACACAGGTGCAGGGAGCTGGATGGGAAGTATAGCAGTCAGAACACAAACTGGCACCCAAATGGGATACAGCATCGCAAGTGGAGGCTTAGTTGGCTGCACTGTTACTCTGGCCCTGGGCTCTCCTTATTTTAATCTATTCCTCTCAGGAATTAATAGGCATTTAATATTTTTGCGATTTCATTACAATAATTGGTTTTGAGAGAGGTAGAGAATATTTTTACATTTCAGAATTGCCCCAGTTTGTTTTCAAGAGAAAGTTTTGTACTTTGTAAGAAAAAAGTTAATACTCAGCTATCCGCTTGCAGCTTTTTCAAAATATTCTTGTTGTTTGCTTTCAGAGCCCAGAGAAAAAGAAGAAAAAGAAAAAAAAGAAAGATGATAACTAATAGATGGAAACTGTCTTTTTCTCACCTGGATACATCACGCTTCAGTTAGGAATATGCCAGAGATGCCATCTGCTGTATTGGAGGGGAGGTTGAGTAAAACAAAACAAATTATTCATCTATAGCTTTTCAACCCAGTCTGTGTTAAACTTATTATATTATTTCCTAGAGTCTTTGGTAAACAAATAAAAATATTTTCTTTGTATTTTAAAGCATTTCTGTGATCTCTTTCCATGTTAGATCAAGAATCTTTGGACTTTATTTGGTACCTCGTGATTGCATTGAACATTGTAGATGAATTGAACATTCTGAATTATTGGGAGTTAGATTGAAAGTTGAACTTTCAGAACTTGGACCAATTTCAAAATCTCACTGCTGTGCTTCTCTTACCTTCTCTCAGTATTTTTCTCTTAGCTTTCTGCCTTTGTACTTACCTAAATAAAGATTTGTTTCTTGTTCAAGTTTTGGAATTAGGTGAGCAGAACTTTTTCTATTTTCACAACACAAGAAAATGTGTTTATCACTTTGTAATTTAAAAGGTATAGCTAGATAATTCTTGATTCAATATGAGATTTAGTTTTTAAAGTGGCCTTAAAGTGCAATGCAAAATTATCTTAAGCAATGGGTAATAAAGGGAAACAAGATGAGACAAAACACAATATCAATGAAATTATGTGTAAACCAAACTTAGAGTATCAGAGATAATTTTGTAATTCTGTCTGATAGTATTTAATAAGAAAGCAGTAATGTGGTCCTGCGTAGTCCTTACAGCCACACGTTTCATAGACGAGTTAATGTTGTGCCTGTCTGTGTACTATCAGCATCAGGAACCCACGTCAGGTAGTACCTGGGTTATGGACTGGAGTGACAGCAGTTTTGAACTCTCAGCTTTTCATCTGCATACAACCAGCAGCCCTACTTCAGCTTTTCTTTCTGTAATCACAGTTACTGGTCAGTTTTACAGGGTTTTGCAGAAAATGAGATGACAGAAATGATCAGAAATGTAATAAATTTCATTTCTAGGTGATTATTTTGAAGTAATGGTCAATAAAATGTAGCCATGCCTGGGCAAAAAGCTGTGAGAGAACATTGTCATTTTATGTTACCCAATAGATGGGTGTGGGGCAGTGGCAAAGAAAACCATTTATGTTTTAACAACTTTAGTTGAGAATGACCCACACACATGAAAACGCTAACTAGTAAAGTGCCCATTATAAATAGCCTTCTATGGATTTAATGAGAATGAAGTAAAATCTCACTGCTCTAAGTTACAGAGAGATCTTCAGTCAGCTGTTTGCTCGCTCAAATGGCAGTAATGGTTGCAATTGGGCCGTGCTAAACCAGGGCGTCTGGACCTCCATTCGGGTCTCTCACGTGTTTGGCAGGGGCCAAAATACTCAGGCCATCTTCCTCTGCTTTCCCAAGTGTGATAATAATGAGCTGGATCGAAGGTGGGACATCTAGGACTTGAACCATTGGTGTCACAAGCCTTCATTTTAAGGACAAAAATTGTAACTGTTTAAATACTGAATGAAAGATATGTTCCAGTTTTTCTTGGTGCTAATAATGTACTGGTTTTAAGAAGTGCTTTGTGATTTCGGTTTGAAATGCTTAGCTCAAGTTCATTGTCTATTTGTAGTTTTCGTTGGTACAAGGCTTTGGCTAAGCTTTCACTCTTCCCACCTCAGCATTACTTGCAGTTCTGTCTCAGAAGTTTTGTAGAAGACTCTGCCCTTGACAAATTCTCTTTAATACAAATGTTGTTTCCCTAAGGCCATGGTTAAAATCTCAGCTCTGCAGGGACACTTTGTGTGACATGGGTTAGGCTGCTGCTTATGTCCTACATGGGCACTGGATCATGTTCCAGGTAGTCCCCTCGCTGTCCAGCCTCCTGCTGGTTCTCTTGGAAAAGCAGCAGAAGGTGGCCTAAGTGTTTGGGCGCTTCCACTCATGTGGAAAACCCCAGTGAAGCTCAACACTACCCTGGCCCTTGAGGCTTGGGGTGGAGAGTGAACCAGTGCATGAAAGATCTTTGTATCCCCCCTTAACCTGTAGCACTGCCTTTCAAATAAATAGACATAGCTTTGTCCTGTCCATTATTCCAGCTGTATAATACTCAGAAGAACTGCCCACTGGGCCAGATGTAACTAACATACACAGGAATTCTTCTGGGACTCCTGATAAAATGTAATTGTGACTCAGGTGTGGGCTCGATGCTGAGAGTTTGCACTTGAGGTCTGAGGTGGTGCTGCATGAAGGCCTGTGCTTAGGATGACACACAGTAGTTGGGGAAAATAGCTTATCTGATATGATACGGACCAATTCTTTTTCATTATTTCCATCCCCGGGTAGAGACCTTGTGTACCCTCCTTGCCCATCACTAATGTCTCTGGCATGAAATAGGGTGTTAATACCTTAATACCCCTAGGATTCTGTGTTCCTTAGACAAATGGAAAAAAATGCCACTTTAATTGCCCGCTCTTTGAGAATATTGCCAACTCTGAAGGTCGTTTCTGCATTTAACCCTCTAGGTTTTAGACTCGTAGTTCCGTTTTTAATCTGCTTTGTCTTTTGGACACAATTCAGCACTTGTTTGATTTTTAATTCCAAAACGTTTTGAGTCTGTTTTGTTGTTGTTCAAAATGACAAACTGAGTATTTTAGAGTTTTGCTTTTCTTTTTAACCTTTATTTATTTGAAAGTCCAAGCTGAATCTTTTCTGCTGATTCACTCTCCATATTGCCTTAGAGGCAGTAGCTAGACCGAACCAGACCAGCGCCAGAGCTTAAACAACCTGGACCATCTTACTCGGTTTTCCCAGGCCGTTATTAGGGAGCTGGATTAAAAATAGAGCAGCCAGCTTCTGATCCGGCTTCATGCAAATGGCCTGAAAAGTGGCAGAAGATGGCACGACTGTTTGGGCCCCACTACTCTCCTGGGAGAGCCGAGTGAAGCGCTTGGCCTAAGCCTGGCCAGTGGTTGTGGTCGCCTGGGCGGTGAACCTGCAGCAGGTTTCCGCTTTAATAGGTGATGGCAGCAGGCAAGGATTTGCTTTTTTTTTTTTAGATTTTATTATTATTGGAAAGCCGGATATACAGAGAGGAGGAGAAACAGAGAGGAAGATCTTCCATCCGATGATTCACTCCCCAAGCGAGCCGCAACAGGCAGTGCTGCGCCGATCCGATGCCAGGAACCAGGAACCTCTTCCAGGTCTCCCACATGGGTGCAGGGTCCCAAAGCCTTGGGCCGTCCTCAACTGCCCTCCCAGGCCACAAGCAGGGAGCTGGATGGGAAGTGGAGCCGCCGGGATTAGAACCGGCGCCCATATGGGATCCCGGGGCGTTCAAGGCAAGGACTTTAGCTGCTAGGCCACCACGCTGGGCCCAAGGATTTGCATTTTTATTAGGTCCCAGCTAATGGTGGTTGGGGAGACAGCACCTTGAGCATTGTACTGTTTTCTTTCTGGCTCAGCTGTGAGAATCTTTGGTGGGAGTGTCCCACGCTAGCACCTGGCCTCTGTCAGGCTGATGTGCTGTAGGTGTTGAGGGGTCTTTAGGGCTACACAGTCAGCTGTGGCTGTTCTCCAACAGCAAAATGTAGGTATTTAAAAAGACAGACTTAACTGCCAGTTCTTTTTTGATTCTTGTTTTGGATTAAAAGGAATTTTGAAAGAGGCACATGTGATACGCAAACCATAATTTACCCTGGTTCCAAAACACAAAATATCTTGGACAGTTCATGACATTCCAATGCAAGTTGAGCTTTGACTTCAGGACATGATAGTGGTGGACTTGGACTTTCTGATGATGCAGTTTTGTAGAAGATACTTGCCCTTGGGAAAAAGTAGCCTGAGGCCTATTTTCGGAAGTGCTTCAGCAAAATCTAACTAGAACATAGGGAAAGGATCAGCCAATTGAACCATTGCACTGGATCCAAAACCTGCACATTTTAGAATCTAGAGCCATGCAGGTAATGAAGCCATATCCGGTTTACCTTCTACCCAGCCTCCAACTGCACTCCCATGGTTCCTAGCAAAGATAAACATGCCCAACTCTAGGGGAAAAAAATATGAAAGAATGATTGAAAATCTGCCAGGCCAGCAAGCTGGGCATGATGGAGCAGCCACAAGCTGATGGTCAACATGGGAAGAGCCTTGCGCCGTGGTCAGGGAAAATGATAGACATAAAAATGCAGCATCAGCCCAAAGGCATCCGGCAAAGCAGGTCATTTCCCCGCTTGCCGGATCATGCCCTTGGCAACATCACCCTGTGCCCTCTCTCAGCCTCAGTTTCTTTATAAAGTGGAAATAATGATGTTTGTCTTGTGTGGCTCTTGGGAACTCTGAACACACAGAAGTTATGTGTTCCAGAGAGCCAGCCATTCTCTTTTCTGAATACCAGATGATCATTTCCAGCCTTCCTGGCAGTTGGGTGTAGCCATGGGACTGAGCTGAAATGGTGGCAGGTGGCAGTGATGTACCTCACTTTGAGACTTGTTCCATAAGAATGTCCTGCTGCACTCAGTGCTGTCTCCCCTGTTTACTGCTAGTTTGAGCCAGGAGCTTTTTCTGGGTCTCCCAAACGGGTACAGGGTCCCAAGGCTTTGGACCATGCTCTACTGCTTTCTCAGGCCACCAGCAGGGAGCTGGATGGGAATTTGAAGCAGTTTGGACAAGAACCTGCGCCCATATGGGATCCCAGCGTATGCAAGGCAAGGATTTAGCCACTAGGCTATCACGACAGAACCTTCCATCCAGGTATTCTACATGGGTATCAAGGATGCAAATATTTGTGACATCACAGACACAATAGCAGGAAGATATTGGAAACAAGTGGGATGTCAGCATCCCAAGTGGCTGACTTAACCCACCCTGTCATGTCCACACCCAGAGGAAATGTTAACGGGCACATTTTTCCAAAGAGAAAGGAAATAAGGATTCTTAAACTTGTGGACCAGAGATTATACGCTGCCTGCCTTTTGTTTAGATTTGATGCAAATAGAATTGATTTTGCTCCACAAAATGTTTAAAATATTTTTATTTTGTGTTTGACAGATTTTCCATGCCATGATTCGTTTCCCAATTACCTGACCTTGGTGACAGAAACCAAAGTGCTTGAGCCACTACCTGCTGTTTCGCAAGGGGCACATCAATAGAAGGGGAGGCAGGACTCAAACCCCAGTGCTCTAATCTGGGATGTGGGAGTCCCAAGCCATGTCCTAACTGCTGTGGGCAACGCCTGCCCTTGTCTTGTGTTAAAAAAAAAAAAAATCAGGGCTCGGCAGCGTGGCCTAGTGGCTAAGGTCCTCGCCTTGACCCCATATGGCTGCTGGTTCTAATCCCGGCAGCTCCACCTCCTCTCTATCTCTCCTCCTCTCAGTATATCTGACTTTGTAATAAAAATAAAATAAATCTTAAAAAAAAAAAAAATCGAACTAAGCAAGGGTAAAAGAACAAGTCTGCTTTAATAAACAAAAGATTATAAACTAGTTCTTGAGAGAGCAGTGGGAGAAACATTTTTTTATGTTTAAATTATGGGATCAAGGCAAGGACCTTAGCCACTAGGCCACGCTGCCAAGCCCTAAATTATGTTTTGAAGTGCTTTCTAAAGCAACGTAAAATTCAGAAAATAAGAAAAATGCCGTAAACTGAGCACATACACAAATTGACTTGTATAGTAAATGTCTTGTCAAAATGACATTTAATATTTAGAGAAAAATTATTTTGAATGCAGATAATCTGTTCTTCAAGAAACATAAACTTGATCAATAAATGTAAGAGAAGTTGCAGTGTACCTTATCAAATTCCCAAAGTTAAATGGTAATGTCCAGCTTTAGCCAGAGTGCAGAAGCAGACAGATTTTGTAGTGGGACTGTGAACATGGAAGATACTTTGGTAGCCGCTACTAACAGTAAAAATGCTAGCCAGGCAGCGACGCTTTTATTATGAATATTGTCACAAAAGCAAGCCATTGGGGCCCGGCACCGTGGCCTAGCGGCTAAAGTCCTCGCCTTGAAAGCCCCGGGATCACTTATGGGCGCCGGTTCTAATCCCGGCAGCTCCACTTCCCATCCAGCTCCCTGCTTGTGGCCTGGGAAAGCAGTTGAGGACGGCCCAAGGATTTGGGACCCTGCACCCGCGTGGGAGACCCGGAAGAGGTTCCTGGTTCCTGGCATCGGATCGGCGCAGCACCGGCCCGTTGCGGCTCACTTGGGGAGTGAAACATCGGATGGAAGATCTTCCTCTCTGTCTCTCCTCCTCTCTGTATATCCAGCTTTCCAATAATAATTAAAAAAAAAAAAAAAAAGCAAGCCATTAAGGTTTTCTTCAAGTGTGTTTATAGCATTGTTTACAATAATAAAGCTAAACAACCACCATGTCCCATAAGTAGGGCGCAAGGATCATATGTCCAAAAAATTCGACCATTCAAATACATAAAGATCTCCTGGATAGACCCTATAGTTGGAAGAGTCAGTTGCAGAAGAATGTGAAACCATCTGTGTCAGAATTTTGATAAGATATGTATTTTTTCTCCTTGGACCTGTCTACAGGAAACCATGCATGGAATAGAAATTTGGGGAGAAGGTGAGCAGGGAGACTTGGTTTGTCATTCCTTCCTCTATTGTTTCCTTTTAAAAAGCATGTTTTATTTTCACATGTACTATTTTCATTTCTTAAAGACAATAAATGAAGTTACAGATGGGACTACTAAAGCTAGGATACTGGTGATTTGCTGTTGGTTATTTGCTTGTTTGTTTGTTTGTTTTTTTGTGAGGACCATGATAGCTACATACTTTTTGTTAATTTTCTGGTTTTTTTGTTTTTTTGTTTTTGTTTTTTTTTTGTCGGGGGAGTGCTGTGAGGGGGTGTTGTGTTTGCTTTTTGGTAGTCTCCAGTGTAATCATTAAGACTTTATAATAAAAAAGCTAGGTGGGAAGTAGAGAGAGCCAGAAAGATCTTCCATCCACTGATTCATTCCCCAAGTGGCTGCAGTGGCTGGAGCTGAGCCAGTCTGAAGCCAGGAGCTTCTTCCAGGTCTCACACAGCTGCAGAGTCCCAAGGCTTCGGGCCATCTCGACTGCTTTCCCAGGCCACATGCAGGGAGCTGGATGTGAAGTGGAGCAGTCAGGACACGGACTGGCACAGGATTCTGGCACTTGAAGAGAATTAGCCAGTTGAGTCACTGAAACAGGCCTTAAACAGTTATTTGAGATTAATCAGTTTCTTGAACATAG
Organism: Ochotona princeps; assembly: GCF_030435755.1. Classification (NCBI taxonomy): domain Eukaryota; kingdom Metazoa; phylum Chordata; class Mammalia; order Lagomorpha; family Ochotonidae; genus Ochotona; species Ochotona princeps. The sequence goes on from NC_080836.1 coordinate 77,289,837, forward strand.
CCCTCTGTAAGCACTGTTACTGTTCTTTATACTGCAGGTTAATAGATCAACCAAGATGATAAGATTTCCTCATTTATAGCAGAAAAACTAGAATCACAGAATTATGGTGACAGAATCATAATGGTTTAATAGTGAGAAGCCCAATGCTGTGCAATTCTGAAATGCAGCTTTATGCTGAGGAGCTGATTTGATCTTAAAAGTTCTTTAAAGATTTCGAGGTACAAAGTAATATGAATAAATTTATTAGTTACTCTTAGTTATTCTAGATATATTTTTTTTGGTTCTCCTAGTCTTCGAGCTCTCCTTAACCTCTCATCAGTTCTTGGAATTGGAGTTTCCTCGTCTCCAGTCACAGAGGCTTTCCCACCCTCTGGAATCTAGTGACTGGCTGGCCAAAACATGACTCCAATTGTGTTCTTCTGGAGGAAATCCTTTCTTTCACTGCCAGGAATTCAGGCTCCAAACTGGGGGTGGCAGGAGGCGGCGGTTGGTGCCCTGCCAGATAACTGCCTTCTCTTTTTTCCCTTCGGCCCTCTGTAGGAGACTGGCTGGAGCCCAAGGGCTAAAAGCCACAGGCTGGGGGCCTGGAAGGGAGGGACTTGCATGGATCCCAGAGGTTGAGGTTAGTTCCTTCTCCATGCAAGGAGGACCTCACTGAACAACTTCAGCCCGACTCTCCTGCCTTCTGAGGGGAGAAAATACATAGATCCTGCTGCTCTCAGGTCTCAGTGTTGTACCCTGTCATGGAACCTTTTCTTTCCTGTAAACCTGAGGCCGACAAACTGTTTGTGCAGAGGACAGGTAAATATAGTGGAGCTTCACAGACCGATCTCCGTGAGACAACTTGACTCTCACTGTGCTGTGAATGCCACCATAGACAACACCAAAGCAAATGAGTGCAGCCCTAGGTGTGGACATAAAAGTATGAATTTTGTTTAATTTTCATATTTCATGAGTTTCTCCATTCAACCATTAAAATAGCCTGTTCTTAACGATTACCCCCCCCTTTTTTTTTTAAGATTTATTCATTTTTATTACAGCCAAATATACACAGAGGAGGAGAGACAGAGAGGAAGATCTTCCGTCCGATGTTTCACTCCCCAAGTGAGCCGCAACGGGCCGATGCGCGCCGATCCGATGCCGGGAACCTGGAACCTCTTCCGGGTCTCCCACGCGGGTGCAGGGTCCTAATGCATTGGGCCGTCCTCAACTGCTTTCCCAGGCCACAAGCAGGGAGCTGGATGGGAAGTGGAGCTGCCGGGATTAGAACCGGTGCCAATATGGGATCCTGGGGCTTTCAAGGCAAGGACTTTAGCCGCTAGGCCACGGTGCCGGGCCCCCCCCCCCCCCTTTTTCTTAATGTGTGTATGATATAGTTCCATAGGCTGTGGGATTTCCACTCTCCAAATTCCCTCTCCCCACTGATTTTCCCTATTTTGTTACAATAGTATAGTCCTTCAAAACACAGTCGTAAGTCCCTCATTCTGCTATTTAAGCTGATCCTGATATTGTAGGTATGGATCATGGCAGAGTCTAGCATGCTGTTGTCAAGACCATTTCCAATCTGGAAGTGGAGATGCACACTGCTCTGCATCCCATTTTGACATGAGATGAGCCCCTATGTAAACAGCGTTTGGGCTCTTGGTAGTTTGATGAGCCACAATCCCATTTTGACAAAGTCCTTTGCGGGGAGAAGGACCTGGCTGGACTAGGGACTCCTCACCCAGGCTTCTGTTCCCTTTTCCTGTTTTGTACATGAGCCTCCCAGGTTTTGCTTTATTAAATAAATGGTTCCATGGTCAAAAGTTTTAAGTCATTAATACAGCCAAAATTCCTTCTTTTGGCAGCTTCATCAGCCCATTTCCTTTTGTGTTTTGCAGTGAAAATGGGGAGCAGTTGGTTATTCAGCTTGGTATAGAATTTTTTTCAGTTTATTTTTATGTGAGAGGCAGCACAATCTTATTTGCTGGTTTATGCCACCAAACGCTCACCACAGCCAGGACTGTGCTGCAGGGGAACTCAGGCCAGGTTGCCCTCACAGGTGGCAGGAATGCAGTTCCTTTGGCCGTTACTGCCGACTCCCAGGGTCTATGTTAACAGGAAAGTAGAACTGGGCACTAGAGCCTATATGCTCCTATAATAGGCTCTGCACCTTCCTAACATGTCTGTTTAGCCACTATGCCACCTGCTTGCCCCTGTTACCTACCTCATTTTTAGAATGTCTGAAGCAAATCATTAAGGAATGGGAAAACTCTGGTTTTTGAAAGTGTTAAAAAGGCTTTCCAGCACTTGGGCCGTCATCTGCTGCCTCCTTAGGCACATTAGCCAGGAGCTGCATCAGAAGCAAAGATCCAGGACTTGACCCAGTACTCCATTTGGGAGGTTGTTGTCTCAAGTAGTGGGTTAACTGGCGGTGCACATGCTGACCACTCCACTCCCACCCAGACCATCTTGAGTGGACAGGAAGCAAGGAGGGAACCTTGACTGCTTTCTGTGGCTACAAGCAGGGAGCTAGAAGGGAAGCTAGCTTCCTGGGCACAAACCAGCACATGCAAGGCAAAGACTTTAGCCACTAGGCTACCGTGCTGGGCCCACAGAGTACAACTTTTATAGACACACTATAGCCATTTAGATGCCTCAGGACTAGTGCAGATTCACCATATGTCCTCAGTGTCGGTCTATGAATGTTTCCCTGACACCCACTGTCCACATTAAACCCCAGAAGGCCCTGGCCCTTCCCCTCCCTTGTCCTGATCCCAAGCTCCTCGAGTCTCCTTGTCAGTTCCTCAGCCATAAGGCTTGCTAGTTGCAGTCTCACTTTAAAAACCAAACTCTGATCTTGAACAAATACAAAACATGCTGATTTCAGAAGTCTAACTGAAGGCTCAGCTCCCTAGTGCAGGGTGTCACTGCCGCCTAACAGGCACCCAGAACTAGGAGCATTGCAGCTTAGCTCTAAGTGAATTTATTATAGAAGTGTCACAATAAAATGCTGAGGGACAGGAGTTGTAATGCGACACGTTAGGCAGCTGTTAGTCAACAGAAGACAGTCCCAAGTACTTGGGTCCCTGTGACCCACGGGGGTAACCTGGAGGAGTCCCTGGCTCCTGGTTTCAGGCTGGCCTTTTCACAGATTGGTACACCCAGGATGGAATTCCACCTCTGCACCCATCCCGCTCCCTGCTAGTATGCTTCATGGGAGGCAGCCAGTGATGTCTCAAGTTACTGGGCCCCTGCTACCCACATGGGAGACCTAGATGAAGTTCCTGGCTCAGGTGTGGCTCAGCCCTGACTGTTGCAGGCTTCTCGGGAGAATGGGCTAGTAGATGGATGAGGTGTCTCTCCCTCTCTGTCCTTTAAATAAAAACAAAGGAAGAAGCAAAGCAAAATGGAAACAAACTAGGGAAGTGAGTTTCCAGTTCTAATCCTGGAACCCCCTGTTTTCATCCCTGTTGCTGGGCCACATGCTGCATTGCTGCAGAGATTTCTTCTTTCCTGGCCCCTCTGCTTCAGTGCTCACTCTGAAAACCATCCTCCATGTAAAGTCATTATCTTTCTATACGTGTAAGTTCCTGCTACCAACCACCTCCGTGTGCCTCATGGTGAACATGATGAAATGAGCATGACATCACCTCCGCAGTTTTCCTGACAAAAATGCAACATCTGAGTAGAATCGCGAGGAACTTCTCGACAAACACAAGTAGAAGATCGTTCTACAAAGTGGCTGCACTTTTCAGAAGCATCCAGGTTGAGAAAAGGTCTGAAGAGACAGAAGAGGAACTGGTCCGGATTAAAGAAACAGAACACCTACAATGCTCTGTCCTGAGTTGGGCCTGAGATGGGAAGCAAGTAGTGGGAAGGAACGTGACTGGGCCAACTGAAACTGGAATAGGACCTGCAGATTAGATAACTGCATTGTCCCAATGTTAGATTTCCTGATTTTGACGGCGTGTGCCCTTATCTAAGGGAATGTCCTGGTGTTTAGGAAATACATGAAGCGTGTTAGGGGTAAAGGCACATTGTTGTCTGCAACTAATAGTGGAGTACAGCATTTCTGTGTGTGTAGGAAACAGAATGATAAATGAGTGCAAAAGTCAAACAGTTGGTGAATTAAAGTCAAGGGTATATGAAAAAGTTGCCTTTCCCAAAGCAAAGTGATTGACCCTGCTCACATTTGTTTTCCATAACTTTAACAGCTCCCAGACATGAAAATGAAACCTCTTAGGAGGACTTGCAAACTCCCAGAGACAGGGTCCTGCCCGATTGTCTCCTGGCCGCTCCTTCCATTCAGTGCCGCACTCATAGGCTTGCAGCCTACAGCACATTAAGTTGGTTCTTGCCTCTAGGCCTCAGGATCTCTGGCTCCTTCTAGCTGAAACACGGTCACAACTTTCCGATCAATGACACATCACAGTATATCTGACAGAGTTCCCCAATTTTAGTCAAGCTCAAAAGTTCTTTTGCTGGGTATTCTTACTGGACCTCTTGGATGTGTAGACAGAGATACTTACCATTGTGTGACAAATGCTTGTTCAGGCCAGGAGCACATGTGGTAGGTTATACCATGTAGTGGTGTGTGAGTGCACTCCACACTGTGTGTTCAGTGGTAAGTGCCGACCGTTTCTTGGAACATACCCCTCTTCTTCCATGATATGCAAAGGTGCTCTTCTTTTGGTACACAGGATTGGTTTAAACTACATTCCTTTTGCTTTTGTTTAGATTTTTGTTTCTCATTTACTTGAAAGGCAGAATGGCGGAGAGAGGAAAAGAGAGATTTTCCATTCTCTGCTTCACTCTCCAAATGGCATAACTGCTGGGGCTGGACCAGGCTGAAGCTGGGAACCTGGAAGTACGTCCAGGTCTCACCCATGGGTGGCAGGGGGCTGAGCACTTGGGCCGTCTTCTGCTGTCTTTCCAGGCACATTGGCAGGGAGCCGTGTTGGAGGCACAGCAGCCAGGACTCCAACTGGTGCTCCTGCTGTGCCACAAAGCCAACCCCTGAGGCTGTATTTCTTGTGTTACCTCCAAAGGAGCCTTCCCCAGCCATCTTTCTAACATTCCCCTGTTCCTCCACCCCAGACTCTTCATAGCTCATTTGCCACCGATGTCAGCCTCCTCCAGTGGGCCATACATCTCCCAGAGCAGGATCCATTTTGGCTATGTATCACCCTCCCTTCTGTGCCCGGTTTAGTATAACAGGTGTTTCAGTAAAAAAGGGGTGGATGAGTAAGTGAGCAAATACGGAAGGAGATGGTGATGAGAGAGCAGGATTAGCACAGGAAGTGGACCTGTTAGGACGCAGTCTGGAGTGAGAGTGGCTCAGTCCCTGGCATGCAGCCAGGGAAGTTTCTAGAACCATGAACTCTGCCAATAAGTAGCTGTGAAGTACAGAGCCAATGATGCTGAAGAGGAGTAAAGGGGGAGTTTGTTGTTTTCCCATTTAGGCATTTGCTTCTACTCATCTTGGAAACAAAACAGCATTCAAGTTTCTGCTGCATTCCTAAACGCTGGAAAATAGCCCAGGGCAGCCCAAACCCTGACTTCATTCATAAACATTAAAAAAAAAAAATCGAGGGGAGGGGAAGAAATTGTAGTTATGATCTAACCATAGTAAAAAGAATAAAAACCTCTGACTTCCACTGGTTTGGTATTAATGGAAGCCTTTTATCTTCAGAGCTGTACTTGCACTGCCAAGCGGAGGAAGGGAGATTGCAGAAAGCTCCATCTGCATAATCATGTGCCTGCTGGCCCTTCCCAAACTCAGAGTCCCCTCCTGCAGGCTCACCCCCCTGCTTCTGGGTGACCCCAGGCTAGCATGAGAAATCAGTGGGAAAATGTTCCTTTGGATGTCAAATCCCAGCTTCCATTGGAACACCGAACACCGGGACAGATGAATAAAGCTGCGGGCAAGGACAGGTAGGCTTGTGTCCTTTCCGCAGGCACTCGCAGCACTGCCTCATAAATGCATAGCCCGCAGGTCTCAGGCCAAATGCTAGCATGCTCTGCCCTCGAACAGCGCTTATGAAATGGAGGGAGCCTTGCCAAGGTTACCTTACCCACATGGCCTCTGTATTTCTTGCCAGAGCCACTTCCAAAGGATTTAAAGTACATTTTATTAACCCGAGGCTCCTCCCTCCAAAGAATGACCTTTTATCTTGTTTTCTATAAGAGTTTTATAAAAGCAAAAAAAAAAAAAAAAAAAACACTTTGTTGAAGATAATTTTAGATCTCCAGAAAAATTGGAAAGATAGCAACAAGAGCTGTGGAGAGCTAGCTGCGGAGTTTTCCTGTTACTGGTAGGCAGATGTTTTGTCTGGTGTTTTGCTCACTGTTCCCCTGGGATGAGAGGATTTGGGGAAGTACTCAGAGGTGAGGTGGCTTTCTCGCAGTGTCATGGGAGATGGCATCCAAAGGACAGCCATGATGGCAGCCTTCCTGGCCAGGGAAGGCAGGGCCTCCCACGTGTCCGCCCTCCATAGGGTGACCGTGTCACCCTTTCTGTAACCTGTCCTTTGAAAGCAAACCATAAAGTCCAGCCCACTGCACAGGCTGGAAAAGGGAACTGGGTGCACAAAGCAAGTCTAGCTAGTCTAGAATTCCTCTAGTCTAGAATTGTCCCAGCTGTGGTCTTCTGGAACTTTATCAGGTTAGCTCCTGTGTCATTTTCCCATGTTCTCATACTTGGAAAATTCCAAAAATGTACATGTGAAACATAATCACTTATCTTTAGAGGTACTTTTTTTTTTTTAATTTTTATTTATGTATTTAAGAGAGAGATAGGCAGAGAGAGAGATGTGTCATCCACTGGTTCACTTCCTAGATGCCTGCCACAGGCAAGGTGTTGGCCAGAGGGCTCAGTCTGGGTTACCCAAGGCTAAATCCAGGAGCCAGGAACTCAATCCAAGTCTTCCATGGGAGTGGCAGGAAGTCAATGACTTACGACGTCCCTGCTGCCTTGTGGAGCCTTCTATGGCAGGAAGATAGAATCAGGAGACCATGGACCTGGAGTGGTAGCTTAGTGGCTAGAGTCCTTACCTTGTATGTGCTGGGATACCCAATGGGCATTAGTTCCAATCCCAATGGCTGTGCTTCTCATCTAGCTCCCTTTTTGTAGCCTGGGAAAGCAGTCAAGGATGGTCCAAAGACTTGGGACCCTGAACCTGTGTGGGAGACCCGGAAGAGGCTCCTGGCTCCTGGGTTCAGATCAGCTCAGTTCCAGCCATTGCGGCCACTTGGGGAGTGAATTGGGATGGAAGAATTCCCTCTCTGTATCTCCTCCTCTTTGTATGTCTGACTTTCTAATTAAAAAAAAAAAAAATCAGTAGTGTTGAACCGAGTCACTGTGATGCATTTAACCCCTACGTTAAACACCCACACCTTGGACACCTGGTTCTTCACACACATGGAATTTGCAATCCCCAGGGAATGTGCAACAGGCTCTAAGATAACACTTCATTCTAACCAGGGGTGGCAAAGGAAGTAGGTAGGGCAAGGAATCCAGGTGTTTAAAAGAATGAGCTCAATGGGCCCGGGCATGTCAGCAACAAGGAACAGCCGCCGCCTTTCCAGGTCTCTTAGTTCCACCTGTGGCCAAGATGCTCCTCTTCTTGTTTTTGCTTGAACATTGGCTCTTCCCGTGCGTGGTTTTGGCCTCTTAGGCTGTCTCGGGGCGTTCTTGCCACCTTCCAAGCCAGACATGATACCTGCTGCTCCTTCCCTGGATTCTGCTACAGGAAATCCAGAAGACATAGAACTTTTAAAGCAAAGCTTTTCCTAATCTGATTGTGCTATTATAATGATTCCTGGTCATTATAACTATTTTCTTGTTAAAAACAATTTTTTTAAACAAGTAACCTGAATTCATTGTAGGAAAATTCAGCCAACAAGTAAATAAAATGTGCATAATCTCACTGTGCAATGATAATCATTAATACTTCTAAAAATGAATTAATCATTAATTAATGCTTTGATACTTTGCTGCGCTTTTCTCCTTTCTGGTGTGTGTGTGCACGTGTGTGACTAGCCAGTATACTAATGTTTTTCTCATGTTGACATGTGCATACCAGATACTCAACTTACTTTCTACTTTTTGCTGTTCTATATATGTATTTATATATTTAAATTATTTATCTGTGCCATAGCAATGAAAACAAGCTTATTTCGAGATGGTAAAAGTTTGCAAGGTCTTTACTGGACTTTCTAGGTCTACTAAAATCACCCAGGATGATTTAAAAATTTTATTTATGGTGCCTGTGTTATAGCCTGTACCATAGAAAATGTCGAAGCAGTTGAAGAATGATCTTTGCTTATGTCGCAAAAATGGCGCCTAAAGACATAAATCTGAGGCAACACACAGTTCAGTGGGACAGGGTATGATGCAGCGGTTTGGCCCTGGGGAATGAGTTCCAAAGAGCAGAGACGATGTGGCGCGCAGCTGATGTTGGTGTCCTGTGCAGCAAAGACTGTTGGTGCTCCCCAGTGACATGATCGTCTCTTCTTCCTGGCTCACAGCCAGAGTTTGTTTTCCAGCTTCCAGTGCAGTTAGGTGCGGCCACGTAGCTGTTCCAACCCCTGACTGAGTGAACACAAATGGCCAGCTCCACTCCTAGGCCCATGAAAACCTCCGGAGAACCATCCTCATGGCTTGGCCATCCCTTCTGCTGAATGGAGAAGATAAAGAGGACCAGGAAAAGGGTGAAGCCACAGAGACAGAGGCAGCCTGGGTCCCCGGATGGTCACACGGAGAGAGCCCCTCCTCGCCCTGTTCTCCTTCCCCCTCCCCTCTCTCTCTGCCTCGCTTACGCGTTCCCTCTCTTCCTTCCTCGCCTCCTACCTTCCACCAACCCACACTGGACTGTGAACAAGAGAAATAAACTTTATTACGTAAAAGTGCTGGAATTTCAGGGGTTATTTATTACCAAAGCTGGAGTCCCTGGCCCATCAAGCACACAACAATGGGTAGCCTTGAGGATTAGTTCTGCCATCAAGACACCCTCTGCTGAGTACATCCGCTCTTCTGCCCAGTTGGGAGTGGGTCTGTATGGTTTAGAATTCACATTACTCAGAGAGGTCTGGCCTTTGCACCTGGGACCTAAAAGCCATCTCAAGGCCTCTGCAATGTTCTGCCCACTGCCTGATAAAAGTGTCTCTCTTTGCCTGGGGCTTTGGCCACCAAACAATCTAAAAATATGATTTTGGATGAGGGCTCTGGGTCTTACACACCAAGAGGGGTTGAAGATCAAAGATATGAGCATAGCCCCAGGAGGGGTCTGGACTGCCGTCAGTCAGCCACGTGAACAGCACGTGTCTGAGTCCCAGCAAATGCTCTGGCCACCAAAGGCTCTGGTGAGCCTTCCCTGAGGGCAACACAGTGTGTTCATTGTCATGTGTAGTGGCCAGGAGGAGGTGGCCCTGTCCATGAACCTACAGGGCTGGGTGACCAGGAGCACTGTGTTTGAGCTTGTGCTACGCCCTGGCCTATCCATCTGTTCCCCTGTGATGTTCCTTTCTGTCCTTGCTCTGCAAAAACAGTTAACCGAGACTCTAACAGTATTGGGTGGCTTCCAGGAATCTAGAGAATTATCAACTCTAAGTGGTTTTGGGAAACCCCCAACCTTCTAAGCAGCCCCAGCAGCGAGGGTTGTCTCATAGACTGTCCCTCTGATCTCACAGTTTGGCTAACCCTGGGCATTGGCTTTGTTGTGTACTGAACGGGTTTCAGCACCCCAGACCTACACAGAGGTTCGAACTCCGAAACCTTAGAGTTAAGTGTGGATAGAGTAGGGCCTGGTGCGGTGGCCTAGCGGCTAAAGTTCACGCCTTGAATGTGCCAAGATCCCATGTGTGCCGGTTCTAATCCTGGCAGCCCTGCTTCCCATCCAGCTCCCTGCCTGTGGCCTGGGAGGACAGTGGAGGACGGCCAAGTGTCCTGGGATGCTGCACCCGCGTGGGAGAGCTGGAGGAAGCTCCTGGCTCCTGACTCCTGGCTTCGGATCAGTGCAACACTGGCTGCTGTGGTCACTTGGGGAGTGAATCATCAGACGGAAGATCTTCCTCTCTGCCTCTCCTCCTCTCTGTATATTCGACTTTCCAATTAAAAAAATCAATCAAGAAAAAAAAAAGAAAGAAAATACATTTTTTTTACAGTGTGGATAGAGTAAAGGTGGAGACTTGATTTCATTATGTCCCCCGAGGGGCAGGCCTTCTGGGAAGCCTTGCTCTCAGAAGGTGGCTCTGCCCGGAAGGTTGGTTATTTAAGCCAAGTTCACCCTAACTTTTCTGCTTCGTAGCTCACCGTGTTATTTCTCCAAACAAGTTCTGCCATGACCTGCCTCCCTCACTGTGAACCCCCAAACTCTAAGTCACAATCAGTCTTCTCAAGAAGCTTCTCCCCAGTGTTTTAAAGTAATGAGATGCTAACTAGTACAGATCTCATAACGTATACTCAGTGAATACTCTATGACCTTCTGCTTTGGTCATGGTTAATTGGACCCGTTATGGGCAAACACCCAACACAAGATCATTCAGTCATATTCTCCTAAACTAATTCCTTTATTTTAAATTCATGAATACAAGGGAAAGAGATTTCATGTATTTCACATATACAATTTTTTTTTTTAAGATTTATTCATTTTATTACAGTCAGATATACACAGAGGAGGAGAGACAGAGAGGAAGATCTTCCGTCCGATGATTCACTCCCCAAGTGAGCCGCAACGGGCGACGCGTGCTGATCCGAAGCCGGGAACCTGGAACCTCTTCCGGGTCTCCCACGCAGGTGCTGGGTCCCAATGCATTGGGCCATGCTCCACTGCTTTCCCAGGCCACAGCAGGGAGCTGGATGGGAAGTGGAGCTGCTGGGATGAGAACCGGCACCCATATGGGATCCCCGGGGCGTTCAGGGCGAGGACTTTAGCCGCTAGGCCACGCCACCAGGCCCTACATATACAATTTTAAACACATAATGCTACTTAGCACCCTTGCTACCACCCTTTTTCCTTATTTTTCTTTTCATTTTCAATGACATTCTGCCAATTTAATTTATAATCACAAGCTTCATCCTCCATTAAATAGAGAATTGTACAAGTAATAAGTAGAAAATCCACTTTCCCTCAGGAGTATAGACAAGGGGTATAGATAATAAGCAAACCTCAGAATCTTAATTTCATTCATTACATTTTTAGTACTTTACATATTAGCAGAAACTGGAGAAAATATGTTATCTGTCTTTTAGGTATTGCCTTATTTCACTAAGTATAATGGTCTTCAATTATATCCATTTTGTTGCAAAAGAGGATTTTATTTTTTATGACTAAGTAGTATTCCTTAGTGTGTATATATATCACAGCTTCTTTTTTTTTTTTAAGAGTTATTTATTTTTATTTGAAAGGCAGAATTACATAGAGGGAGAGAGACAGAGAGAATGTGAGAGAGAGAGAGAGAAAGAGAGGGGATCTTTAATCTGCTGGTTCACTTTCCAAATGGCTATAATGGCCAAAGCTGAGCCAATCCAGAGCCAGGAGCCAGGAACTTCTTCTGGATTTCCCACATGGATGCAGGAGCCCCAGGCTTCCAGCCATCATCTTTTGCCTTCCCAGTCCATAAGCAGGAAGCTGGATCAAAAGTGGAGCAACCAGGACATGAAGTGGTGCCTTTATGGGATATCAGTGCTGCAGGAAGAGAATTAGCCTGTTAAGCCACCATGCCAGCCCCACAGAAATATTAGTAGAAGTTCATGGAAGGATAAAGTTAAAAGTTTTCTTGCAAAAAAATTATTGAATCCATGCATACTTTTTTCATAATGTTTATTTTCCATGAGCTTCTTGAAGATCATTTTATTTATTTATTTATTTTTCTTTTTATTATTTTATTTTGATAATCTTTACATAGTTTATTAGGGCACAAAGGGTCAAGGCCTACAGGAAAGTGGGTAAACCATTGTTTCTACATTTTTTCCCCCCTGTGTCTGGGGTTGTTTTATTTATTTTACTTGAAAGAGTTACAGAGAGTAAGGGAGAGACAGAAAGATCTTCCATCTGCTGGTTCATTCTTCAGATGGCTGCAATTCCCAGAGCTTGGTTGGTCTGAAGCTATGAGCCAGTTCTCAAGTGTGGGTACAGGGGTCCCAAGCTTTGGGCCATCCTCTGATGCTTTTCCAAACCATGAGTACGGAGCAGGATCAGAAGTGGAGCAACTGGGACTCGAACTGGCACCTATGTGAGATGACAGTGCTTCGGACAAAGGATTAGCCTACTAAGACCTCACATCATCTCCTAAGTTTATCTTCATTTAATTTTCCAGAAACTTTTTGAAGAACCCTGTATCATAGCAACCGCTGCTTCCTAAGGAACTCCATTCTGCTGATTTTGGCTTCTTGGCCATGAACTTCCCTCTACCCAACAGCCATCATGTTCATCATTCATATCACATTTCTTCTCTCCCTACCTCTGGTTTCAGATTCACTTGCTCGCATATTCTTTCTCACTAAAGAAACTGTGCATGCATATGTAATTTCTGAAGGTCATCTTTCCCTTCGAGATTTGCGTGGTATGATCAGGGGTGAGGAGACACAGCATAAGCCAATAAGGACTTGGAGAAAAGGGAAGCCGTTGCTGAGGCCAGATGGTGAAACTGTGGATGCTAAGGATTCTTGGACGGGTGTGACTCTTGGTACTGCCTCCTTACACATGAGGGATGCAAGGCCCCGAAGATGAAGCTGTGTCCATGACTACAAAGCAGGTGACTCTCAGGATTTCAATGTTGTAACTTAATCGCTACGGTGGTAGCATTAAATGATGGGACCTTTAAGATGTAATTGGGACATCAGGATTCGTCCTTGGTGAATGAGATGAGGGCCCTTCAGCAAGAGATTTTGTGCCTGTGTGTCCTGTCCTGGAGGAGGTAGCAACCAAATGCCAGGCTGGATCCTGAAACTAGGCTCTCTGTGCAGCCTTGATGGACTTGCTCTTGGTCTACCCAGCCAATGGAACGGTGAGAAATAAATGTCATCTTTATTCCAAATGTAATGTTTAATTGTTGCATATAAATTCTGCCTGAACCCAGGCCCTTCAGTCTCACCTCCTAACCCACCCCTAACTCCCACCCGTCCCACAATAATGCTGGAGCAGCTGCTCCACACATAGAATTTTCCCTTCACAACATATGTGCTAACCCCTAAAGTGACAAGCACAGGCAAGGTAGGTGCAAAGAGTGAAGAGGATCCATTAAGAGGGAATGGCAACTCTTTTTTTTTTAGATTTATTTATTTTTATTAAAAAGTCAGATATACAGAGAGCAGGAGAAACAGAGAGGAAGATCTTCTGTCCAATGGTTCACTCCCCAAGTGAACGCAATGACCAGCGCTGTGCTGATCCGAAGCCAGGAGCCAGGAACTTCCTCCAGGTCTCCCAAATGGGTACAGGGTCCCAAAGCATTGGGCCATGCTCATTTGCTTTCCCAGGCCACAAGCAGGGAGCTGGATGGGAAGTGGAGCTGCCGGGATTAGAACTGGCGCCCATATCGGATCCTGGGGCATGCTCAAGGTGAGAACTTTAGCTGCTAGACCATGCGGCCAGGCCCAGGAATGGCAGTTCTCCCGGGAAAGTCTAGAAGGGTTTCATTGGGGACTATTGTAGAATAACCAGGATTTGAAAGATGGTTAAAATTTGCTGGGTAAACACAAAGTGAAATTTTTCCAAGTGCAGGGAATGAATTTTATTTAACTGTAAAACATTTATTTTGAAATATCCTACTTAACACATTAAGAATAATGATAATTTTTAATATCAAATAGCCTGAGGATAGTTTTTAGTGATTGACTGAAGGTTGTAGGACAGCATAAAAATTCAGGAATTCCAAGGCATTTGAGCAGTTAGCTCACCAGTTGGGATACTGCATCTCATACTGTAAGGTCTAGGTTTGAGTTCCAGCCCTGCTTCTGATTCCATCGATCTGCTAAAGCACACCCTGAGAGGCAGCAGGTGATGTTTCAGGTGGCTGGGATCCTGTACCCATGTGGAAGACTCAGATGGAGTTCCAACTCCTAGTTCAGCCAGGCTCAGGTGCTGCAGACATTTGGGGAGTGAACTAGCACATAGGAAGTGTTCTTCGGCTCTCTCTCTATTTCCCTGACAAGATCTCAAATATGGGGCTGGCTCGTGGTTTAGCAAGTAAATCTGCCACCCGCTGTGCCTGCATCACACACTGGCACCAGATTTGCATCTCTACCCTGGGTCCAGCTCCCTGCCAATGTGCCTGGAAAAGTAGTGGAAGATGGCCCAAATGCTTGGGCCCCTGAGTCTTATGTGGGAGACCCAGAAGAAACTCCTGGCTCCTGACTTCAGGCTGGCCTAGCCCTAATGATTGTAGTCATTTGAGGAATTTTCTAGTGGGTGGAAGAGCTCTCTCTCTCTTTAATTCTGCCTTCCAAATAAATTAAATAAATATTTGAAAAATGCTTTAAATACATACCTGCATACCTAGTTTTTCAAATTATTCTGGGTTTCTGGCAGAAAGAAAGGAAAGGTAGAACTGAAAGTACAAAGGTAATTTCTAATCTCAGAAAAGATGTGGCTTAATGCTGGAGAAGTGTTTGGGAAGCATGTGTTTGTTCCATGACAAAACTGACATTGATGTTCATCTTTAGGGTGAATAAAAGATGCTAACTTTTTTTTTTGTCCCTCCCCTAAGATGCTAACTTTTCAAGGCTGATTTATTAATGGTTGTTCCAAGGTCAAATAATAGTGGGGGCAAGCTTTGGGTCCAGCAGCTAAGACACCCACATCTCACCATTGCACTGGCTGGCTCTACTCCCAATTCCAGCTTCCCGAGGATGTACACCTTGGAGGCAGCAGGCTGGGCTCTGGTGATGGAGTCCCTGCCGCCCACATGGCTTCCCAGCATCAGCTTTGGCTGGGCTTAGCACCAGTTGTTGCAGGTATTTGAGGATGGAACCTGTAGGTGGGAGTTCTGTCTGTCTCTTTCTCTGGGTCTCTCTGCCTTTCAAACAGATAATTTTTTTTCTAACACAGCAAGAATAATAGTTCATATTTAAGCAGCAGAGGATGGCTCCTGTCCCCAGGCACTTTAAAAAAATGTTTTTAAGATTTTATTTATTTAATTAAAAGGCAGATGTACAGAGAGGAGGAGAGACAAAGAGGAAGATCTTCTGTCCGATGATTCACTCCCCAAATGACCACAACAGCCAGTGCTGCGCCAATCCGAAGCCAGGAGCCAGAAAATTTCTCCAGGTCTTTTACATGGGTGCAGGGTCCCAAGGCACTTGGCCATCCTCATCTGCTTTCCCAGGCCACAGGCAGGGAGCTGGATGGGAAGTGGAGCTGCCAGGATTAGAACGGATCCCGGGGCTTTCAAGGCAAGGACTTTAGCCGCTAGGCCACCACGCTGGGCCCTTAAAAAACTTTTTAAGATTTCTTTATTTATTTTCATTTGAAAGGCAGATTATACAGAAAGAGGAGAGACGGGAGAATCTTCCATTTGTTGGTTCCTTGCCCAGATGGCTGCAACAGCCAAAGATGAGCTGATCTGAAGCCAGGAGCCAGGAAGTGCCCATGTGGGTAAAAATGCCTGGGGAGGGACTGGCATGATGGCGTAATGGTTAAGGTCCTCGCCTTGATCGCCCGGGATCCCATATGGGCTCCGATTCTAATCCTGGCAGCTCCACTTCCCATCCAGCTCCCTGCCTGAGGGCAGTCAGAATGGCCCAAAACCTTGGGACTCTGCACCCATGTGGGAGACCTGGAGGAAGCTCCTGGTTCCTGGCTTTTTTTTTTTTTTTTTTTGCCGTTGTGGTCACTTAAAAAGTGAATCATTGGACAGAGGATTTTCCTCTCTGTCTCTCCTCCTCTCTGTATATCTGACCTGCAATAAAAATAAATAAAACATAAAAAAAAAAGTTTTTTAGGAGGAAAAATATTTCAAATAACAGAAAATTTAAGCAAAATAATGAAGAATTATAGGGTTCTGAAAAACAAAAGCTAACCCATGCAATGCTGGACGACAGTTTTCAGTTTCCTTGATTTCCTATCAAGTTAAGTCCTGCACAGACATTGAGGTTCACCCTTGTTTATGACTTGGTTTGAGTCACAGTTGATCCCACAGCTAAAGTGCACTGTGGGCTGGTTTCTTCCCACCTCTGTTTCTGATGGAGATTTCCCAAGTGAGTAGGTGTTCTTTGCCGAGAGGAAGCTGCTAATAAATGCCTAACAGGGAGCAAAAGTGTCCTTGTTCCTTTTTCTCAGGATAAGTTTTGAGTAGATAAGTACTAAAGCTTGAATTTTTTTTAATGGTATTTCATGTGAGTTAAACTGTGTATTGCTTGATCATTATTCAATTTTATCTTATTCAAGAGTTCCGTAAATCATGTGGAGGTCGGGTAGGGTACTTCTGAGTCATATCCTTCCACAGAGCACACACGAATGGTGTGCACATAGTTTCAGAATTCTTGAACGAATAAAGCGTGCCCAAGAAGACTTCCTTTAATCCTGTTATCGATATAGGGGTCTCAAATTTTATGCATATTGCGTCACTGAGTTCTAGCACTCGGTGGTAATAATATGGAGAAATAGAACAGTTGGATCATTTTCTGGGAGGCAAGTTTTTCAAATAAAATGTGTCAACATCTGTCAAGTTTCTTTTTTTCTGTCCTTAAAATAATTTTAAAATTCTGAAGGCAAAAGTAAGATTGGAGATTGCAGAAAATTTGCAAAGTACAAAAATTTAAAGCTGAATGTTTGAAATAAACAATGAATATAACACCCGAAGACAACTATTATTAACATTTATTGATGTGTTGCCTTCCAGTCTTTATTCTTAATACATCAAAAATGACATACATACAATTTTTCACTCAGTAGAAACATATTTTACATTCTGTGACTTTGTAAATAATCCCAAGATATTAATAGAAAGACAACGGTTCTTAAACACTTGCATGAGGCCTCACTGAGAATGCGATAAGCTAGGAACACTCTGTCAAATGCAAATACACACAGTTCTAAAATTCTGCACATATTTTCAATGAGTCCAAGAAAGTTCCTCCAAATATTCCAAAGTAAGAAGCCTTGATAAGGATGATTGATACCTACTAAATAATTCCTATGTGCTAGATACTCTCCTAAATATTTTATATGTACTAACTAAAATTAGGTTTTGTCATAACCCTGTAAGGAAAGTATGTTATTATCTCCATTTTTCATACAAAGAACTTCAAGTACTGACATGACAGGTTAGATAGTTAAGTCAAGGTCACACAATTAGAAAGTGGCACAGCTGAAATCTGATCCAGACAGTAGAACTTAGGAACCCATGCTCCTAACCATTAATCTGTGTCACCTTAACTGAGTTCTAGAAAGAGTCAGTTGAAACAACTGTACGATCCAGTTGAGCAAGTCCAATATCATGCAGCTACAATTGCTAGGAGGCCAGACGGGAGGGTCTACCACAGTTTGGAGATGATTCTTCTGTATGGTAGCATTAGTACAGGCCCAGTAAAAGACTGGGAGTTGATGATCTCAAGATATGCCTTCAAACTTCTTGAGACTCCTCTCTAGCTTCCCTCCTTGAACTTGGGAGGCTTGCTGCAGCTGTACGTTAATTCTATGTGAACTGCAAGGCTAGATCATAAAAATGCCATGGAGCTTCCATTTTGATCCCTTCGGGTGCTCTTTTTTAGCCTCTATCCACGGTAATGAGAAGAAGTCTAAGCACTCAATGTCACACAACTAAGCAACAAGGAGAAGCACCATGCCAGACCCAAATGAAGGCCCATCTGAAATGACGGCTGAGCAAAAGTCAGGTAATTTCAGTCTCAGCAGCCAAGTCACTTTCAACTGAAAGTCTTAGAAACTAAGTTTCTAGATATGCTACAGCATAAGCAAACATTTCCTCTTGGGCTCTGTCTCAGTTATAGAAGCACGAGTAAAGTTAAGCGATAGCTATTATCTTAAGGGAACAAGATTTGGGAAAGTTCACTGAGCAGCAGTGGTGGTGTGGTTTGAGTATTTCCCAGGATCCCTGTGATAACAGAAAAGGCATTAAGAGTGTGGGAGCTGAATCTGACTCTGTTGCGGGCTTTGGGGGAAGATGAGGAGTAAGCAAGGTCACTACAGCAGAAGCCCAAGAACAACGCAGCACACAGCAGTGTGGGGATGAGAGACAGCGAGAGATAATTAGCTTTGATGACATCCTGCCCGAATTCCTCCAACTTTGTCATCTGAGTGGCATCTTAACACCAGATGCCCACCCCCTTCCATAAACATTTTTTTTTAGATTTATTTTATTTTAAAGATTTATTTTATTTTTATTACAAAGTCAGATATACTGAGAGGAGGAGAGATAGAGAGGAAGTGGAGCTGCCGGGGCTAGAACCAGCGGTCATATGGGATCAAGGCGAGGACCTTAGCCACTAGGCCATACTGCCAAGCCCAGATTTATTTTATTTTTATTACAAAGTCAGATACACTGAGAGGAGGAGAGACAGAGAGAAAGTGGAGCTGCTGGGATTAGAACCAGCAGCCATAAGGGATCAAGGCAAGGACCTTAGGCACTAGGCCACGCCGCCAAGCCCCCCTTCCATAAACTTTTGAAGATCTCCCATAGGAGGAAAGTTGTCAGGATGGGGCTGGTAAACTGAACATTTGATTCAAAAGCCGGTTTCTGGAACAGAGCTAAGTTACATTTATGTTTGAAACTAATGATCCCATATAGATAATAATCAAGAATTACGATGTTCGACATCTTTTCTGCCAAACTGGACAAAAACATCAAGTATTCAATGAACCCCAAAATTCCATGTTTTAACAGCTTACACTTAGATCACAAAGTTGCAGTCAGTAAATAGACTTGAGAAGGATCTGTTGATATACTGTCATGATAAAAAACACAAGTATATATGTTTTTTTAAAGATTTATTTTATTTTTATTGCACAGATATACAGAGAGGAAGATCTTCTGTCCATTAATTCACTCCTCAAATGAAATGGCTGCAACAGCCGGTGCTGTGCCAATCCAAAGCCAGGAGCCAGGAGCTTCTTCCAGGTCTCCCACGCAGGTGCAGGATCCCAAGGCTTTGGGCCACCCTCGACTGCTTTCCCAGACCACAAGCAGGGAGCTGGATGGAAAGTGGGGCTGTCGGGATTAGAACCGGCACCCATATGGGATCCTGGTGCGTTAAAGGTGAGGTCTTTAGCTGCTAGGCCATGCCACCAGGCCCCACGAAAAAATATGTTAATGAAATCTGAACTCTGAGAAATGCTAGTTGTGTTTTTTTGGACAGAAATTAATGAAATAATATTAATTTTAACATATTTTTAAAAGATTTATTTATTTTATTACAGTCAGATAAACAGAGAGGAGAGACAGAGAGGAAGATCTTCCATCCGTTGAATCACTCCCCAAGTGAGCCGCAACGGCTGGTGCTGCGCCCATCCGAAGCCAGGAACCAGGAAACTCTTCTGGGTCTCCCACGCGGGTGCAGAGTCCCAAAGCTTTGGGTCATCCTCGACTGCTTTCCCAGGCCACAAGCAGGGAGCTGAATGGGAAGTGGGGCTGCCGGGATTAGAACCAGCACCCATATGGGATCCCAACGTGTTCAAGACAAGGACTTTAGCCACTAGGCCACGCCACTGGGCCCAAGATTTAAAAAAGAAAAAAAAAAAAAAAAAAAAGACATGCTCTGGCCTAGCACAGTAGCCTAGCACCTTAAAGTCCTCGCCTTGCACATGCTGAAATCCCATATGGGCACTGGTTAATGTCCTGGCTGCTCCACTTCCCATCCAGCTCCCTGCTTGTGGCCTGGAAAGCAGTCTAGGATGGCCCAAAGCCTTGGGACCTGCACCCGCATGGGAGACCTGGAAGAAGCTCCTGGCTCTTGGCTTCAGATCAGCTCAGCTCTAGTTGTTGGGGCTGCTTCGGGAGTGAGTCAACAGACTCTCCTCCTCTCTGTCTCTCCTCCTCTCTATTCATCTGACTTTTCAATAAAAAAATAAATCTTTAAAAAAATTAACAATAAAAATAAATAAAAAACATGCTCAGGGAGCCCAGTGTAATAGCCTAAAGTCCTTGCATTGCATATGTGCCAGGATCCCATATGGGTGCCAGTTTATGTCCTGGATCCCATCCAGCTCCCTGCTTGTGGCCTGGGAAAGCAGTTGAGGATGGCCCAAAGCCTTGGGACCCTGCATCTGTGTGGAGACCCGGAAGAAGCTCCAGGCTCCTGGCTTTGGATTGGCTCATCTCCAGCAACTGTGGCCCTGTGAATAAGCAGAGAAGATCTTTGTCTCTCCTCTCTGCGTATCTGCCTTTCCAATAAAAGATAAATAAATCTTAAAAAAAGGCGGGGGAGCATGTTCATATATGTTCACACCCGAATTCAATGTGCTATTTATGTCTACACATTGAATTGAGCACTTTGTGTATCCACGGTTGGTGCTTGAGGAATGAAATAATGAAAAAATTGTGCAAGTGTAACAGCATTCTGTCTGCCAAATTACCTTCCTGCCAAGTAGAAATTCAAGTTGCACAAGGCAGAGCCAATTTCAGCTCCTAGATGAATAGTGTCTTCCCATATAAGAAGCCTCATCTGAGGCTCAGTGAGGAAGATCAGATTAAGCGTCTTTCACATGGGAAAATCAAAGCAGTTTTAAGGCATTAATTAGTTTTCATAACAACTCTGTCATGTGGGTGGATTTTATATCTATTATCCCTATGAGGAAGCTGAATGATTTCCTAGTATTCCGTATTTTATTGCTATTAGAGAAATTAAGAATGCTATTGTTTCATTGGCCATGTTTTTCCCCTGGAAAGTAATACTGCAATTGTTGGATGAAAACCCAAGCTGAAGCAACTACCCACATGCCAAAAATCTTCAACACACATATTTTCATTTCTGTATTCTCTCAACAAACTGAAATACTTTGAATTCGCTTTATACCCCAAAATCTCATTGGAGCATTATTTTCTAAATTAAAATTGGCTTAGCAATATTTAAATAACCACAAGTGATGAACTCTGTTATATCTTCTGTTTGGGGCATTTCTTCTACTTCTTGAACGACAAGATAAGAAATGCATTTACTAGTAAAATAATACATTTTAATGAAAAAGCGATCTATTTTGAAAGATCTTGTTCTACCACTATGTAAGGGTACATTCTCCTTTCTCTTTCTCTTCTCTCTCTCTCTCTTTCTCTTTCTCACTTTGTCTTATTTTGGGGATGCAGTGACAAAGAGAGAACAGCTCCCATCCACTGGCTTACTTCCAAGTGGCTCAAAGGCCAAAGCCCAAAGCCAGAAACTCACTCCATGCTTCTTACGAGGGTGCCAGGAGCCTGACGGTTTGGCCCATCACCCCCCACTGATCCCCTAGGTTTGCATTAGCAGGAAGCTGGAATAAGAATCTTGAAGCAAATATCATGCCCAAGAACTCTGGTATAGGAGGCGGCATCCTAATGGACATTTCAAGTGTCTTTGATCTAAAATCCATTCTTGAAATAGTCAGGATTAAAAACTTTTCACTTGTGGGCCCGGCGATGTGGCCTAGCGGCTAAAGTCCTCGCCTTGAAAGCCCCGGGATCCCATATGGGCGCCGGTTCTAATCCCGGCAGCTCCACTTCCCATCCAGCTCCCTGCCTGTGGCCTGGGAAAGCAGTCGAGGACGGCCCAATGCATTGGGACACTGCACCCGCGTGGGAGACCTGGAAGAGGTTCCTGGTTCCCGGCTTCGGATTGGCGCAGCACCGACCCGTTGCGGCTCACTTGGGGAGTGAAACATCGGATGGAAGATCTTCCTCTCTGTCTCTCCTTCTCGCTTTATATGTGACTTTCCAGTAAAAATAAAATCAATATTTAAAAACAAAACAAAACGATATCACTGACTTGAAGATGACAGTCCAGCCAACTTCTGGCTTTGTTTTGCTTTTTACTATTATATATTTTTTTCAAAAATGAAATGATATTATTAGCATAATGCATGACACAAGTGAAAAAAAAATTTTTTTTTTAAGATTTTATTATTATTGGAAAGCCAGATATACAGAGAGGAGGAGAGACAGAAAGGAAGATCTTCCATCCGATGTTTCACTCCCCAAGTGAGCGCAATGGCTAGAACTGTGCCGATCCAAAGCCAAGAGCCTAGAACCTCTTTTGGATCTCCCACACAGGTGCAGGGTCCCAAGGCTTTGGGCCTTTTGACTGCATTCCCAGGCCACGAGCAGGGAGCTGGATGGGAAGTGGGTGTCAGGATTAGCACCGTCACCCTTATGGGATCCCAGGGCGTTCAAGGTGAGGACTTTAGCTGCTAAGCTACCGTACCAGGCCCAGTAATATAATTTTGATTCTGATGTTTTCACATTCTTGTTTTTTATCCCCCAGTTTGGGTTAATTGTAGATAGTTGTGGAATTGCTTTTTTTTTTGTTCAGATTTGTTTATTTTTGAGCCTAGTGTGATGGTCTAGTGGCTAAATTCTCTGCCCCCAAGCACGCTGGGATCCCATATGGGTGCCAGTTCACATCCTGGTTGCTCCACTTCCCATCCAGCTCCCTGATTGTAGCCTGGGAAGACAGTCAAGGACAGCCCAAAGCCTTGGGACCCTGCACCCACGTGGGAGACCTGGAGGAAGTTCCAGGCTCCTGGCTTCAGATTGGCTCTGCTCCAGGCATTGCAGCCATTTGGGGAGTGAACCAACAGATGGAGGCTCTTTCTGTTTCTCCTTCTCTCCTTTAAACTAAAAAGATTTGTTTATTTTTACTGGGAAGACAGAGTTACAGAAAGAGGAAAAACACAGAGAGAGGTCTTCCATCCACTGATTGACTTCCCAGAAGGTCACAATGGCTGGAACTGAGCCACTCTGAAGATAGGAGCTTCTTTGTGGTCTCCCACACGGGTGCAGGCTTTCAAGGACTTGGGCCATCGTCCTTTGTTTTCCCAGGCCATTAGCAGGAAGCTTGATGGGAAGTGGAGCAGCTGGTTCTCAAACAAGCATTCAGCTGGGATATCAATGCCCGTAGCCACCACAGGCCACACCAATGTGCTTGCTCCAGCTCTGCCATTTTAATTACTGCTTGCAGGAGCCTTGTTTTGAAGCTACTGTTTCTATGAAATTGACTTCTCCCTCAGACCCAATTTAAACTCAGAATTAAAATGATGGAGTCAAAGCATCCCCTTTTGCTTGGAATGGAAGAGGTCACCGAAGGTTGTGGCTCAGGATGGTGATACTGACTCAAGTAACACCTGCTCCAGAGGCACCAGTGCAAAAACTTAATGTGTACAAGCTTAATAAACATCACCCTCCTGAGCTTTAAAGCAAAAATACATGCATCTTCTTGGAACTGTTCTAGAAGGTGAGCACCTTCCCAATCATGCTGTGATATTTGCAAATATGCTGGCAGGTGTCAGTGGGTTTTCTATGTATATCCTAGTGTGCCAGTGGCTTCCGTCCAGCTCTCCTGTCACGTGTTTTCCATTCTGACCTCATCTTTCTTTGGTGCTGGCACTGAAATCCTCTGTGATGCAGGGACTAGCTCCGACACCCTCATGGGTGCTTACCTGTAGCTATCAGTTTCATCATCTCAGTTGCTGTAATTGTTGCAAGGCATTGAGTGAAAACATGACTGCTGGCAAATGTGTGAGAAAAATTAAAGCAAGTCTGTCACCAAACAGATTGTATCTCAGCAGGGCTACAGGTACCCTGTTATTAGGAAAAATTCCCCCCTTGCTTACTACACCACTAAGAGTTTCAGGAAGTAGAAAGGTCAGTGGTAATCTAAGCCAAGTTTAGAAATGCTAATATCTACTCTGGAGTCTGAAGTTTACGCGCTAAGGGTTTTTCCCTCTCTCTTCACATATATTGAAACAGTTTGACATTTCCAGTATTGTTTTCAACAAACCAAATTGTTTATAACCATGCTGATGCTATCAGTTAAAGTCCCATGGGAAAGGAGGGATCTATTTCATCATCTTGCTTTTGTCCAGCTGCTAGGAAAAATATAAGGACTCAGAGATTTTTTTCCTGTATGAATCTGCCAGCTTTCTCAAGCATGGTGCACTTCTTACAAAATATCCCACGAAACAAAGCAAAGTTTAAGGTTTAGCAGTTTGATACTGACAAAATGCTTTCCAGTGGGCCAGGCGCAATGGCTCAATGACTTAAGATCCTTGCCTTACGAGCACTGGGATCCCATATGAGCACCAGCTTCTGTCCCCACTGCCCCACTTCCCATCCAGCTCCCTGCTTGTGACCTGGAAAAGCAGTGGGGGATAGTCCAAAGTCTTGGGACCCTGTGCCCTGTGGGAGATCTAGAAGAAGCTCTTGACTTCTGGCTTAGGATTGCCTCAGCTCTGGACCATTGCAGCCACCTAGGGAGTGAGCCTGTGGATGGAGGATCTTTCTGTCTTTCCTCCTTTCTAATAAAAGTCTAAAAAGGAAATCTTCAAAAAATGCTTTCCAGTTACTTTTTAATAGTTTGTTAAGATACAGTTCACATAGAATGTAAATCATCAATTTATAGCAGACAATTCAATCATTGTAAGTATATTCAGAGAATTGTGCGATTATCACCTTGATCAGTTCTGGAACATTTTCCTTACCTCCAAAACAACTGATTATCCAGTACATTCCCCCTCCACTTACTCTCAAGGCCGTTCCTCATGCCCACCTCTGTGCAAGAACTAATCTACCAGATGGGACAACATAATCTTCCCTTCCCTCCCAGAGGTTCAATAATCAAGTCTACTGAGGAAAACTGACAGTAGATAGATTAACAGAGGAAAAGGTTGCAAGTTTATTACATGTACAAGGGCATCACAGGTGAGCGAGGCTCCAAAAACTCAGTGAGCTTTAGAAACAGATATCCCTTCTTCATAGGGAAAGGGAAGTGAGAGTGGTGCTGATGTTAGAGGAAGAGTAGATGATTTTTAGCGGAGATGACTGCACCAGTCTGGGCCATGGGTGTGATGCCAACTCTGGCATTCCTTACTGTGAGATGTGTCAGTCTCCCCTGTGGAACAAATATCTGGAGGGGTGGGCTGCAAAAAAGGCCACAACATCTGAGTTTGAAAAATTGTGAAATGGTTTCCCAGAACAGCTGTATCATTCTACAGATTGAGGTTAAATTTGTCTTTTTCTGTTTTGTGCATCTTGGTGAATGTAAACTGGTTTATTTAAAAAATAAACTTTATTTTCAAAAAGTTAATTAATTTTTGTTTGAAAGGCAGGTTTTACAGTGAGAGAAGAAATAATAGTAAAGGTCTTCCATTCTCTGGCTGCAATGGCTGGATCTGAACTGAACCAAAGCTGAGAGCCTGGAGCTTCCTCCAGGTCTCCCACTTGGGTGCAGTGGTCCACTCACTTGTAATGTCTTCTGCTGCTCTCCCAGGCACATTAGTAGGAAACTAGATGGGAAGTAGAGCAGCCAGGACTTGAGCTGGTATCTGTATGGAACACTGCTGTGCCACAACACCATCCCCTCAAATTTATTTTTATTTACTTGAAAAGCAGAACAACAGAGGAAGGGAAAAAGGAAGGCAGAGATAGAGTGAGAGGGAGAGAGAGAACTTATCTTCCATCTGCTGGTTCACTACTCCAATGTCCACACCAGTTAGGGCTGGGTCATGTGGAAACCAGGATTGTGAAATTGCATCCGGTCTTTATGCAGATGGCAGGAAGCCAAGTACTTGAATCATTGCCTACTGCCTGCCAGTGTATACATTAGTCAGGACATGAGATCAGAATCTGAGTAGGGCCTGGAGACCCACGCCTAGGCACTCTGGAACTTGGGCACTGCAGTGTGCGACACTGGATGCAAATGTCTTAATTGAGCTAAACACCCACTCTCACTGTAGCTTTGAGCAACTTTTCATGTGCTTTTTGATTATTTGTATATTTTTTTTGAGAAATTTATGCTTAATCCCAGGACTAAGGTCCTAGACCTTAAGGAATTTATAATCTCTCTTTCTAAGGAGATCATTTGCAAGGCCATGTTGTACAAGATATTGTAGATCCGCAGTGGGAGATTTAAATGGCTCAGCGGTAAAACCCTTGTGGGGATACAGACAAGAAGGTTGTCACCGAATGTCAGGAAACACAATGGAGACTTTAAGCCAGGTAAAGTCAAAGTATACAAATGATATCTCTCATCAGTCAATATACATGGCACAGATAACACATTCCTCATAGAGCCAGCTGAGTCAAACTGAGTGAGGCCACAGCTTGCACAGCAGAGCAAACAGAAAGAAGGTCACTTTTCAGCATCAAGTTGGACTGTGACACTAGGCAGAGCTCTGGCTAAGCCTCCTTCGTAAGTTGATTGTTGAGTCTTCATTCACAATGCTCATTCAGAATCGGCATATTTAGAAAATACAACTCCATTTGCAAACAAAAATAAAAGCATGGATCTTGGAAACCACTCTGCAACCCAGCCAGACTTGGGAACTACAAGAACAGGACATGTGAAAGAAAATCAGTGCTAGGCTCAATGACAAGATAAAACTGAAAACTCTTGGGTGAACATTTGGCCTATGGTTAAGAGTCCTTGGGTTTGAGTCCCTGCCTTGCTTTGCTCTTGATTTTGCTTTCTTGCTAATATTCTCCCAAGGAGGTGGCGGGTGACGGTTCAAACACTTGGGGCTCTGACATCCAGGTGGGAGACCTGGATTGAGTTCCAGACGCTCATCTTCATTCTGGCCCAGCCCTGGGAGTAGCGTGGATAGATATCTCTCTTTCTCTCTCTCATCTCTTAAATTGAAAGAAAGAAAAAGGAAAGAAAGAGGGAAGACTGAAAGGAGGGAGGATGGAAGGAAGGAGAGAGAAAAAAAGGAGGAAAAAGGAAGATAAGGAAGAAAGAGAGGTCATCTGTGAATGACTAAGAATTTTTGTCATTTCTATAATGAAAAGGTAGGAATAAATACCAGAACCTTCTGTATATCATGTATGGTCTATTGCGTATAGACATGCTGTGTTGGCTGCGTGTGAGCAGTCTTATGTTGTGGTTTATCATTTTGCTATCTTCATCAGGTCCCTTGCATTAAGGAAGCATTTCCACTACAGCTAAACAGATAGATCTTATGGAACCCACCACAGATAATCACAATTCTGGCACCTAAAACAGCATATTTGTACCTTTTCTGTTCTACCAGGGACTTGGGGAGGCTTCCAAGAATGATATGATATGATGATTTTAAAAAAAAGAGAGAGCGAGAGACTTGAAAAGATAACCTAACCTATAATAAACCAGAGTGTTTTACAGAATATTAACATCCCAAAGGCTTCAATAAGTATTGGAATAGTACTATTATAGCAATGATTGTTGCCTGTGAAGTAATTTGAGTTTTGATAATGAAAAGAGTTTGCATGCTTCTTTTCTATCTCCTAACCTTGTTTATAGCACCGCCTGTTTATTTTCTGTATCCTGAGTTACTCTGAAATGCTTTTTTTCTTATCAATGAAGATAATACATTATTGAAGATAAAACATATAGCAAAGTATAAAGAAAAAAGTAACATTAAAAATCACTCAGTGATCGCTTCTCGGCCTTTTGGCTAAGATCAAGTGTAAAAATCACTCAGTGGCTAATGATTAAGACACTAATTGGAAAGCCTGCAACCTACTTTGGAGTATCTGGATTCGATTTCCAGTTCTGACTCCGGGTTTCAGTTCCTGTTAATGTGGACCCTGGGAGGTAGCAGCGAAGGCTCAAGGAGCTGAATTCTGTCACCCATGAGGGTAACCTCTATCAGGGAGCTGTTGTGAGTTCCCAGCTCCTGGGTTTAGCTGGTTCAGCTGCACTACAGCTATTATGGACAATTGGAGAGCAAAGCAGTAGACAGGAGCTCTCCTTCTCTATCTTTTCCTCTCTGTTCCTCACATCAATAAAAAAATAATAATTTAAAAATCATCAATAATTCTCCTCTTCCCCAAATCCAAGCCAGGAACAATTAAAATGGAAGAGATGCATTACACTGATGTTTGAACAGCTCTCTTTGAAACACTGAAGATAAGGTAAAGGATGTTGACTGGGAAATAGGAGAATCCTTCATTTAAAAAAGAAGAGATTTATTTATTTGTTTATTTGGAGTGACAGAAGTAGGGTGGAGAGTAGAGAGACAGAAAGATTTTTTATTTGCTGATCAGGTCTGGGGCAAAATGCAATCAAGAGACAGGAAGTCCTTCAGGGACTCTCAAGTGAATGTCGGAAAACTCAAGTGCCTGGAGTCCATCACTGGCTGCCTCCTAAGTGCATTAGCAGGAAAGTAGATTGAAGTACATATGGATAGCCACTATGATATGAGATAAGAGGAGCAGAGCAGTAGTTTAACCCAGCGCACTGTAATGTTTATCCCATGTATGTTGGCCTCTGAAAAAACCAAAGGGGGCTCAGTGCAATGGCCTACCAGCTAACGCTCTCACCTTGAACACACCAGGATCCCATATGGGCACCAGTTCTAATCCCGGTAGCTCTACTTCCCATCTAGCTCTCTGCTTATGGCCTGGGAAAGTGGTTGAGGACGGCCCAAATCCTTTAGACCCTACACCTGCATGGGAGACGTTGAAGAAGATCTGGGCTCCTGGCTTCAGGTAGGCATAGCACCGACCGTTGTGGTCACTTGGGGAGTGAATCATCAGATGGAAGATCTTCCTTTCTGTCTCTCCTCCACTCTGTATATTTGACTTTGCAATAAAATTTTTAAAAAAGGAAAAAAAGAAAAAAACAAAGGGCCCAGCACAATAGTCTAGTGGCGACAGCCTTGCCTTTCATGTGCTGGCATCCCATATGGGTGCCAGATCATGTTCCAGCTACTCCACTTCGCATCCTGCTCCTTGCTTGAGGTCTTGGAAAACAATAGAGGAAGGCCCAAAGCCTTGGGACTCTGTCTGTGTCCATGTGGAGACTTGGAAGAAGCTCCTGGCTCCTGGCATAGGATTAGTTCAACTTCGGCCATTGCAGACGTTTAGGAAATGAACCAGCAGATGGAAAATATTTTTTTCTGTCTCTCTTTTTGTCTGTAAATCTGCCTTTTCAATAAAAATAAGAAAATCATAATAAAAGAAAAGAAAAAAAAGTTTGGGG
The DNA here is from genome assembly GCF_030435755.1 of Ochotona princeps. Classification (NCBI taxonomy): domain Eukaryota; kingdom Metazoa; phylum Chordata; class Mammalia; order Lagomorpha; family Ochotonidae; genus Ochotona; species Ochotona princeps. Next base: position 77,318,917 of record NC_080836.1, read on the forward strand.
GTGAGGTGCTGAAATGGTGGCATTGTGGCATAACAAGTTAAGCTTCTGCCTGCAGTACTGGATTATTGGACCTGCCTCTTCCAAACCATGTGCTAATGTGCCTGGAGAACAGCAGAAGGTGGCTCAAGTGCTTGCACTCCTGTACCCACATGTGATACCAGAAGAAGCTCCCGGTCCCTGGTGTTGTCTTGGCCCACCCCCAGCCGTTTCAATCGCTTGGGGAATGAAACACAGATGGAAGAGCTCTCTCTCTCTCTATTTTTTGTGTCTTTTTTACCTTCTCTGTAATTCTTCCTTTCAAATAAATAAAGACAGAATTCTTAAAAAAGAGTAAAATTTTTTTTGGAGACGAGAAGGGGAAAGTCATAGAAGCGACAGAATAGTTTATAAGAAGTAGTAGACCACCTCTTCTTTTTTTTTTTTTAAGACTGATTTTTTTTTTTTATTACAAAGTCAGATATACAGAGAGGAGGAGAGACAGAGAGGAGGATCTTCCGTCCAATGATTCACTCCCCAAATGACCGCAACGGCCAGTGCTGCGCCAATCCGAAGCCGGACACCTCTCCCAGGTCTCCCACACAGGTGCAGGGTCCCAAGGCTTTGGACCATCCTCAACTGCCTTCCCAGGCCACAAGCAGGGAGCTGGATGGGAAGCGGAGCTGCCGGGATTAGAACCGGTGCCCATATGGGATCCCGGGTGCGTTCAAGGCAAGGACTTTAGCTGCTAGGCCACGCCACCGGGCCCAGACCACTTCTTTTCTTTCTTCAATTACAAAGATGGTAAAATTCAAGAAACAGAATGGGCCTGGTGTGGAAGCCTAGCAGTTAAAGTCCTTGCCTTGCACCCAATGGGATCCCATATGGGTGTCAGTTCTAATCCCGGAAGCCCTGCTTCCCATCCAGCTCCCTGCTTGTGGCCTGGGAAAGCAGTCGAAGACTGTCCAAAGCGTTGGGACCCTGCACCCACGTTGGAGACCTGGAGAAAGCAGCTAGTTCTTGGCTTCAGATCAGCTCAGCTCTGACTGTTGCGGCCATTTTGAGAGTGAACCAACAAATGGAAGATCTCTCTGCTTCTCCTCTCTGTAGGTCTGATTTTCCAATAAAAAAATTAAAAATAAATCTTAAAAAAGAGAGAGAGAGAAATAGCCTGATGTGTTCAAGAGTCAAGTGACTCTGTATTTATTTATTTATTTTTTATTATTGGAAAGATAGATATACAGATAGGAGGAGAGACAGAAAGGAAGATCTTCCGTCTGATGATTCACTCCCAAAGAGACCGCAATGGCCAGTGCTATTCCAATCTGAAGCCAGGAGCCAGGAACTTCTTCCAGGTCTCCCATGCGGGTACAGGGTCCCAAAGCTTTGGGCCATCCTCAACTGCTTTCCCAGGCCACAAGCAGGGAGCTGGATGGGAAGTGGAGCTGCTGGGATTAGAACCGGCACCCATATGGGATCCTGGCGCGTTCAAGGCGAGGACTTTAGCTGTTAGGCCACGCCGCCGGGTCCGAGAGACAAGTGACTCTTGCCTCTGAGGACCAAAAGTCATGATATGCTTGGAAAGATTGTAAAGACCTCTGTTTATAGACTGAGGATGTAGGGTACAAACTGTGTGATAATATGTATATATATGCATGTATGTGAGTATATTTATATATAGTAGATTGGCAAAGTAATGATCAACCAGAAATGTAAGCTTACTCGTTAAATCTTTTTAATGAGTTAATTAATTGGAAAATCAGATCTACAGAGAGAAGGAAAGAGAGAGAATGATCTTTCAACCACTGGTTCACTTTTCAGGTGGCTGAAATGGCTGGAGCTGAGCTGATCCAAAGCCAGGAGCCAGGAACCAGGAGCTTCTTCTGGGTCTCCCACGCACGTATAGGCCCAAGGTTTGGGCCTTCCTCTAATGCTTTCCCAGGCCACAAGCAGGAAGCTGGATAGGAGGTGGAGCAGCCAGGATACAAACTAATGCCCATATGGGATCCCAGTGCATGCAAGGCAAGGACTCCAGCCACTAGGATACTGCGCTGGACCCACATTAAATCTCTACTTAGAAAATTGTCACATAGCCCAATCACTCCAACAAATTTTCCCCTGCCTCCCTATTTTCCTATTACTAAAGTTTTGTGGTCAAGAGAGAAAAAATCCTTATAGGGAGATGTAAGAGGGCAAGATAAGGCAAATAGATTCTGTATAGTTGTCCCACATCAATCTTTGGCAAACAGCATGCATATGACTAATCCTTAGCTGTGAAATCATGCTAGTAATAGTCTGTGTTCAGTGCATTTTCCTAACAGAATTTATTTTTGGTGTATGGGAAGATTATTCTTTAATATTTGAAAGACACGGGGAAAAATCCCACAAATGTGGTAGCTCCATTTTCTATTTTGTATTTTAAGAAGACTAAAACTATGATGCCTATGTCTGTAGGGTAGGAGAAATACACTGATAAACCACACTGATATGATAACTAAACTGGAAAACAAAGTGGGAGATTCAGCAGAAGGCATTCATAGTGCTAAAGCAACAGAAATCAAAGATGCCAGAGTTTATAGGTCTCCTAGTTTAATTAGAGACAGGCCCCAAGACAAAGGCTCATAATGAGCCTCTTTTATCATTGTTATCTTCTTTTTCTTAAGATTTATTTATTTTCTATTGCAAAGTCAGATATATACAGAGAGGAGGAGAGACAGAGAGGAAGATCTTCCTTCTGATAAATCACTCCCCAAGTGAGTGCAACGGCCGGTGCTGCTCCGATCCGAAGCTGGGAACCAGGAACTTTCTCCAAGTCTTCCACACAGGGTCCAAGGCTTTGGATCATCCTGGACTACTTTCCCAGACCACAAGCAGGGAGCTGGACGGGAGGGAAGTAGAGCTGCTGGGATTAGAACTGGCGCCCATATGGGATCCTGGCGTGTTCAAGGTGAGGACTTTAGCCACTTAGGCCGCAGCACCGGGCCTTATCATTGTTATTTTCTGAAAGATTTATTTCTTTTTATTGGAAAGGCATCTATAAAGAGAGGAGGAGAGACAGAGAGGAAAGTCCAATGGTTCGCTCCCCAAGCAGCCACAATGGCTGGAGCTGAGCCAATCCAAAGCCAGGAGCCAAGACCTGTTTCTGGGTCTCCCATGTAGGTGCAGGGTTCCAAGGCCTTGGGTCTTCCTCCATTGCTTTCCCAGGCCACAAGCAGGGAGCTGATTGGGAAGTAGGGCTGCCAGGATTACAACCGACGCCCATATGGGATCCTAGTGTGTTCAAGGTGAGGACTTTAGCCGCTAGGCCACGGCACCGGGCCCCTGCAAAGAATGTTTTAAAAATCAGTGTTTTGGGACCCAACATTGTGGTTCACCAGATTGTGACTTTGACATTCTACATGAGCGATGGTTTGAGTCCTGGCTGATCCACTTCTGATCCTGCTCCTTGCTAAGCACTCGGGAAAATCAGTGGAAAATAACCCATGTGTTTGGGCCTCTGTCACTCACAAGAGAGACCAAAAGAGAGTTCTTGACTTCGACCAGGGCCAACCCTGGCTGTTGCGGCATTTGGGGAATGAAAGAACAAATGGAAGATCTCTTTCTGTCTCTTTTTCTCTCTGTTAACCCTGCCTTTCAAATAAATATGTAAACAGGGCACTGCGCGGTGGCCTAGCAGCTAAAGCTCCTGCCCTGAACGCGCCAGGTTCCCAAATGTGTGCCGATTCTAGTCCCACTTCCTGTCCTGCTCCCTGCTTGTGGCCTGGAAAGCGGTCAAGGATAGCCCAAAGTCTTGGGCCCCTGCACCTGCTTGGGAGACCCGAAGAGGTTCCTGGCTTCAGATTGGTTCATCTCTATCCGTTGCGGTCACTTGGGGAGTGGATCATTGGTTGGTCGGAAGATCCTCTCTGCCTCTCCTCTCTGTATGTCTGACTTTGCAATAAAAATGAATAAATCTTTAAAATACAAATATGTGTATTTTAATCAGCATTTTTAAAGAGAAAGGCTTACATTCATGTAAAAGAGGTTCAAATGTTACAGAGTAATTTGTTGTATATTTGTGAAATGAAACAATCACATTTCAGCTCCAAATTGCTATCCGCTTTTTGTTCTCTTCTATTTTATTTTTAATTTTGGTACAATTCCATAGGCTCAGGATTTTTGCTACCCTCTCCCGTATTCCCTATCTCATAGCTATCCACTTTTAACCAATTATAACTAAGAATGTCTGGATTAACAAAGCAGAGAATAAGTTTTGATATGAAAGTTTTTGTGCTCAGGAGTCTCTATAAGAAGGGATCTATACTTATCTTACACAGGGCAGAGGTTGTTAGGGTGAACATTACAGTAGCTTTATTGCAACACAAATGATGCTCTTGAAATTATTTGTGCAATTTTCGAAAACAGATAGTCCGGTTCTGTTATTTGGAGGTCATTAGAAAGGGCCAGATAAGCACTTATCAGAAGCCAGAAAAACTAGAAAGCAAGGTCATAAGAAGGTCTTGTTTTTTCAAAACTTCAGTACATTTCAGATGCTTCACTAAGAGCCTTAGCCTCCAAGTGAGAAAAAATGTTAACATTAGACTCCAGGCTTCTTTTACCCATGAGGAACTGAGGTCTGTTACATAAGTGGGAAGTGAAATGATTTGCTCAAAGTCAGTTTCCTGGGTTCCCCCAGAACATGTAATTCATTCTCTTAAATCATGAGTGAGGCAGATTTCAGTGGATGGCTGACAAGGTAGCTACTCAATGAAAGGTGAATTTTGAAAATTGGTCATGATTTAAAAAAAAGATATATCTTGAATTGATTCAATGAATTAACACAGTTCTCTTAATATAAGAAGAAACAAATCCCAACGCTTAAAAACACCTCAAAACATCCACATTTGAGTATTTCCATTTTGGGGGAACCGGGCATTTTGAGTAGTGTTTAAGACCCTGATTAGGATATTACATTCCGTATCAGAGTGCCTAGGTTCAAATCCTGACCCTGATCCTGATTCCAAGTTTCTGCTAATGCAGGCCCTGGGAGGCAGCCGGTGATGGGTCAAGTACTGAGTCCCTGCTACCTTTGTGGTAGATCTGGGTAGAGTTTCCAACTGGCTTTACCTGGTCTAGCACCAGCCATTGTAGGCACCTGTGTGTGAGCCAGCAGGTGTGAACTCCTTTTGTCCCTCCCTCCCTCCCTCTTGCCTCTCAAATAAATAAACACAAATTATATATATATCTTCTAGTTCTTGTGTAAACCTTATTAACTACCATAGTTTCAGACAGTTTTCTTCTAGTGGTCAGCGTTTGTAATTGGTCTGCTAGCTGTTGTCATTTTGGTAATCAGAACTGAGGATATGTGTTCCAAACTCTTAGGGTGAACTTCAGGGAAACATTTACATTATTTAATAGGAGTTCCAATGATTTAATTAGTTCCACAGAACTGATAAATTTTACAAATGCATAACTATTCTCCTTCATAATTCTGTTTTTGTGAGGTGTGGCCAGTTTTGTAAAACTATATTGGTACAATGATATCTGTTAGTGATAATGGCTATCCAGTGTACACAGGCTAAGTCATCCTCAATAATAATCCTGGAATCTACATAGCTTAATGTAAAATTTTCCTTTTCCCTCACTACCTACATCAGTGAAGGTTAGTGAGGAATATGTTCAATTATCAGGAACGCAAGCTAATGAAGACTGAACCACACTGATAACTATAATGTCTTGAGCATTTGGCTTTTCTACTGGCTTTGGCAGAGAAAGAGACAGCTGCATTGCACTAGTGGCTTTTCTGTGCTTTGGTCTGGAAATGATACACATTACTTCATGTACAGCCCATGGGCCAGAACTTAAGGCAAAGGAGCCAGGAATCTGCGGGAGCAAATGATATGTTTGACATTTGCGGATCACTCATGTCTCTGCCATGCATGTCCAAGTTGCCAAACGTTTTGTCAGACAACTACCTACTGACTGCTCCTTTCTTCTCCGCCCCATAGTTAACCTGTGCTCCAGCTACGGGTCTAGTCTCACCTTCTCCAGGACCCACCATAGTCATAGATAGGAAGGGATGATACACCATGATAGCTCTGGAGCTTAGCATTTTAAAAAATATTTTTTATTTTTAATTTTTATTGGAGAAGCAGATTTTCAGAAAGAAGAGACAAAGATCTTCCATCCGCTGGTTCACTCTCCAGGTGGCTACAAGGGCTGGAGCTGAGGTGGTCCAAAGTCAGGAGCCAGGAGCTTCTTCCAGGTCTCCCACTCGGGTGCAGGGTTCCAAAGCTTTGGGCCGTCCTCAAAAGTGGAGTTGCCAGGACTAGAACCGGCACCCAAATGGAATCCTAGCACGTGCAAGTTGAGTATTTAGTCACTAGACTATTGTACTGGGCCTGGAGCTCAGCATTTTAAACGTTGGTAATATTCCCTTTAACTCAGCCTTTTTTTTTTTTTTTTTTGAAATTTTAATTTTAATGAGTTTTTAACAGATTCGATGTAGTTGTTAGATACATTTTTTTTTAAAGATTCATTTATTTTTATTGGAAAGCCAGATTTTCAGAGGAGAGAGAATGAATGAGCCTCCATGCTAGGAGCCTCTTCTGGGTCTCTCGTGTGAGTACAGGGGCCCAGGGACTCCTTTGGCCATCCTCTGCTGCTTTCCCAGGTCACCAGCAGAGAGTTGGATGGGAAGCAGAACAACCAGTACACAAAACAGCACCTCCATGAGACACTAGTGCTTACAGGTGGAAGATTAGCCTGTTGAGCTAGTGCTGGCCTCAGTGCAATTCTCACCATTATATTTCTTTCTCCCTCCTTGTCTCCCTTTCATTTTTTCTTTCTTTTTTAGTTTTTCAGATAACATCTTCTAAATTTACATAACAGTAAAAAAGCTTAGTGCTCAACTAAATCAGTTTAATGGGTAAAAAACAAAAAGATCCTAGTTTATTGAGACTATAGATAAGGGGGCTATAAACAATATTTCAATGTAGAAGTTTCCAGTTTCGTGCTCTTATTTCTCTTTATTTTATACCTCATGCCTGATACAGTTTTACTACTACTAATTTTGAAATTTAGTGCTTTAAGGTTTATGCAAAGAAGCAGACTGAGGCTGAACTGAAGATTATCTGGAAACATTAGCTATTAATAATTAACTATTGCTGAGCCCGGTGCAATAGCCTAGTGGTTAAAGTCCTTGCCTTGCATGTGCCAGGATCACATTTGGGCACCGGTTCATGCCCAGACGGCCCCGCTTCCAGCTCCCTGCTTGTGGCATGGGAAAGCAGTTGACGATAGGCCAAAGCCTTGGGACCCTGAACCTGCGTGGGAGATGCAGAGATCTTTATCTCTTCTCTCTGCAAATCTGATTTTCCGATAAAAATAGATAATAAAATCTTTTAAAAAAATAATAATTGGCTATTGCTGTTTTATTGCTTCCGTTGACTTGTACATCTATAACCAGCTTGGTGCCAGAGGTGACCGTTTTCACATCAAGCCTGTTTTTTCTGCTATTGGGCTAGGTGGCCTTGCAACTCAGTCTCGTTTCTCTCATGCCTGTTTCTGAATCAGTCCCCATTTATCAGTTTGAATGAATTATTCAAAATTTAAATCTGATCATGCTGCGCCCTCTCCTTAACATTATTCTATAGCTGTTCAGTTGTTTTGGATGAGACCCAAAATACCTAACATAGGAGCTGCCACCTGTCTCTTGTCATTGTCCTCACAATTCTCCGTATCTGGTAACGGAGTCCTTTTAGCTCTTCCATAGAGGTCGGTTTCTTTCATGTTTCTCAAATTTTATATTTTTCAAAGGATTTATCCTGCTTTAGTTTATGCTGTTAGCATATTGGCTTCCTCACTCCAAATTGTTCAACCACTCAAACTATTTTTCTTTTCCTATGTGTAATATTTTGCAACTTCTACCTACCAGATTTTTTTTTAAAGATTTATTTATTTTATTTCAAAGTCAGATATACAGAGAGGAGGAGAGACAGAGAGGAAGATCTTCTGTCCGATGATTCACTCCCCAAGTGAGCCGCAACGGCCAGTGCTGCACCGATCCGAAGCCAGGAAGCAGGAACCTTTTCCAGGTCTCCCACACTGGTGCAGGGTCCCAAAGCATTGGGCCGTCCTCGACTGCTTTCCCAGGCCACAAGCAGGGAGCTGGATGGGAAGTGGAGCTGCCGGGATTAGAACTGGCGTCCATATAGGATCCCGGGGCTTTCAAGGCAAGGACTTTAGCCACTAGGCCACACCGCCCGGCACTACCTAAAGGATTTTGCTGTCCTTATATATTTGTGGGTTTCATACCTGTGGATACAATCGATTGGAGATCAAAAATATTTCAAAAAGTTGCAACTGTATGTAGTATGTGTGGACTTTTCCTTGTCATTTTCCCTTAAGCAATACAGCATAACTATTATTTATGATGTATTTACCTTCTAGTAGATATTATTCAAGTGCATTGGTTTAGTGCTTATAAGCAAATATTACTCCAGAAGACGTAAGAAACTTGAGCATCCACAGACTTCAGCCTGGAGGGTGGTGGTCTGGGAGTCATTCCTGCAAGGCTATCAAAGGATGACTGTACCTGATTTTTAAATGTGTTTTTTTTTTTCAATTCTCTATCTTCTGCTAGAAGGTAGAATGAAGTTCCAAGATCTTTATGTTTTAATCACTGATGGGCACATGGTAAATATTTTACAAATTATTAGTTAAATAAATGAAGACATTTTCAATACAGATTTGAATGTAGCAGACATTGCAATTCTGACAATCAAGAGCTGACTAACGATAAAACTGTTCACAGGGCGATAAGATTAAGGATATAGATGTTGGACTGGGTTAGGGGACATCAGTTCAGTAGTTTGAACTTTTAGAGTGTATACTTGAGTTAATACTTTCTTACAAATATGTGCTAAATTTAAAAAAATAAAATAATTTTTATTTAAATAAATAATTTAAATAAAATATTAAAAAATACCTGGTTTTCTCAGGAAAATTTATAATCAAATTTCTCTGTATTTTCTCCTCTTTTTTAGTATCTACTTTCCTTTTGGATAACTCCCCAAACCAGATTAGCTATCACTTCACATTCTTTCTCTTTCACCAACAAATGGTTACTAGGTTAACTGTTAGAAAATAGGTTACTAGCAAACTCCTACTGAATTTATAAATGGAGCCTGGTGTGGTAGCTTTGTGGCTGAAGTCCTCAGGATCCCATATGGGTGCGGGCTCTAATCCTGGGCTGCCCCGCCTCCCATTCAGCTCCCTGCCTGTGGCCTGGGAAAGCAGTCAACGATGGCCCAGAACCCTAGGACCCTGTAACTGCACAGGATTCCTGGAAGAAGCTCCTGGCTCCTGACTTTGGATCAGTTCAGCTCCAGCCATTGTGGCCATTTAGGGAGTGAATCAATGGACAGAAAATCTTCTATCTTCTTCTCTCTGTATGTTTGTCTTTTCAATAAAAATAAATAAATCTTTAAAAAAAAAAGATAGAAATGACCATCAGATTAATGTGAGGAGAATGGAGGTACGTATAAATTGATATGGGAAAAATTCCTGTTTTCTTCTTAAGGATATATTTATTTTTCTTGGAAAGGCAGATTTAAAGAGAGAAGGAGAGGGCCCGGCGCCGTGGCCTGTGGCTAAAGTCCTCGCCTTGAACGCACCCGGGATCCCATATGGACGCCAGTTCTAATCCCGGCAGCTCCACTTCCCATCTAGCTCCCTGCTTGTGGCCTGGGAAAGCAGTTGAGGACGACCCAATGCATTGGGACACTGCCTACATGTGGGAGACCTGGAAAAGGTTCCAGGTTCCTGGCTTCGGATCGGTGCAGCACCGGCCCGTTGCGGCTCACTTGGGGAGTGAATCATCGGACGGAAGATCTTCCTCTCTGTCTCTCCTCCTCTGTGTATATCTGGCTATAATAAAAAATTAATAAATCTTTAAAAAAAAAAAGAGAGAGAGAGAGAAGGAGAGACAGAAAAATTCTCCATCTGCTGGTTCACTCGCCAAATAGTAGCAATGACCAGAGCTGACTTAATCCAAAGCCAGGAACCAGGAACTTTTTACAGGTCTCCCACGCAGGTGCAGGTTCCCAAGGCTTTGGGCCATCCTCAACTGCTTCCCCAGGCCATAAGCAGGGAGCTGGATGGGAAGTAGAGCAGCCAGGACATGAACCAGTACCTATATAGGATCCTAGTGCTGGCAAGGTGAAAATTTAGCACTGAGCTATTGTGCTAGACCCAGGAAATTCCTCTTTTGAAGACAAAAGAAAACATGTATGATTTGATATGATTTTGTTGCAATTGGAACACAAAGGCGTCTCAGGCAGCAGCTTTACCCATTCTACCATATTGCTGGCCCATAACTGTTCCTTTTTATTTATTTATTTATTTATTTATGTGTAAAGTAGAGAAAGAGAGAGCGGGAGAGAGAGAGAGAGACGTAGTCAAATTGATGTGTTTATCTTTCACTTGTTAGGTCACTATCTAAATAGCCAGTTACGGGCCAGAAACCTTATCATGGCCTTCCCTGCTGGTGGCAGGGTCCGAACCATTTTAGCAATCAGCCACTCCTTTTCCTGGTACATGGTGGGGAGTTGGATAGGAGGTAGACCAGTCAGGAATGAAACCTGTACTCTGATGCAAGGTGCCCATCTTCCCTGCAGCAGCTTACTAGCTGAATAACAACACAGACCCCTGCTGCTTTATTTTCAGATATTTCAATAATTTTCAGCTTTCCAGTACTATAAATAATGCTGTGATGGACATTGTTGCCTATCTTTGTGAATATTTCCTTAGGGCAGGATCCTAGAATTCCCTAGCTAGTCTTAAGAGTATTATTTTTCAAGAATTTTCACTCATTTATCCTATAAAAGAATACATCTTTAAGCCTATTTTTCAACCTCTACTCATGTGGCTTCCAACTGTGCTCCAACCAGTAGAACCAGCAACGTGGACAGGGAGAAGGTCTGGGTCTGAAGCACCCACGGGAGACCAGTGATGGTAGAAGTCTCTGCCAAGTCTCTCTTTATTGCTCCTTCACCTCTCCTAATACACTCTTCCCCCCACGTCCTAATTTAGCCAGGATATTGGATACAGATAAGTCCATTAGTCTAGGTGTTCTTAGCCACAAGCCCAGTTCCTGCCCGGCTCAACGAGCGCTAATCAACTCCTTAGCCCACAATACACATGTTGGTTCATTTCCTAACAGTCAAGACTGGGGCTAAACCAAATCAAGCCTGGGAACTGGAAACTCATTCTGGGTATTCCATGTGGGTGGTAGGGATCCAAATACTTGGGTGATCATTGGTTAGTCTCCCCGGCCGGGTCTGCACTGACAGGAAGGTAGCAATGTGAGCTGAAGCTAAGAATCAAACCTAAGCACTACCTCTAGACCAGAAGTCCATTCCGCTGTTTCTTTCTTTTTTTTTTTTTAAGATTCGTTTTATTTTTATTGGAAAGTCAGATATACAGAGAGGAGGAGAGACAGAGAGAAAGAGCTTCCATCCATTAATTCACTCCCCAAGTGGTCACAATGGTTGGAGTTGAGCTCTGAAGTCAGGAGCTTGGAGCTTCTTTCACATCTCCCACGCAGGTGCAGGGTCCCAAGGCTTTGAGCTGTCCTCGGCTGCTTTCCCAGGCTACAGGTAGGGAGCTGGATGGGAAGTGGGGCCACTGGAAAAAGAACTGACGCTCATATGGGATCTTGGCATGTGCAAGGCGAGGACTTTAGCCACTAGGCTACCGTGCTGGGCCCCCTGTGTTTCTTTAAAACAAATATTTATGTTCTACAGGTCAGGCCTCACTTTATCGACTTGTGTGTCCTTTACCTGATTTAATCAATATTAGTGAATGTTTGCCATAGTATCTCTTGCTTTTTAACTCCAAAGAACTAATGCTATTAACATACTTTTTGTTAAAGATTAATTTATTATCTTATTTGAAAAGCAGATTTTATATATAGAAAAGGACAGACACATAGAGAGATCTTGTATTTATTTGTCCATTTCCCAAATAGCTGCAGTGGCTGGAGCCAGGCCAGTTCAAGGCTGTGAGCTTTCCCATTTGTGTGCAGGAGCCCAAGAGCCTGGGCCATCTTCATTGCTTTCTCAGGTGCGTCAGCAGGGAGCTGGATTGGAAGTGGCACAGTTGGGACTTGAACCAGCACCCATATCAGATGCAGACATCACAAGTGGAGGCTTACTACAGTAATGCCATGGTACCTGACTCATAAGCCTTTAAAAAAATGTATATATATATATATATGCACACACACATATATGTGTATACACACACATATATATATATGTGTGTGTGTGTGTGTATAAAATCAGAATTAAGGAGAGAGAGAGGGAGAGACGGAGAAAGAGAAACAGAGAAAAATCTTGCATCAACTAGTTCATCCCCTAAAGAGACACAGTAGTTAGGGCTGGGCCAGACCAAAGCCAGGAGCTTCATCTAGCTCTTTCAAGTGGATGGCAGGGGCCCAAACACCTGTATCAATCTTTCTCTTTTGCCTTTTCACCCACATTAACAGGGAGCTAGATTGGAAGTGGAGCATTCTAGTCTTGAATGGGTATCCATCTGAAAATCTGGTATTACAAATGGTGGCTTTACCCTCTCTGCCACAATGCTGGCTCCAACATTAAGTCTTAATAGGATTTAACAACAGTGATTCTGCCTTGAAATGGCTATACTCCAGTATAGAATGAAATGGCAGGCGTTCTTTTAAATATATAACCCACTGTGCCACATGTTGACCCCCTTCATAAAAATTTTAGACACATATGGAGAAACAGAGCTTAGAGAATAAACGATCTTATATGTACTCACTGGAGGGAATCGGCTCAGTGGTGCACATAAGCAATGAAGAGTTCTTAGAAGACACGGATAGAAAAGTCTAGAGTGAATCCAATTAATGTATGAACCATGTCAGTCCTCCTTTGAGCTCTCAGTGCTTTGGGGAGAAGCTGGGGTTCAGGGAGAAGCCGCGGCACAATCAGGATGGGAGGCACAGGTGATTTATTTTTTCTTCTTCAGGAAAGAGTTTGCCCAAACCCAGTTAGGTTAACAACATTTTCAAAAATGAGGTAAAAGATGGCTCATAGATCCAAGTTCCAAATACAAAGCTCTTTTTATTTAACTTTTGCTTGCTTTAAGGAGGCAGACTTAAGGCTGCATTCAGGTCCATAGGATGCCAGGGAGGTGAGTGCCCAATTTCATTTTCTTTGTGCTTCAAGGCTGGGTTTTCCTTTCTCTTCACAAGGATACCTCAATCTTCCCAAAGGAGACTATACTACATCCCATTTCTCAGTGTAAGCCTAAAGATTAAACACTAAAGTAACTTTCTGTTATTTCAACCTGGAAAGATGTCCCAGTACTAAACTGGCTATCTATGATTTTTTTTAAAGTCTTTTTGTTTATTTTTATTGGAAAGGTAGATACACAGAGAGAAGGAGATATATAGAGAAAGATCTTCCAAGCACTGGTTCACTCCCCAAATGGCCACAATGGCCAGGGCTAGGTCAGGCTGGAGCCAGGAGCCAGGAGCTTTATCGCCGTCTCCCACATGAGTGCCGGGTTCCCAGGGATTGGGCTGTCTTCTACTGCTTTCTTGGGTCATAAGCATGGAGCTGGATGGAATGGAGCAGTCATGACATGACTCAACACCCAGACTGAATACTTGCACGACAGTCAGAAAATTAGTCTGATATGCCACCATGCCAGAAAGAGATCATTTATCTACTGGCTCACTACTCAAATGCCCACAAGAGCCAGGGATGGGCAATCCAAAGGGCAGGAATCAGGAATTTCATTTAGTCTCCCACATAGGTGGCAGTGACCAAACATTTAAGTAGTTGTCTGTTGCTTACAAGGTGCCTTTGCAGAAAGCTGAATTGGAAGTAAAGTAGCTATAATTCTGATATTCTAATACAGAATATGAGAATTGTACCGTGCTACAAGACCTTTATTCTAATTATTATTTAATAATCTGCATACTATCCCTTGTCTCTTCCTAATACAAGGGCCATGCATTGTCAGTCTTCCAATTGAAAGACACAACCCATTAAAAATCATAGTACTCAAAAAAAGTTCATAGAAAAATGAAATTGGAAGATAAGTATATTTGGTTCAAAAAAATTTAAAATCCATGTATAAGGAGGCTTCAGAAAGTTCCTAGAAAATGTACATTATGAAAAATGACAATAGATTAGTAATTTTTTCACCCAAATGAACGCATTTTTAAAATCCATTTTCATATTAGCGGGGAGTTGGATCCAAGTGAAGCGGCCAGAACATGAAGCAGTGCCTGTACAGGACGATAACATTATGGGCAGTAACTTTAATCATTGTTCCATGACATTGGCCTTTTCCACAAACTTCTTGCAGTATTGTTGAATATAAGTGAATATCCATTATTCTCTGATATGCAGTTGCTCTGTCCACCTGATTTGTGTGTTGTTTCCTCCATTCTCTGATTGGTAACTCCAGGGGTTTTCCCAAGTTGGAAGACCCCCTACTCTTGGGCTTTTGGCATTTAGAATAGTGGGGGTTATTTTATGCTTGGCTGCTTTGGTAGTCTTGAGGGTTATTGAACAAATATGCAGATTTTTTTTCTAGTAGCAGGGTTGGATATTTCCTGTTCTTTAAAGTTAGGCTTGGCCATGTGACTTTGTTGGCCAATGACATATGAGTGGAAGTAAAGCACATTGCTTCTGGGTGGGAGATTTTCAATTGCTACAGAAAGATACTGCAGCACCAGTAAGTAGATGTTATGATCTCCTCTGTGGCAATCCTTTAAAATTATTTCTTTTTTCTTCTTCTTCTTTTTTGTTTTTTTTTTGAGATACAGACAGAAAAAGACAGCTGGGGCAAGGCAGGCTAGAGCTAGGACCTGGAAATTGAACCTGGTCTCAACCTGGACCCAACCATTTGAACAAATCATCTGCTGCCTTTTAGGGTGCATATTAGTAGGAAGCTTTATTGAGAAGCAGAGCCAGGACTCAACACCAGGCATTCTAATATGGGTGCTGGCATTCCAAACCATGTCTTAATTTGATGCATAGTAATCTTGAAAGGATGTGTCTCCACTAATTTGGGGGCCTTTGTGACTGCAATGAACAGAGTTCATGCTATGGAGTTATTCTGACTCCCTAGATCCACCTTGTAGGTCAAACATAGTCTCTCTCCTAGTTGAGGTAATACTGGTGGTTGCCAGCTCCCTGATGAGTTCCTCTCCAGGGGTCAGTCCTGGTGAGAAAAAATCATCTTGCTCAAGCTCACCTTCTCTTCCCTGCTTGCAGCCCACATGTAGTCACTGTTGATGTGAGTTTAAAACATCCGGAGCTCCCAATTACAGGACAGTGCTGAAGATCCATCTCAGTTCCAGAACTCCCCGCAGGACTGGCTAAAACCTCACTTGCAACTCCTACATTCCCCAGCCCTGGGTTCTTCAGGCAGTTCCCACAGACATGGATTTTGAAGAGGTTAGCAATACCCTCCTGCACACAGATCTCCCACATTTCAGGGTCTGTTTCCTGGTGGACCCCACTAAGGATAGATCTCTTGATAACCACCAAGCATTGTAACATGTAGGAAAGCAATTTTTTTTTGGCAATAGGCTGCTATTTGGGGGATGTTATTAGCAACCTAACCCATTCTGACCAGTTAGTTGCAGACCTCACTTGCCCTGCGAATTCTTTGTTTTCATGTGAGCAGAACTTGTACTGTCTTTCTTGTGTAGTGTATAAATAGTAGCCAGTCTGGTTTCCAGCTTTGGACCGGCGCAGCACCGGCCATTGAGGCTCACTTGGGGAGTGAATCATTGGATGGAAGATCTTCCTCTCTGTCTCTCCTCCTCTCTGTACATCTGACTTTGTAATAAAAATAAATACATCTTTAAAAAAAATAGTTGCCAGTTCCAACTCTTCTTTGATATTCTTTCTCACTGTGAGTGGACAATCATGACCCAACTGAGACATTACAAGAACAAAAGAAAAAGGGCTGCCTGTCTAGTTGCTGATTCCTACCAAGTCACTGTCATGTGTCTTTTCTCATGTGTTTTCCAAGACCTTTCCTTCTTTTTGATATATTTATCACACATTTATGACATTTATGAGAGTATTTAGTGTTAGGAAATTTTTATGATAATAATCAAGTACTTAATTCCCAATTTGGTAAACAGTAGACGATCAAACAATACATTTCTGTATCGGTAACCTATACAGCCCTTTTGCTGGAGTGCTAGATCTCCTTTAAAGCCAAGTGATAAAACAATTCATCTGTTACTTCAGATCTTACAGGCAAAACAAAATATAGTAAAAAAAAAAAAAGCCAATGAATCAAAACATACTATTATTTTTTTTTTAAAAAAGGATTTTACTACATGGAAAATTTTTTCTCTGCCTGAGGGTAAACGGTATAAAAATATTTCGACTTAAGAGTCCTAGAATCCTGGGTTGGTATTATGACAACCCCTAATTATGGAAAATATTTAGCAGGATAACAAAAACCAGTCTTAGGAATGTGGAGATTTATTTACAGCAAGCTCGGATAAAGAGATAAAAAGGGGGCTTGACCAAGCAAGCAAAGAATATGGCTTTTGGAGTGAATTTATGAATGTATCTTTAGGATTGCCCCTCGCCACAAAGAAAGACCAGCTAATGTAGTCTTCAGAATAACCTACTGGGAGATCTTCACCTCTGAAAATCGCCCTCCCACGCAAATTTTCCACCTCGCAGTAGAGAATTAAACCCAGACTTCCGATCATGGCGCCACAGACCTCACCTTCTTCCCTCTCCCCCAGCAAAATCCCACCCAAGTCGGCGGATTCCGAAGGGCTCCCCTCCCCTATCCTGGTTGCTTGGAGACAGACCAGACTTGCAAATGGCCAAAAAGAAAAAAAAAACCACCACGCGTACTCAGGAGATCCTAGAAAGCGGCAATAGCGACCGAACCTGCTCTGTGTTGGGGATGCGAAGATCCTTGGTCACCCTCGACCCAGGGAGCAGCTCTCTCCCTCAATTTCCCTTCCCCAAGACCTAAGAGGCCCCTCAAGCCCCGGCCTTTGTGGGTAAAGGCCCTCCTTGGAGAAGTGGAAACCACGTCGCGCACACACACAGAGACGTGCACACACGCAGGGCGGGCTCTATCCTTTCCAGGGAGTTTTCTTCCTGGCCTCGCTTCCTTGAGAAAACCAACTACCCCCAGTCAGCTGAGAGGGGCTCTGAGACTGGATGCTTAAGGCTGCAGGACGCCCTTTAGTGCATGCCTAAAGGTGGTATCCCAATTCCGGCTTTTGTTAGTGAGGAGCTCTGAGGAGGCCACGGTCTCAGGTTCTGGGAAAGACGGGTCCAACCGGATGCTCTGGCCAACGGAGAGGGAGGGTCCGGCCCCAGAGAGCAGGGGTGTGTGTTGTGGGGGCATATCTCTGCCAGGCTTCCCCTCCAAGAGTCTCCGCGAGACACCTCAGCTGGGCTAAATCACGGGGATCCGAAGAGTCTGGCTGAATGCTCGGACAAAAGATGCGGTCGCCTTCTCTCACACATTACATCCCGAGCCGTGAACATGTATTCACGCAGGGACGGGATGCGTGTACGTGTGCGTGAGGGTAAAAGGCCGCGGCTGTCCAGCGGCTCGCCAGCCCCACCCTGCCCAGGCCGGCTGAAGGGAGGAGAGCCACGCCGCGCGAGGGCCTCCCAGCGCTCCGCCAGCCCCGGGCGAGGGGCGGGGCAGGGCGGGGCGGCGAGCGCGCACGCGCAGTGTGGGCTCCGTCGCGCCGCCGCCCGCGCTGCACCACAGGCCAGAGACAGACAGGCCGGGAAGAGCCGGAGACTGAGGCGGCGGCGGCGGCGGCGGCGGAGGCGGGGCGACTCCGGTGACCGGGAGCGCCGCAGACGGGCAGCTGCGGCGACTCCCCCCTTTGTGTCTGGTCTGCTTGGAGCTACTGGGAGTGCTTCCCGGAGGGGTGCCGCGGGTGCCTAGCCGCCTCGCTCGCTCACCCCTCCACCCCGGCCACCGACATCCACCCTCCCGCCGCCCCCCGCCCTCGGCCCGCGACGCCCGAGCTCCGCCCGGAGCCCAGAGCTGCGGGGAAAGCGAGGCGGCGGTGGCGGCGGCGGCGGAGTCCTCGGGGAAGGGGGGGTCGGGATTCGCTCGCCGGAGCCATTGACGGGAGAAAACGAGGCTTCCGTGCTGGAATTGACCTCAGGCAAGCTCAAGCGTCTGGAATAAAAGCGAACGGGAGAGGCGCGCACGCAGGAGGGCTGCAGAGGAGCCGCCTCCCGCACCTCCCCTCCGCGAGCTGTCTCGGGGCGCCCCGGCCCTCCCTGCCCCGTCTGCCCATTCCTCTCGTCCCCTCCCCCGCTCCCCGGCGCCCCTCGGCCCGGGCCTGCCCGACCCTCGCACGACTGTTGGGCTGAAGGCGTGACGGCTGTGAGAGCTGGTTCGTGGAAGCAGGCACCCTTTTCCATCCAGTGGACGGAGAGGATTTGCTCGCGGAATCCGAGTGAGGGAAGCACCGAAGCGAAACTTTAAAAGGACTCCTGCCCTCCGGGAGCCGCGGGCGATGCGACTCGGGCCGCCGGCCGCCTCCTCCGCCCGCCGAGCGTCGCCCTTCCCGGCTGTCGAGAACTTGTTCTGATCGGCGGCTCTCGCCTTCCTCCCTGCGCCCCACCTCTCTGCACCTTGGATATGTTTGCTCCCAAACCTGGATATTTTTTTGATATCGTGAAACTACGAGGGAAATAACTGCGGGGCTTACTTCTCGGCTGCCTGCTTCTCTCTGCTCCCCACCCCCACGGACATGCCTTTGGTTTGGGGAGCGCACGCACCGGGTCCTAGGCGATCGAGCACCCCCCAAGCTTCGGGGAGCGGAGGGAAGGGAATCGCTGCCGCGGAATGAACGCTCTGCCCGTCCGTCCTCTCATCTGCCATTTGTCCTTTGAGACTGCATTGTGATCGGGGGCGGGTGCCGGAGCCGTCCGACGACGGGGAGACCAGCCGAGCCCCCCACGCCCGTCTTGCCTACTTGCCGACTGCCTGCCTGCGCTCGGCCGAGCCCGGGATGCCTCCCTCGCGGCCGCGGCCCCAGCGGGTGCCCTGGCTGCTGGGGGCCATCCTGCTGGTCAGCACCGCGGCCGGTGAGTAGCCCCGGTGGCGGTGGCGCGGCCACTTCCCCTGCCGCCTGGCGAGGGACGGAGCCCGCAGAGGCCGAGGCCTGCGCTCGCCCTTCGTCCCTGCGCGCGTGGGGGCTGGAGTGCGGTGGGTGGGGGGCCCCCGGGGGGCCCTGCGCGCCTTTCCCACTCCTGCCAGGGAAATCACCTTGGGGTTTTGTGTGGTGTGTGTGTGTAGCTTGCAACCCACTCCCATACTCCCCCCAATCCGCCGTAGGGAGGGAAAAAGGGACATATTGGGTGTGGTATCTTGACATTTTTAGCTGTGAGGTAATGCCAGAATTAAAAATAATGTTTTAATCAACAGTGAACAGCGTCTATTATGAGATCTTTGGAGCAGAGCTTGTAGATTTTTTTTTTTTTAATATAAAGAAACAGTTTTGGTTTACAGCGAAAGGAAATCAACTCTCTCGAATCTTATTTTTAGATTTAGATCGCTCTTGGGTAATCCATGTTACTCTCATTATTGAGAAATGTGACTCCATGTCTAGAATAAATGTTGAGGACCCCAGAATAATAAAGATTCTTGATATATTGTATAACACTGTTTATCATGATCGCCAGGATTATTTTGTTGCCAAGTATTTTAGCCATCACACAGCCGTCTGGACGCTCACATTTGCTGTGCTTTGGGAGTTACTCTTGGGCTTAGAAGTGTTGTGATAACTTTACTATTAGTCACCTGGCATTGGTTGGCTTTCCTGTCATTGCGAAAACTTTGACCTGACACCGGACTTCTAGGAGACTTGAAAGTTCTTTGCATTGTGCTTCATCCTGAAGGGAAATGGTATCGTCCTTTCCTCTAGATGTTTTCTTATTAGTTCCCAGTTTCTGAGGACAGAAAACCCTCATGATCCGTTTGCAGTTACTTTCTGAGGAGCCTTTGGTGATTGATTTTTAGGAATTTTCAGGAGTGAACTCTTATACTTCTTAAATGTGCTTTGGGGTGGCCAAATGGATTGTGCAGTTCAACATAAGAGAAGGGCCAGATGATGGCTTCTCCATGACTTTTGTTTTCTTTCTGTGAATTATTTTCACGTTCAGTAAGTTTCTCAATGCTGTGATAACACAGAATGTACTTATTTCCATTTATAAGTCTGCACTGGGAAGATACTAAAGAAAACAACTGAAGTTTTGCTTTTGTTCTTTTGATATTATTAATGTTTTATTAAGTAATACTTACTGTTTTATGATAAATCTATATAGTTGCTCTAAAATAACTTGACCTTTTGAATAAAATGTATTTTGAAAGTGACATTATAGTATATATATATATATATTTTTTAAAGATTTTATTATTATTGGAAAGCCGGATATACACAGAGGAGGAGAGACAGAGAGGAAGATCTTCCATCCGATGTTTCACTCCCCAAGTGAGCCGCAACGGGCCAATGCGCGCCGATCCGAAGCCGGGAACCAGGAACCTCTTCCGGGTCTCCCACGCGGGTGCAGGGTCCCAATGCATTGGGCCGTCCTCAACTGCTTTCCCAGGCCACAAGCAGGGAGCTGGATGGGAAGTGGAGCTGCCGGGATTAGAACCGGCGCCCATATGGGATCCCGGGCGTTCAAGGCGAGGAGGACTTTAGCCGCTAGGCCACGCCGCCGGGCCCGATATATCTTTTTTTTTTTAAAGATTTATTATTTTTATTGGAAAGGCGGATATATAGAGAGGAGGAGAGACAGAGAGGAAGATCTTCCATCCGATGATTCACTCCCCAAGTGAGCCGCAATGGCTGGTGCTGCGCCAATCCGAAGCCAGGAACCTGGAACCTCTTCCAGGTCTCCCACAAGGGTGCAGGAACCCAAGGCTTTGGGCCATCCTTAACTGCCTTCCCAGGCCACAAGCAGGGAGCTGGATGGGAAGTGGAGCTGCCGGGATTAGAACTGGCGCCCATATGGGATCCCGGGGCGTTCAGGGCGAGGACTTTAGCCGCTAGGCTACGCCACCGGGCCCAATTTTAGTATATCTTTTTAAATCATTACAATTTCTTTAGGAACAAAAAAAAAATGTGTTTATTCCCCTAAGTTTGTATTACATTAGCTCTTCAAAATTTTCTAGCCTTAAGCCATGTAGCTCCTGTGAAATACAACCAGTGAAAAAGGCCTTAAGCTTAGCAGTCCTTTCGTAGCAGAAATCTCAGAATGTTTTTGTTCTTTGTTTTGACCTTTTTAGAGCATATATTTCCATTTATAGTGATGTGCTTATCATTTTGAGGTCAGAACTGCAAAGAGGAAAAAAAAATGAATGATTTTTGAATGCATTATTTCTATTTGACAAATATCCCTAGAATAATGTCCCTTGAAAGTAATAAATGAAAAGAATTATTGCTTAAAAGTGGTTTCATTGTTTGTTTAGTGTTACATAGCATCTGAAATCTAAATTTCAGGATTGTAACTACAATAATAATTGATATTTTATTGAATGCAAGTTATGTACCAACAAAAAATATTTGAATAACTTTCCATATATTTTCTCACTTGATCATTGTGACAGCTCTGTGCTGAGGGTTCTTGTTTTACAAGAGAGGGAGGTTAAAGTACAGAGAACTTAAATAACCACACACTGAATTTTGGAGCTAGGATTATAGTCTGTACCCTTGCATAGCGTATTAATGATAACAACAGCACAGAGGCAGCAACAAACAACTTCTCACTTTAATTGGGAACTTGAGATGGAAATGCCTTCACCAGACCAGCCATTAAAAACAAGCATGGATACTTAGTGTATATTGGTATAGCACTTGTTATGCAAATATCGTAATTCTGAATATGTAAAAAACTTTGCTTAATGTGGGAGTAGCTAATGCAGTTTGATTACGTGACTAGGTGACTAGAGAGGACCTGTGTAAATGTACAGTACATTTCGATAGAGTGATATAACGAGACAGGTGCAAATTGAGCGACCGAACAAGAAAAACAGTACTGGGTGACTGAATGATACTAAATCCCTCTGTGGAGTCATGGATAAATCATATCTTTTGATTCTTTTCAATTAATTCTGTCTATTCCTTGGATTCCTTCATTCTAAGAAGAGTTGATGCGCAGATTCTCAAAACTTATGAAAAAAGAGATGTGCTGGTTTGGTTGATAGGTGAATTCTTTTATATATATATATTTTTATTGATTACATTGCAATATATGACACAGCTTTACAGGCACTGGGATTCCCCCCACCCCTCCCCAAACCTCCCAAACACCCCCATGGTGGATTCCTCCACCCTGTAGCATTACCACAGTTCAAATTCAGTTGAGAATAGGTGAATTCTTAATTTTTATAAGAGAGTAAGCACAAATACTTAAACATTAGCATTTCTAATGCATTTGAAACAATTCACTTGTTGGAATTTCAGTTTTACAGGTATCTCTTTCAAAACACATTGTCCGTAAAGGGAGATTCATTTGTTTAGTTAGTGCTCTTGAGCAGTTAGGGAACATTGTTGAATAACTACAAATTTAGTCATTTTCACCTTTTTTTTTTAAAGATTTATTTAGAAGAACATCCATCTGCTTTCTCACTTCCCACATGGCCACAACGGCCAGAACTGAGCCAGCCAGGAACCAGGAGCTTCTTCCAGGTCTCCCAAGTGGGTGCAGGGTCCTAAGGCTTTGGGCGGTGCTCAACTGCTTTCCCAGGCCACAAGAAGGGAGTTGGATGAGAAGCAGAGCCATGAATTGGCACCCATATGGGATCCTGGTGCCTGCAAGGTGAGGACATTAGCCACTAGGCTACTGTGCGGAGCCCAAAGATCAACCTTTTTGAAAATATTTTTTAAAGACTTTTTGTTTGAAAGAGTTACTGACAGAGAAGGGGAGGCAAAAAGAGTGAGGTAGGGAAGGAGGCAAGAAGGGAAGGAAGGCACGAGAGAAGTTGGAGAGAGATGGAGCAGTTCCACCTGCTGGTTTGCTTCCCGGATGGCTTTAACAGCTGCAGCTGGGCCGATCTGAAGCCAGGAACCGGAGCTTCATCTGGGTCTGCCATATAAGTGCAGGGTTCCAAGGCTTTGGGTTAGCTTCCACTGTCTTCCCAGGCTATTAGCAGGGAGCTGGATGGGAAATGGATCAGCTGGAACTTGAACAAGCACCAACAGGAGGATATGGCACCACAGGTGGAAATTTAGCCTGGTACAGCATGGTATCAAATCCTTAGTATTTATTTGTTTATTTGAAAGGCAGAGTTAGAAAGAAAGGGACAGAGAGAAAGAGGGAGAGAGATACTTCTTTATTCTTTTTAAAGATTCATTTATTTTGTAGAGATTTTTCATGTTTTATTGAAAAGGCAGATTTACAGAGAGAAGGAAAGACACAGAGAAAGATCTTTCATCTATATGTTCACTCCCCAAGTGGCCACCATGGCCAGAGCTGAGCTGATACGAAGGCCAGGACCCCGGAGTTTCTTCCAGGTCTCCCACATGGGTTCAGGATCCCAAGGCTTTGGGTCATCCTCTACTGCTTTCCTAGGCCATCAGCAGGGAGCTGGATGGGAAATGGAGCAGCCAGGACATGAACTGGCCCCCCATATGGGATCCTAGCGCATGCAAGGCAAGGATTTAGCTACTAGGCTACTGTGCCAGACTTTTTTTTCTTAAAGATTTATTATTTTTATTGGTAGGGCAGATCAGCTTTATGGAAGAAGGAACCACAAAAATCTTCCATCCACTGGTTCACTCCACAAATAGCTATAATGGCCAAAGCTGAGCTGATCAGAAGCCAGGAGCCAGGAACTTTTTCCAGATCTTGCATGAGGGTAAAGAGTCCCAAGGCTTTGGGCCACCCTCTACTGCTTTCTCAGGCCACAAGTAGGGAGCTGGATGGGAAGTGGAGCAGGTGGGACATGAACTGCCACTCATACAGGATACTGGCACTTTCAAGGTGAGGATTTTAGCCAGGGAGCCATTACGCTAGGCCCAAGAGATCTCTTCTGTGTGCTGGTTTACTGCCCAAATGACCACCATGGCCTAAGTTGGGCTAATCTGAAGGTGTTGGCTAACCTGGTTTATTACAATAGCAGCCTCAAATGATTTTTTTAGAAAGTTATTATTTAAAATATAGAGAAAAGCAGAGATCTCCCATATGCTGATTTTTACCTAAAGATTCACATTGATGAAGGTTGGGCCAGGCATAAGCTGGGAGCTGGAAATAATTCGGTCTTTTTTATGAGTACCAGGGACCCAACCACTTGATTCATGAGCTTTTGCCTTCCAGGGTGCATATTAGCAGGAAGCTAGAATTTAGAGTGGAGTAAGGACTTTAATCCACTCATAACGGGCTGTAGGTGTTCCAAGCCATGTCATAACTTAAAGGCCAAAGCGCACCCTTAAAGACCAACATTTTAACAGTGAAAAATAAGAAAGTGAATATTGATCTCTGATGTATAAAATCAAATGGTGAAAGGTAATGAGTGAAGTTCATAAATAATTGATCATTCTATTGATTTTCATACCTACTCACATATAACCTTGCTATTGAATATTAGTTTTATATTTGTCTAGGCCCCTTAGCTGATAAAGAGGGTAGGATTTATACCTTTAGTTGTTTTGTGATGGGTTATATTCCAATTTATATAGGTGTGTAGGTGTTTAAAAAATACCTACTGAATGAATAATAAAAAGAACTTGTAGCCAGGAAATATTCTAGGATTGCTTACTGCCTCAAATGACATGCTGGTAACTTAATCTTTCTGTGTCCAGTTGCTTCAACTATAATGTGCTTTAAGTGGTGTAATGGGAAGACATCGTCCATAAGTTAATGAAACCTGGATTCTATGTAATTCTGCACCTAATCTTAGCCAAAAGGCCGAGAAGCGATGGATTCTATGTAATTCTGGACACATAGGTTACTTAACATAGTTTTGTCAGGTCTAATAATATGAGGTTGGACTAGATCATATTCGAAATGTGCATATTTAACAAGTTAGTATTTTGAAGAGTGGAGTTACCAAGAAAGAAGAGCCAGAGCAAGAGCAAGAGCGAGAGCGAGAGACAGAGAGAGAGAGAGAGAGAGAGATCTTCTCTTCATTCATCTGAAGCCAGCAGCCTGGAGCTTCTTCTAGTTCTCCCAATTGGGTGCAGGGTACAAGTATTTGCTCCCCCCCCCTTTTTTTTTTGCTACTTTGCCAGGTGCACTAGCAGGGAGTTTGATGGGAAGTGCATCAGCTTGGACTCAAACTGTCATCCATATGGGGTGCTGGCACCTCAGATAGAGGCTCAGTGTATTATGCCACGACACTAGTTCCCAAGTTTCTTATTAATAGAAATAGGTAAGTTTTACTTTTAGCAGATTTGGAAGAGAATTTGTTGATGAAGTATAGAAGTATGTTAGTGCTGAACTAATTTAGACTAGATAATGTTTTGGCTTTAATAATAAATTAATATTATGTGGAGTCCTCCAGATACATGTTGCATATATTAAATTTGAATCTACCAAAGAAAAATTGTATTTTAGTTTGACCAATACCTGCTGGAAAAGAATAAATATGAGTGATATCATACTAAGAATTCATGACTTCTGTCATTTTGAAACATTTAGCATATTACTAAGCTGCCTTTTCCTGATTTAATGGTCTAGTCTTTTTAAAAAAAGATTTGTTTATTTTACTTGAAAAAGTTAGAGAGAGAGATAGAGGGAGAGATAGAGAGCTTCCATCTGCTGATTTATTCCTGAAATTGCCACAGTGGCCAGAAGCTGGGCAGGTCTGAGGTCAAGAACCATGAGCTTCTTCTGGATCTCGCACCTGGGTACTGGGCTATCCTCTACTGCTTTCCCAGGCCATAACCTGCAAGCTGGATCAGAAGTGGAGTAGCTGGAACTCGAACTGATGTCCATATGGGCTACCAGTGTCACAGGGAGAGGATTGGCCTATTTTGCCACTGCACCGTCCCTAAGTGGTCTAGACTTAAGTTCTTTCCAGAAACAGTGAAGATCACTATGGAATTTTGAGTGCAATAATAGACTTAAAGCCTTTTCTTAACTTTTTTTTTTAAAGATTTATTTTGATTGGAAAGTCAGATATACAGAGAGGAGGAGAGACAGAGAGGAAGATATTCTGTCTGTTGATTCACTCCCCCAAGCAGCTGAAACGGCCAGAGCTGAGCCGATCCGATCCAATCCGAAGCCAGGAGCCCAGATCCTCTTCTGGGTCTCCCATGCAGGTGTAGGGTCCCAAGGCTTTGGGCCATTCTCCACTGCTTTCCCAGGCCACAGCAGGGAGCTGAATGGGAAGCAGGGCTGCCGGGATACAAACCGGCACCCATATGGGATCCTGGCACATGCAAGGTGAGGACTTTAGCTGCCAGGCTACTATGCTGGGCCCTTTTGTTTTTCAGTTGGATATGACAGCCAAAACAATTGCATTACAAGAGCATATATAATTTATTCAAATGGATGTAGAAATAAGTCTGTAATAAAAACAAACGTTTTATCATTTATAAACATATCAGAACTAAAAGACCATACTATCTGTTGCATGTTCTTTATTTTGAACTTAATACAATGAAGTGCTTGGCAAGAGTGTTTCAGCTTTTAGACAGTTTCTATTCAAACATACTCAGATGAGAGTAGTTAGAAAAATAGGGGGAACTTTAAAAGAGTACTATAACATGTGGAAGGAGAACTGGACTGTCCAGTCAAAAACATGTATTAGGTCTTTAAAAAAATATTTGAAGGAATTAGAGAAAGAGAGAGAGAATCTTTTATTCACTGGTTCACTCCCCAAGTGGCTACTCACGCCACAGCTTAACCAAGTGGAAAGCAGGAGCCAGGAGCTTCATCCACTTGGGTTCAGGCTCTTTAGTACTTAAGTCATTTCCTGCTACTTTCCCAAGCTGTTAGCCGCGAGTTGGATCCAAGTGGAACAGCTGGGACACATGGAATGCTGGTAGTGCGGTTGGCAGTTTTACCTTCTGAACCACACTAACTACTGTCAATTGTACTGCTTTTGTGTTTGGTTCCTTTGTAAGTGTTTGTAGAGTGGCTGTCCTTCCTCTCCACTCTCTGCCCTCCCCCCACCCTCATCTTAAGTGAGCTTGAAACAGAAGCTGTATCTCATATTATAGGGTAGTTATTTTGCAAACTTTTAGCTATTTTATTTTCTGTCTGCCACATGATGAGAAATTCCTGTAGGTATTCTACAACTCAGAAAGGTAATTATGTCTTCTTGATCATTTCCCTGTTAGTATTCTTGAAAGAGTAGTATTTATTCACCTCTCTGTTTCGAGTTTTTTGGTTGCTCCCGGTTAGCAGGTACTGACCTTCCTTTTGACTTTTCTACTGAATGTGACGGTTGCAGTCACCCTTTTTTGAGACTTTCATTTTCTAACTTTAGAAACCAAATTTCCCTGCTTTTGTATTTCTCCATCCCCTCTTCTCCCTAAATAGTTTAATTTTTCCTTAGTTTGTCTTGAATATGCTTTTCTGCCTGTTGTTCTCTGTTGATTTTCTTTTATTGCTACTCATCTTCCAGGAAATTATCCGTGAAAGTAGGTAAATCAGACTGGCAACCAGGATTGGAAGCTGGGCAATCCATGTTACTATTAGCTGTTTACTTTGATCAGGTTACCTGTTTTGGTTTCAGTATCCTTATTTGTAAAATGAAGGGATTGGGCTGGATGACATTTAAGTACTTGTATTCAAACAGTATTTTTGCTTGTCATATGAGAAAAGCCAGTGGTAATACTTAGGTACTAGGAAATGTGTGTAGCTTTTTGAATGATATACTTTGTGAGTGCTTTGAAATTAACTAAAGTTAAGGAAAAGCAGCTGGCAACCTGAAATTGTAAAAGTGCTATTTTGAAAGGAGTAAAAAAATTTTTTCAATATGTTTTTTATCTTGAGTATATATGCTCAGTTACTTTGATAAAAATATAAAGAAGGACTCTTTAGGTTATACTTTAATGAAAATATAATAATAATATCAACCAAATGCAAGCAATGCTTTTGAAATAGAACTCTAGAATTTTAGAGTTGATGAACTAAAAAATGGATTTTTAATAATTAGAAATTCAGTTAGGTAGACTTGATTTCTTTACAATCTTATTGTGGGGTCAATAATGTTAAGGTGAATTTCAGTTCAGTGTTTGAACAGTTATATTTTCTAAATCAGTAGAATGTAAATAATAACTTTTTTTAAGATTTATTTATTTTATTGGAAAGTCAGATATACAGAGAGGAAGAGAGACAGAGAGGAAGATCTTCTGTCCGATGATTCACTCCCCAAGTGACCACAACGGCTGGTGCTGCGTCGATCCGAAGCCGGGAACCAGGAAACTCTTCCAGGTCTCCCATGCAGGTGCAGTGTCCCAATGCTTTGGGCATTCCTCGACTGCTTTCCCAGGCCACCATCAGGGAGCTGGATGGGAAGTGGAGCTGCCGGGATTAGAACCGGCGCCCATATGGGATCCTGGCGCGTTCAAAGTGAGTACTTTAGCTGCTAGGCCACGGCGCCAGGCCCAATAATAACGTTTTAACTTAAGTTTTTTTTAAAGAAAAATATTGAAATGTAATTCATGTATCATGCAGTTCACACATTAGAAGTATGCAATGCAATGTTTTGGTATGTTACATTATCAACTTTATAATACTTAAAATATTTATTTATTTACTTGAAAGAAGAGATACAAGGAGATAGGGGCAGAACCAGAGAGAAAAGTCTTCCATCTGCTACTTAGAGCCACCGGCATTCCAGCTGGCACCCATTTGGAGTGCCAGTGTTGCAGGTGATTGCTGAAGCCACTGTGCCACAATGTTTAACCTACTACTCTGTATATTATTTACTTTTAAAAATTACAGTAACATACGAAGTTTTACCATTTTAAATATCTTCAAGTGTTCAACTCAGTGGCACCAGTTACATTCACTATGTGGTGCACCCATTAAAAAAACCTGTTGGTCACCTCACCAAGGGAAACTGTGTAACCATGAAGCGGACTACCTATTCCCTCCTCTTCCTTCTCCTTCTCCTCCTCCTCCTCCAGACAATGGGTGGCAGGTGACTTTTAATCTCTCCGATTTCACACTTTTGTCTACTAGGTATCTTATCATGTAGAATCGTGTAATATGTGTCCTTTTGTAATGGGCTCTCATTTTGTTTAATGTTTTCAAGGTTGTGCTGTAGCAGCTATCAGAATGTCAGTACTTTTTAAGGCTAAATACTGTTTGAATATTTGTATATATCATATATATATATATATGTATACTCTTTATCTTTCTAATTTTAATATATGTGCTGCCAAAGTGAGCACCATATATATATATATATATATATATATATACACTCTATTTTTTCAAAGATTTTTATTTTATTTTTATTGGAAAGAAGAGAGAGGAGAGACAGAGAGGAAGATCTTCCATCTGATGTTTCACTCCCCAAGCGGCCGCAAATGCTGCAGCTGAGCCAATCCGAAGCCAGGAGCCTCTTCTGGGTCTCCCACGCAGGTGTAGGGTCCCAACGCTTTGGGCCGTCCTCAACTGCTTTCCCAGGCCACAAGCAGGGAGCTGGATGGGAAACAGGGCCGCCGGGCTTAGAACCGGCCCCCCATAGGTTCCCGGTGCATGCAAGGCGAGGACTTTAACTACTACGCCATCGCGCCGGGCCCATATACTCTTGAATTGCTTCCAGATTTGGGTGTTGTGAATGGTGTTGCAGTGAACACTGATATACAATTATCCATCTAAATTCTTGTTTTCAGTTCCTTTGGTTATATACCAAAAATGTAATTACATTTCTAGATTATATGATAATTAAATGTTTAATGTGTTGAAGAACTTCTGTTTTCTATAGCGACTGAACCATTTTACATTCCCACTAATTATGAGGATTCTAATTTATTGTTATCTTTTTTATAGATTAAAGTGTGTGTGGGGGAGGGATCAGTGGTGGCATAACAGGCTGATACTCTGCCAGTGGTGCCAACATACCATATGGGTGCCAGTTCACATCCCAGTTGCTCTGCTTTCAATTCAGCTCCCTGTTTATGGGCTGGGAAGGCAGCAGAGGATGGCCAAGAACTTGGGACCCTGAGCCCATGTGGGAGACCTAAAAGAAGTTCCTGACTCCTGACTTCAGATTGGCTCAGCTCCGGCCATTGTGGTCATTTGGGGAGTGAGCCAGGAGATGAGAGATCTTTCTCTTTGTCTCTTCTTCTCTCTGTAAATCTTCCTTTCCAATAAAGATAAATAAATAAATCTGGGGAAAAAGAGATTAAATTATTTATTTTACGGGTGAGGTAGGAGAGACAGAGAGGTATGTTTGCTGGTTCACTCCTCAAATGGGCACAACAGCCAAGGTTGGACTAGGCTGAAGTCTGGAGCCAGGAACTCCATTTTACTTGGGTGGAAGCAGCCCAAGTTCATGGACCATCTTTCTGCTGTCTTTCCAGGCACACAGATAGGATGCTGGACTAGAAGCAGAGCAGCCAGAACTCAATATGGGGTTCTTGTGTTGTAAGGAGCAGTGTATCCTGCTGTAACACAGTCTTGGCACCTCTAATTTCTTCATATTCTCATCAACACTTGTTATTTTAAATTCTTTGTTTTAGATTTATTTATTTTTATTGTAAAGTCAGATATATACAGAGAGGAGGAGAGACAGAAAGATGTTCCATTCGATGGTTCCCTCCACAAGTGGCTGCAATGGCCGGAGCTGTGTTGATCCCAAGCCAGGAGCAAGGAGCTTCTTCTAGGTCTCCCACACCCCGGTGCAAGGTTCCAAGGCTTTGGGCCATCCTCGACTGCTCTCCCTGGCTACAAGCAAGGAGCTGGATGGGAAGCAGGGCTACCGGGATTAGAACCAGTGTCCATATGGGATCCTGGTGCATGCAAGGCGAGGACTTTAGCTGCTAGGCTACTGCGCTGGGCCCTATTTTTAAAATTTTAAACAAGGGTTATTTATTTATTTGAAAGCAGAGTAATAAAGAAAGAGGGAGAGAGAGAGAAACACCTCTGATTTTCAGGTTTATTGCCTAAATCCCTGGAACAGTAAGGCTGGACCAGACTGAATTTTAGGAACCATGAGCTCCAACTAGGTGTCACACCTGGATGGCAGGAATTCAAGCACTTGGGTCATTACCTGCTGCCTCCATGTGCCTTAGAAGGAAGCTAGATCTGAAACGTGAGTAGCCAGGACTTGAAACAGAAACTCTGGTGTGAGATAAGGGCATAGCAAGTGGTGACTTAACATGCTCTGCCGTAACACTAGCCCTTATTTTATGTTATTTGAAACATTCTTATTCTGGCTATTATAATGTCTATAAAGTGGTATTTCATTTTTGTGTGTGTCTTCAAAGGTTTATGTCTGAGCCTGGCGCAGTAGCCTAGTGGTTAAAGTCCTTGCCTTGTATGTACTTGGATCCCATGTGGGCGCTGGTTCGTATCCCAGTTGCTCCATTTTCATCCAGCTCCCTGCTTGTGGCGTGGAAAAGCAGTGAAGGATGGCCCAAAGCCCTGGGACCCTGCACCCCCATGGGATACTCAGAAGAAGCTCCTGGCTTCTGGCTTCGGATTGTCTCTGCTCCTGCCATTGCTGCCACTTGGGGGGAATGAATTAGTGGATAGAGAATCTTTCTGTCTCTCCTTCTCTCTGTAAATCTGACTTTCCAATAAAAATAAGTCTGGAGCTTCATCTGCGTCTCCCACATGGATGCGGAGGCCAGAGCACTTCAGTCATCATTTGTTGCCTCCCACGGTGCATTGGCAGAAAACTGGAGCAGAAGCAGTGTAGTGGGGACTGAAACTAGCACTCAGCTAGGGGATGAGAGCATTCCTAAGAGTGACTTAACCTGTTATGCCATAATGTGCATTCCTGGAATTCCACCCTAGGGGATATATTCTGGATATTAACTGCCTTTGAGATAAGTGATTTTTTAATGTTTTCTCTCATTTTGTAGAGTTCCTTTCATTTTCCTGATATTATTATTAGTAGTAGTAGTATTTTATTTGAAGGATATAGAGAGGAGGGGCAGCAAATAGAGATAGACATATATAGAGAGATTTTCCATCTCTGGTTCACTCCCCAAGTGACCACAATGGCCGGAGTTGGGCTGACCTGAAGCCAGGCTCCAGCAACTCCTTCTGAGTCTTCCATATGGGTTGAGGGGCCCAAGCAGTTGGGACATCCTCTGCTGCTTTCCCAGGATTGTTATAAGGGAGCTGTATTGCAAGTGGAGCAGCTGAGACACAAACCTATGGTCATATAGGGTGCCAACATCATGGAGAGAGGCTGAGCTTGCTATGTAGCAGCATTGGTCCCTACATTATTGTTTTATTAAGAATATTTATTTATTTAAATGGCAGGATAACAGAAACAAAGATCTTTTGTTTGCTGGTTCACTATACAAATGGTAGTTACAGCTAGTGGTGGGCCAGGCCAAATACAAAGTAAAGGAACTCTTGACTGGGAGCTTCAAAGAAGTGGAAATTATTCAAATCTCAAGCTTTTGATCAAAACCTGATAGTAGAGCACAGCAAATATATTTTACGAAGCCCTCTTAGGTGATTCTGATGGGAACTAAAACATGAGAAATATGGATATATATGGTTAATGTGCAGTCCCGTTCTTTCTTTGAGAGGGAGAGAAAGAGATTAGGCTCAAGGTCCACCCCCTCAGCTCACTACCCAAATACCTTTCCAGACTGGAGCTAGGAACTCAGTCCTGGGTCTCCCACGTGGGTGTCAGGTACCCAACTTCTTAAGCTGTTCCTTACCTGCTACCTCTCAGCAGGCACTTGACCAGTAAGCTGGTATTGAGGGCAAATGTGGCACTGAAATACAACCACTCTGATATGGATTGTGGGTTTTCCAACTGGCATCCTAACCACTAGGCCAGATGCCTATCCAAAGCCTACCTTTTTTTTTTTTTTTTAAAGATTTTATTATTATTGGAAAGCCGGATATACAGAGAGGAGGAGAGACAGAGAGGAAGATCTTCCATCCGATGTTTCACTCCCCAAGTGAGCCGCAACGGGCCGGTGCGCGCCAATCCGATGCCGGGACCTGGAACCTCTTCCGGGTCTCCCATGCGGGTGCAGGGTCCCAAAGCTTTGGGCCGTCCTCGACTGCCCTCCCAGGCCACAAGCAGAGAGCTGGATGGGAAGTGGAGCTGCCGGGACTAGAACCGGCGCCCATATGGGATCCCGGGGTTTTCCAGGCGAGGACTTTAGCAGCTAGGCCACGCCGCCGGGCCCCAAAGACTACCTTTTTAACCTGGATATTGTTATTGTAGTCACGTTTAGGCAAACCGTTGTTTTGGTGCTTATGAAATGTTAAAATTGCACATCCCGTTTTGGAGTTACTAGGATAGCTCAAGTAATTTAGACCCTTTATTTGAATTCTCCTACTGAATTTCTTATTGCAACTCACCTTATGT
Organism: Ochotona princeps; assembly: GCF_030435755.1. Classification (NCBI taxonomy): domain Eukaryota; kingdom Metazoa; phylum Chordata; class Mammalia; order Lagomorpha; family Ochotonidae; genus Ochotona; species Ochotona princeps. The sequence goes on from NC_080836.1 coordinate 77,352,415, forward strand.
AAAAAGTATAAAATATTTTTGTGTGTATACGAGAGCAGAGATAGAAGTATTTTTTAAAAAGATTTATTTTTTTTAAAGATTTATTTATTTTTATTGTAAAGTCAGATATACAGAGAGAAGGAGAGACAGGGGAGGATCCTCCGTCTGATGATTCTCTCCCCAGGTGACTGCATCTGTCAGGGCTGCGCTGATCTGAAGCCAGCAGCCAGGAGCCTCCTCCAGGTCTCCCATATGGGTGCAACATTCCAAGGCTTTGAGCCGTCCTCAAGCAGGGAGCTGGATGGGAAGTGGGGCCACCGGGATTAGAACCAGCGATCATATGGAATCCCCGTGCTTTTGAGGACTAGCCACTAGGCCACCGTGCTGGGCCCCTATCTGTAAATTCTTAAGTGAAACAAATTAATGAATCTTTTTAAAGTTAATGTCTCTCTTAAAGACTCATTTTTTTTTTTAATTGGAAAGTCGAGCATACAGAAAAGAAGAGAGACAGAGAAAGATCTTCCATCTGCTGATTCACTCCCCAAGCGGCCATAATGGCTGGAGCTGCGCTGATCCGAAGCTGTGAGCCTGGATTCTCTTCCAGGTCTCCCACATGGGTGCAGGGTCACAAAGCTGTCCTCGACTGCTTTCCCAGGCCACAAGCAGGGAGCTGGATGGGAAGCGGGGCTGCCAGGATTAGAACCGGCGCACATATGGAATTCCGGCACATGCAAGGCGAGCACTTTGGCCACTGAGCTAATGTGCTGGGCCCCCTGAATAACTCTTAAACAGAAGTCAAATTGTGACATTTCTTTGCTTGAAGTGTCCCTCTCCATCTTATTCAGAATAATGGTCATAGTCATTTAAGATATTCCAACTACATGTGCTAAACTCTGCATAGCTCAACTTTTGTTTTACATTTACCTTTATAAATAATGAAGTAGGTTACTTTTAAGATACATTATTGTATATAGTATACTAGTGACAATATATTTGGGGGAAAAAAGAGAAAAGTCGCATGATCATTTCTTGAGACCTTGGTATATCCACCAAGTGTATTATCTCATTTTTTTCCCCTTCTATTTTATGATACAGTTCCATAGGCTTTGGGATTTCGCTTACCCTCTCCCCAAATTCCCTCCCCCCCAACTGATTTCCTTCATATTATTACAATAGTATAGTCCCTTATTAGCAGTCATAAGTCTGTCAGTATGTTGTCGAAACATACTGAATACTGCTATTGATTTTCTTTATTCTGCAGTTGAGTAAACTGAGTAATTTTGGTGTTCAAGTACAGGTCACTGTGGCTGCACAGCACAGCATTCATAAAGCATAGAAAGCATGTAGAACGTAGAGCATTACCTGAAGTTGGGAAATGCATCAGGCATTTCAGGCCTCAGAACATGTTTCTCGTGTTTTAATCATTTAGGGATAATTGTCCCGACTGAGCTATGTCTTAGTTATTATCTCTTATTTTGCTGAAAATGATAGCACATACCTTAAATTTTGGTCTTAGTATAGTGTTTGAATGTTGGTGAGTAAAGTTCATTCATGATTTAAAGTTTCAGTTTTGTTAAAGAACACAAGTTAGATTAGAAGAGGCTTGATGACGTAGTCAGTTGATGATAGATTTTAATGTTTCCATGTGTTGTTTTGGTGATTAGAATCCTCAGGGGCCAGTCTAGTGTGAAGAGTAATTTTTTTTTTTTAGTTGCTGTACGTAGGCCTTATACAAAAGGTCGGGTTAAAAATTGTCAGACGATACTGCAAGATGAGTTTATTCTTGTTATTATTGAAATAAAGTTTTGTGTGTGAGTGATATAATTCTTCTGGATGTTTTCTTCTTTTTGCTAAACCAATGTGTTAGCTTGATGAAATATTATCAAGGTTGTTAAAGTGTAAATTCAGTTTAGCTTTTAGCACTTTTATTCATTTATTCAGCTGTTCTCTAGGAATTATTATTTTGGCCACTAGGTTTATGAATAATTCAGTTTTATTGATTCCTTACAGCTAAGGCTCTCTTTTAAAAGCAAGGGATTAGAGACCGGCATGCATAGTGGTTAAGATGTCAGTTAAAGTGCTCAGGTTGTGCAGACTTTGTGGTACTGTGGCAGGTTAAGCTGGCACACAGGACACTTTACAGTCCTTGTAGTCTTTGTCAGCTGTGGGCATGGGAGTAAAGCAGCAGACGGGATGATGGGTGGGTGTCACTTTCTCCTGCAATTCGGTGTTCAGTTTCATATTTTCCCCAATCTCTAGGATATGTGTCTAGAAGGGAATCTGGGCAGTAGGACCAAAGTCTTCGGGAAGATGAACTTCTTCATGTTGATATGCTTTGTGTGTTTTATATCTGCTTTTAGATTTTGATCTTATTTTGTTAAATATTTTTTGGCTTTTAAGATTCTAAAATTATAATATCGTTGTAATAGTTTGTGAATTATAATGAAGTATATAAATTAAAAAGGCCCATTCTCTTTTTAGTTTTTATTTAATCCCATTCCTTAGATTCATTTCAGAGTAAAATATTTCATATCTGTTGTAAACACTACATATAAACATCTGTATATGATTTGTGTTTGCTTTGTATGAGGTGGAATTGCATTATGTATATCGTACATACATTTGTGTGATTTCATGGAGGACAGTACAAGTAAGATTGCTTGCTCAAACTGTTGTACAGTTAACACTTTGATATAAACTGCTAAATTCCTTCAAAGAAAGGTTGTATCTGTTTTCCATTAGTAGTCTGTCAGAATTTCCACTTTTTAGACCTTTTCCAAATATTGGTGTTTTTCATTTTTACCTAAGCAAATTAGTATATTTTCTTTCAATTTGTGATGCTTTATTTATTAAGGGAGCTAAACTTCTTGTTTCTCTGACTTGCCTGTTCATAGATCAGGTTAGTTTTTCTAAGAATTTCTTTTTCTCATTTGCATGAAGGTGTATGATATAAAAGATGCTATTCAGTTAGTACTGTTAATTTTTCCCTTTATGAATCTTATTTTGTGTTATCTTAGTACCTTTACCAAATCCACAATTACCAAAAGTTATAGTAATTTCTATAGTTTATTTATTTTTAAATTCTGTTTACCTGAAAGGCAGAGCAACAGAGTAAGGGAAATGGAAAGAAATGTCTTCTGTCCTCTGTTTCATTTTCAAGTGTCTGCAGCATCCAGGGCTAGGCCATGCCAAAGCCAGGAGTCCATCTGGGTCTGCCATTGTAGCTAGAAGGAACCCAGGCACTTTGGCCATTATGTGCTGCCTCCCAGGCACAAGTAGGAACCTGGATCAGAAGTGTTGAGGTGGCCAACACTTGAATCAGGCACTCCAGTATCCCCTTGTGCTGTTTAACCTGCTGTATTGCATGTCCTTCCCATTCTATACTCTTGCCTGTTGTATTCTATACCTCTTACATAGGCAGGGTGTCTTTTCTTTTTAGTGTTTCTAAGACTTTATGTATTTATTTATTTATTTATTTATTTTATTGGAATGTCGGATCTACAGAGAGCAGGAGAGGACGTGAGACACTAGGCTACCGTGCTGGGCCCACAGGTCTTTTCAGCACTGAATTCCAGCCATGGAGAGTGTGTGCCATTTGGATTCAGCACTGTTTCGGGACAGTTTGTTTAAAATGCATAAAATATGTTTTTGCTGACATGTCACAATGGATTTTATGCTTTTCATGATAAATAGGTGACTAATATCAATTGGTTAAAGTGCCTGAGTAGGGATGGGCATTTGGCACAGCTGTTGAGTTGCTTCTGTGGAACCCAGGGTTTCATACTGAGTACCTGGGTTCTCAGTTTCACTTCTGGTTTCTGCTTTCTTTTTATGTGCACTCTGGGAGGCAGCAAATGATGGATCTAGTACTTGGGTCCTTGTCATTCAGGTTGAGCTTAGGGCTCCTGTCTTGCCTGACCCAACGCTGACTATTGGTTCACTCTCCAAGTGTCTACAATGGCTGGAGCTGAGCCAGTCTGAAGCCAGGAACCAGGAGGCAGGAGTCAAAGATATAGAATATCTAGACACAGTAACAAAGATACTGTTTAGGAATGGATGCATTATGTGGCTTGACTGACATGGAAAAGGACTTAAAATCCCTTGAAGTTGGGTGAAGGGAATTTCGGTAGTTATGCAGGTATTTTTTGGAAGAACTGCCAGGTGGTTAAAGTACAGTGACTGAAAGTATGACTGAACTTTAAACATGGACACAGGGTGAGAGAGTGGACTGTACAAGATGGTAGACTGCACAAGAACAGAGAAGGGAAAAATGCATCTAACTTGAGCAATCCTTTGTCATCCCTAAGGCTGCTAAATTTTAGATCTGATTAACAATTTTGTTATGGAAGGAGTTTGAGTTGCTGGTTAAGGGTGAGGTTAGTTGATTTATATATTCTATTTTACTTATTATTTGCTCAGCTAATGTATTCTAATAATACTTCAATCCTGGAGTTCTGGCTAATGGGGACCATGCTATGTGGGATAAGTGTTGTAAAGGGAATAGAGATGGTTATGGAGGTAGAGATATGGTTCATAAGAGACATCTGTATGCTTCAGTATTTTGCAGATGAGCAGCAATATATATGTATATTTTAAGGTTTATTTATTTTTATCAGAAAGGCAGATTTATAGAGGGAAGGAGAGACAGAAAGATTTTTTATTGGCTGGTTCACTGCCCAGGTGGCTGCAAGGCTGGAGATGAGCTGATCTGAAGCCGGAAACCAGGAGCCAGGAAGTTCCTCTGAGTCTCCAATGCAGATGCAGGATCCCACGGCTTTGCTTTCCCAAGCCACGAGCAGGGGACTGGAGAGGAAATGGATCAGCCAGGACACAGATTGGCACCCATATGGAATGCTAGTGCATGCCAGGCAAAGACTTTAGACATTGAGCCATCGTATTAGGCACAGCAACATATTTTCTTAATGTGAATGTCAGTTTTCTAGGGTGAATTTTTTTTATTGATATACTACATCTTTAATATAATAAAGTTTGAGCAGGATCAACAGGTATTTTTTCTTCTGAAAGTTTGACCAAACTTGTGCTGAAATGTATGTTTCACTGATGTAAGATATAGTATTGGTTTTAAGAGGCACTACAAAAAAGAATGAAACTAATAAATGTTAAATTAATCCCAATTTCAGTTATTAAATTTGCAGTGTAATGTTTTCAGTTGTTACAGCTGAATAATATATACATTTTATAAGATATTAGCTGTTTATTAGTACCCATTTTAATTTTTAAGACTTTATAATTTTTATAAAAATGTATTTTTCTTTTATTTTTATTACAAGGTCAGATATACTGAGAGGAGGAGAGATAGAGAGGAAGTGGAGCTGCTGAGATTAGAACCAGCGGCCATATGGGATCAAGGCGAGGACCTTAGCCACTAGGCCACGCTGCTGAGCCCTGTATTTTTATTTTCAAAGGTAGAGAATCTTCTCTCTACTGGTTCATTCTGCAAGCATCTGCAACAACAAGGGATGGGTCCGGCTGAAGTCAGGAGCACAGGAATCAGTCTAGATTTTGCATATGCATGGCAAGGACCTATGTAAGTGAGTCATGATTAGCAGGAAGCTGCATTGGAAGCAGGGTATCTGAGGCTTCAGTCAGGCGTTGCAGTATGGATGCATGCATCCCAACATGGGACACCGCATAGGACACCAGCATCCCTTATTGCAGTGCCAGTTCAACTTCCTGGTAAGAGATAGCAGGTGATGACTCAATAACGTAGGTCGCTACCTCCCATGGGGGAGATGCTGACGGAGTTCTGATCCAGTCTTCTTTGGCTTTGTGATAGTGCCTCCAACTATAGTGGGCTCTTGGATAGTGAAACCGGTGGGAGATCTCTATCTTTCAAATAAAATGAAAGTATTTTTTAAAAATGTAAAGTTTAGATTTGTTCTGAAAGAATCAGAGCAAGATAATTATCTAATTTTCATTTTCAAGGTTTACTCTGGTTTGTTTGGAAAGGGATTAGTTATAGAAGAAACAGGAGATTGGGTAGACAGATGTTGTAGTTAGTCTAGATGACATGGGTCTTGGATTTAGTGGGTGCGATTTTTAAAAAAGTTCTCTCTCATACTTATTTTAGAAGTCTGTTATTTAAAAGTGTTAGTATATATACAAGTTTGTATTAATGTTTTTTTGTATTTTTGTTCATTGGAAAAATATAAACATGATAAGTTCATATCAAGCAATAATTCAATGGAAAGGTATAGAGTCCATCTCCCTGATTGTGTGACTATTTATTATGCAGAGATTACAGACTGCACAATAATTCCTACTCATATGGTTCTTTGTAGATGAGGACTTTCCTGTTTGTCCTGTTCTTAATTGGCTGTTACTGCAGTGTTTGAAGTCTAGGGCCCTACCTCATTTCTATTCTCATTTAGAGAATATGTAATCTTTTTATTTCCCCCACTTAGGTATATGTATCTCAGATTTTTGTTGTTGTTTTGTTGCTAGTCTTCTGTCTTCTCCTTCATCTTACACCTATACTCATAAATGAGTGATTCTGTCTCTAGCATAGTTTTTAGTCTTTTTTTAATTCCTTTTATTTATTTATTTTTTTGCAAAGCAGGACTTATTTAGAGAAAAAGAGTTCCTGCCATAGTGGCAGGAGGGAGTTCCATGTGTCCCTAGGGGAAAAAAAAAAAGACACCAGTTTTTAAAAAAAGATTTATTTATTTTTTAACTTCAGAGCAGATTTGCAGAGCAAGAGGGAAAGAAATCTTTCATCCACAGTTCATTGCCCAACAAGGCTGCAACAGCCAAAGTTGAGCCAATCCAAAGCCAGGAGTTAGAAGCTTCCTCTGCGTCTCCCACATGTATGCAGGGGTTCACAAACTTGAAACATCCTCTACTGCTTTCCCAGGCCATCAGCAAGGAGCTGGATAGGAAATGAAATAGCTGGAACACAAACTGGTACCAATGGGGGATGAGGTGTTGTGGGCCAAGGATTAGCTATCAACTTTTCCTTACCCTTCGTTACTGTCAGATAATATTGGAGTTGTTTGGAGATGCTATATTCTTTAGAAAAGTCAGAGTTATAAAGAGAAGGAGAGACAGTGAGAAAGATCGTTCATCTGCTGGTTCACTCCCCAAGTGGCTGCAGTGGTCGGCCAGAGCTAAACCAATCCAAAGTTAGGAGCCAGGAGTCCCTGCCAGGTGTCCCGTGCAGGTGCAGGTCCCAAGTCTTTAGGCTGTCCTCGATTACTCTCCCAGTCCACAAGCAGGGAGGTGGAAGAGAAGTGGGGCAGCTGGGACATGAACTGGCTCTCAAATGGGATCCTGGCGTATGCAAGGCGAGGGTTTTAGCAATTAGGTATTGTGCCAGGTCCCTGAAGATGCTGTTTTCATACTTAGATTTTAGAATAAATTTATGATTTCAGAATCTCTAATGTCTCATAAATATTCATCTAACTAGACCTTGAATTATGAGCTATAATAGTTTAATTAATTAATTAAAATTTTTTTAGATGAATGAACTTTAATGTGATAATTGGGGGGTAGAATTAAGGTAGAATATTAGTGAAATGAAGGTTTTATGGCTGCCAGCAGTCTCAGCTAAATGAGTCTGTTTTTCTTATCTGATACCTTTGTAGTATTTTGCATGTAGTTTGCTGTCTTAATTTGTAGATCTTTAAGCATTCATGAGAGCTGTAGCTTTAGATGTTTTGCTTTCACCCATTATTTCAAACTACTGCATGTACAGAATATAAATTAAGGAATTTCTATCATTTTTCTGTTAGCCTTTTAGAAGCTTTTCTTATCTGTTGTTTCATAATTTATTGAAATTATTTTTTAAAATTGTTTTCTCTATAGGAAATTTTCTATCCTTTTCTTTCTTTGACTCTTGAATAAAGCAGTTTCTATCTTTGACTCTTGAGTTAAAGGAATTCTTTCCTTTTTTTTATCTAAAATATTTTTTTATTGGAAAGTCAGATTTACAGAGAAGGAGAGACACAGAGAAAGATCTTCCATCTGCTGATTCACTCCCCATGTGGCTGCAACAGCCAGAGCTGAGCTGATCTGAAGACAGGAACCAGGAGCTTCTTCCAGGTCTCCCACGTGGGTGCAGGGTCCCAAAGCTTTGGACTGTCCTCGACTGCTTTCCCAGACCAGAAGCAGAGAGCTGTATGGGAAATGGAGTAGCCGGGATATGAACTAGCACCCATATGAGATCCCAGCGCATGCAAGGTGAGGACTTTAGCTTCTAGGCTACTGCGCCAGGCCCAAGAATTATTTCTGAGTTAGTGTATTTTTCTATTTCACACTGCTTTAGCTTTAAAAGTAAGTGGTTTTTTTCGTTCATTATTGAAAATTAATAAAGAAAAACATAGATTAGATTTTTAAGAGCCAAATTTTAACTCTACCTGACCTTTTAATAATGCCTATTGGAAAGGCTAGACAAATGTAGAGAGATTTTTGATCTACTGGTTCATTCCCTAAATACCTTGTAATAGCAGGGATGGGGGCATACTAAAGCCAAGAGCTAAGAATTCTGTCAGGTCTCCCATGTGAATGGCAGAGACTCCATATTTGAACCATCATCTGCTGCCTTAAAGGTATATTATTAGGAAGCTAGTTTGGAAGGAATTCTGATACACAGTGAGTGGGTGTTCCTAGTGGTAGCTTAGCCCTGGGCTGATGTCCGCCCGTCACATTTTTCTTTTTTGGTTTTTAAAAGACATTTATTTATTTGAAAGGCCCAACAGCAGCAGCAGAAAGAGGGAGAGCAGGAGGAGGGAGAGAGAGACCTTATTCCTACTGATTCACTCACCAAATCACAGCAACTGCCAGGTCTGGGCAGGGTCAGATCCAGGAACCTGTGGCTCCATCCTGGTCTCCCATGTGGGCCGTGGAGTTGTAGGGGTGCAAGCATTTGGGCCGTCATCTAATGCCTCCTTAGACACATTAGCAGGAAGTTGGATTGGAAGTGTGGTTGTCAGAATTGGAACTGGTGTTCTTATATGAGATTCTGACGTTGGGAGTGACAGCTTAAGCCACTGTGTCACATCTGACTTGTTAGCATAGGTGCATTTGTCCTAAATAGAGCATAAGAACTTTTACAGAGTAAAAAACCCATATGATTTATGTTAGTATGTTAATGGAACCGTGAAAACCCTATTTTTGGTGCTACTATCTTGACTTCTGATATTATAGATTAGTATTAAATATAGGTTATTCATTAATTCATTTTATTTAACAATATTTATTTGAAAGGCAAAGCTAGAGAGAGAGAGATTGAGTTTTCATTCACTGGTTCACTCTCCAAATAGCTGCAATGGCCGAATCTAGGCCAGTGTGGAGCCAGGAGCTTCTTCCTGGTCTCCCATGTGGTTACAGGGGTGCAAGCACTGGGACCATCCTCTGTTGCTTTTTGAGGAACATGAGCAGAGAGCTGGATTGAAGCAGCTGGGGCTCCGACTGGATCTATATAGTATACTGGTGCTGGCTTTACCTGCTCTGCCATAACCCCGGCCCCAGACATTAATTGTTAAGTTGATATTCGTCATATTGGATTTTGCTTCTTGAAATATCACTGTATACCCCCCCCTTTTTTTTTTACTAGTTTCATTCAACAATTGAAGTTGTATAAGTTGTCTTAACATGGAGGCACAATTACTTTTTCCCCATTATTTGAAGTGCTTTTGGCTAGCTAATAATGTTCTTTTCTTTATAACCCCTGTGTTTATTTTCTACTAGTCTTTCAATCCCTAAGTTTTTTTTTTAAAAAAGATTTATTTATTTTAGTTGAAATCTGAGCTACAGAGAAAGGAAGAGAGGAAGAATCAGAGAAATCTTCCATCTACTATTTCATTCCCCAAATGGCTGCAGTGGCCAGACCTGGGTCCCACTGAAGCTGGGAGCCAGGAACTTCCTCTGGGTCTCCCATGTAAGTACAAGGACCCCAGTCCTTGGGGCCATCGTCTGCTCCCTCCCCAGGCCATTATCAGGAAGCTGTATTGGAAATGGAGCAGCCAGGACTAGAACTGGCGCCCATGTGGGTTAACGGTGCCACAAGCAGAGGATTATCATGCAGCCTCCCCCTCCTCCATATTTTTTGTGTCTACTTTTTTTTTAAAAAAGATTTTATTTTTATTGGAAAGTCAGATATACAGAGAGGACTATCTTCCATTTGATGATTCATTCCCCAAGTGGTCACAATGGCTGAAACTGAGCCAATCTGACGACAGGAGCCAGGAGCCGTCTCTGGGTCTCCCACGTGGGTGCAGAGTCCCAGGGCTTAGGGCTGTCCTTGACTGTTTTCCCAGGACGCAAGCAGGGAGCTGGATAAGAAATGGGGTTGCTGGGATTAGAACTGGTACCTATATGGGATCCCAGTGTGTGCAAGGTGAGGACTTTAGCTGATAGGCTACCATGCTGGGCCCATTTTGTGCCTACTTAAAGGTTGAATATGTCATTTGACTCTTAGGGTAGGGAACATAGGTTGCAAATATGGACCAATTTTAATCAAATAAATGGAGATAATTGGCTTTTGAAGGTAATAAGCACAATCAGAGGCTAAGGGTGGGCATCTCACCTAGTGGTTAAGATGCTTATGTCTTGTTTTGGAAAGCCTGTCTTCAATTCTTGGTTCCAACTCTTCGTTCTAGCAAGTTATGGCAACCTTTATGGGGGAATCTGGATTGAATTTTTGTCTTCTGACTCTGGTGCCAGCCCAAACTTGGCCATCATAATCATTTGGAGACTGAACCAACAGATGGGAGCTCTGTCTCTCTCTCTCTCTCAAATAATAATAAAAGAAAAATAGTAGATAATTCGAACAGTACCAAAGGGAAGAAAAAGTCGGTTTCTTAAATTTCTTCTTCTTCTTCTTCTTTTTTTTTTTTTTTTTTTTTTTGCTGTTCCCAGGGATCTGCACGTAGGGAAGACATTTAAGGGAAGTGAAGGAATACAGCAGTAGTGAAGATGGTAAGCAAGCTGTTGTTAGTTTAGCAGTAGCAGCATTTTCAGACTTTTCCACCAGGTGTAGAACCTCAGCTTTGCTGCATGTATTTTTCCCTTCGCATCTGTTTCCTGTTATTTTTCTTCTTTATTCAGATGACTTTTTTTCCTAGTTCTCCGCTTTTCAGAAAGGCTTCAAACTCCAAGGTGCAGCAGTCTTCAAGAGCCATTTCATATGCTGTACACAGCTTGTGAACGCCCTCCATAGTGCACACACTATACCACACAACTTCTAGATTCAGTTACAGAGAACTCCCTGAGGTGTGATTGCTGCAAAGCTCTCCAGTTAGTGACAGTTCCTTGGAGAAGCGTATTTGTTGTGTTTGTAGGCAACTTGGTTTAATGTGGTTTCAAAAGCTTTAAATACTGTGTAGAGAGCTACAGTGCTTGTCTGCCTATCCTCTAACATATCGGCCATTCCATTTGCCATGTTCCTTCTGGTCTTTTCTAAGTGTGTACTACAATGCTTATCAATAGTTGATTTTTGAAAGATTTATTTATTTCAACTGCAGACAGAAAGAGGATGAGAGAAAGAGATCTATTGTTTCATTCTTCAAATGACTGCAAACAGCGGTGGGTGGTCCAGGCTGAAATCTCTAGCCTGGAACCTTATCTGTGTCTCCATGGGAATGGCAGGGGCCCAAGCAGTAGGGCCATCTTCTGCTACTTTTCTGGGCACCTTTAGCAGGGAGCTGGAACAGAAGTAGAGTAAGTGGGGCTTGAACTGGTGCTCTGGGATGCTTGTGTTGTAGATCGTAGGCTGTGGTTTAACTCACTGCATCAAAATGGCAGTCCATAAATGATTTTTTTTTTGTTCCCTGTCAACGAGAGATCTGGAGTTGTTTTTTAAAGAGTTATTTATTTTTATTGGAAGGCAGATTTACAGGGAGAAGAAGAGGCAGGAGAAAGATCATCTGTCCCCTAGTTCACTCCCCAAGTGACTGCAGTGGCCAGAACTGAGCCAATCAGAAGCGCAGAGCTTCTGTGCCTCTTCTTCTTTTTAAATAAATCTAAAAAAAGTATTTGAGAGACCAAGAAATAGAATCAGAGGACACGTATCAGTTGGTCCATCCTCAGATACCTTGAGGGGCTGAGCCAAAAACTCAGTCCAGGTCTTTCATGTGGGTGGTAGGAATTCACCTTCTTGAGCCTTTTCCCTGTCCCCCAAGGTGTGCATTGTTGGAATCATGACTTATAGCTTGAAATTGAATCTAGCTATTCCTTTATGGGACAGTACATCCCAACTGGTGTCTTAAGCACTGGTCACACCCAACCCAGCTGCACCGTCCTCTTCCCCTTCCCCACACCCCATCCTTCAAGATTTGTCTATTTACTTACAAGGCAGAGTTACAAAGAAAGGGAGGGAAAGACAGTAAGTTATGTTCCATCCACCCGTTTATTCTCTAAATGGCTGCAATGGTCAGGACCTGGGCAGACTGCACCCAGGAGCTTGGAAATTTCATCTAGGCTTTCCACATGGATGGTAGGGGCCCAAGGATTTGGGCCATCCTCCACTGTTTTCCAAGATGCATTATCAGAGAGCTGAATCAAAGAACTTGAACAAGAAACTGGAGCTTCATTTGTGCCCATTTAGGATGCCAGCGTTGAAGATGTTGGCTTAACCTCTTAATGTGCTGTGCCACAACATTGGGCCCCTTTAATTATAGTTTCCTATTAACATGTACCCAGTTTCCAAAGTGTTGTAACGATTAGTTCAATTACATATGTCAAGATGTAAATTATATTTATCATCTTTTCTAAAATTTCAAAATTCAAAAACTGGTATTATTTTGTTAGCTTGCAACATCTTCATTTGGTGCCAAAAATAGATCTCATATGAAACTATTTACAGTTTTTTAAAAATATTTGTTTATTTTTTTTCCTTGAGGTTAGAGTTTATTATAAAGAAGGTCTCTGTCGTTTATTATTATTATTATTATTTTTTAAATATATGTTGGGCTTTTAATTAAGAAAAAAAAGCACAAATCCCATGTGCCACTACAAGATTTATTTATTTTTATTGCAAAGTCAGATATACCAAAGAAGAGAGAGAGAAGATCTTCTGACTGATGATTCACTCCCCAAGCAGCCGCAGTGGCCGGTGCTGCACCCATCCGAAGCCAGGAACCAGGAACTTCCTGCAGGTCTCCCACGTGGGTCAGGGTCCCAAGGCTTTGGGCCGTCCTCGACTGCTTTCCCAGGCCACCATCAGGGAGCTGGATGGGAAGTGGGGCTGCCAGAATTAGAACCGGTGCCCATATGGGATCCCGGTGTATTCAAGGCGAGGACTTTAGCTGCTAGGCCATCGTGCTGGGCCCTATTTACAGTTTTTGTAAGAGTAAATATACACCATGGGGGAAGGGTTTGGGGTGAAGGGGGGAGAATCCCAATACCTATGAAATTGTGTCATGTAATACAATGTAATTAATGAATTAAAAAAAGAGTAAATATACATACTTTTTTATTTTAAAATTTTTAAAATTATTATTATTAATTACATTGCATTATGTGACACAATTTTATAGGTACTGGGATTCCTCCCACCCCTCCCCAAACCCTCCCCCCATGGTGGATTCTTCCACCTTATTGCATAACCACAGTTCAAGTTCAGTTGAGATTCTTTCATTGCAAGCATATACCAAGCATAGAGTCCAGCATCTAATTGTCCAGATAAGTTCAGTGGCTTCTTGGGGAGACCATCTCTGGTCTGAAGGTAGAGCCGGGCAGAGTATCATTCCAATCAATTAAAAGCCCCAACATAACATCAGCATATTTCTTAAAATATAACAAAAATTCAGAAATGTTTCTTAACATCATTGTATATGTAACAGTCTCACAGATGCTAAGTCTTTTTTTTTTTTTTTTTTTTTTAAGATTTTTGTTTATTTGGAAGGCAAGGTTACAGAGGAAGAGGGAAAAGCAGGGATCTTTAGTCCTCCAACTCCCCAAGTTATCACACTGGCCTGGGCTGGAACAGGCTGAAGCTGAGTCAGGGACTTCACTAGATTCTCCCACCTGAGAGCTGGATTATAAGTGGAACAGCCAGGAACTGAACCTGTGTCCCATATAGGATATTAGTATTGCTGCTGGCAGCTTAACCTGATGAGCCACTATGCTTTCCCCAAAACTCAGAATTTAAAATATGTTGGGTTATAAGAGTTTCATATAAAGGTTTGAAGACCTTTATATTATGTGTTGATATGTGTTTATTTTTATTGAGGATCTTTATAACACAAACTGTATTTGTGAGGATGTTATGAATTATCTGTCACTAGTTGATAAAATTGATTCTGAATTATTAATTATGACTGCACACAGTCAGAAGCATTGACATCAGCATTTTCTCAAAAAGCTAAGAAGAAAGAGAAAGCCCAGCACTTTTATTTGCTACCATGTCTATTTTATTGCGCTGTTTCAAATACAGTTATGGAGATCAAATTCCCGGGTCCTTTTTCACTCTGCTACTGCTGAGTCGGCTGTTGTGTGGTGCCTTGCTGCTCTGCTCTCTTAGACAGCTTCAAAGGATACTTCAGTGCAGCTCTGGAGTATAGAATTGCCTTTCTTTCCTCAACTGCTCAATTAATTTAATGTTTAATTCAGTATTCTTTGCAGAATTCGATTCAAATTTAGTGAAACAAAGACATTTTGAACTGCGCCTCGATAGAAAAGTAAGTTTTTTTTAAATGAATACTGACAGAGGAAGCAGGTCTTAGATTTTAATAAAAGGTGACAATAGCATATACTGCTGTCTGCATAATTAATGAGTACAATGGTTGTATTATGTCAGAATTGTAAATTTTTTATTTCTAAATGGTGGTTTTTATAAAAAAAAAGACTTACTTATTTGAAAGTCAGAGGGAAAGAGAGAGAGGAAATCTTTCATTTACTGATTCACTTTCTAAGTGGCTGCAATGACTGGGACTGGGCCAGGCCATAGCCAGGAGCCAGGAACAACTTCCAGGTCTCCCAAGTGGGTGGCAGAGGCCCAAGCACTTGAGCCATCTTCAGTTGCTTTTCCAACTATTAGCAGAGAACTGGATTGGAAACAAAATAGCTGGGACACAAATAAATGCCCATATAGATGCCAGTCATCGGTGGCAACTATACCCGCTGTACAACAATGCTACTCCTGAAGACAGAGTGAGAGAGGAGGTATAGCTAAGAGAAGCCTTCCACCTGCTGGTCTACTCCCCAAACGGCTGCATCACCCAGGACTAGACCAGGCCAAAGCCACCAAAGTCAGGAGTCAAGAACTTCATCCACATGGCTTACAGGGCCCCAAGGTATTGAGCCATTATCTTCTGCCTCCTAGGATGCATTGGCTTGAAGCTGGATTGGAAGCGCAGCAAGTAAAACTCTTACCAGACACTGATGCAGGATGTGAGGATCTCCAGGGGCACCGTAATCCCTTATGCAACAAATCCTGCCACTTTAGTATTTTGTATTTTATTTATTTTTAAAATTCTTTTATTTTGGTAATCTTTACATAGTTAATTAGAACACAAAGCGTCAAGGGCCACTGGAAAGTGGATAAGACCATTATTTCCACTTTAATAGTATTTTTTTTTTCTGTATCCCCGGTAAGGGAAGAGATAAAGGGAAAAACCCCACCTAGTCTCCTACCCATCCCAGGTCCACGACGTAGGGCATGCTCCGAGGGGCCTGCTCGTGCTGTTTTGTTAGTTCAACAGTGCTAAATTGTTGGCAGTCTCACCGCTCCAAGTGCGATGAACTCTCTTCAGAATCCACTGGCTGACACAGAAGCAGCTTCTGACTCCTAGCTTTGGATTGATTAGCTCTGGTCATTGCAGCCATTTGTGAAGTGAACCAGCAGAGAGAAGATCTGTCTCTTCTTCTCTTCTCTCTGTAAGTCTGCCTTTGCAATTAAAAAAAAAGTTAATGAACCCCAGACACTGGTGATAAAGTGATAAACTAGGTAATTATATTCTTATTTAGTTTACACTTCAGAGGATCAGGAATTATAATTATATATCAGGAAATGTAATTATATTTTCATGTAAGAATGTTTCACCCAAATGTATTTGTTATGAAACACTTAAATGTTTTGCTTTTTAACATTTTTAAAGATTTATTTGAGAGGCAGATTTTTTTCATCCACAGATTCACTCCCCCAATGGCTACAACAGTTGGGCTGCTCCAGCATGCAGGAGCCATCTTCTGCTGCTTTCCCAGGCACATAAAAAGAAGTGGATTGAAGTGGAACGGTGGAGGCGGGATGTTAATGTCACGGGTGGCAGCTTAACCCGCTGCACCGTGATGCTAGGTCTTGCTTTTTACCATTTGAAAGATTCAGTATGAGGGGCAGGTGTTGTACATTGGATCAGACTTCTGCTTGGGATGCTTACTTCCCATATTAGCTCCCCTGTCACTCTCTTGTCACATATTTATTTATAATTTAATGTCGTTCTACGTAGAGAAAAATTAGAATTGTACATCATTAAGCCTGAATTTTACCATTCGTCTTTGTATTTTGTAGTGCCCAATTGAAATGCAAATATAGGACTATTTAATTCATTTGTGGAATGAATTGCATAGTATTTTGTATCTTGTGCTTGGATGTGTAATTTGTTATTAGAGCAATGGAAAACCCTTACAAAAATAACCCCACTTTTTATTTTACTCATTTATTTATTTTTATTGTAAAGTCAGATATACAGAGAGGAGAGACAGAGAGGAAGATCTTCTGTCTGATGATTCACTCCTCAAGTGACTGCAACGGTTGTTGCTGATCGAAAGCCAGGAGCCCGGGGCTTTTCCTGGGTCTCCCAGGCGGGTGCAGGGTCCCAAGGTTTGGGCTGTTCTGGACTACTTTCCCAGGCCACGAGCAGGGAGCTGGATGGGAAGTGGAGCTGCCGGGATTAGAACCGGCACCCGTATGGGATCCTGGTAGGTTCAAGGAGAGGACTTCAGCTGCTAGGCTATCGCGCCAGGCGCTATTTTATTTCTTGGTACACACACATTCTATGAATATTCCACCTTTGGCTACAGATGAATAAGAAAGGACTGAAGAGGAAAAAAGATATGAACATCCCTGTCTTTACCATTATTTCCTATTCGCTCTAAGTGGTTGTCTTAACTGCAAGTACAGGGAGTAAGAAAAGATGTGTTTTTTTTGAGTGATCATATCTCATACAACACAGTTGCCTTTTAGTGTTTCAGGTAGCTTGTGGCCATTTGGTACTGTGAACAACCCCCTGTGATAAGAATATAATTTTCTTCACAACCCATGTTTGGGGAAGAGACTGATTTTTCTAAGGATTCTTGCTAGACCTTTTGTAGGTTTTTGTCAGAAGGAATTCGGGTTGTAACCTGGGCTTAAGGAAATTGATTATTGCTGTTAAGCATTTTCACAGTAATAAATTGTTCAATAGGAATTTAAGAAGCAGCTCAGAACAGAAGCCCCACTGTTCTGTTTTCTGGGAAGTGCATGTAATTTTTTGAATGTGGAATATTTTTAGTAAATTAAAATTGCTCTCTAGGTACAGTTAATTTACCCATTATGGCTTTACCCTGTTTTAAGGGAAAAGCATGCCGGGCTGAGCATCAGTGAACAAATAAACCTCTGTGCCAGAGACTGGCAGACTTTTTAGGTTGTGGTATTGTTCCAATTCAGGGTTAGGCACACACTGGTAGTTGTAATTTGGTAATTTAGTTTCTCACTTTTTCACGCTGTGCCCTGGCTGCTATTCAGGGATAGCAAGAATGATTTATTAACTTAAAACTGGTGATATTGTAGTTGTCTGGGATACTAACACCAGTTAGTATGCTTGAAGCAGAGCTGTTCATGTATTTTCCTGCTTATGTTTGTTCTGTCCATTTGGGTTACCTTGTTGGTTATTGTGAGTGTTGATGTGATCCCGAGAGTTCAGGTACTTCTCCTTAACAATGTTGTATCCACATCATATTCTGCATATATATATGCATATATACTTGTGTTAAAGAAAACAGGAAATGATTGAGAAAATCAAGTCTATTGTATACAAATAATGTATAGTTTTGACTGTATATCTAGGATGATGAATAAAATGCCAAAAGAATTATGCCTTCTATAAAGTGCTTTTTACTCTTGCTTTTTAAGATGGCTGTTAATTTTATTTTGTTTTTTAAAAAACTACCTTTATTACAAATTTTGTTTAAAGATTTATTTATTTTTATTGGAAAGTCAGATATACAGAGAGGAGGAGAGAAATATCTTCCATCTGATGATTCACTTCCCAAGTGACCACAATGGCAGGTGCTGCACCGATCCGAAGCCGGGAGCCAGGAGTTCTTCCAGGTCTCCCACATGGGTGCAGGGTCCCAAGGCTTTGGGCCATCCTCGATTGCCTTCCTAGGCCACACGCAGGGAGCTGGATGGGAAGCGGGGTCACTGGGATTAGAACCAGCGACTATATGGGATCCCGGCACGTTCAAGTCGAGAACTTTAGCTGCTAGGCCACCATGCCGGGCCCAATGACTGTTAATTTTATATTCTCCTCAAAAAACCTTTAATCTCTTATGTCTTGGTTGTTTCTTAGTTCTCTCTGTCAAAGATTCACTTAACTCCAACATTGGATTAAATTACTTTCCATAAAAAGTTATCCTTTGCAAACTTTGCTTATAGCTTTTCATTATGACTAAATGTTTCCTGTCTAGGGACAATAATGTATAAAATTGAAGAAATAAGTCCTTGTGAACCATAGCAAAGTCAATGTGTTTTTTCCCATAGCTCTCATTTATTTACTTAAATAAATGAACATGAAGCACTTAGCACTTGCTAAGTACAGAGAATATGTGCAATAGTTGTTTCCAAAGTGAAGAAAAATTCAGGTTCATGTAAACATTAGTATTAATAATGCGAAGGATTTCCAGGCACTGTAATCAGTCTTCTATCTTTGAGATTTGAAAGAAGCAGGAAGCAGGGCGTAGGACCTACAGGGAAACAGGAAGATTACCCATGTTTTTATTTCACATTCCACTTGAACTATCTTGGAAATACAAGGAAAAACACCAAACAATAGTTGTATAAGTATTTCTTTCACTTGTGCTTATCTCTTTATCTGCTTTGTGTTGTCATTTTAAGATACTGGACATGGAGTATTCTGTGTCTGCATATGTCTGGAATGTCTGTGATTGACCTTTTATTAATATCAACAACTATGCAGTGTTGACTTTTAGAAAGTTTATCTTTATTGATTTGAAAGGTAGAAGGAGTAACAGAGAGTGTCAGAGATCTTGAAGTTGCTTCCAGATCTTAGGCAGACCAGAGCCAGGAGCCAGGAGCTTCATCTGAGTCTCCCTGGTGGGTGCAAGAACCCATCTGTTGCCTCCCATGGGTGTGCATTAGGCAGGAACTGGATTAGCCCAACTGGATTGGTCTAAAAGTCTCCATTTGGGAAACTTAGAATGCTTGTGTTAGCAGGGACTCTCTTTGAAATTATACCAAAAAACAGCAGCATCTGCCTTTTAGGGTTAAAAACTTTGTTCATAAACTATATACCTAAGGAATTAAGAGAATAAAGACATTCACTATGACTAGGAACTTAGTCAAGACACTCTCATGTCCTATAATATCCCCAGTGTCTTTACAGAATTTCTTTAAAGGGCACACATTAAAAAAAAAAAAAGGTAAAAGAAAAACTAGCGAATTTAATTGCATTTTAGAATTCTATACCACAGAAAGCACCAAAAAGTGAGAGGGACTGGCATTGTGGCAAGGTGAGTTAAACTGCAATGTTGGCAGTCTATTATGGATGCTTGGTTGGATTCTGGCTGCTATACCTCCAACTCAGCTCCCTGCTATGTTCCTGGATAAACTGCAGAAGGGGCCCAAGTCCTTGAGCTCCTGTAACCACATCAGAGAACCCGACTCCTGGCTTCAGGAGCCCATCCCTGGTGTTTGTGGCCCTTTGGGGAGTGAACTAGTGAATGAAAGATTTCTCACTGTCTCTTTTCTTTAACTCTGGCTTTCAAATATAATAAATTTTTAAAAGAAAAAATTACAGGTTGAAAAAATATAACATCAAATAAGAATTATTCAACATATAAAAATAATTTTTATAAAAGCAGCAATCCAGAGGGAGAATGGAAAATGATTTGAACAGGACATTCACAAAATAAGAAACTTGGATGACTAATAATCATCCGAAAAATGCATTTTTAATCATGGGAATGCTTAAAAGGGGGACTTAAAAAATTCTGGAGTGTCTCACATTAGCAATTAAATGCCGTGGCCAGAAGTTATGCCTACCTATAGGACATGGAAATAAATCTCTGTTGTTTAATCTTTGGAATTTTGTACTTGTTACTGTGTATAATCTAGTCTATTTTGGCTGATCCAGAAAGTTAATTAAATGGCTAGGGAACTGGAATGAAGGGGGAGGCGTTGGAATTAGTATTTTGAGATGATATCGAATTTATATAAAAATTACATAATTTTCTTACTATGAACCTGTATTACTTTTTTATGATTTATTTATTTTTATTGGAAAGTCAGATTTACCAGAGAGAAGGAGAGAGACAGAGAGAAACATCTTCCATCTTCTGGCTCACTCCCCCAGTAGCTACAATGTCTGGAGCTGAGTTTATCCGAAGTCAAAAGCCAGGAATTTCTTCCAGGTCTTCTAACGTGGGTACAGGATTTCAGTGCTTTGGGCCATCCTCCACTGCTTTCCCAGGTCATGAGCATGGATCTGGAAGGGAAGTGGAGCTGGGACACAAACTGGCGCCCGTATGGGATCTTGGCGCATGCAAGGCGAGGATTTAGTCACTGGGCTATCACTCCCTATATTACTTTTAGAAATTAAAATTGCTCTATATAGAGGTTTGATATAAGGAGAATATGTGAGAAGACCTATAAAGAGGCTAATTAAAGTTGTTCAGACAGTTAATGGCAGTCAAGAGTAGTATGGTACATAGGGTAAAGAATGGTATACGTACATGAAGTATAGAGATAGGCCGAAGATAAGATTTTGTGATTAACTGGATGTGTTATGTATTTCTGCAATGAAATTTTTACAGTGAACATGCAGTATTTCTGCATGCCAAAAATTAAGTGAACAATAAAGCAGGTCTCTAGCCAGATTTCATTATCCTCCGAGCCTTAAAATTTTTCCATTCTTCTATTTCTCTAAACTAGGTCTGTTTCTTCATTTTGTGCCTTATTCCTCCCATTCTCACAGCTCTACTCTTGTTAAGAATTATATCATACCTCTACCATTTTAAGAAATAATTTTGATAGTTTCACTTTTCTCCTACCTATTCTTACATATTTTCAGTGTTCTAATCTTTCCCAGGTATAATTGCAGTATAGCTTATTATATGCTCAAAGAGCAGTGGGCCTATCTTATCCGCAGACCAATGCCATGTAGGACAGTGTATGAGGGTACTTCCAAAGTTTATGGAAGATGGAATTAAAAGTTTATGTTGCTGCAAAAAATGCTGAGGTCTGTGAATACTCATAACATTCTGCCTTACAACCTTACCCCCTACACTTTTTCTCCCATGTATTTGCATAAATATACTTTTTTTTTTAAAGTAATCAGAATTGGAAGAAGTGTAGTTCCTTATCCTGCAGTTGTGTTCCTATTGTTCTTGAATGCATTGCTACCTCTTGATACCCTTCCTGACCTTTTAAGGTCCATCACAAACTCTCCATCTTTTTGTATGCCTCCTGCAGAAAGGCTTCCCTCTGTGTCCATAGAATTTTGTTTGTGTTACAGCATTTTTCTCTTCCAGATCTTGCTTCCTTTATTTCCTAACTGAGTTATCAATACTATTCACCTTATTTCCTAGTTCACAGATAGAGGGATGCTTGGATTCTTAATTATTCCTTTAATTCCTGTACCTGTATATACCAGAGCATCAAGGAAGACACCAAGATAATCCTATTCTTTCTAAGGGAATCATCTAACATTACCTAGAAGCAACTATAAGATGCAGAAATTGTTTCTTAATCCTCAATATAATTTATTTTATTATTATTTTATTTATTTTATTATTATTTTTAAATTTTATGATTAAAATTGGTTGATGCGGGTTGGAAGGATCGAGGTTTAGGGAAAATTGGATGACTTCATTGCTTTCAAATTTGCTATTTCCTTTTTTTTTTTTTTCTTTTTTAAAGATTTATTCAGTTTATTACAAAGTCAGATATACAGAGAGGAGGAGAGACAGAGAGGAAGATCCTCCATCCGATGTGTCACTCCCCAAGTGAGCCGCAACGGCCGGTGCCGCCAATCCGAAGCCAGGAACCAGGAAGCTCTTCCGTGTCTCCCACGCGGGTGCAGTGTCCCAATGCATTGGGCCGTCCTCAACTGCCTTCCCAGGCCACAAGCAGGGAGCTGGATGGGAAGTGGAGCTGCCGGGATTAGAACTGGCGCCCATATGGGATCCCGGGGCTTTCAAGGCGAGGACTTTAGCTGCTAGGCCACGCCCCTGGGCCCTGCTATTTCTTCTTGTTCCTGGGGGAAGGAGACAAACAAAGGGGGGAACCACTCACAACTTTCCATATATCCCAATACCCAGGGATGAGGAACCGCCACCTCATATCAACCTAGAGTGTCAGTGTGTACATATCCCAAGGGTTCTGTCTAAATGATTTGGATAGTTCTGAAATGCTGCTGCTTTCACCAATCCGAGGATGATGTCACCCTCCCAATGTCCATTGGCTCCATTCACTGAGCTTAATCTTCAATGTAATTTTAAAGACTTTTTTTTGTTAAAGATTTATTAATTTTTATTAGAAAGGCAGGTTTAGAAAGAGAAGGAGAGATAGAAAATAAGATTTTCCATTCAGTGGCCGGAACTGAAGCCAGGAGCCAAGATCCAGGAGCTTCTTCCAGGGCTCCTACATGGACAAAGGATCCCAAGGCATAGGACCATCCTCTACTGCTTTCCCAGGCCACAAGCAGGGAGCTGGATGGGAATTGAAGCAGCCTGGGCATGAACTGGTACCTATATGAATGGTAGCACTTGAAGGTGGAGAATTAGTGAGCCATCATGCCAGCTCCTGAGGACTTTTTCTTATCCTGTTTTACAAATTAGGTGTTGCTCAGAGAGGTGAAGTAACTTTTTTTTTTTTAAAGATTTTTTTTTTGAAAGATTCATTTTATTACAGCCAGATATACACAGAGGAGGAGAGACAGAGAGGAAAATCTTCCGTCCGATGATTCACTCCCCAGGTGAGCCGCAACGGGCTGATGTGCGCCGATCCGAAGCCAGGAACCTGGAACCTCTTCTGGGTCTCCCACGCAGGTGCTGGGTCCCAATGCATTGGGCCGTCCTCAACTGCTTTCCCAGGACACAAGCAGGGAGCTGGATGGGAAGTGGAGCTGCCGGGATTAGAACCGGCCCCCATATGGGATCCTGGGGCTTTCAAGGTGAGGACTTTAGCTGCTAGACCACGGCGCCCCTGGGCACTAGGTGAAGTAACTTGTGGAGGGTCAGATGGTGATTTTTTGAATGTGATTTCACGGCTTATGCTAGTTAGTTTAGCTCTATAAATGTTTTGATAATCCGTCCTCCTCTTATTTCCTTCTATTTCTGCCTTTATCAGTTTTCTTCCTGTAATAGCGTTCTAACAGTGTTTCTCTTCTCCTTTCCATAGTCTCGTTTTCATTCTCTGCCAGGGAGCTTTTCTGAAATACAAACTGATTCATTTTATTTTCCTCCTTAAAACTCTTCCATGGTTCCCTGTGTCCCATAAAATAAAAGTTCAAAGTCCTTATCATGACACATCCATCATCTGGTTCCTGCTTACATTTTCAGCATCTTTTCCTCTACTCCCCCCCACCCCCCTGCTCTGCATTCCAGCTGAACTATTTACGGTTACTGGAGCTTAACACATTCTCTCCAAACTTTCACTGATATTTCTCTGGCTTAGAATTTCCTTCTGTCTTGGTCTGCCTTATCAATCCTTTCTTACGCATCACAGTTCAGCTCAAGCTATGTTTCTGTGTATAGACATTTCTTACTGTTCTTTAATGTTCCCTGTATGGCTGGCACAGTGTTAAGTTTGTCACAGTTCTCTTTTCGTGTTTCCATTAGAGCATTTAACCACTTCATTCTTTTTTTGCACCTGCAAAAACAGTGGGAACCTTAAGGGCAGTTTTTCTTGAATTTTGGATAAATATCTTTTCATCTCTAATCACCAGCATGGACAGTCACAATAGCTCAGTTACCTGTATGAGCTGCCGTAATGAAATAGCAAAGGCTAAGGATTTAAGCAAGAGAAATCTTGTTTTCACACAGTTCTGGAGGCTGTCATCTGAGACTGAGTGCCACATTATCGTGAGCTTCTTGCTGTGGCTCATCTGACTTGAATTGGCTGACTTTTGGCTGCCTACTACCAAGGTTTTGCTCAGGAACATGTAAAAGATCATTAGTACTGTTGCATTTTGACTTTACAGTTAATGACATTATTTAACCTAATATCCTCCTGGAAACCCCAACTCCAGATGTAGTCACATTGGGAGATGTGGTTTCAACATAGGAGATTTTGAGGAACACAATTTTGGCTTGGGCAGTATGCCATATTTGTTGAATTTTTAAGTTATTTTTGGTTGGTGATTTGCTGTATACATGATTAGATTAAAAACTTCTTGAGATAGGGGTTCTTTACTTTTTTAAAAATATATTTATTGGGCTTTGAATATGTTGTCTTCAGGGGTCGTTGACTGAGCTAAGTTAATTGGATAATTAAATGTGTATTTAAGTCAATAGTAAGGCTAATTTTGATTGACATTTCTCATGAAGCAATTTAACACGTTCTTGTTCACATTCCCAGTTAATGGACTCTTTAGTAGTGTACACTTGAAAGCATTTTATGAAATTAATAACTTTACACAATATTTTCAATGTTCTGATGTTATCAACAAGTCTTTAGAATAATTTGAACACAGATATGAACTTTGTTTATGTTGCCTCTCAGTGACTTCTATCAATTCACTTGAACATCCTTGAGTCTCAGTTCATTAATCTTTAAGATAATAAATCCAAGGGGGCCAGCAACTTGGCATACTGTGTTAATCTGCCGGCTGCTATGTCAGCATCCCATATGGGCACCAGTTCAAGTTCTGGGTTATCTGTTTCCAGTTCAGCTTCCTACTGATTTGACTGGGAAAGCAGCAGAAAACTGTCTGAATACTTGGACCCCTGCACTAATGGCAAGCCAAAATCCCAAGCCAAAATTGTGTTCCTCAAAATCTCCTATGTTGAAACCACATCTCCCAATGGGACTACATCTGGGGTTGGGGTTTCCAGGAGGATATTAGGTTAAATAATGTCATTAACTGTAAAGTCAAAATGCAACAGTACTAATTACTCCTCAGGTGGCCACTATATCCAAAGTTTGGCTCTCTGGGTCTTTCATAGTCTGACAGGGACCCAAATACTTGGTTCATCATCTGCTATCCCAGGCACATTTGCAGGAAGCTCAAACAGGAAGTGGAGAGGCCAGAACTCAAACTGGCATTCTGATAAGATATGCAAGTGTCTTAAAAGTGTCAGCTGTAACCCTTGGTCCTGCAAAGTCCATCTCTTCCTTTTTTGAGTGAAAGACATTTATTTTGAAAGAGTGTAGAGAGAGATTTTTGAAGAGACTTGTTTTATTTTAATTATTTTGAAAGATTTGTTTATTTCAAAACTTAGAAGGAGAGATAGAGGTGGAGTGGTTGTGACAATTAGAGGATATTTTTAACATTCAGTGAACAGAAGACAAGGTGCTGCTGCAAAATCCTACAGTGCAGGAGAGGTGCTGTGGTGTATCGAGTTAGGCTGCTGTTTATAAGGCCTGCATCCCATATCAGAGTGCTGATTCAAGTCTTGCTGCTCAACTTCCTATCAGCTTCCTGTGAATGCATCTTGGGAGGTAACAGATGATGGCTGATGGGCTTAGGCTTTTGCCACCCATGGACAGACATGAGTTGAGTTCCTGGCTCTGGCTTTAACCTGGCTTAACCCTGGTTCTTAAAGGTATTTAAAGCAGAAACTGGTAGATCAAAGATATCACCCTTTTGTCTGTCTCTCTTGTCACTCTGCCTTTCAAGTAAATGAGAGTAAACTTTTTAAATTAAGTAGAGTTACAGAAAGAAAAGGAGAGGCAGAGTTTTCATCCACTGGTTCACTTCCCAGATGGCTGCAATAGCAGTGGATGGGCCAGTCTAAATCCAGGAAATTCACATATTCCTTGTGGGTAACAGGGGCCCACACATTTAGGCCAGCCTCCTTTGCTTTCCAAGGCACATTAATTGTGAGCTTGATTCGGAAGTGGAATAGCCAGAACTTGAACTGACACCTTTTTGGAATGATGGCAAGTCAGGCAATGGTTTAACCTACTGTGTCACAATGTCTGACCCTAAGTAAACCTTTTAAGAAACATCCCACATTGCAAGGCAGGACTGTGGTGTGATGGGTAAAAGCTGCTACCTGTGGCACTTGCATCCCATATGGACACTGGATTGAGTTCTAGCTGCTGCATTTCTATTCTAGCTCCCTGCTAATGTGCCTGGGAAGGTTGTGGAACATGGTCCAGGTTCTTGGACCCCTGCACCCACATAAGAAACCTGGAAGAAGCTGTGGCTCCAGATTGACCCAGTTCTGGCCATTGCAGCCATTTGGAGAATGGGCCACTAGATGGAAGACCTCTCTTTCTGTCTCCCCATTTCTCTCTGTAATTCATCCTTTTAAGTAAATGAATGACCCCCTTTTTAAAGACCTATTAATAAATATTTAATTCTTAGCGATTTATTTATTTTTATTGGAAAGACAGATTTACAGAGAGAAGGAGAGACAGAGAGAAACATCTTCCAGTTTACTCCGCAAGTGGCAGCAATGGCTGGAGTTGAGCCTATTCAAAGCCAGGAACCAGGAGTTTCTTCTGGGTCTCCCAAGTGGGCACAGGGCCCCAAGGCTTTGGGTAATCCTCTAGTGGTTTTTCAGGCCACAAGCAGGGAGATAGTTGGGAAGTAGAGCAGCTGCTATACAAACTGGTGCCCATGGGGGTATCCTGGTATGTGTAAGGCCAAGATTTAGCCATTTGGTCATTGTGCTGGCCAGAATAAGTCTTAAAAAAAAAAAAAAAATCCTGCAATGCACAGAACAGCCCCCACCACAAAGAATTACTTAGTCTAAACTGAAAGTAGTGATAAGATTTAAAATTTGAATTAGCATGAAGAATAATGAATTGAATGTGACTCATGGTCTGTCTCATACTTTTTAAAATTATATAGTCTGTGTTGATGCCTCATTTTATGATTTCATATTTAAATCTAAAATGATTCTAGCATTAGATATAGTCCAATATACAATGGATGTATACATCTGTTATTTCTCAGATTTCAGTGTTAAAATATTTAAAGTTAGTGTATCATATAGTATTGGCATTTGTTTCACAATTTTTCTCCCTAATTAAAAATTTACCAAAAGCAGCAGAGATCTGTTTTTCTTAAACTAAAATGATAAACTAATTCTCAACTGATTAATCTACTTACCCCTTTGAAGTTTGAGTTGGCCAGGTTCCATAGCCCTTTAAGGCTGAAAATCATCGCTCCATCTGCCAGTTGGTGAAGTAGCATCTGTGGAGGATTCTCAAAACTGTTGCTTTGCCAGATCTAGAGGCAAGCAAGTCCTCTGTTTAAATTTCATCTTCACTAAATCTTTGGATTTTCTGTTAGTCATGACTATCCAGAGAAACAGACAACGGCATATGAGAGGGATTTTCAAAAAGTCCATGGGAAAAGTGTGTTAATGAAAAGCCTATATGTGAATTTCAGAATTTGGCACCGAAAATTAATTTTCATTTTCCCATGAACTTTTTGACACATATATACAAATGACATATACATATACATAACATAAGAGGAAATTTATTAAGGGAATACTTCATGTGATTAGAGAGGCCAAGAAATTCCATAATCTACCTGTCTGAGTTGGAGAACCCAAATAACTGGTGGTACAATGTAGTCAAAGTCCAAAGATCTGAGATAAAAAGAAAGAATTCACCCCTTTTCTGTACTTTTGTTCTGTGCAAGTCTCTGTTGGGTTGCATGAAGAATGTCTTAGGAAAGGTGAGAGAACAGATATGGATAAGACATATTGTAATATTAAAATTACATTTTGCTTATGGAAACATAAATTGCTAAAACTACCAGGTCATTCAACTGATCAATAAGCGTAAGAGTCAGATCTGTATAGTTAGCTCTGTAGTCCACTGCAATGGCCAGAGTTGAGTTGATCCAAAGCCAGGATTTTCTTATGGGTTTCCCTTGCTGGTGCAGGATCCCAAGGCTTTGGGCTGTCCTCAACTGCTTTCCCAGGCCACAAGCAGAACCAGCTCCACTTCTGATCCAGCTCTCCGCTTATGACCTGGGAAAACAGCAGAGGATGTCCATGGGTTCCTGCACCCATGTGGGAGACCCAGAGGAAGCTCCTGGCTCCTGGCTCCTGGCTCCTGGCTCCTGGCTTTGAATCAGTCAGTTCTGCCCATTGCAACTATGTGGAGAGTAAACCAGTGGATGGGAAGTCTCTCTCTTTCCATGTCTTTCCTTCTCTCTGTGCAAATCTGTCTTTCAAATAAAAATAAATAAATCTTTTAAAAAAGTGAAATACATGATCTTGACCTTCATATTCTATTGTCTCTGTGTATCATCCTCCTGCTTACCTCTTCACAGCCTTCAACCCCTTGGTGAGAGTTGAGTAGGTTGGATAATAAAGAAAAAGGGGAAATGGTGAGTTCATTTTAGGAAATGGCAAGTGTGAAATAACTATTATAAGTTGAAATAACTGTGAAGCATTATGTATAATATAATATGCTCTTACACATGTTTTGTAGCTGGGGGGAAAGTTCTAAGTTTGATATTCTCAAGTAATTAGAGAATAGTTGGTTTGTGAAGATAGTGGCTTTTACTAGGGGTGGATTATTAAGTGAATAGAACAGAATTTATTATAGAACCCTGGATGTGGACCTGGGGTAGTAGCCTAGCAACTAAAGCCCTTGCCTTGCATGCGCTGAGATCCCATATGGGCGTCGGTTCTAATCCTGGCTGCTCCGCTTCCCATCCAGCTTCCTTTTTTTGGCCTGGGAAAACAGTCGAGGACAGCCCAAAGCCTTGGGACCCTGCACCCGTGTCAGAAATCTGGAAGAGGCCCCTGGCTGCTGGCTTCTGGCATTGCGGCCTCATGGGAAGTGAATCAGTGGATGGAAGACATTCGCTGAAAAACAAAAACAAAACAAAAAACTCTGGAGGTTGCCTATGCTTCAGAAATTCATGGTTTGTTAATGTTTTTAATGCCACTGTATTAAGGATAATAAATAGAAGTTAAGATTAAAATATGTCTCTGGACATATTATAAAGTTATATCTTAAACTGATAAGAATAGATACGACATTTGATCTTAACCAAAAGGCCAAATAGCGATGAAAGTCACTCCTTAGAAAAAAATATTTATGTGCTTATTTATTTGAAAAGCAAAGTGACATGGTATGGAGAGGGAGACAAATATTTGATCTGCTGGTTCACTACCAAAATGCCAAAATACCAAAATACCAAAATAGCCAGGTCTGGGCCAACCTGAAGCCAGGATCCAGAAACTCCATCAAGGTCTCCCATGTAATGGCAGGAGTGCAGATACTCCCAAGTGCCCATGATGAAACTGGCTGGGAAGCTGACAATACTCTGCCATGTGATGTGCATATCCCAAGCAGCAGCTAAGCTTGCTGTGCCACAGTGCATGGCCCAGAAAGTCGCTCTAAACTTTTACTGAAGTACAGTTTGTATTAAAGGTAAGTGTAGAGAGACTTCCAATTAGAAATATATTAATTGCTCTTCCAATTGATCAATTCAAGAATCTTTTTTTTTGTTAATTCAGGAATCTTTTAGATTCCTATTCTGTTTAACTTTCTGTAAAGCTCTTGACTTTGTTAGAAATAGAATGACTTTGTATAGCAGTGTTTTTTTTTTTTTTTTCTTAACAGTCATCTTGGCAAGGAAATGGGTATATGGACATCTGTTTATAACCCAAGTAAGTCTGTAGATGACCGTTATTAGACAAACGATCATTGTTATGGGTTGAAGTGTATCCCACAAAATGTTTTATTGAAGTCTCTAAATCCTTGCTACCTATGAGCATGACCTTATTTGGAAACTCTGCCTTTACAGAAATAGCCAAATTATGATGAGTTCTGTTGAATCTGGGTTGCCCCTAACCCAATATGACTAGTGTCCTTAAAAGAAGTCAAGACAAATGAATTGAAGGAATGTGATGTGCTGACCGAGGCAGGATTTGGAAAGATTCATCTTAGAAGTTAAAAGATCCAAAGGAAGGATTCTCTATTCAGGTTTCAGAGGGCTCATGGCCCTGCCAATGCTTCATTTTGAATGTCTATCTTCTGGAACTGTGAGGTAACATATTTCCAGTGTTGTAAGCTTCCCAATTGTAATACCTTATTATAGTAGCCTTACAAAACTAGTATAGTAGTACACATCATTATCTTTAACGAATAGGGAGTTTCAACAAGATTAAAGAAAACTGAATTTTATTAAAAATATGGAATGTTTTAGACTATATCACCTTATGATGCTGCCTAAATCTGGTAATATCTTTAGATTCACCTGGATTCTTAACAAAGGAGAGACTGAGATTTTCAGGACTTTTCAGCATTATCAGGTTACAGAAAATTGTCTGTGATCTGGTGTTATATCCAGTAGCCATCTGTATGATAAGAAGTACTTGTATGTTTTACATTAATTCCCTTTTGTGTTATTTACCTTTTTTGTTTGTTTCATAGTGAATTTTGTATGTGTTTTATGAGCATGTATGTTAAGCCACTGCTTGGCATGTCTACAACTTCTATCAGTTGCTTGGTCTTAGCCTGCCCCATATATACTTCTTCTGATGCAGCTTCCTGTTGATGTGCCTCTGAAGCCTGGGATGATTGTCTTAGAACTTCACTTCCTTCCATCAACATAGAAGACCCAGATGGGGTTTCTGGCTGGTGGCTTTAGGTGGTCCTTGAGGCTGTTACCGCATTTGGGGAGTGAACCAGTGGACAGGAGATTCCTTTCTATCTGTCCTCTCTGTCACTGTGCCTTTCAAGTAGATAAAAGCATCCGAGAGAGAGAGAGAGAGAGAGAGGGATGGAAGGAGGGAGGGAGGGAGAGAAGGAGAGAGAGAGAGAGGGATGGAAGGAGGGAGGGAAAGAGGGAGGGAGGGAGGGAGAGAGAGAGGGAGGGAGGGAGGGAGAAAGAGAGAGAGAGAGAGGGAGGGACGGAGGGAGAGAGAAGCCACAGGTTAATATTTGATACGATGATTTAGTTGCCACTAGGGATGTTGGTATCCTATAAATGAGTGCCTGATTTGAGTCCTGACTGCTCCATCCTTCCAATTCAGCTTCTTACTAATGTGAACATTGGGAGGTAGATGATATGTCAGTTACTTACACCCCTCATGAATGACCCTATGGATCTGATCCAGTCTTGGCTGTTATGGGGCATTTTGGAGATTTTGGAATGGAAGATCTCCTGTGTCTCTGTATGTTTCTGTTTCACTGATTTTTTTTTTTTTTTTTTTGGAAGCAGGAATCTCTGGCAACTCTCCACAAATTTCAGTGATTTCACAACTTCAGAATTGGCAAGCAAAATTTTTCCAGATACCACCAGATGTTTTGTGGGAAGTAAAACTACCTATAGTTTAGAATATACTGCTGTAAAAATATGCTGTTTTATTCTTTTTTATATTCTTTTCCGCTAAAATTAGATTTTTCTACTTTTATCATGCTCAACACAATTTTGATCTTTCAAATAGAAAAATCACTAGTGCCTTAAATTCTTTTTTTAAAAGTTGCTTTAAAAAAGATTTATTTGTATACTTAAAAGTCAGTTTCAGAGAGAAGGTAAGAGAGACAGAGACAGAGATATCTCTCGCTGATGTTTCATTCTACAGATGGTCACGTTAGGCTGGGTGAAGGTGAAGGCAGGAGCGTCATCATGGGGAGCAGGGACCCAAACACTAGGGCTTGTATCCACTGCTTTTCCAAGATCATTACCAGGGAGCTGGATTGATATGGGAACAGCTGGAATTTGAACTGTTGCTCATCTGGGATGCAAGTATTGTAGCCAGCATCTTTACTCACTGTGCCATGACACGTACCCAGTGGCCTGAAATTCTTGCTAAATAATGTTTAGGAGCATTTTTCCTTGGTGAATTTGAGCTTGGATAATAGGATAAACTAGATTATAATAGATTCATAGAATAGAGGTAGAGTGAAATAAATACATTTTATTTATTTTTCTCAAAATTTATTTTGAAATAAAGGTTTTTGGGGAGTATATGTACTGATTTTTTTTTAAAATTTTGAAACATTTGTTTATTTTTATGTGAAAGTCAGATTTTATAGACAGAAGGAGAGAAAGGGAAAATGCAGTTTCCTAAGGCAGGTCAAGGGCTTTTGTTTTGTTTTGTTTTGTTCTTTTAGTATCCAGAGTAGGGAGTACCCAGGATATAGAAAAGAGGGAGCAATAGGGTCCTTCATATTTGGAGTAGACATTACTATATGTTGTATTTACAAAATATAACCCAAGCTTATATCTGTGCCTTTCCTTGCTTGTGGTAATCTGATCCTGCATTATTGGTTACGTTAGAGAAATTATATAAAGCCTTGGAATCCTATACCTGCATAGGAGACAGCCAAGAAGCTTCTGGCTCCTGGCTTCAGATTGGCTCAGCTCTGGCCACTGCAGTCACTTGGGGAGTGAACCAGCAAATGGAAGATCTTTCTCTATCTGTAAATCTGCCTTTCCAATAAAAATAAATAAATCTTTTTTTAAAAAAAGTTTAACAAAATCAGACAGTGAAAAAATACAGTAAAATAGAAGTAAAGTTGTCAAATCTGAAAGCAAAAGGTCCTTCTGTATTTAGTTTGATTGGGAAATAAACAACAAGGGAAATCTTGACAGACTGGTAATATAAAATTATTGGAGCTCTTGCATTTAATAAAACAGACTCTATATTCAATTATGTCATTTGGAAGACTTGTTCTTTTGAGTCCTAGTACACTGCTTTCTCCATTGCATCATGTTTTATGAAAGTAATAAATGCCTTCCTTCTAATCTAATTTGTTCTGTTCCTTCTGGAGTGGATCACATTATACCTCTTAAAAATATGAGTGTTTTGTTAGGAATTTATAAATGAATGAATATCTGGATATGACTGTAAATTTGAGACTTTTACTATTAGATGTCTGAGGATATGAACGAGCATATGTGTGTAAGTCAGAAGACATTTGACCCAATTTTTATTTTGCACGTATATTTTGAATAGGGCTTTTCAGATGTTTTTTTTTTTTTTTTTAAGCTTTTAAAGTTATGTTTACTATATAACAGTACATAAACAGACTTATATAAACTTACTAAAGGAAATACATAAAAATGCTCTGACATCTTATTTTGCATTTTCTTATTTTGTACAGCAGACACATTGACATTTTAAAACACTTGTATAAATAGGCTTTGTTTCTAAGAGTTATGTTCCCTGAAGTGTTTATTAATTTTTATGTAGATTATTTCAATCAATATCAAACCAATGAAGCAGACTTCCTGGGTTGGTTTTCAGATTGCAACGTTAATTAAGCAGTTAGTATCTTTTTTTTTTTTTTTTTTTTGTTTTGTTTTTTGTTTTTTTTTTGTTTTTTTTAATGAAATTTGTTTTGGAGGATATGACATGGTTGGTTGTGATTTATTTTGTGGGGAGATAGCATATTGCAGTGAATTTACATTCACTCTTTTCAGCTTGTACATTTTGGCAAATGAGTATGGATGTGTAACCAGCAGCCCAATCAGTAGGAGTATCTTTATAATTGCTCACTTCAAACATCAAGGTTTTTATTTTTACTTTATCATTTTCTTCTTTAAATAAGTTACTAATTAATATAAGCTAACGTAGAATTAATCCCTTCTTTTAGAAGTATATCTTTTTCATCCTAAGATTGCTTTTTCATCATAAGTTGAATTTCTGCCACCTAGGTGGGAGTTGTGCATGGAATTCCTGATGGCCAGCTTGAACCTCAGCCATGCCTGGCCGTTCGGGGAATTTGGGTAGAAAATCAGGAGATTGAAGAAAGTTTCTTCTTACACTTACCCACCCCCAAGCTCAATTTCTGCCATTCAAACAAAAAGCATATTGTAGCCCCATCTCCCACATCAAGAATTAAAGCTAAACCGCTTTTCATGACTGCATAGTATTTTATTTTGGTTTTATCATAGTTTGATAACAAAAGTTTACAAAAAGGTAATTGATAGCCAGGTTTCACTGTTGTAAGTAATACTGCATTAAGTTCATAGGGATGCTAAGAGTTGTATGTTTAAATTTTTAATTAAATGTTCTCCAGAAAAATTACAACTTATAGGGAATATTTCTTTGATATAAAATTCACTTCTTTTCCAAAAGTTTATTAGTAAAAATGATGACCACTGCAGCATAAGTAGAAAAACTGTCTTCCTTTCTATAAAATTCTGTTTATTTACTTATAGGTTTTTGACTTGTCTGTTTCCTTACCTAAACTATAAGCACCTCGATGTAGGGTTTTACTTCCACCAAATCACCAGAATTATATATACTGCCTGTCCCATTAGA